>NC_081842.1:11785411-12385411 GCF_963259705.1 Myotis daubentonii | reverse complement strand
GTATTAGTTTCTTATTGCTGTAGTAACAAATTATTAAAAATGTACTACAACACAAATTTATTATCTTAAAGGTCTAGAGGTCAGAAGTCCAAAATAGGCTAGCGTCAAGGTATGGGAAGGGCAGCTTTTCTTCTGGAGCCTCTAGAGCAGCGGTTCTCAACCTTCCTCATGCCGCGACCCTTTCATACAGTTCCTCAAGTTGTGGTGACCCCCACCATAAAATTATTTTCGTGGCTACTTCACAACTGTAATTTTGCTACTGTTATGAATCGTAATGTAAATATCTGATATGCAGGATGTATTTTCATTGTTACAAATTGAACACAATTAAAGCATAATGATTAATCACAAAAACAGTATGTAATTATATATGTGTTTTCCGATGGTCTTAGGCGACCCCTGTGAAAGGGTCGTTCGACGCCCAAAGCGATTGCGACCCACAGGTTGAGAACCGCTGCTCTAGAGAGACTTTTCGTGCCTTTTCCAGCTTCTTGTGGCCACCTGTTCCTGGTCCTTTTCCTCCAGACTCAAAGCCAGCAATGCCAGGCTCCATAACCCTGGTTCTCTCTCTTCCGCCTCCCTCTTCCAGAAGAACCCTTGGTAGTTACATGGGCCCACCAAGGTCATCCTGGATAGTTTGCTCATCTCAGGTCAGCTGGTTAGCAACTTTAATTCTGTCTACAGCCTTAATTCCTACTTACCGTGTAAGGTAACATACTCACAGGTTCCTGGGAGTAAGATGTGGACATCTTTGAGGGACCATTATTCTGCCTACCACACCAACCCAAATGAGGATATGCACAGCCACCGTGTCATCAATATTGTGGCCAAGAATATTCTAGATCCCACGGAGCAATGGTAACTTTTACCTTTAAGTTATAAGTCATAGGTTTATATATATACTAGAGGCTCGGTGCACGAAATTCGTACCCGGGGTGGGGGGGTATCCCTCAGCCTGGCCTGCAGGGATTGGGCCTAAACTGGCAGTTGGACATCCCTCTCACAATCCAGGACGGCTGGCTCCTAACCCCTCCCCTGCCTGCCTGCCTGATTGCCCCTAACCACTCCCCTAACAGCCTGATTGACACCTAACTGCTCCCCTGCCATCCCGATGGCCCCCAACTGCCCTCCCCTGCCACAACCCGCATCCTCCACCAGGACCTGCCTCCTCTGTGTAAGGCAGTGGAGATGCTGGGACCAGCCTCCTCCACCCTGCGTGGAGCTGTGGGACCTCCCTCACTGCATGGAGCAGCCGCCGGGCCCCTCCTCTGCTAGCATGTGGCCATCTTGTGGCAACATCACACACGAGAACCACCTAGACTTTTAGTAATATATATATATAGTGAGTTGTGTTTCAGATTGCATGGTCTAGTGGTAAAGAGCATGTCCTCTGATGCTGGACTCTGTGCTCAATTTCTAGCTATGTGACCTTGTACAGGTCATTTGACTTGTGTGCGGGTGTGCCAGTCAGTTTACCCACGGGTAATGGTGGGAATCCCAGCATGTTTCCTCCACCCACTCCACTCCTCACCCCCTTCCCATCTAATCAACAGGCATATATTTACACCTGCTACTAGCCAGGCACTTTGCTCAACCACTGGACATACAGTGGTGAACACACATCAAGAAATTTCTTTTCTTATGGTGGTTTAGGAAGAACTAAATGTGTGTACATGTATATAGCACATTTAGACAACTGGTACTGATATTATTGTTAAAATTTGGGGCATTGTAATTAAACATTCACATTCTCACTTAATGGGTTTCCTCCATTTATGGGGGTCATATCCAAAGACATATAATGGGGTTGTTTCATAATATTATACTCATTTAAATTGCTTATTTTATTTACTTTTATTATTTTAAGAATTTATTTTAAAATGTGGTTTTATTTTGTTTTGTTTTTTTATTGTTGTTGTTAATCCTTACGATAGGATATTTTTCCATTGATTTTTAAAGAGAGTGGAAAGGAAGGATAGGAGAGAGAAAGAGAGAAAGACACATTGATCAGTTACCTCCCACACAAGGGGCCAGGGATCGAACCTACAACCCAGGTATGTGCCCTTGACTAGGAATCAAACCCATGACCCTTCAATGTGCAGGCAGATGCTCTAACCACTGAGCAACAGTGGCGAGGACTTAAAATGTATTTTTTAAAGTGTTATTACTAAATATACCATCTACATTGATATCCAAGTCTATCTATGAAAAGAATATGCTAACTAGGTAAAGAGCCAGTTCAACTGGAGGCAATAGCACTCACAGACGTCCAAGGGCATGAGCAAGCCTGAAGAGTGTGAGGGAATGAAAGCTCCTTGCTGCCAGGCCTGAGGACAGGGGAGGGCAAAGCGCAGCACCCAGGTGAGGTGCTGGAGGGCCTTGTGGGACACAGTTAGGATTTTGCATTTATCTTGAAAGCAAAGAGAAACCATTGAAGGCGGTTCAGCATTGAATATGAGTCAGATTTGCATTTCAAAAAGAGAACACAGTGGATGGGAGATGGAGAATGTGCAGGATGGGGTGGGTGGGCAGTTGAAGTGGGGAGAGGTGCCATTGGAATGGTCCAGCAATTTATAAGTATTTCCATACAGCTTATTAAAATATATGTACACACATATACAATTAAACATATACCCACAGACAGTTGTTTTATATTTGAAATGCAGTATGAATTAAATAAAATCAGGAATTTGAGGAATTCTAAAATCATGTCACTGTGTTTCTTTCTCTTCAGTTCCCAACATATGAACATGAAACAGTAACTCTTTTTATCTTCACTCAGTTTTGTTCTCTTTCCCACTGCTGGGTTCGTCTTTCGTTTATATGAAGTGTTGCCCAGTGTTGGTGCACCCTTAGGTGGGTTATATGATTTGCTTTGATGGAGAGAAGAGTGCCATCTGTGATATTAAGTGTGTGAATGCATGAGAGAGAGAGAGAAAGAGAATATGAGTGTGCTCAAATGAATTTCTGCTGACAGGACCACAAAACCCTATTCTCAGCACCTTCAGGTTTCAGGTCAGTGAGCAGATCAGAACTGTTCTCCGGTTTGAATTGTTCTTACATTTTATTTTATTTTTTTATTTTTTATTTATTGACTAGAGACCCGGTGCACGAAATTTTGTGCACAGGTAGGGTCCATAGGCCTGGCCGCGATCAGGGCCCATCTGTGGGGCGACAGGCAGGGTAATCGGGGGCCCCCCCTCCCCCGCTGGCATCCACCTTGGCCAGCCTGGGGCGTGCGGGCTGGGGACAGCTCCTGCATTGACCACCTGCCCCCTAGTGGCCAGTATGTGTCATAACAACCGGTCGTTCCAACAGTTGTTCCGCTGTTTGGTCTATTTGCGTAGTAGGCTTTTTTTTAATATATATTTTTTTATTGATTTCAGAGAGGAAGGAAGAGGGAGAGTGAGATAGAAACATCCATGATGAGAGAGAATCACTGATCAGCTGCCTCCTGCAAGTCCCCCACTGGGAATTGAGCCCACAACCTGGGCATGTGCCCTTGACTAGAATCGAACCTGGGACCCTTCAGTTCACAGGCCAATGCTCTATCCACTGAGCCAAACCGGCTAGGACTAGGCTTTTATTATATAGGATTTGAGAGAGGGGGAGGGAGAAGTTGATTTGTTGTTCCACATATTTGTGCACTCACTGGTTGATTCTTGCATGTGCCCTGACTGGGAATCGAACCGTGACCTCCTGGTTCATAGGTCAATGCTCAACCACCGAGACACACTGGCCGGGCTGTTCTTAAATTTTATACACAGAAAACTCTGCTGGCCTTCATCCTGTGAAAGTTGCAAGACCTACACTCTGCTCTCCACTGTGTTGGCCCAAAAAGTCTTGAGCGGTGTGCTTGTGAGCTTAACAGACAGGAGTTTTAGCTCCCAACTAGAGTCTTGCCTTTCTCTCAAGTTTTTATTTGTTTTGTTGCATTTTGCTTTGTTTGAGTTTTCCAGATTTTGCAGAGGGACGGTTTGGGACAGATTTGTCTTTATATTTGTACGGAGTAGACAAGCCCGCGGGCCTTTCTCTGTGTGAGGCATTTTCCGTTTGCTCGTTCTCATTTTGTCACAGCAGTCACCTGCTGTTTTTAATTTTACCGCCGCTCACACTGTAAAAACGTGGCAACTACTTTATTATGGACATAACCAAAGACAAAAAATAGATCATTGTCAAATGCCTTTACTTACATGTTTAAAAATATGTACATGGTAAATTGACACTGCACAGAAAGGATATAAAATGAAAAATACAGTTCCTTTCTAGCCCTCCGACTTCTACCACAAGGAACCCACTCATAGGTTTCTTGCATGGAGATCCAGAAAAATCGGGGGGAGGGGGCAGTGAAATATAGCTGCAGCATATATGATATAGTTTCTTTAAAATTTAAAATAAAAATGTACTCTGCTTATTCTCGTCACCTTTCAATGAGTCAAGTCATATTATGTGTAGTATTCTTCACCTCCCTGCAAACATTTACTACTAATGAACCGGCAACCCAAGACTAGGGCTCACAAATAGGACTCATGATCCCATCTTAGAGGCCTTTAAAATCCTAAGGCAAACAGCAGTAGGGGCTACCTTCTAGTTAAAACCACCAAAAATAAGTCATGAAACAACGTGATAAAACAAAACAGAGGAAAATACACTCCCCAAAACAGTGACCAAATCTGGGAAGGGACGATCCCAACCCAGACCTGATGGACAAGGCCAAAGAAGGGGTAAGGACCAACGCCCAGGGCGGACTGAGACGCCAGCACCAGCTGAGACCGACACACAAGTGCAGGCTGGGCTATTTTTAAAGGAGACCAAGGGAGAAGTAATGGCCACAAATAAAAAGGGAACATGTTGATCTACCGGAAAGTGCTAAGTTTGAAAAGGGAGAATGGTGCTAATGTTCTAAGAAACGCTCTCGAGACACTTTAAAATAGGATGGGATTCTAATCAGAAGTAGAACTGACACAATGGCATAAACAAGAACTCAAGTGTAAATAGACAGTAATCTATTTAATCCAATATTCATTAGTCTATTATTTAATACAATAAGGTAAACATGCAGTGAGCATGTCAAAAAATATATGATAAAAAATCTACATAAGCTCATTGGACTCATGAGATCATAATACTTTGGCTCCATATCATGCTTTTGGTCCCAGAACTAGTCAGGTGCTTTTGTGCCCCGTGTGTGAGTGGGGGGCGGGGGGGGGGGGTGGCAGGGAGGGCAAGAGGGAGGGGGAAGTGAACCTATGCCATTTACCACAATATGTTTCTCCTCTCTAACCGCCATCATCTCTACGTTGTTGTCATTGTTGCAATGTTCTCCACGTGGTCAAATACTATTTCTCTCTGAAGGCCTAACTCCAAAATCCCTTGCCTCTTCTTAGAAGCCTTCCCAACTCATTTGTTCTTCAAAGCCAGTCACCTGCATATTGGATCCCGGTGCTTTGGGTATATTCCTGGTTCTTTATGGCACTTCTTACATGTGCATCTCTCTGTGTTTTGAGTTTGCTGAGGGCAGAGACAACACACCTTTGTGTCTCTAGCACCTAGTGTAGTGCCTTGCACTTAGTGATTCTTTATAGTTAAAGTAGAGGCCCCCCCCCAAAAAAAATAAAAAAATAAAGTAGAGGCCCAATGCATGAAATTCATGCAAGGAGCTCGGCCCTCGCAGCCCCAGCTTCATCCAGAAGGTCGTCCAGAAGGACATCCAGAAGGTCGTTCGGCTGTCCAGTCTAATTAGAATATAATGCTTTTATTATTATGGATAGAAGTGAGTAACTGGGTATGTAATGTTGGTTTGTTTCTTGGCTTCATAAAATTACATAACTTATTTTTTTAATATATATATTTTTACTGATTTCAGAGAAAAAGGGAGAGGGAGAGAGAGATAAAAACATCAATGATGAGACAATGATTGATCGGCTGCCTCCTGCACGTCCCACACTGGGGACCAAGGCTGCAACCTAGGCATGTGCCCTGACCGGGAATCAAACCGTGACCTCCTGGTTCATAATTTAATGCTAAACCACTGAGCCATGCTGGCCAGGCCATAACTTTTTAATATTAAGAATCCCAGGACACATGTAAATTTAACAGTCCCTAGTGAATGCATAATTTTACTCTTTTCTTAGCACTCCCTCCTTCCTGATTAATTGTGGCCTCCTTAGAGTTACAAGGAAATAAGGAGAGTGGTCTGCCTTTTAGGGTGCTGAGACATTTTTCCGATTGCCTGCTGCTTCCTTGAGTTGGTAAGCAGTGATTAAAAATAGTACCTCCTCACAAGTTGCCTGAGATATAGCACAGCATGCGATGTTGGAAAGTTGGAAAGGTGCTCTCTGGAGCAGGGACCTGCAGACTTCCCCATCTTTTCTGACACTTGTTGATGTCACAGCAGTCCATGACTTATACCAGGAAAAAGTTTATAGAGAGATGGGAGGACAGGGCCTGACAAAGTGATCTTTATTTTCAAACTGAAGATGGTTCCCTAGGCGTTCTTGTCTAGTCATCATAGCATCTTCTTGTGGGATCTTGATACCTGGTCATTAGCCTGAAAAATTCTCCCTGGATCCAGGGGACTCATCATCTCATTCCAAGGGTGTCATCTCAGAGTTCAGCATTCGACAAATGCTTAGAATAGGCACATCCTAAGAATCTCGGCTTTATTGAGCTACTCCCCCAGAAAAGCTTTCTGAAGATGCTGGAATCTTCCAGCAACCCTGTTGGCAGCACTGTCTTCTAACTTTTTTGATCCATACCCTACTTCTTATACAAAGAACATAAGTTTCTGGTTATAAATTATATACATGTATTTCTGTATCGATATAATACATTAATTATCAAAACATACATAAATAAATATCAAGTGAATGAAATTAGCTTCTGGTAGATGTCTTTAGTTTGAATTGATACCTACTCAAATAGTAAAGAAAATTGATGTATAGGGTTTACTTTAAAATTCCTCAACAACAAAAAGAATATATGAAATAAATGTGACAGAATCTTTATAACTGTTGAATTCCGATAATAAATACAGGATATGGGGGTTTGTTGTTCTGTTCTCTCTGCTTTGGTGGATATTTGAAATTATTCATAATAAAAAAATGTTAAGCCCATAAAAACAAAAAAGAGAAGAGCATGATATATATAGAATAGAAATTCTAATATTCCTTCTTCACTCCTCTGGATTTTCTTGTATGCCCCACCTTAGAGTCTACTGGTTTACAGAAAAAATAAATAGACCAAAGTGAGTCTACTCGAAATATCTGAAATATGTTTTCCTAAACTCTTCACTTTAACCAAATTTTATTTGAACAGCTCTCTTTTTAATCTATGCAGTCTATTTCACACTAGTAGAAAAATAAAATGCCTTAAACAAACACATACCCTGTCATTAGCTGGAACTCCAAGACACCAGGTTATACAGCAGAGTTTGTTAGTAAATCCACTGTATTAACGTAACAGCTACATTTTTATTCATGATGTAGTGTAGACCTTTCAGTTCATTTCACTTGAAAGGGACTTTAATATTTTATTTCCTAAAATGTAAAAGTAACTATTAGGTTAGTGCATGTTATATTCATGAACTGATGGCAAGAAAAGGTAAATGCAAAAGAGAGTTGATTAAATTCCCATTGAAATTTTTTTTCTCTGTATTTATTTAATAGAAACTGGTTCAATCAAACCCTTTTGGTCCACCCTCTGGCTCTTGTAAACAATAAAAGAGAATACTTGCAGGCTTCCTACAGGGTAAGGGTGTATCCAGCATTGGACATATCAACTCAAACACATTTCAAAATTAATCATACTTTATCCATTATTCATTTAATGTTCAAATCCATGTCATTAATAACTTAAATCAAGTACTGAATGAGTTTTTAATATGATTTAATTTCCCAGATTTAATTTCCCATGGTCCCTTTAACCCTGAAGATCTTAAGGCTGTCAGGGTTCTAGAGAAGAGTGTGGATATTGGGAAAGAATGGAGGAACTAGAGGCAGTTCTCTGCCCATTGGAAGCAGCCTAGTGCCCATGTCAGCAGCTCATGCCACCGTCAATGCCGTCATTTATGTCAGGAGCAGTTTCCATGCTGGGTTGCATTTTCCCCAAATACACTATGAATTTATGAGCAAGGGAATGTGATGTCACTAGAGGAAGGAGTTTCACTTCACCTCCCATTCCATTACCACTCAGTTTTCAAGTGGAAGAAAGATTGTATTAGAACCCCCTAATAGAATTTATATTTAGAATATATATATACAATTGATTTTAGAGGAGAGGGGAGAGAGAGATAGAAACAGCAATGATG
The DNA here is from genome assembly GCF_963259705.1 of Myotis daubentonii. Lineage (NCBI taxonomy): Eukaryota > Metazoa > Chordata > Mammalia > Chiroptera > Vespertilionidae > Myotis > Myotis daubentonii. Next base: position 12,377,103 of record NC_081842.1, on the reverse strand, counting down.
AGAATCATTGATAGGCCTCCTCCTGCACCCCCCCCCCCCCCCACACACACACACACACACACTGGGGATGGAGCCCATAACCCGGGCACGTGCCCCGACCGGGAATTGAATTGTGACCTCCTGGTTCATAGGTCGATGCTCAACCCCTGAGTCACACAGGCCAGGCAGAGTACTGATTATTTTAATAAATAAGTTGGATCTCTCTCGATTGTACTATTTCATACATTCAACTATTTACCTTTCACAGTGAGATACCAAGATCTGCTGGGTGACAATGAGACCATCAAGACTAGCCTCTTTCATCATGTGGCTACATTGTCTGAGGAAATATATTTCTGATTATCTTATATAATAAAAGCCTAATATGCAAAGTGTCCAACTGTTCAACCATTCGACCAGTTGCTATGATACACACTGACCACCAGGGGGCAGACACTCTGACTGGTAGTTTAGCTTGCTTCTGGGGTCTGGCCAATTGGGACTGGGTGAGATGGGCTGGACATGCCCTAGAGCCCTCCTGCGGTCCCTCCCTGGCCCCGATTGTGCACCGGTGGGGTCCCTCGGCCTGGCCTGTGCCCTCTCGCAATCCGGGACCCCTTGGGGGATGTCGGAGAGCTGGTTTTGGCCCAATGCCTGCAGACCAGGCCAAGAGACCCCACTGGTGCACAAATCTGTGCCCCAGGCCTCTAGTTAGAAAAATAAAGGACAAATAATTTTGGGAGTGGGACACAGAAATATTTCCTTTATAGAGCAAAGCTGTCTCACCCATGAGTGTGCTACAAACAAATGTTTCTTTTCAGAGGACAACAGACTGATACTCTTTTACCTAAAACAATAGCAGAGTTAATTACGTCTTCCTGACATGGTGACTCGGGCATGTTCACACTGACTGGGATGGTGGGAAGAACCACCTTCACTTTTTAAATGGTTAGTTTTATAAACTATATTTCTAAGTATCTTTATTTTGAAGATGGACTTTATGATTCACATTTACAGGAATTATATTCCTTAACTCTCATGTTAACATCCCTGTGCAGTACCTAGAGCTATTTTTATTATCATTTCATAAAATGAGAAACAGTCTTAGGATGTTTGTAGGGATGTACAGTGGCAAGATTTGAAGAATTTACAAGTGCTGACTCTAAATCCCATTTTTCTCCTCCATGGGAGACAAGGGTACTTGGAAAGTGCCAGGAAAGGAAGGAGGCAGAGGAGATTTTAGGGCACATGAAGGCATTTTCTGGTTGGTGCTCACTCTGGCAGACGGAAGAAGGCCGGAGGAGAGGAGAGGGGGCCTCTGTCTCGTTACAGATTTGGAATCAGCGTGCAGTGAGGACGACCTCTCTGTAATAGTAAGAAAATAATGCAAATGTTCTGGCTAGAATGTGGATAAGGTTTTAATTATCTTAATGTGTTATTAAATGACTTTGAAATTTAGTGTATTTGCAGTGTGGTTGTCTCCTATACAGGGTGGGGCAAAAGTAGGTCTACAGTTCGTATGGAAAATAACAAAATCCTCCTAGCTAATAAAAGACAAAAAGGGTAATTAACTGTACCTCCACTATGCTTCCCATTGGCTAATCAGCGAGATATGCAAATTAACTGCCAACAAAGATGGCGACCGGCAGCCATGCAGCTGAAGCGAGCAGGAGGTTTGCTTGCTCCAGTGATGGAGGAAGCCAAGCTTCCCTGCCTGCCATGGCCCGGATCTAAGCTCCCAAAGCAATAGCTCCAAAAGCAACAAAGTTTTAATTATAGAAGCCAAACAAACCCCAGATACCTGCTTTCAGCAGGCCGTGGCCTCAGAGCTGGAGCGAGCAGGACGGCAACAAAGTTTAAATTATAGAAGGTAAATAAATCCCAGAATAAAAAAAGAAAACAAAGGAGAGGCTGGGAGCTTCAGTCACAGGCCAACCTGAAAACTGCCCTCAGCCCCTCACCCAGACTGGCCAGGCACCCCAGTGGGGATCCCCACCCTGAAGGGGGTGTGACCAGCTGCAAACAGCCATCAGCCCCTCACCCAGGCTGGCCAGGCACCCAAGCGGGACCCCCACCCTGATCTGGGACACCCTTCAGGGCAAACCAGCCAGCCCCCACCCGTGCACCAGGCCTCTATCCTATATAGTAAAAGGGTAATATGCAAACTGACCCTAACAGCAGAAAGACAGGGAATGACTGGTCACTATGACACACACTGACCACCAGGGGGCAGGTGCTCAATGCAGGAGCTGCCCTCTAGTGGTCAGTGGACTCCCACATGGGGGAGCTCTGCTCAGCCACAAGCCAGGCTGATGGCTGCCAGTCCAGCAGTGGTGGTGGGAGCCTCTCCTGCCTCCTCAGCAGCGCTAAGGATGTTTGACTGCAGCTTAAGCCTGCTCCCTGCTGGCAAATGGACATCCCCCGAGGGCTGCCAGGCTGCCAGAGGAATGTCTGATTGCCAGCTTAGGCCCAATCCCCTGGGGGAGCAGGCCTAAGCCAGCAGGTGGTCACCCTCCGAGGGGTCCCAGACTGTGAGAGAGCACAGGCCGGGCTGAGGGGACCCTCCCCCCTCCCCAAGTGCACAAATTTTTGTGCACCGGGCCTCTAGTATATAATAAAAGGCTAATATGCAGATTGTCCCCTCGACCGGGAGTTCGACTGGGGGATGGGGACGGCCAGCCAACCACCCGCAGTCCCTTCCCTCAGCCCTGATGGGGTGGGCCTGCTGTACCCTACCCATGCACAAATTCTTGCACCAAGCCTTTTGTAATTAACACATTGTTTGCGGGTAGTTTTTATCGCGCGCTAACAGGTGGCGCGGGCCATTTTTGCTAATTTTTTGCGCAAATGGCAATGTTCAGTAAAATAACGATAACTTTAGTTTACGTATTTATACGTTACCCGCATTCTACCACTAGTCTATAAAAAACGTATTAATACGTGTCCCGCGCTCTACTACACTGGTAGAACATATAAATACGTTTCCCGCATACAATGTGTTAATAAATAAGAATATAAGAATAAATTGTTTCATGTACTCACAACTGTAAACCCACTTTTGCCACACCCTGCATAAATGCCTTCCACATTCACAACTCAAATTGAAATCAAAGTAATATTACACTGGCCCTAGCCAGTTTGGCTCAGTGGATAGCCAACCCGAGAACTGAAGGGTCCTGGTTCAATTCTGGTCAAGGGCACGTACCTTGGTTTCAGGCTCGATCCCTATCTCTGGTTGGAGTGGTGCAGGAGGCAACCAATCAATATGTCTCTCTCACATCAATGTTTCTCTCTCTCTTTTTCCACCCTCCCTTCCACTCTTTCTAAAAATCAATGGAAAACTATCCTCGGGTGAGGATTAACAACAACAAAAACAATATTAACCCAAAGGGTAAGCCATAAGCCTGTAATAAATATTGCATGATCTGAAAATATTGTTAAAATAAATGGAAAAAATATTGAACATGAGCACATCCATGGGATTTATCATCAAATTTAGTCACCATAAGAGCATCACAGATCATTTAAAAGGAAAATATAAGAGTCCTCATAATTTCCTGGCCTTTTTTCTAAAAGTAAATGTCAAAAGAAACACATTTATTTGTCTTAAGTAAAAATAAAGATTGTTATAGATCATGTATTTCCTAGATTTTGCATATGTATTATTTTTTAAGTTGCTATGTGTTATCTGATAGTGGAACACAAGGATGTTTTGTCTTTTAGCTCACTTCTTTGGTACCATTTTGTAATTTCTTTTGTCTTTTACTATTTCACAACTTTAGTTTCCATGGGAACGGCATCAGTCAGACCGTATTTGGGACTCATTCAGAATGTGGTGTCAAGGGTTCCTAATTAGGCTTCAGGCACTTATGGCTGAGTTAATATGAGTCTCTGTGTTACATCTTTGAAGGTGTAGACAACTGGGTTATAATTTCATGATAGGTTTGCATTTTCAAATATTTTAATCAAAGATTTGGATCAGAGAACTTTAAAATCATTTAAGTGTTGTAGAACACGCTTGAACAAAACAAAGTATATTTAGGCATACTGCTCTTGACAGATAAGGAAACTTAAGAGACACCAGTTATCACAGTTAAACTCATCAACGTTGGTTAAACGTTTCTTAGCTGAAAATGTTACCTTTTGAAATACAGCGTATTGTGAGTAGGAAGAATTTTACTGGGCTGCAATTTAGAGCAGTTAAGTAATTAAAAGTCAAGCGAGGTAAGACAGAAAATAACAGCATTGAAAAGCCTCCAAACTGTACAAAAAAGGTCTTGAATAAATCCTGTGTCCTCTTAGGTAGTTTTGTTGTGTCCACATAAGAAATGTCCAAACCTGTAGGGAATTTTTATGAGTTTATTTGAGCCTAACCGAGGTCAGTTGCGATGGAGCAAAATCTCAATGGACTGAAAATATGCTCCCCGAGAATGGCAGTTTTGCAGCTTATTTTATTTATGTTTATTTTAATCCTCACCCGAGGATATTTTTCCATTGAGTTTTAGAGAGAGTGAAAGAGGGAAAGACAGAGAAAAATACCGATGTGAGAGAAACACATCGATTGGTTGCCTCCTGAACGTACCCCAACCAAGACCCTGGCTGGGGAAGAGCCTGCATCCGAGGTATGTGTCCTTGAGCGGAATCGAACCCAGGACCTTTTGGCCTGCAGGCTGACGCTTTATCCACTGAGCCAAACCGGCTAGGGCTACAGCTTATTTTAGACATTAGGGGAGAGAAGGGATTACATGAAATCATGGATGGTAGATTGAAAGGGTGGAAGACAGCAAAGGAGGAAATCTCTTGGATTGGATAAAGAGTAAAACAGAGACACATATTTTTTTACACTGGCAGGGACTGGATAATGAACATTTACAGCACATAGAGACGTCTGTAGGCAACAAAATAACAAGGAATTCTGCTCTGAGTGGTGGGAGATTGTGCCCTAAGGGGTTGAGAAGAGATTACTTTGACATTTCAAGGGTATGCTGTCTTAGATGCAAAAAGACAAGAGAAAGGTCCACTTAAGAACAAGACTGACCTTCGGCAAGGAGGCTACAGGCCAAGACATAACCCACGCTTCCTTAGGACTTATGTTCAGACCATCCTATGTGGCAGGCCTGCCATACTGGCCTCTGCAGAACTTGTCAGGTTTATTAACTTGTGGCCCCTTTTTCATCCACATAAGTGAGAACAAGTGCGACCAGTGGACTATAATGTACATCATAGGTTTTACTCTTAAAAATTTACTTTTATGCACTTCGCCAGCATGGCTCAGTGGTTGAGCATTGATCCATAAACCAAGAGGTCACAGTTTAATTCCCGGTCAGGGCACATGCCTGAGTTGTGGGCTCAATTTCTAGGCAGCGATCAATGTCTCTCTCTCATGGATTTTTTTTCTCTCTCTCTCCCTCTCCCTTCCTCTGTCTCTAAAAAAAAAACAACAGAAAAAAACAATAAAAACATATTTCAAAAATTACCTTTATGCTCACATTACAAAGATTGTCTAAGTGGAGACCGCTCTCAAGTTTATAAACAAAGCTTTCAAGTGTCTTTTAGCTGAGAGTGTGTTCTAGTAATTCAATAGGGAACTCCCAACAGGAGGGTTGTTGCTGCCCCAGGGGGCGCTGTGGAGTTCTGGTGGACTTATTTGATGGTCACATTGATCTGATTGGTGGGTCTATTCATTTTCTAGGCAGGGACCAGTGCTGATAAGTTTCTGTGTGCCAGATGACATTGTAAGATAAAGACTTGCCCTGTGTCCCTCATCCTTCATCCTTTCCCAAGCGCCACTGCATGTTCATGTAAATGAAAACTTTATAACTAGTATCTTAGCCTATAACTACACTATTTTACTTATAAACACATTTTTTCCCCCTGCACAGCCTTAACATATAACTGAATATGCAAGTTTCCATCGAATGGCTACAGTAGCTCCGTTCTTTATTTCCCATACTGTTTGGAATGGCTCCTGGTCTTTTCCTCTTAAATCTCGTTAACATTATCTGTACAGGCTAATATTTGATTTTTTTTTATTGTGTCTTCTAGTGTACTCTCATGTATAAGCATTTATAAATTAAAATATATTTTATTTCACTATAAATAGTATTCCTTTTATCTCTATTTAATATTAAAGGAGCATTCTATTTAGTTTTCCTAGTTTCATATCTATATACATACACACATATATACATACTAGGGGCCCAGTGCACAAATTTGTGCACCTTGAAAGGAACTGTGGGCTGCGAGGCTACGGTGGTCACAGGGGCCGGTCTCGGCCCATCCTCCGCGCCCCTGCCTGGCCCTTCCCACCGCGGCCCCCAGTCCCCTCTCTGCCAGCAGCCCCCTGCTCCCACCACTGCTGCTCCCACGTGCTGATGGTGCCAGCCCCGCTCGCACCCACTGACAACGCGGAGCAATAGGGGCTGGCACCAGTAGTGGGTGCAAGCAGGGTGTTCAGTCAGCAGGTGCAAGCGGTGGCTGCTGCCCCGATTGCCCCCAGGAACAGGGGGAGGTGGAGAAACCCTCAGAGGTGATCGGGGCCGGCAGCCACCACTCACACTCACTGACAGCGCTGAGTGATCGGGGCCAGAACTGCACTCACTGACGGTGCCGAGTGATTGGGACCAGCACTGGGCATCGGCAGTGGGTGCGAGCAGCGGCTCCGGCGCCAGCAGTGGGTGCGAGTGGAGGCTCCGACGCCGGCAGTGGGTGCAAGTGGGGCCAGTGCTGGCAGCAGATGCAAGTGCCAGGCAGAACTGTGGCACATGGGAGTAAAGAATTTTCAGTAACCACCAGAGGCTCACCCCGATAACAGCGACCAGCACCCCACCTTGGTCTGGCACCCCCACTCACCTGCTCCACCATCCCACCGTGGCCAACACCTGCCATGTTCTGTGCTCTGCCGCCTGCTGCCAACGCCCACCATGTTCCACACATGGCCCCTGGTGGTGAGCACACATCATAGCGACCAGTTTCACTGTTCAGTCTATTTGCATATTAGGGTTTTATATAGAGAGATATAAACATGTAAAATGACATATTACCTATCAATTTTGGTTTAGTAGAGTGAAGTGGGCATCAAAAATTTATTGCCACCCTACCTGGTTTGGCTCAGTGGATAGAGAATCAGCCTGCAGACTACAGGGTCTTGGGTTCGTTTCTGGTCAAGGGCACATGCCTGGGTTGTGGGTTTGACCCGCAGTAGGGGGATGTGCAGGAGGCAGCCAATCAATGATTCTCATCACTGATGTTTCTATCCCTCCCCCTTCTCCCTTCCTCTGTGAAATCAATAAAAATATTAAAAAATTAATAAAATAAAAATAAAGGACTGTGGAATGCAAATTACAGTGGGCACCTGGTACATCATGGGTGACCTGAGCATAGGCTTTGTGGGGGGCAGTACCTGAAGGGAGGCTGGAAAGACGGGAGCCAGGTCTGAAAGGCCATTGGAAGGAATTTGGATTTCATCCTGAATGCCAGGGGAAGCCTTGGAAGGAAGCTAAATATGATCAGATTGTACTTTAAGAAGCTCACTCATGTCCGAGTGAGACTGCATTGCAGACTTGTCCACATCTGTCTTGGTTCTTAGCTGTTGGCCTCCTGATCCCAAGGAAGAGGAGCCCCCCCTTTGAAAGCTAATTTCTTACCGGTGCTCCTGATGCTCTTCCTCCAGTTTCTGTGGGTCCTTTGCTGCAGAAGTTTATCCTCTCTCTCATCTTATCTTCAACTTCTCTTCATCACTACCTCTCTGATCACAGGCTGGAGAATGCTCAAGTCTCTACAATTTTATGAGTGAATAAAACCCAGCATGATTCTGAAACCGGACAACCAATGGGTCCAGATTGCCTGTCACTTCTTCAGCCAATTCAGCAGAGACAGGGTGGATTCATATATGAGCGTTTATTCCAGTCCTGCCAGCAGGATGGGAGAGCAGCAGGTCAGCCACGAAAATGAACACATGGGACTACATCAAAATAAAAAGCTTCTGTGCCACAAAAGAAACCATCAACACAACAACAAGAATGGCTATCATCAACAAATCAACCAACAACAAGCGCTGGTGAGGATGCGAAGAAAAAGGAACCCTCGTGCACTGCTGGTGGGAACGCAGACTGGTGCAGCCACTGTGGAAAAGAGTATGGAGTTTCCTCAAAAAAATTAAAAATAGAACTCCCATTTGACCCAGTAATACCATGTCTAGAACTATATTCCAAGAAACCAGAAACACCTATCAGAAAGGATATATGCACCCCTACGTTCATAGCAGCACAATTTACAATAGCCAAGATTTGGAAACTGCCTAAGTGCCCATCAGCAGATGAATGGTTTAAAAAACAGTGGTACATCTACACAATAGAATACTATGCTGCTATAAAAAAAAAAGAAGAACTCTTACCATTTGCAACAGCATGGATGGACCTGGAGAGCATTATGCTAAGCAAAATAAGCCAGCTGGAGAAAGATAAATATCACATGATCTCACTCATTTGAGGAATATAATAAACAACATAAACTGATGAAAAATAAAATAGATCCAGAGACAGAAGCATTGAAAAGACCATCAAACCTCAGAGGGAAAGCAGGGTAGGGCTGGGGGGTGGGAGTGAGAGATCAAACAAAGGACTTGTATCCATGCATATGAGCATGACCAATGGACACAGACAATGGGAGTGGGGGCATGTGCTGGAGGGTGGGAATGGCCAGAGAGAGGCCAATGGGGGGAAAAGGAGACATATGTAAAACTTTCAACAATAAAGAATTTTAAAGAGGGGGCGATGATAGTCCTTGGATTTAGACCACTCAAGAAATCAGGGTAACTAATTCTGAGCAGTCTTCCCTGACAGTTGTAAAATGCAACTGTTGAGCAGTGCCAAGCCATTGTTTCTATGGTCTGTACTTCAAAATAAATGCTTCTTGTTCCTTTGGCTTCCTGAAGACTAATTAAAGGAAACATGAAGCAACAATAAGCTGGAGGATTCCCCTTTGTTTCCACATCTCTTCTGGAGGCATTGCTGCTAATAAAAGTTCATTAATATATCACATGTATGCAATGTAAGAGCTAACGTTTCTATGAATCTTCATCAAACAGGAGAGTAGAAAAATAAAATTGATCCAACTCTCCTATTTTAAGAATTGAAGTTTGAGAGAGAGGTAGTGTACGTGAGCAGGTGAGCGCTGAGTTGTTGGTCTATAAAATCTTTAGTATTTTAAAGGTTGAACTATCAGATAATGGACTCTGCAGACTGCTTCCTTTATTGTGGGTGGTCAAATCTAGAAAGCTAAATGAACTCATTAATAAGGAGAAGTCCATAACGGTGTGCAGAGATGGATTATTGCAGCTCTCACTAAGAATTTTTTTTTTTTCCATTTCAATTTTTCAGATTTTACAAAATGTGTTTACATTGCTAGGCCCTCCCCACCTTACCACAGGGCCTTGGGAGGTGCCTGTGCAAGTGAGAACCCCAAAGCTTAAGCCTCATTAAATTCCTGGTCAGCCTGCCTGCCTTTATGTGTCTATTCATTATATCTATAACACTTTTAATTCAGAAAAAAATTGAAAACATTAGCAGTGCTCTATCTTCATTAAAGAAATGCAAAGAACACCCTGACCTGGTAGTTCAATTGGTTAGAGCATTGTCCTGATATGCCAAGGTTGGGGGTTTGATCCCTCATTAAGGCACATACAAGAATCAACAAATGAATGCACAAATAAGTGGAGCAACACATTGATGTCTCTCTCTCTCTCTCTCTCTCTCTCTCTCTCTCTCTCTCTCTCTCTCTCCCTCTCTCCCTCTCTCCCTCTCTCCCTCTCTCCCCCTCCCTCCCTCCCTCCCTCCCCTTCTCCCATCCTCTTTCTCTACAATCAATTTAAAAACATTTTTTTTAAAAAAAAAGAAATGCAAAGATAACTTCATTTGCAGGTTATAAATTTAACAAATTGGTGATATTAGAGAATCTTCTTGATACTTTTTATGCTAATCTCTATAATACACAATTTGTATTCATAACTGCATGCTCATGCCTTCAAAAAGTAAAAACTTTTGATGCATTAAATTGTTGCAATTCCCAAAATTCACTTAGTAAGGCTGGGCATAAAGGTATAAAGACAGTTTAAAACAAATGTCTTTGTCCTGTGGGGGGTGCAGAGAGCTGAGTGGATGATAGAGTGCTGTTTTCTCACATGTGTTGCTTTAGTGGATTTATAAATATCAACTGACTGCGGAATAACCATTTCACTCTCCCTTGAGCTAGACAGCCACTGAGCAGTCTGTGTATCAGCTGTCAGAGGACAGTTTGTGCAGGGATTCCCAGATTCCCACATGCTGGTGATTCAGAACCAGAGTTCCGAACCCAGAATTCAGAAACTCAGTTTTAACACTTTGCCCAGAGCTGATGAAAACTCTGGAGAGCCCTAGCTGGTTTGTTTCCGTGGATAGAGCGTTGGCCTGTGGACCAAAGGGTCCCAGGTTCAATTCCAGTCAAGGGCACGTACCTCTACCTCCGTTGCAGGCTCTTCCCCAGCCCGGGCCCTGGTTGGGGGGCGTGCAGGAGGCAACAAACCAATCGATGTGTTGCTCTCACATCTATGTTTCTCTCTGTCTTTCCCTGGCTCTTCCACTCTCTCTAAAAATCATTGGAAAAATATCCTTAGTTGAGGCTTCAAACAAACAAACAAACACAAAAAATTCTGGAGAAATGATTTATAGTGCCTGCTCTGAAACAGTATTTATGTGACAAGTATATTAATATGTTCATTTCTGCTGAGAATTATAACTATCAAATACTGGTGGTTCTGGACTTTAAGTCTTGAAAAACTATAGTGAGTTAGTAATGAAAGTTTCAGAACCAAGGGCAGTGAATGATGTTAAACTAAAATGTCATCAAGCGCTCAAAGCCGGATGCCCCACCTCCACTGTAAGGATGCGCCTGAGACACAGCTCAGACCACATGAGACAGTGAAGAGAGACCCTCTCCCATTTTAGTGCTCTTCGCCATTGTATCACGTGTCTATTTTACATCTGACATCTTTAATATCAGTTTCTTATTTTACACTAATGAAGTTCTCATGCTATTGTTTCTTGGTATCTTAATCTTAGGGGAAATCAGTTAGAACACAGAATGATTGGCATGCCTTCCACGGAGTATGTGATTCTTATTGGCATCAGATTGGTACAATGACATTTCTTCATTTTGTCTTGAGAGTCTACTGGATTTGAGTTGACTGTTATCATCTATTTAAAATCTAGAGGTCGGTCCTGGCTGGTGTGGCTCGCTTGGTTGGGCATTATCCCATGCACCAGGACAGGGGTCCTCAAACTTTTTAAACAGGGGGCCAGTTCACTGTCCCTCAGACCGTTGAAGGGCCGGACTATAGTTAAAAAAAAAACTATGAACAAATTCCTATGCACACTGCACATATCTTATTTTGAAGTAAAAAAACAAAACGGGAACAAATACAGTATTTATATTTGCATGTGGCCTATGGGCCGTAGTTTGAGGACCCCTGCACCAAGAGGTTGCCAGTTCAATTCCCAGTCAGGGCACATGCCGGGTTTCTGGCTGGATCACTGGTAGGGGGCATGTAGGAGGCAGCAGATAGATGTTTCTCTCTCATGGGTGTTTCTCTCTCTCTCCCTCTCCCTTCCTCTCTCTCTAAAAATCAATTTTAAAATATTTAAAAAGTAAAATAAAACATGTGGTTCATAGCATTGGTAAAATAATTGCATTTGGCTGAGATTGTCACTTGGAGAATATCAATGAAAGTCCTCAGAAAATTTAAATAGCTTCTTTTATTTCCTACTGGGGACTAACTACCTGGTGAGGTTCAACCATTGCTGGCCTTCCAATGCTATTGGCCACCATTAAACAAGTGAAGATGTGCTGACGGACTTTTCTTTGACACTTTTGAGAACTTGTTTTACTGTAAGAAGTTAATTTATTTACTTCATCTTTATCTAATATTACTCCAAAACTTTAATTATCCAGTTGTTTGGGTAGCAGAATGCCATGAAAATTTCTCTAAATTTACGAATGCATGCAACTTATATGAAAACAACTTTATATTCCGTTCTAAAACACGAATCGTCTTTCTTGTCCTCAAATGGTTTTTAAAACAGAAAAGGGGAGGGGACATAAAACTTCTGTGCAGCATGTAATAAACATACAAGTTTAATTCAATTTACTTCATTCACAGTAAACATCCTCCCACGAACATTTTCTCTGCTAAAAATGGCAATCGGTTATATACACTCTGAATGATATCGTTGCAGCCCTAAGGCTTGAAAATGGACGTGAAGCCATCTGCAGAGTATCTGGCAGTATTGTGTTTAGTACCAGTACTTTCTCACAAAGCCACTAATTTGAGAATGGCTGGGGAGGAGGAGGGGATGCCCTGTGGAGCCAGTAGAGCTAGATATAGATGTATATCTTGGCTTCCCTGCTTCATAGCATTGTGACCTTGAGCAAGAGCTACTTAATATCTCTCTTAGTCCTCACATCTGTCAAATGAGGATATTAACACAGTGGAGTCACATTTTACTTAGATGTTAGGTTCTTAAGGGGAAAATTTATTCATAGTCAAATCACCCTTAAATTCTTTAGGCCATCATTAACTCACCAGGACATCAGCTCTAAAAGTTAAGCACATCTTTTAGTTTTCCTTACACTTTGATGTGGCTTCCCTTTCTCTGAAAATAGGGTATCAATGTCTCATTAAGAGGAAGGGCCATGGATGGACATGGAGAGCATTATGCTAAGCAAAATAAGCCAGTCAGAGAAAGATACATATCACATGATCTCACTCATTTGTGGAATATAACAACAACATAAACTGATGAACAAAAATAGATCCAGAGACACAGAAGCATTGAACAGACCATCAAACCTCAGAGGGAAGGAAGGAGAAGGTGGGGGGTTTAAAAGATTAACCATGCCCTAGCCAGCTTGGCTCAGTGGATAGAGCATTAGCCTGTGAACGGAAGGGTCCCAGGTTCAATTCTTGCCAAGGGCACATGCCTGGGTTGTGGGCTCGATCCCCAGTGGCGGGGGGGAGGGAGGGGTGCAGGAGGTAGCCGATCAATGATTCTCTCTCATCATTGATGTTTCTATCTCTCCTCCCTTCCTCTCTGAAATCAATATATATATATATATATATATATATATATATATATATATATATATATATATATATATAAAGATCAACCAAAGGACTTATATGCATGCATATAAGCATAACCAATGGACACAGACACTAGGAGGGTGAGGGCATGTGCTGGGGGGTGGGAGTGGCTAGGGACAGGCCAATGGGGGGAAAAGGAGACATATGTAATACTTTAAACAATAAAATGAATAAATAAATAAAGGAGGATACACCCATTAAAAAAAAAAAAAAGAGGGCCAGAATGTCCAGTTTGAGAGGTTAGAAGAGGATATGTCTGTATGCCTGTTTCCCTCTTCTCCATCCCCACCCCACTTTTTGGACCAGGGGTCCTCAAACTACAGCCCTCGGACCACATGCAAACATATTGTATTTGTTCCCGTTTTGTTTTTTTACTTCAAAATAAGATATGTGCAGTGTGCATAGGAATTTGTTCATAGTTTTTTTTTAAACTATAGTCCAGCCCTCCAACGGTCTGAGGGACAGTGAACTGGCCCCCTGTTTAAAAAGTTTGAGGACCCCTGCTTTAGATCTACTATACTTAAATGAAGAGATACATGAGTATCTTATCTAACTCCTAATTCCTACCTCAATTTATAAATTTTAACATATAAATATTATCCGTAATAAATACTGGGTGGTATTATTTTGTTACTGCTAACCCTGTGCATCTTTCTTATAGTTGCTAATGTAATTGTATATCAGTGATTATTGAGACAGGAATTTTAGGGAAATATAGGCAGGCTTAGGGATTTTTCAGAATTGGGGTCCATGGAGAAGGTACATTCCATAACACAAGGAAGCCAGGTGCAGTTACATCTCCATAAGACAAGGGAGCAGCAACAGAGACATTTCCATAAGACAAGGGAACTGGGAGTAGCCAAAAAAAAAAAAAGGTTTATATTTACAAAATAAAGAAGGAAAAAAGCCCAAAAGGAATAGGAGGACAAGGAGGGAGGAGGGCCTCAAAAGTCACTATAGTAACCAATTCAAAAGGGAATATTGACCAATCAGAGGAGATATCAGGACACAGAAACTGCAGCCTTTATAAACCATGGAAACAGGAAGTCAGTGGGACCCTTTCCCCCTCCCCATGTGGGGGTCTGTTCTATGGGGCTCTTTTCCTCTCCCCACGTGGGAGTCTGTACTTGTTCTTCAATAAATCTCCACCTTTGCTATACCACTTTCTGTCCGTGGATTCATTCTTCGACTCCACGGACAAAGAATCCGGGTTCCAGTCCAAAGATTCCGTATCATTATCAAAACCACAAGGCAAAAAAAAAAAAAAAAAAAAAAAAAAAAAAAACCACAAGGCTATTAATTTTTACTTTGGATAATTTATGAAATAATTTATATCCAGTTTTTATAGCTTGCTTGTGTGCATGGTAATCTCTGTAACATATCAATTTTTGCTAAGTATGTTTTTAGTTAAAAGCATTCATTTAAACAACACTTTTATAATAAATTTTAAAACTGTGATACTGTCAAATGAGTGTTTATTTTTAGTCAAACCAGATTATTTGAGGTAAGTGATAAACAATGTAAGAACTTTTATCCTTACAGTTCGGGGGGGGGGGGGGGAAGAAGCACAAAGGTTTCTTTTGACTTGGCTGGGAGTTGTTAGCAGTTATGGAAGTAATCATCTCTTAGCCTCATCTTACGAATTTCTGCCAGGGATTTTGGCACACACCCATAACTATTAAAGATGTTTTGTAGCTAACCTAACTTTAAAACAATCGCCGACCTCAATCAGCAGACAATTTTATTTGTTTTCCTATTTAACTTGTTCTGGAAAATTGAAGGGAAAATGAAAATCAGTTCAAGAAAGCAGCCAACAGAGACTATCCCTAACATCTGTTAGTGATGTGTTTATACAAAATCCAACATTTTGTTTTCATAAGAAGAGTTATTGAGTGCAAGTTTTAAAAAATTAAAACTGAATGCCAAGAGTAGGAAAGCTGAAACAAGATAGAAATCTTATAATACATAAATTTTTTATAAAGATTTAGAACTTTGTCTTTAATAAGTTTAACAAAAGTAACCACACGTTTTAATTCTTTTTACTTAATTAAAAGCAAACCTTGAAGTGAATAGAATTAGAGGAAGGAAGGTAGCTAGGAGGAGATGCTTAAAAATCACATAAATAAATATTCAACTACCTAGTTACTAATTCATGAAAACTAATCCTCATTTTAATTTTTGTTTTGTTTTTACCTTTATAGTTTTGCCAATTCAACCAATCCTCACTTTTTTAGTGTCTGGGACACATTATTTTTTTCTGCTCAAATATATACATATAAAAATTATGAGGGACCTCCAATCTGAAGTTAACAGCTGTTATTTTCCACAGAACTTTTAAAGTGATTTTTGAAAATTTAAGAAACTTTTCTCAAAGGAATGTTAAGCAAGTGGAAAAATTGAAAAGGTGGGAAATGATTTAACCCAGTCCTAACCTTCTAACCTCAGACTGAATGAATGTTCACCTCGAATAAAAGCTGGCCCAAGCCTCCTCAAGAAAATAAACACGCTCAGTGGGCCCTGCAGTGTTTGAAAAGTTCAAAGATATGATGATGCGAAGGGAACACAGAAGATCTTTTCCTATTTTGCCCAGACTTTTCCTTCAGCTTGTTTCAAGGGAATATGAGTCTTCATTGTTTTGTCTAAATAGTACTAAAATCCTTTAAAAATGACAAACACCAGTCCTCATTGGAATTTCTCTGAGGGCACTAATTTGCATGTTGCTAAAGGAGAAAAGAGACTTTTTCAAAGTGTGCTTTGAAAGTTTCACAGAATAATGGTTTGAAATCAGAATCACTGGCAAAAAAAAAAGAAAATTCTATTATTTAGATGTAGGTAGAAAGCAACAAGAATACACGAGGCCCTGGCTTCCCCAGCTCACTTAGGAGGGATCTGGCTTGGCCAGCTTAGTACTTCCCTTCCTCTGTTCTCTGAAGATCCGGACCCCGCCTGCAGACTATGGTCTACACAACAAAACTGGGGAAGGAGAGGAGAAGCTGGAAAAGAAAGGCATGGGGGCAGGGGGAAGGGGGGAGTTAGAGGAACATGGGACATATTCTGGTTTGGGACAGAAGTATATGGGAAGGAGAAGAAGGATATTTAAAAAGATTGCTTAGACCCCTGCCTATGAACCAGGAGGTCTTGGTTCGATTCCCTGTTAGGACACATGCCGGGGTTGCGGGCTTGATCCCTGGTGTGGAGGGTGCAGGAGGCAGTTGGTCAATGATTCTCTCATCATTGATGTTTCTGTCTCTCTCTACCCCTTCTTTCCTCTCTGAAATCAATTAAAAAAAAATTTTTTTTTAATGTACACTACCATAGAGAATTGTTGTAGGAGTCAAATAAGTTAACATTTGTAAGGTGCTAGGAATGTTGCCTAACATCTAAGTACTTAATAAATGCCATCTATTTTCCTTCCTTCCTTCCTTCCTTCCTTCCTTCCTTCCTTCCTTCCTTCCTTCCTTTCCTTTCTTTCGAGATGGGTTGCCCAGGGATTGAGCCCGAAACCTAGGTATGTGCCCTGACCACGAATTGAACCTGAGACCTTTCAATGTATGGGACTTTCCAACCAACTGAGCCACACCAGCCAGGTCTATTGCTCTTTCTTAAGAGCCCATTAAGATCCTGTTCTCCAACTCACTTCCTCCTTTCTACCATAAGGCTGGGGAGAAGGTATGATTTTTCTTAAACGTTTGCATCAGCTATGATTCATTTCCGTTTCCCTCATAGTCAAGGTTTCCAGATGTGGAAAGGCTGGAAATACACTGCTTTTCTCTCTCTGGTTTTGGCTTTGTACATCCCCTCCTGAGGCAAAGAACTCTTGGCTGCATGAGGTGGGGGAGGACAAATATTCCAAAACATTGTCTTGTACGGCACACAATTCTCAGTCTATAGATGGAAACTGATGAGTAAATAGATGGAATGATGTTACATCATGGGCAATACCTAAATTTCTGGCATGAGTGACCATGTGGATTGTGGTGTCTTTCACTGTGATAGGATTTATAGAAAGAAAACAACGTTTAGGGGTAAACATATGAGTTTATTTTTGCCTATGAGTTTGTGGTTCTTATAGGAAATGGAGATATAGATAGCCTATAGAAAGAGCATTTATGGATTTAATCTCATCACCATCACTGTATAATCTCAGGAGATAAATTAGAGTTGGATATACAGATTTAGGACTTTTTAGCAAATAAATGGTTGTTGAATGAATGAGAGTATAAGAAATTATATAGAAAGGAGTTAGTTGAATCAGAAAAGCCATTTCTGGATGGATGGATGATGGATGGATGGGAAGAACCCACCAAGGGTTACAGAATGAAGATTAGTCATGTCACACAATCCAGGGAAGTCAACAGAGTCGGATGTCAGAGAGAGATTAAGTAAGATAAACACTGAAAACTGTCCATTGGATAAGGCAACAGTGGGGTCATTTCTGCCTTGGTGAAAACAGGCTTGTAGATCTTACAAAGACAGAGGCAGATGATAACATGAACAGCAAAACAGCACTCCTAGTACATTGTAGAAACATATTCAAGAAATAACCTTTAGGTTTTTATGGTCAGTTTAATTTGGTCTTAGGTTATTTCATATATGAGTTGGGGGTGAATAATGAATAGCAGCAGTTGGATCATTTTACCTAAATTGTTTTCTTAAGCTAACCATCTAGCATACTTTGTATTCTGACTTTGAAGTAATTAATGCCAGTCCAGTATTGCATACTTATGACACCTTCCCCAGTGAATTGCTTGCTTTCAGGAACCCTTCATTAGTGTTGGTTTGAACTGACCCAATTTACTGGATTCCTCTCAATAGTATACAGTGCGGAAGGGTATTATTTATGCATTCAACAAATATTTATTGTGCCTTGATTTATGCTAGGTACTATTCTAGGTGTTCGGGCTATATCAGAGAGTACAACAGGTAAAAATCTTTCGCAGTAGCATTTATATTTCAGATATATATACTTATAGGAAGTGATTTAAATTATTTTTAAATATGGTCATGAAACTGACGGTAGAATGACATCCATAGCACAAAGTGATACATATCAAAGATTGAATTAGAAAGTTTTAATTCCTGGTTCTGCTACTAGGTTGTTCCAGTCTTAGTATGTCTATTCATAAGGTATATGAAAGTCAATAACTATGTTGTATACCTGATGCTAATAGAATATTGTATGTCGACTGTAATTGAAAAATAAATTTTAAAAACTTTAAAAGAAAGTAAGAGATCAACCGAAGAACTTGTATGCATGCATATAAGCATAACCAATGGACACAAGACACTGGGAGAGTGGGGGTATTGAGGGCATGTGCTGGGGGAGGGGAGGCCAGGGGAAGGTCCAGGGCGGGGAAAAAGAAGACATGTGTACTACTATTTGTAATATTTTAAACAATAAAATAAAATTTAAAAAAAGTAATGTCTAGTACAGCAGGTCACTCTGAATATTGAATTTTATAGAATAAAAGTAAAGTATGTATGAACACTTTGAAAGTGAAATTTTATATAAGGTTATGGGCATGATGATATCAACATCATCATCATCACTGTATAACTCTCAGATCACATTAGCCACCATAACTACCATAATGACCCATTTTCATATGATGAAGGAACAGTCAGGGATAAGGTCCTAAAGTAGTTTATATCCTTGAAAGAGGTGCTAAAAATTAGTAGTTTTTACTTGGGGGACAATATCCTCTGACACAAGATTATATATTAGCTGAATTAAGGACATACACTCTTGTTTAACAGTCAGGCTTGTGAAAGGGTCTTGTCTTTTAGGGGACCCTAATAGATTTATGGGTTCTGCTTTGGGAAATGCTTAAAAGGTAAAACCACAATACAGAACACGGAAAAGACATATAATGGTTTGGCTTGGTTTTTCTTATTTTGATACTTTAAAACTTATGTGCTGCGAATTACATGAAACTGTCACCAAACTTGGGGCCTGTTTTCTTTAATATGGCATCCCGTGCATCCCATTCAAACATTTCAAAAAGACCTCTTGCACTATTTTAATTATCCTATCTGTTTTAATCTTCCAGGTCCGAAGACCTTTGGATTGTCTGACCCAAAAGACCATCAAGTAATCACAGCAATAGAGTATCAAGGTAGAGTACCTTACTGCTTTTCCACAGACAGTTTTGTTTAAATGACCCAAGAGTATGGCACATGTGAAGTTATCTTTCTGTTTGTCCAGATCTTCTGCCTCACCTCACACTAATTCTTCTGCCTAAAATGCCATTTCTGCCTTGGGAACTCTTTTTCCATTTCCTCAATGGAAATTTTGGATATGTGATGGAAGACCTGATGTACAAGGAAGGTCTCTTATTGCGTAAATTATCTGGAACAAAGCAAATCTAATTTGTGAAACTGGGGAGATGGAGATCTTGAAAGTTTCCAGTCAGGTAGATGTGGTAAATGGAGATTAACACCGCAAACCTCATGCTATTTAATGTATTTAAAATGGCATGATTATAGCCTATTTTGAGGTGCCATTTTGCTGTTTATTTTAGCTTCTTCAAAATATTTTAGGTTCAGTTTTGCGAGATGAAAAAGTTCTGGAGATTGGTTGCTCAACAATGTGAATATACTTATGAATGTGATCAAACTGTACAATTAAAAATCAAGATGTTGCCAAAACCGGTTTGGCTCAGTGGATAGAGCGTCGGCCTGCGGACTGAAAGGTCCCAGGTTCGATTCCGGTCAAGGGCATGTACCTGGGTTGCGGACACATCCCCAGTGGGGGATGTGCAGGAGGCGGCTGATCGATGTTTCTCTCTCATCGATGTTTCTGACTCTCTGTCTCTCTCTCTTCCTCTCTGTGAAAAATCAATAAAATATATTAAAAAAAAAAATCAAGATGTTGCGCTAGCTGTTTTGGCTCAATGGATAGAGCGTTGGCCTGTGGACCAAAGGGTCCCTGGTTCGATTCCAGCCAAGGGCACATGCCTGGGTTGTGGGCTTGATCCCCAGGGGTGGGTGTGCTGGAGGCAGCAGATCAATGATTCTCTCTCATCATTGATGTTTCTATCTCTCCCTCTTCCTTCTTCTCTGAAATTAAAAATATATTTTAGAAAATCAAGATGTTAAATTTAAATTATGTCTAATTTACCACAATTTAAAAAAATATTAATGGTTTTAATAGCCAACAATTTATAAGGCTTTTATAAGTTTACCTCAAATATTGACTATCTGCTACTTTCCTGAAGTCTCTTTTGCCTGGAACACAATAATCCTAGGAAAAGAGAAGAATGACTGTTTCTTAAATGTCATACTTTGTTGAGGCAGAGATGGTAAGCATTTAAGAAACAAGTCCTGATGTCTGATCCCTCTTCTTTAGGCATGTCTTAGGTTCCCAGAGGTAGAGAGAGATAGTTTAAAGGAAAGAGCAAAAATTATAGGTGAGGACTGGGGTGTGGAGAATTAAATGAATTAGTATTTAACCAGTACTTACAGTAGTACTTGGCACATTTTGTTATCTGTGATTATTTAGTAAAAACATGCTATAATAAGAGTCAGCCTGTCATTCAAAAATAACATTCCTTAATAACAAATTACCTAAGTATTTAGAAAGTTCTAATATTTTACATGAGTAAGCTAACACAATACTCTTATCATGGCTTAGTTTTAAATGGGCAGGGGTGGGAAGAGGAAATGAAAGATTGGAAGTAATTTGGAACTATGGAACATACGTAGAGGAAGGATAAGTAGGTCTGGAAGAGGTACCAAAGACACTGTCAAGGCCAAAACAGTGAGCACATTGAGAGGAAGATGGGTCAGGATGCTCATGAGAGACAAGGAATGAAGTTAGTTTCTCCTACTTTTTACTTTCCTGGAGGTTCTAACAGTTGAGTGCAACAGGATACCATGGATATACATCCATCCCTGCCTCCTCGGCCCTATGCCATGATATCTGAATTAGAATGCCAGTTATATTCTTTAGTCTTACATTCCTTTTTAAAAAACTTACTGAGCTCTGGTTGATGGGCTCAGTGGTTAGAGCATCAGCCCCTACCCCCAAGGGATCACAGGTTCGATTCCCCTGGCCTGGTCTGGGCACATGCAGGAGGCAACCAATCTATATGTCTCTCTCACATCAGTGTTTCTATCTTTCTCTCTCTCCCTCCCTTCTAATCTCTCTAAATATCAATGGAAAAAATACCCTCATGTGAGGATTAACAAAATAATAATAATGATAATAAATAAAAAACTTATTCAGGCGAAATTCACATAACATAAAATACACTGTGTTAAAGTAAACAATTTAGTGGCATTTGTACATTCACAATGTTGTGCAACCACTACCTCCATCTAGTTTCAAAACATCACTCCATACTAAAACTCTGTACCATTTAAATTACTTTTTAAAAAATATGTTTTTATTGATTTTAGGTAGAAAGGAAGGGAGAGGGAGAGAGAGAGAGAAACATTGATGTAAGAGAGAAACATCAATTGGCTGCCTCCTGCATCCTCCCTGCTGGGCATCAAGCCCACAATCTGAGCATGTGCCCTGGCTGAGAATCGAACTGGTGACCTCTTGGTGCATGGGATGACGCTCAACCAACTGAGCCACACCAGCCAGGGCTACATTACTTTTTAGTGTGTATTTTATGTTTACTGCAGAAAATTCTTCTATAATTTATTGCAATCAAATGTTTGTCTTAGTCCCAAGTAAGTATTTTTCTATCTTTTGGTTTCACCTCTGCACCTTTTAATTAAGAATTACATTTTGGTTCCATTTTATATGTGCCCCAATCATTCCAACTTGGCTCTCCATAAAGCAAAAATAAATTCCTACTTCTACTTTTTAGTTTTAGGATATTGCATACAGTTACTTGATTTTACTTGCAGTCTAAAATATTTTATGATTTATGTATATACTAGAGGCCCGTTGCACGAAGAGATTCGTGCAATAGGCCTTCCCTTCCCCTGGCTGCCAACACCACTTTTCCTCCCGCACCCGCAACCCAGGCCTTCACTCCTCCGGACGGAGTCTTCAGTCTTCGCTCCGCCACTTCACCCCTACATATGCAAATTAACCCAAAAAAGATGGTGGTTAATTTGCATACTCTCCTGATTGGCTGGTGAGCATAGCAGAGGGATGGTTAATTTACATGTTTGTCTATTATTAGTTAAGAGGTGTTCCATCCAATTCATTCAGCTTCTTGTCTCTATCACTCTGATGTCAATACCAGTAAATCATTGAATTAATTCCTTCTTTCCAGTACTGCTGTCCTCTATCACTTCCCACAGTGGTGCCAAAAACAGAATAAGGCTGAAAAAAAGGTGGCTCTATCAGGCTTTTAAATTATATGAACAGCCTCACGTAGAGTGTCCAACCCCGAGAGCTATAAATTGGGGTTTAATAGAATGCTTTTCTCCACAGAAGTAATTTGAATTCTTCACAATTACTTTGGTAGTATCAATTCTCTTCTTGCATTATATAAGATTTTGATGATTTTAACTTGCGCACAGAGAAGAAAACCAGAAGATAGTCAACAGTACAGAATCCTAGAAAAACTAAAATTCATAGCATAGCAAAATATTTGTGCCAATGCTTTATCAGAACACAGAATTAGCCCTCGCTGGTGTGGCTCAGTTGATTGGGCATTGTCCCGTGCACCAAAAGGTTGCCAGTTCAATTCCTGGTCAGGGCACATGCCCATGCTGTGGGCTCAATCCCCAGGAGGGGGCGTGCAGGAGGCAGCCAATCAATTTTTTTTAACAGTATATTTTTATTGCCTTCAGAGAGGAAGGGAGAGGGAGAGAGATAGAAATACTAATGATGAGAGCAAATCATTGATCTAGCCAATTGATGTTTTGATCTCACATCAATGTTTCTCTGTCTCTCCCTCTCCCTTCCTCTCTCAAAAAAAGCAATCAAAAAACAAACAGGCACTAAACTTTAGAAAAAACAAAGAATTACATTTTCTCACTCTAAATGAAATAAGCATTTTAATGGAAAAGCTTGGTGCATTTTTTTGTTTCAATATGCCTTATTTTGAGAAAATATGATTTATCTCTATATCATTTTCTTTGCTGTCTCAAAGGTAACGCTTTAGTTCAAATCTAAGTGATTTTTTAGGTGAATTTGTAATGGTAATAACGTGTGGATTTCTGTCATGTCGAGGCAGTCTTACCACTACAACTAAGAGAAGCTCCTCATGTGTGAAAATAATAATGACCATTTATGGCACATGTACTATATGAAAAGTGCCATGTACACCCAAGTACATAAATACATCATCTCATTTAAACCTTACAACAACTTTACCTATTGTGCAAGTTAGGTAATTTGCACAATATCACACAGCTGGTATTTGGCAAAGATCTAACTTCAAAGCCTGTGCTAAACGACTGTATGATGACGTAATGACCCTGAGGGCTAGATGCAGAATGATGCTGGCCTTGAGTGTTGACTTTTGGCTAAGAATAAGAAGGAGAATCCCTGGTAGTTATCTTTTAAGTTCACTTAGTTCTTTATACTCAGATGTTGACCCCAGATTTACTGTTCCTCACGGGTCTGGGGGTCAAGGTGCTGGCACCTCAGGATCTGGGCCCTGGCTCATCCCTTGCTTAGAGCACTCCCAAAGAACCACATGGCAAATTCTAAATTGGAGTTCTAGGACATTCTAGTTAGAATTCTAATTCCATCTTATTATTATTATTATTATTATTATTATTTTATTATTATTATTTTATTGACTTCAGAGAGGAAGGGAGAGAAACATTGATGTGAGAAACATTGATGTGACAGCCATTAATTGGCTGTCTCTGCATGCCCCCTACTGGGGATCAAGATTGTAACCCTAGCATGTGCCCTGATCAGGAATCGAACTGTGACCTCCTGGTTCATAGGTCCATGCTCAACCACGGAGCCATTCAGACAGGATTGAATTTCATCTTTTAAGTGTTTGTTCAAATGTCACCTTCAAAACTTGGTGAACTCTGACTACTTTCTTTTTTTAAATTGCACCCGTCCCCCAGAATTCCCATGCCTCCTGTACTCTGATCTACTCTATTTCTATAACACTTATGCTAATCCTATCTAATAAAAGAGAAACATGGTAATTGGCATACGACCCCTACCCTTCCCATTGGCTAATCAGCGAGATATGCAAATTAACTGCCAGCCAAGATGGCCGCTGGCAGCCAGGCAGCTTGAAACTAACATGAGGCTTGCTTGCTTCAGTGACAGAGGACTCCAACGTTCCCCGCCTGCCTTGCCGGCCTCTGAGCTTGCAGTTTAAGAAACATTGTAACAATATAGAAGCTAAACAAAACCCCAGAAACCTGCTTTCAGCGAGCCTGGGATCTCAGAGCTGGAGTTGATACAGAGTTTCAATTATAGAACCCAAACAAACCAGATACCTTCTTGCAGCAGCCGAGGCCTCAGAGCTGGAGCCTCAGAGCTAAAGCTGGCCCAGAATAAAAAAAAGAAAAAGAAAAAAGGAGCATTTGGGAGCTTCAGTCCCAGCCTGAAAACAGCCCTCATCCCCTCACCCAGACTGGCCAGGCACCACAGTGGGGATCCCCACCCTGAAGAGTGTGTGACCAGCTGCAAACAGCCATCATCCCCTCACCCAGGCTGGCCAGGCACCCCAGTGGGGATCCCCACCCTGAAGAGTGTGTGACCAGCTGCAAACAGCCATCATCCCCTCACCCAGGCTGGCCAGGCACCCCAGTGGGGACCCCCACCCTGATCCAGGACACCCTTCAGGGCAAACCAGCCAGCCCCACCCATGCACCAGGTCTCTATCACATATAGTAAAAGGGTAATATGACTCCCAGCACCGGGATCAGTGTGACAGGGGGCAGCGCCCAAACCCTCTGATCACCCTGCGGCTCTGTGTGTGACAGGGGGCGGGGCCACAACCTCCCTATCCTCCCTGCTCTGTGTGTGACAGGGTGCGGCGCCCCAACACCCCCCCCCCCACAGGCCCTGCTCTGTGTATGATGGGGTAGAGCAATAACCTCCCCATCGGCCCTGCCCTGAGTGTAAGAGTGGCGGTGCCCCAACCCCCTGATCTGCCCTGCCCTGAGTGTGACAGGGGGCGGTGCCCCAACTCCCCTATTGGCCCTACTCTGTGAGTGACAGGGAGGAGCTCCTCAACCCCCTGATTGGCCCTGCTCTGTGCATGACAGGGTATGGAGCCCCAAGCCCCCTGATTGGCCCTGCTCTGTGCGTGACAGGGGGTGGCGCCACAACCTCCCCATGACCCTGCCTTGAGTGTGACAGGGGGCGGTGCCCCAACCCCCCAATCAGCCCTACCCTGAGCGTGACTGAGGGTGGCATCGCAACCTCCCAATCTGCCCTGCTCTATGCGTGACAGGGGAAGGCGCCCCAACTCCCCAATCGGCCCTGCTCTGAGCCCGACCAGGGGCTGCACCTAGGGATTGGGCCTGCCCTCTGCCACCCGGGAGCAGGCCTAAGCTAGCAGGTCGTTATCTCCTGAGGGGTCCCAGACTGCGAGAGGGCACAGGCCGGGCTGAGGGACCCCCACTCCCCCCCCGAGTGCACAAATTTTTGTGCACGGGGCCTCTAGTATTCTATATAATTCACTTCATGATTTTCTGACCTCTTGCCAATTGTAAGATCCAAAAGGACAGAGACCTTTGTGTTGCCCCTTGGCATGGCTCCAGAACAGTATCGGACGCACGCTAAGTACTCAGTGTATTTTAGACAAGTTGCATAGACCATTTCCCCACAGTTCACGTGCTCAGTGCGAATGAGGCTGGAACGGAGTCCACTGCATTTAGGAAAAATCCTTGGTTATGTTTTCGAATGTAATTTCTGCAAAGGTTCCCCATAGAGCAGTGAGGAGAGAAATTAGGAACAGGGGTGTGCGTGTGTCTAGTTAAATATGTGAAACAATTGAAAGTAAACGTATTCCTAAGAACTAGGAATATGGGCTAAAAATGAGTGTGGGTGTGTGTTTAATTGTTGGAAACTCAACAAAATACGGGAAGGAAACCTATCTAAAACTCAACACTCCGGAAAGTCCCCACCCATTCTCCTTAATCAACAGAATGGAACTGTGTTTCCTCAGACCAGTTCCTCAGCACGCGTTTGTCTTTGCAGTCTAACTGTAAACATGTCTGTAAAATGATGGCTCTCTGTAAGGTAAAACCTGCTTTTACATCTTTAGGCATCTTTGAAAACAACTTTGGGTTTTTTTTTCCCCTTGCCTTTCTTTAACCTACTTTCTATTTTCCATTACCTTTTATTCTATTTCTATAATTCTATCAATACATGTGGAACTAAAAAAAAACTTTAGCAAGCTACATAAAACAAAAAGAAAAATAACCTATCACACAGAAATCATCACTGAGTTAATATTTTCATATGTATTTGCACAGGCTTTTTGTTCATACCTATATGAATATTTTTATTTTTATTTTTATTTTTTTTTTAATTAAATCTTTATTGTTCAGATTATTACATTTGTTCCTCTTTTTTCCCCCCATAACTCCCCTCCTCCCAGTTCCCGCCCCACCCTCCGCCCTCACTCCCCACCCACTGTCCTAATCCATAGGTGCACGATTTTTGTCCAGTCTCTTCCCACATCTCCCACACCCCTTTCCCCCACAAGAATAGTCAGTCCATTCCCTTTCTATGTCCCTGATTCTATTATAATCAACAGTTCATTCTGTTCATCAGATTATTTATTCACTTGATTCTTAGATTCACTTGTTGATAGATGCCTATTTGTTGTTCATAATTTGTATCTTTACCTTTTTCTTCCTCTTCCTCTTCTTAAAGGATACCTTTCAGCATTTCATATAATCCTGGTTTGGTGGTGATGAACTCCTTTAGCTTTTCCTTATCTGTGAAGCTCTTTATCTGACCTTCAATTCTGAATGATAGCTTTGCTGGATAAAGTAATCTTGGTTGTAGGTTCTTGGCATTCATCACTTTGAATATTTCTTGCCACTCCCTTCTGGCCTGCAAAGTTTCTGTTGAGAAATCACCTGACAGTCGTATGGGTATTCCCTTGTAGGTAACTGAGTTTCTTTCTCTTGCTGTTTTTAAGATTCTCTCTTTATCTTTTGCTCTTGGCATTTTAATTATGATGTGTCTTGGTGTGGTCCTCTTTGGATTCCTTTTGTTTGGGGTTCTCCGCGCTTCTTGGACCTGTAAGTCCATTTCTTTCACCAGGTGGGGGAAGTTTTCTGTCATTATTTCTTCAAATAGGTTTTCAATATCTTGCTCTCTCTCATCTTCTGGCACCCCTATAATTCTGATGTTGGTACGCTTGAAGCTGTCCCAGAGGCTCCTTACACTATCCTCGCATTTTTGGATTCTTTTTTCATTTTGCTTTTCCGGTTGGATGTTTTTTGCTTCCTCGCATTTCAAATCATTGACTTGATTCTTGCGCTCCTCTGGTCTGCTGTCGGGCGTCTGTATAATATTCGTTATTTCAGTCCGTGTGTGCTTAATTTCTAGTTGGTTCCCCAATATAAGATCGAGGGTCTTATTAGTTTTCGTGTAGATCTCATTAAGTTTATCGGCAGCTTCTAAACAGTTCTTGAGAGACCTTAAAAGTGTGGTTCTGAACTCTATTTCTTCCATTGACAATTTTGTCCTGTTTCTTTGTCTCCGCATTTTGTTATGCTTCCTTGGTGCACCCCCTAGTGGTCTTTGTTCGCAGTCTTATAGATAAATCTTGATTGTTGTAGCTAATTCCAGGGAGGGTTTGACCTCCAGGCCAAGTGGCTATGAGAATCAGCTGTGTCAGCAGTGAGAGAACTTCTGTCCTCTAGGGAGGTGCTAATCTAGCCTTTGCCTGAGGCTATCCGGCAAATGCCTGTGTGCAGGGCTTGGGCGGGGCGGGTCGCACAGGATCAACAGGGTGGGCCGGAGAGAGCAGCTATGGCAGCTCTCAGTCCTGTCCCCAGGGGCTCTGCCTCTCTGAGTCCCAGCACCCTGCTGCAAAGCTCGGAGAGAAAGCTGCACTCGCTCTGACGGAAGCCAGACAGTCCCGCTTCTCCCGTTTGAGTCTGGGTCCCTAAAGACTCGCCGGGATCTGGAGCTCAGAGTCTGCGACTCCCTCCCGATTGAAAACGCCAACCTCGCCCTCCGCCGCCAGCCCGCTCCGCGCACTCCGCACCTCAGAATTTGACTTCAGCACTGCGCCTCCTCTGAGTGTCCGTATGCGTTTCTCTTTCCTCCTAGTTGTAGGACTTCCACTCAGCCAGCGTTCCTGGGGTTCTGGGTGATGTCCCTTCCGTTTTTTGGTTTCACTTTTGAAGTAGTTGTTCAAAGCAGCAAACTCCGGCGTTAACCTATGCCGCCATCTTGGTTCTCCCTATATGAATATTTTTAATACAACCAGGATAGTATTATAAGTATTGCTTTCTAATCTACCTTATCATGTAATATCCTGTTGGTGTCTTTTTTAATGGCATTAAATCTTTTTACCATCAAAATCAGACATATGACAGAGTTTTACCATAATTTATCTGGATTGTGGTAAGGCGTAGGGTTCAACAACTTGTTAGAAGACAATATTGGGTTTGTATTAAGCATTCGTAGAGAGGGTAACCAAAGAAGGGATCTTAGTGGGAATGTAGCCAGTTGAGGGGACGTTTGTGCGTGTGCACAGCATGGCCTGGGCTGGACTTAGTGCCTCTGCTGGGCACTGGTTATGAAGCATGCTCAGCTTACCTCCACCCTGGCGCTCAGCACATTGGACCAAAATGGCATCATCTGATTTGCCTCTTTTTCCAGACTATAAAATCCTCAAAGTCTGAGGCTGGAACGGATAAGATAATTAATCATTGCTGCCATTTTAAAGTACTTACTGTGCATACATTATTGTATTTGAAGACTCACAAGAATTTGAGATGTTATCTTATTTTACAGATAGTAACTGATGCCCAAGAACTAGGGGGAGTAACAAAGTGTCACACAATTATTATGTGGAAGAGCTATAATGCTTTCAGTTTACCTTTAGGTTAAGCCATGTGGTAGGTGTTAAGGTAATTTATGAATAAATAGATGGATCGATGGATGAAATGAATGAATGGATGGATGGATGGATGGATGGATGGATGGATGGAATGAATGAATGAATGAATGAATGAATGAATGAATAGAAATACAAAGGAATAACTTAAGGATGTTAAAAATTCATTGCCTAATTAAGTGAAATATAATTTCAGAGGGACAATTTAGCAAATAAGTTCTTTTGTTGTTGTTTCTAGAGGTTATTTTAACCTGCAAATTCCCAAGGAAGACCCCAGCCTCCAGATTAGAGTGGAAGAAACTGGGGCAGAGTGTCTCCTTTGTCTACTATGGCCAGGATCTCAGAGGTAAGAAGCTGTGGACTCGGGGTGAGAGCAAGAGAACAAACACCAAGCACAGCTGCTACCCTTTAGTTTACACATGAGAACAGGACATAGCTGGCTGCTGAAAATATGTGTTTGTATGTGGAGATGAAACCAACAGTGAGTGATTGAGACCTAGCACACAGCCCCCGAAACAGAGAACACAGCACAGAAGTAGGCGAACTCCACTGGGGCCCTGGACCCTTCATGGCTCAGCTCAGACCTCCAGGGTGTAAAATGCAATTGTTCTTCCTCTCGAGAGAAAGGAAGACAAGATGGTGCCGGTGGGATGCCGGGTCACTGCTCAGTTGTAATAACTTCGTTGTATTTCAGTATCTCCATCACTGCAACGTTTAGGGAGTAAGACTTAGAGGAGGGTAAATGCAACTACCTTTACCCAGTGCTTTCTCTTCTTATTTTTTATTTGTCTTACATTTCTACTCCCTATTCTTCCTATTGAATATGGGACGAGCTTTTGATTGAAAGTGTTGATGGATGAAAGAAATGCTAGGATGTCTGGGATTTGTTGCACAATAACTCAGTGGTTAGAGTACAGATACAACAAGACAGGCCATGCATTGATCGCTCTAAGGTGGGTGATTAAAGAAAATAAGTTTGAAATAGCAGCACCCGTATACAATTTTTAAGTTAAGTTTATTGATTGAAAAATAACTGCTTTGGGTACTGAATGAAGTGACTTGAGGAAGGTAGTATATAGACAGTGACTTGTATTATTATCAACAACGTTGTCTTCTTTTTCTAAAAGGTGACTTTAAAGATCGAGCTCAGATGATGGATTTCAGTATCAGGATCAAAAATGTTACAAGAAATGATGCCGGGAAATACCGTTGTGAAGTTAGCACCCCAACTAACGAAGGCCAAAGGCTGGAAGAGAACACGGTCACTCTAGAAGTATTAGGTGATGTACTTGTGTCTGTGTGATTGCTGCTCCCTGCCCTCCTCCCCATCACCCAGCCCTGGGGCCAATGGGGCAACTCAGGGCCCAGGCAGCACAGTCAGAGACCACCAGCACCATCTTTCCTGCAGAGTCTCGACCATTTCTCACTTCACCTCATTGGCTGATGAACTGTGACTATTAGTAACTCGTGATCACGAAACCTCTCTTCATTCAAGATGGATGTAAATCTTAATGGCCCTACACTGTACGTAGGAGCATTTTCCTGCAATAGCTTTCAGCATATGTAGTATTTCTCCTACCACACAAGAGAGTATCCCATGAGATGATAAAAAAACAGTAAAACAAAAAGGTAGGCCAGGGGAAGTATTAGAAATTATTTGGTAAAGAAAAAAAAATTAGCATTTATTATGCAGCTGCTATGCATCAGGCCCTTTCAAATATGTAATTTTACTTCGTCACTGACAACCTGAGTTTCACAGATGAGGAAATAGAAGTTAATGGTTTTCCCAAGGCCACACAGCTGGTAGGGTCAGGATTTGGAGCTAACCACAAAGGCCTTATGGTTAATTACTGTAAAAATCACTGATGGATATTAACAGCTTATGATTACTGTTGATAGAGGAACACGATCTTTGCTCCTTCATAGATGTCAGTATAAAATACCAAGCAAGAGGAATAAAATCACTTCTTTTTGCCTAGCCGGTGTAGTTCAGTGGTTGATCGTCGACCTATGAAACCAGGAGGTCATTGTTCGATTCCCGGTCAGGGCACATGCCTAGGTTGCAGACTCGATCCCCAGACTTGAAAGGGCCTGATGGGGTGTGCAGGAGGCAGCCCATCAGTGATTCTCATCATTGATGTTTCCATCCCTCTCTCCCTCTTCCTTCCTCTCTGAAATCAATAAAAAATAAAATAATAAAATAAAATCACTTCTTTTTTCTATATACCCCAGGCTCTTTCTGTAATACTAGTGACATACTAGTATAGAAGAAATTCAGAAAACCTTGCAGGGGAATCAGCTGGAGTATTGGCCTTCTATTGCTACATAACAAGTGATCCCAAATTTAGCAGCATAAAACCCCACCCACTAATTAGCTTGCGGTTTTGCAGCTCAGACGTCTAGCACGACCGACAGGCTCTCTGCCCAGGGTTTTACAAGGTTGAAATCTTCAGTCTAACAAAAGAATGGCTAATTGTGCTCGTGCTTTGAATCTTTCATTTTCCCTTTTGTGATGAGCCAGAGAAAACCACGTTTAAAAGAGTGATTGGTTAGGTCAGCCCCTGTCAGAAACAGTGGATTTTGGACCTTAAGTGCATCTCCTAGATCCCTAGATCAATGTTTGCTGGAATAAATGAGAGAAAGTATATGTATACCAGGGCTGGGGAATTTAGGGGACTGTCTTAAAATTCTGCTCACCACTTAGAATTCTGGGTTTTCCTCGGTTTAAGTTATCTAGTAAAGTCTGGTTTACTTACAAATCCCTGTGGCCAGATTCTCTAATTTGGCCAGTTCTAGGTATAGTAGGATTTTTAAAAAAACTATATATTTTTATTGATTTCAGAGAGGAAGGGAGAGAGAAACATCAGTGATGAGAAAATCATTGATTGGCCGCCTCCTGGTTGCCCCCCACTGTCACTGACTGGGAATTGAACCATGACCTACTTCCTGGTTCAGAGGTC
The DNA here is from genome assembly GCF_963259705.1 of Myotis daubentonii. Lineage (NCBI taxonomy): Eukaryota > Metazoa > Chordata > Mammalia > Chiroptera > Vespertilionidae > Myotis > Myotis daubentonii. Next base: position 12,345,010 of record NC_081842.1, on the reverse strand, counting down.
GACACTACCACTGAGCCACACCAGCCCAGCCCAGAATAGAATATTAGTTTGAGTACTGAGCCTGAAAAAATACACTCACGTTTCATTTCTTTTGAATACAGTTGGTAACAAAACATTAAAAACAATTGGTGAGGGAGAAAGTAGAGATTGTTCATCTGAAGAATAGTTGTATTAGCTAACATCATGCTTGCTGTTATAACAGAAAAGTACTCTCATAATAGAAGTTTCTCATGGAGGTCAATGGTTTGAATGGTTGGGGCAGAGATTGTAGTGGTGGGGTTATATAATTCTACTTGATGAGATTATTAGAGACCCAACCTAATGTAGACCTGTTATCAAAACACAGCTTTCTGAGGTCACCATGTGTGTTGACACCTACTTGGTAGTGGGAGGGGGTGGGGGAGTGAATGAATGGAGAGTCATGCAGGAGGCCTTTATGGAGCAGGCCTGGAAATGGCACAGAACTCATGCACATGACCCCACCAGGCAGCTAGGAAGCCGGCAAATGTGCCCGTGAAGAAAGGCCATAGGTCTTTTGAACAAGCAGCCAGTCTCGCTCACAGATGTCTGATCAATCATCTCCTGGCAGTTAAAATCCTTGTTTGGCTTATAAATAACCAATACCATTTGACTCCCGTCCCGCAGTGGCTCCAGGAGTTCCAACATGTGAAGTCCCCAATTCTGTTCTGAGTGGAACTGTGGTGGAGCTGCGCTGTCAAGACAAAGAAGGGAACCCGGCTCCTACATACACGTGGTTTAAGGACGGCACCCGCCTGTTTGGGAATCCCAAGCTCGACGCCCACATCACCAACAGCTCTTACACAGTGAATACAAAGTCTGGAACTCTGGTGAGGGCATGGCAAGCCTTGGCCCAATAACTGTTTGGCATTTGGAGGGGGAAAAATAATTGGAACTTAAAATGATGTAGAATAGAGGGCTGATACCATTGCTTGTTAAGTGGAGAGAGGAGAGGGCGGAAGGAACGATGGGGGTACATGCCCAGAGAAGGGAGGGGAAGGGCTGGGACCGGAGATGGGAAGACAATAGACGACCGGGGAGCTGAGCACACAGTGAGCCGGGACAGAGCAGGTTGATCCATGATGACGGATCAGGTAGCTCACCCCAGCTGCCTTCCTGGCCTGGAAAGGTAGTATTTACAGTGTCAGGGAGATGCACAGAAACTCTGGCGTGGGGAGGGGGGGTGCCCTTACCCCAGTGCCAGTCATGTAGGAATAGCATTGCCAACCTATGTATGATAGGATGTCTGTGTCATTAAACTCTTCCATAACTAGATCATCAACAATTGTATGATCTGTATCAGTGATTTAAGAATCTATGACTAGATTTTCTCATTGATGGAAAATTTCACCTTTCTAGGAACACTAATGGCAACCTAACAAACGAACTCTTTAAAGTTAGTGACATTTAAAAATTAAAGTATTTTTACCTTTTTGTCTCTGACATGTAAGGTAGAGATGGGAAGTCAAAATCAAGATCATTAAGCTTGAAGCTTTCTTTTTCATTCCCAAAATTTAATTTGTCAGTTTTAAAATGTCTGCTTTTCCATACTGCGGAGTTACCACCACAACCATTATCAAAAAATCTTAAAGGCCCTGTAATAATAATTTGATGGATTTTAAAAGGAAGGTATAATGTTTCCTTTCATGCCTTCAACCTACAAGTGCATTATAACATTGAAAAACTAGCTCCTTGGCAAATAAAAATTACATCGATAAATTGGCTAAATAACAAGCATATCAATGGATGTGGCTACCCCTTGAGGAAAGCCATGCTCTGGCCCTCTGGGTGTCAGTAGGGTGAGTCAGCAGGTCCTGGTGAAACTGGGCAGAAAACTTGCCATCACACTTCGCTATATTTACTTTTCCAGTTTATTTTTTCTCAGAGCAGGTGATAAAAGCCCCAAGGCGAGTCTGAGATGATAACATTCACTTTCCTCAGTTACCCTTGAAGTATCTTGTGATGTCAAGGGCAGAACCGGCTTAGTTTTTGAGAAATGAGTAGCAAGATACCAGTGTACGGGTGATGGTGACTTCCTTTTAATGACCAGTTGTCATGTGTTGGGAGATCATTGTTTTAGTCTAACTGATTGTTTAGACGCACCCTCGGCCTTGAGCTCATGGCGAATATTGTTGAAGTAGTCTGACTTTAGGGGGAGTGAGAGATGCTTCCGTAGAGTTAAAATAAACGAGGAAACACTTTCATCCCACCACGCTGAAGTCTACAGAAAGGGAGAGTGGGTGGGTAGTGAGTAAAGAAAAGTGAGAGAGGAAAAGGGTTAATAAGATCCTTGGCTATTTTTAGGAACATACGTTGCATGAAGAGCAAAGGCCAGGAGCAGGTGCTTCTTAAAGGTTCTTGGCTCTCATGGCTAAGCAGTGACCACTGCCGGACTGAGGTGTGACATGAAGGAATGATTCCGAGCACCCTCTTCCCCTCTGTGCTGGACCTGGGGGGTCCTCTACCGAGTCCAGGCACCACTACATTCACTCCCTCTTTCTTCCTTCCTTCCTTCCTTCCTTCCTTCCTTCTTTCCTTCCTTCCTTCCTGCCTGCCTGCCTGCCTTCCTTCCTTCCTTCCTTCCTTCCTGCCTTCCTTCCTTCTTTCCGTCCTTCCTTCCCTCCTTCCTTCCTTCCCTCCTTCCTCCCGCCCACTCTCTCTTCCTTCCAGCCTCCTACCTTCCCTCCTTCCTGTCTTCCTATCTGTCTGCCTGACTTTCTCTCTTCCTTGAAATCTTCCTTTCTATATTTCTACCTCCCTCCCTATCTCCTCCCTTCCCTCCTTCCCTTCTACCCTCTCTCCCTCCCTCCCTCTCTCTCCCCCTCCCTCCTTCCTTCCTTCCTTCCTTTCTTCCTTCCTTCCTTCCTTCCTCCCTCCCTCCCTCTCTCCCTCCTCCTCTCCCTCCCTCCTTCCCTATCTAAAATTCCCAAGGGGATAAAACTACCAATAGCAAGTATGAAACCTATATCAAAGTCTTACCTTTCAGTTACTTTAGCAGGGAGTGGAAGGAGCAAGGGTTGGACTTCACGGTTTTAGAATTTTCAAAAATTCTACAACTGATAGAATTTGTAATCCTATGAACCACATCGATTATGATTTTCCCAGGCTCCACATTCCCTCCTGGTGGTAGAGCTGGCTCTTTAGAAGTGTTCATATGTGCTGCTGCATTGAACTCAATGTGGCTTTGGAGAGTGTACCAGCCCTTTCAGGCCAAGAAGGCCTTCCCTTGCAAAGCGGGTTAACTAGGAGAATTAGAAGTACCTAGAATACAATGTACTAAGAACTTTAAAAAATGCCCATTGCTTTCTAACTGTACTACTTTCCCAGTTTCACACACAAAAAGATACTTCTCCACAAATCTTTCCCTGTCAAATTAAGCAGGAGGCCTAGCTATTTACTCCTTGAAGCTGTGGAAGATTTTTGAGTTCATAGTAAAAATTCAAAGTCTTAAAGTCATTGAAAAGGACAGACCAACTTACCGCAAAAGTTCAAGCGACATGGTTATTTTAGGAGCCTACTCGCAGATTTATTGCTTAACAAAATACATTGATTTTTCTCCCTTCCACAAAATTTCAGCAATTTAACACTGTTTCAAAACTGGACAGCGGAGAGTATTACTGCGAAGCTCGTAACTCTGTTGGATTTCGCAGGTGCCGTGAGAAACGAATGCAAGTAGGTAAGCATGAACTACTGGGAGGAACAGATGGCTTGCACTTAGGAGGTGTAAGGAGTCGGGGGGAAGGAGCAAGGGGTGGGAAAGGGCTGAGTGGTTGGGAGGATAGTCTGGAGGGAAAGTTTAAAACCAGCTTGATGTAAGGAGCAAAGTTGCTTTTTTAAAATCCATAGACAATGCTAAGTACTCTTGGCTTGTTTGGGAGATGGATGAAAAACAGCACCTTTGCTCCTTGCATCCAATTCTGGCTCTGCCATGCACTAGCTACACACTCTGCGGCGAGTCATTTGACCTCTGTGCCTCAGTCTCCCCAAAATGGAAGTAATAATACGCCATCCTCACAGGGCTGTTATGAAGATGGAAATAATATTTGAAAGTGTTAGAGCAGCGCTGGCATATCGCGAACACTATATGCATGTTGTCTGTTTTACTTGGTACCAGGTTATTGTTGTTAATTTTGTTGATCTTGGGAAATACTGCTAGACTTACTGCAAAGGAGGCTCTCAAAAAAGATGTTGAATATAATTACGGATCCAGGTTGCTATAAAAAGTAGCTGCTGTATATTATGTTACACAAAATGAGCTTCTTAAAATCCAGTAAAATTCGGGCTCAGGAATCTTCTCAGATTGTAAGCGTTTCAGAACAAGCATATTGTTTTTTCATTTTAGTTTTAATAACTTGGCTTCATTCTTCCTGTGTGAAAACTGTGTGTTTTGAAAATGGAGTGTAATAGAGAGGGCTGAGCTGAGATGGTACCCCAAGGGGTTAAAGGTCATTCCGGAGGGCTGCACCCGGAAGCAGAAGACTGAGGGTCCCCTTGGTTCAGGAGCTTGTCCTCAGCATTTTGGGGTCAGAAATTCATTTTTCCAATGTGCTTAGGAGTATGCAGATATGTGTGCAGTAATGTGTATTGTCTAAGTATGGTTAAATTCAGCACTATTTTTTAAAGAAAATATAATCTTGTTAGATTTCAGGATATCCTAAAGTATAAGATATTCAATAGCACATTTTAATTTCCACAAGCAAGTTTGAATTTCCAGTGTTTTTATTTTATTTTTTTTAATTCAGGGATACATGTTACCCACCAAATTCATTCAGGTGTTGATATTGATAGTCAAACAGGAGCATTTGATTAATTATTAGAAACTATCTCTCTCAATGCTGCTTTGGAGTTATCATTAGGAAATTTCATCACAATCTGTTATAAAAATTAACACGATCCAGTGTTTTCCTAACTTCATTCATTCATATATTGTCCTCAAGGTTTTTACCATAACCTGTACCACCTATATTATTACTATTTATTTTTTCTTTAAATGGTCGTGTTTAATCTTAATGCCTAATTTACCCACCTCTTAAGAAGTAATATCTGTGATATTATGGTTTTTACATTCTAGTTACATTTTTCTAGCAGATACAGAACAGATAAAATACATAACAGATAAATTTAATAGTTTGTGTTTTGTTAGTAGTACCGCTTTAAGTTACACATGATTTCCACATATGTACTCTTTCTGGTATAAGTTAGTTTAAAAGTTAAAATTAGTTTGTTAAATGCTCATCCATTGTTCCTAGGTATTTCATGCCCTTGGTTTGGAATTTATATAATTTGAAATACACAAGAATTCCTGAAATCTCATGTTCAGTTTTCTTTTTGAATTATCATTAATAACAGGGGCCCTCAAACTACGGCCCGCGGGCCACATGCAAATACAAATATTGTATTTGTTCCCGTTTTGTTTTTTTACTTCAAAATAAGATATGTGCAGTGTGCATAGGAATTTGTTCATAGTTTTTTTTTAAACTATAGTCCGGCCTTCCAACGGTCTGAGGGACAGTGAACTGGCCCCCTGTTTAAAAAGTTTGAGGACCCCTGATGAATAACATAACCAAAAGCAGAACCTGTGAACTGTTCTAAAGAAGTTCTTTCTGAAGTATAGGTAATCAGCAAATTATCTTTTGAACCATGTCCTAAAAGTGAGTTATTTGCTCAGACTTCAAAAGCATGAAACTACCCATGTCTGTGGTACAGCTGCACACAGAAGCTGTTGGCACTTTTTCAGTTGAAGGACTGCATCTGTCCTCCTACTGGTCATGAATTCACTCCTGGTTCATGTTGCATTCCAGATGATCTCAACGTGAGTGGCATCATAGCGGCCGTGGTGGGAGTGGCCTTAGTGGTTTCCATCTGCGGCCTTGGTGTGTGCTATGCCCAGAGGAAAGGCTACTTTTCAAGTAAGTGGTTTCACCCTTGACTAGACAGAATCCCGTGGGGAGAGAGTTTTCCTATGCGACACCGTTCTCTTAAGAAGCGAGAACATTTTTCTGGAGGCTATTTTTCGTTGCTTTTTCTGTAGTAGAGGATATCCAAGATGACCTGCAGGTGGGTCATGAAGCCCCTTGGCAAACATAGGGAGCAAAGGCAGAGCTGCCTCAGCCAAGCGTTCCGGGAGGCACCACTGGACACGCAGGAGGCTCCTGGCGTGGCCTCGTGCAGCGATACCAAGAGATAGTCAACGTGCCTGGGTGTTCACCACACATTTACATGCACTGAAGATCCTTTTCAGTTAGGAATTGTATATCGCAAGCGGTAAATTGATTTCTGGTTTTATGATGAGATATTTCATTGAAATCTGTCAACTGTTTTATCAATGGATAACAGTGGAATGTTGAATGTCAAAGTTAGCACAACTGTATGTAGAAGAGAATTATTCAGTAAAAACTAGCAACCTGTTATACTGCAGTTGCTTCTGAACAAGGTTTTTAGTTCTTCGTGTTTAGACCTCTGGTGATGCTAAACCCCAATTTGGTGATAGGTTTGATGTAAATGTGTGAGATTTAAAATGAATCTGTTTTATTCTCTTAATGCATTTCCTTTTTCCTTAGTCTTTAAAATTACCCGAGAGCTCAAAAGCTGTAGAACTCCCCCATCAAGTCCATTGGGAATAGAGTATGAAGTAGAATTTTTAACGGAATAATACATAAATTAGCAGCATAAACTAGTTTTATATCCACTGTCTCACAGTGAACATTAATTTTGGAGTTTAGGTTTAAAAAAAATATTCTAAACAAAAATAAAACTTAAATTTAAGAGGGGTTTCTAATAACACCTATAAGTAGATATTGTCATAAAATGTTTCCATGAACGTGGTCTCAAGGATATTTTTTATAGTTAAGAACTGTTCTGTGAATGAATAATACTTGTTCTTTTGCATGTGACTACAAACTAGTCCTGTGTAACTTTATGAATGGAATCGGCTGAGTCCCCCTGCTGGTCACCAGTGAAAGAACAGACAAAAGATTGCTCAAAATTCTTGTCATCTTTATCTCTACTTGCAAAGAATATATAAGTATTTTTTTGAAGATTTGGTAAACATTTTTTCTTAAAATAATGAATTAAAGAATTGATTTGGGAGTTGGTAGTTCATTAACTAAGAATGTTACTCCATTTTTGTCTGGCAGAAAATCTAAGGGAACCATTTTCTTGAACTTGCATTTCAGGCAGGGTTGGGCAAACTACAACCTGTGGACCAACTCTGGCCTGCCACTTGTTTTTTTATGGCCCATGAGCTAAGAATGGTTTTTACAGATGAACACTGGCAATCTATTTGAAAATAGGGAACATTAACTTTGAACCTTAATTAAGAGAAATGTTATCTTCCCCAAAGGAGAATTCCATTATTCTGTTAACACAAGAATTTATTATTATATTTAAAATTTTAAACAATAAAAGTTTTTGGAAGTTTGTTTTTTCTTGCTATATAATTACCTATGTGATAACCTCAATTTCATCTCTTGGCCCACAAAGTCAAAAATATTTGCATGTAACCCTTCACAGAAAAAGTCTGCCAACTCTTGATTTAGAAGGTGCAAATGTCAGCAAGTGAGAATCAAGATTGAGAAAAAGAAATGAAGCTTAAACTTAATGTTTATATGGACCTGTATCGTGCCATTTTAACTCTTGTACTAATGATATATACTTATTCTTTTGTAGAGGAAACCTTCCAGTAAGTATACTTTCTTAAAATGCATGCTTTTCTTCCAAACCAACTAATTTTCTGTTAGTCATCTGTTCAAAGCCAAATGTGGAAAGTTGAGTTAATCTGTGAAGGTTTTTAATCCTATGGGAAGTGACTGTGACTCAAGTTCATCAAGAAATATATCCCACCTCATGCCTACTTGTCAATGATGTTTGACTACCTAGAGACGAAACACATTTGTTAATTTGACTGCATAGGCATTTCCATAGTACTACTATAAAAAATAGATTTGCCGTCATTTGCTAAATAGAAATTTTCCAAGTAAAATGTAAAATTTTATTTAACAGTCATGTTTACATTTAATTAAATACTGATTCTTTGCCCAACACTGTCCTAGGGACTTGTGGTGACACAGTAGCGAACAAAACGGGGGGACACACGTCACCCCATAACCACAGTCACCACATAAAAAACTTTCTTTACTGGGGAAAAATGAAACTTGAGATTATAATCTCAAGCCTTCAAAATGTTAAATGTCTGCAAGTCTCTGTTTTGCATATTCCACAAAAATCCTTAGTATACTAGCCCTAGGCTACAACCAGATACACAGGGCTTCTCTCTCTCTCTCTCTCTCTCTCTCTCTCTCTCACACACACACACACACACACACACACTAATATTGTGTTGCATGGCTTTCTCTGTGGATGCTGCCTATGAATAAAGGACTTCAGTTGGGATTTCTGGCTTTTTCTTGTACCTGGCTACAAGTGTTCATCTTCCTATTGAGAAAATGCATGGAGGTAACATTGACTGAATGAGGGTATGTGTGTCAGACTTGGAAGTGACCGTTGTACTAAACGTCTTTTATATTCCACAAACAGGAAGAGTAACTCTGCATCTAAAGCCACTCCAATGGGTCAAAATGTGAGTATTGTTAACGCGTATTTATGGAATGGATGTGTTTAGGGAATAAGGCGAGGGAAGGAAGTAATTATATAGAAGTAATGGGTTTGCACTTTTATTTCTTTATTTATTTAATATATTTTTATTGATTTCAGAGAGGAAGGGAGAGGGACACAGAGATAGAAACATCAATGATGAGAGAATCATTGATCGGCTGCCTCCTGCAAACCCTCCACCCCCAACCCCGACCCCACATTGAGGATCGAGCTCGCAACCCAGGCAGGTGCCCTGACTGGGAATTGAACCATGACCTCTGGTTCATAGGTCAATGCTTGACCACTGAGCCATGCCGACCGGTGGATTTTCACTTTTAATATACTTTGTACTAGTGTCAGCCATGGCCTTTCGAAGGAGCTGAATGAATGTTAGCTTCCATCCATGTCTGCAGTGGCATGATGCAGTTGCCTGGTATTTGTAGAGCAAGGAGACTTTATCACACCATTATTTTTTCTTGTGGTGTTTTCTATTATTAGTCAGCCTTAGGGCTGGCATTATCCACTTCATTTTATAGATGAAGAGATTAAGACACAAGTTCTCAGAGGATTACAGTGGCTGAGCTGGGAACCAGGCACCTCGAGTGTGTCAGCTTGACCAAGCAGCTCACTTCCGCACAGCTGTGGTCCCAAGACACTCCTTGGGTTAGTGAAAAGCACTGAGAAATTTTAAGGATGTAGAATATCCTCTGCTATTGCTGAAAGGAGAATCTCGGAAATCCTTGAGAAGATGCAATGATCCTCTCACTGAGATGGCTCAGGGAACGTAATTTAGACATTTGGACCCTGGTGTACTTCTGCATTTGGAAACCCAACAGCAAAGCCGTAAATCCATTGCTCAGATTTCGTAGCTCTTTGGGTGTATATTCAACTCTCCATGTTATTTTCCAAGAACACAGTGTGTGTGTGTGTGTGTGTGTGTGTGTGTGTGTGTGTGTGTGTGTGTGTGTTCCAATGCTTTTAGAAGCCTAAGCCCTTTCTAGAGAAATAGAGCACTGGTTCTCTGAACTCCTTAGTCCTCTATGGCAGGGATTCTCTTACATTTCCTCTCACTGGAGCTTGGGGTGGGGCATGGGCATTAGTATTTTAAACACTTGGGTGATCCTGCTGGACACTAATGTTGAACACCCACAAACTGCTCTGTAGAGTTTTTTTCCATCCAAAGATTTTTTTACTGTTAAATTATTTATTTATTTACTTTTCAATTTATTTTTATTGATTTCAGAGAGGAAGGGAGACGGGGAGAGAAATGGAAACATCAGTGATGAGAGAGAATCATTGATTGGCTGTCTCCTGCACATCCCACACTGGGGATCGAGCCTGCAACCCAGGCATGTGCCCTGACCAGAAATCGAACCGTGACCTCCTAGTTCAGAGGTCAATGCTCAAGCATTGAGCCACACCGGCCGGGTGTTATAATTCATATATAATGAATTCTTATAATTTCACATAATTCTATTTTTTTGGGGGGGAAGGCTGCCCTGTGCAATGGATAATGCTTAGCAGCACCCCTGACCTTTACCCACTAGATGCTGTAGCACCCCCCCCTCGTAAATAAGAGTTACCCTGCTCCAATTCCCACTCCTATTGCCTTACTGTTTAGGAACAGTTTCAAAGACAGTGTCTCCTAGTATTTATTTAATTCACCATAAAATAGATTTAATTCACTTTGTGCTGGTTTGAACCTATAAGATTCTGATACACATAAGATTTATGTATTTCTTTAAATATAAATTAATACTGTATATTTAAACTTGGTTTTTCTTTCTTTTCATAGGATTTCAAGCACTCAAAATCCTTTATAATTTAAAAGAATTCCACCTCTGAAATACACCAATACCACAGTTGTTCACAAGTTATTAAAAGATTATAACACTCTGCTTTGTCTTACATTTGCAAAGAGGTACATAAGGAGATGAAATTGGTATTTTATTAAAATTTTTATGAACACTAAATCACTTGAGATCGTTATTTTAAACAGTCTGGGCTTCTGGTCAAGATGGCAGAGTAGGAAAACACTATACTCACCTCCTCCCACCCCACAGCGACATCAAAATGACAACTAAAGTGCAGAACAACCAACATTGAAAACCATCTGAAATCTAGATGAACAGATTATGTAAAACTAAGGATATACATAAGCCACTTCCAGGCTGGTAGGAGGGGCAGAGACGCATGACGGGCTGGTCCCACACCCACATGTGGCCATTAAAAACCGGGAGGATATCTCAGCTGCATAGGTCCCCGCTGAGGAGCAACGATTCCCAACCCCATCCCACCCCCACCCCCCTCCCCCAGCCCAGCTTCCAGTGCTGGGAAGAGAAGTCGCCATAACTCCTGGCTGTGAAAGCCAGAGGGAATTGTGGCTGAGTGGGACAGAGGGATGCCGGAGTCCCAGGCATTCTTAAAAGCCCACCCACAGACTCACTGGCTCTCAGCTCAACACAGACAGCAGCACAAAAGGACCTACAGGAAGAAACTGAGGAGTCCGGCATCAGGGGCAGCTAGACCAGCAGCTTCCTCCCAGACACAAGTGCTGGCAGAGGCCGTTGTTCCTTTGCGTAGCTACCTTCCCCTGCACAGAGCCGGCAGGCAGGTGCCATATCCGAGTCTCCATCAACCTGGCTAACACTGTTCACCAAGGCCGCCTAACTTTTGGGCCCACTCAAGCCAATTCCAGTGGCTTTTCCATACAAACAGCCTGTCTTGGTTCATACTGTGAACTTTCCTAAAATCACTCAGAGGTTCACAAACCCCAAACTAGCAGCATCGGGCCTTGGTGAGGTGCCCTGTACCTCTCGCTAAGCAGCCCAAGCCTGGCACTAGAGGTGGCCAGTCTCAGTTCTCTCCCGGCATCTGCAGCCCAGCACAAGTGGCACCAAGGGACCCTGAGCCCGGCACAGGCAGTTTCTGACCTTGGCCTGTACCTCCCCTGAACCAATATACCTGATGGCCAGCTTCAGACCACACTAGTGCCACTCAACCACCTCCACAAACAGTACGTTCAAAAGGCAGACTTGGCAGGTACTAGAGCTCCGCTACGGCAAATCCTGCTCTGTAGTCAGTCCCTGCACAACAGCTACTCCACGGAAGCCAGTTCTCACAAGCAATCATCCTGAGGGTCAACCCCTCCCATTGACATGCCAACAGCAATCCCTCAACTATGACACGAGGGCACATATATCCCACACAAGGGTCATACCTGGAGCACCTGGCTCAGGTGATTAGGGAGACCGCACCACTGGGCCCCACAGGAAACACAGAAAACCTATGACATAAGGCCACTCTATCAAGACTGGGAGACCAGCAGTTCTACCTAATACATAGACATAAACACAGGGAGGCAGCCAAAATGAAGAGACAAAGAATCATGTCCCCCAAAAAAGGAGAGAAGAAAACTCCAGAAAAAGAACGAAACAAATATGGAGAGAAGCAATCTACCAGATGCAGAGTTCAAAACACTGCTTATAAGGATGCTCAATGATCTCAGTGAGAACTTTAACAAAGGGATAAGAAACATAAAAATAAAGATAGAGAACAAGTCAGAAATGAAGAATAACGAAAATGAATACATTAGAGCAGCGGTTCTCAACCTGTGGGCTGCGACCCCTTTGAGGGTCGAACAACCCTTTCACAGGGGTCACCTAAGATCATCGGAAAACACATATATAATTACATATTGTTTTTGTGATTAATCACTATGCTTTAATTATGTTCAATTTGTAACAATGAAATTAGGGGTCACCACAACATGAGGAACAGTATTAAATGGTCGCAGCATTAGGAAGGTTGAGAACCACTGCATTAGAGGGAATCAACAAAAAGTTAGATAAAACAGAGGATTGAATCAGTGATTTAAAAGATAAGGTAGCAGAAAATGTCCACTCGAGCCCTAATCGGTTTGGCTCAGTGGATACAGCCTTGGCCTGTAGACTGAAGGGTCCCGGGTTCCATTCCAATCAAGGGCACATGCCTGGGTTGCAGGCTCAATCCCCAGTAGGTGGTGTGCAGGAGGCAGCCAATCCATGATTCTCATCATTGATGTTTCTATCTCTCTATTCCTCTCCCTTTCTCTCTAAAATCAATAAATATATATTAAAAAAGAGAAAATGTCCAATCGAAACAGTGAAAAGAAAAAAGAATTCTTAAAAAATGAAGATATTATTGTGAAATTAATCCTCCGAGCATGCAAGTATAAACTGCATGCACTCCCTGTACATATTTAGAGGGTTCATAAATACTGTGACAGATGCAAAGGGGACTCTGGTCTCATTTCCACCAGAATCCTCTTTTCTCCCCTCATATAATCCTTATTCTACTGCTCATTTATCCACAGAAGAGAGGTTGTGGGAGTGGCTCTTATACCCAAGGATTTGTACTCTATGTTTACTTTCATTTCTAAGAACTAAAAGCAACAAGAAGAAAAATTCCTCCTGACCAGAGCTGACACAAGAGAGCCAAACACAACCCGAGTGTGTTATTTCACCCAGACCTGCTTGTTGCTACTTCCTTCCCCTAAGGCCCCTTTAAAGAGGACCAGTGACCTGGAGCCTGCAAACAGAACCCTGTGGATGCATTTCTTGTGGGATGGTGACTTCACATCTGTCTCTAACAATCAGGCAGGGAAATTTGGGCTAGGCCAAGTCCTTTGGTCTTATGGTCTGTGGATTGCAAATCTTGCTAATCACAAAGCTGTGGCTACGGAGGGGGAAAGCAGTTATGTGACAAGTAAAATGAGTTGAAGGAGTTCACTGTGGCTCCCTGAGCTTGTACCCATCCCCTTGCTACATCCAGGGCACAGGAGAAATGGTGGCTGAAATGAAAATGGGTCTAATCATCTGGTTTCTCAACTGATTAATCACAAAGACTTCCAGCTAGTGTCACAAAGTGAAAAGGTCAACAATCCATCCTATATAATAAAAGCCTAATATGCTAAGTGTCCGGTCATTCATTCGACCAATCAAAGCATAATATGCTAATGATATGCTAAGGCCGCTCAACCAGTCGCTATGAAGTGCACTGATCACCAGGGGGCAGACGCTCCAGCCAGTAGGTTAGCTTACTGCTGGGGTCCGGATGATCAGGACTGAGTGAGACAGGCCAGACATGCCCTGGAGCCCTCCCGCAGTCCCTCCCTGGCCAACCTCCTGCTTCCCTCCCTGGCTCTGATTGTGCACTGGTGGGGTCCCTCGGCCTGGCCTTCACCCTCTTGCAATCTGGGACCTCTCGGGGGATGTCGGAGAGCTGGTTTTGGCCCAATCCCGCAGGCCAGGCCGAAGGACCCCACTGGTGCACAAATTCATGCACTGGGCCTCTAGTTTAATAATAAGAGCAGTTCAACTATGTTAAAAGCATAATTATAATTTGTTTTGATTTAATTTAATAATTGATTTTATCAATTCCTATTAAAAACAAAATATGGCCAGGCTATTTCCAGTTCTGGGCAAATCTGGGTGCAAAGGTCCCTCGCTACTTTTGACAACTTTGAACATGGTTAAGCTGCTTTTAAGTGAGTCCATTCTCACCCTGGCCGGCTCAGTTGGTTGGGTGTTGTCCCTTGCATGGAGAGGTTGCCTGTTCATTTCCCCAGTTGGGGCACATGCCTGGGTTACAGCCTTCAAGAGGCAGCTGATCAATGTTTCACTTTCACATCAATGTTTCCCTCTCTCTCTCTAAAAATCATAGAAAATAAAAAATAAAGGCATACATTATTTTTGCCCAATAAGCAAAGCAAATTCTCAGGATTCACTGGACAAATAACTTAAGCGCTCACTGAGTGTCTTGCACGTGCCTGGACACCAGGTCACTGGAAAGACACCTGTAGTCAAACTACTCCCAACTCCCCCCTCCGTTTATGGCATTCAATGCTTCTCATCAATCCCCTTCAAACATTGTCTGGAAAGTGCCAGATAGGTATTTTAAGGGCTACACACCATAGGCCATATGGTTCCTGTTATAACTATTCGACTCTGCCCTTGTCCCATGAAAGCAGCCTTAGACAATAATAAACAAATGGCCCTGTTTGTATTTCAATAAAACTTTATTTACAAAAACAGTGGGTCCTGCAGTAAAATTGTGCTATATATGTAACAGGGCTCTAGAATCTTTAATAGCAAGTTTTGTTTTGTTTTCATTATTATTGTTGCTCTTGTAACGAGGTTTATTTCTATATCTGGAAAAATTGGTTGGTTGTCAGTACAGCTTTGCAAAAACTTCCTTCATCTCACAGGTGGTTTTATTTTACAAAAGTCTACATCATAAAAATAGATGAACTCGATCAACTTTTTAGCCCATTTAACAGTGCAGGTTAAGTCATCCACCTATTGTTCAGTGAAACCCAGGAAACTACACCCTCTTATCATCTGCAGCTACAAGGCTAGCTCTTTAGCTGCCTAAGATTAGAATCTCATCATCTCTCAGTGTGGATGCCCGCCAACCTCTCAAACACTGAAAAGGGAAAAAAGCTCTGAAAATAAAAAGCCACAACTATTTATTGAACATTTCATATATGTCAGAGGTGGGGGAGGATGGAAGGGAGGGTATATAAAATCTCATTCATCTCAATATTATAAAGTGGGCGATGTCCTGTTTTACGGATGAGGGTCAGTGACTGCCAACTTCATAGAGCTAAGGAAGGAATCGGGGGCTATGTGCTGTCTTTTCTCTGCCCCCAACATTCTTCTATTCAATTTTCAAGTTCTTCTCTTATACCTTACTTCCCCTCCATCCTCAGGAATCTCTGGCCCCTCCACCCCTCCCTAGTCTCACAGTCTAAAACATTTTTCTCGCTCACTTTTCTCTGCTACCCAGTCTAAATGCCTTGGTGGACCATTCATTCTCGTCCACTTACCTCTCACCACAGATGCCCAACTCTCTCATCTTTCCTAAACTATTAAAGCCAACCATGATGTGTACATTTAAATTCTGTCACCATCACTACTACCCTTTTTCTCAATCTCCAGTTTTTAACCTCTCATTTATTCAAACTCCGCCATTCATTGACTCATTTGATAATGTCACAACTTTGATCCTTTTATCTCAGGCTTCTGTTAATATCTCATCTTTTGTCTTCTAGGAACTTCTTCCTTCAAATACCCTCTTTTTTAATCATAATTTCAATCTCTGCTATTCTAAAGGCTCCTTTGCCTCTAGTCTCTCCCTTCCCCCACCCTGTCAGTTACTGCCCAATCACTCTGCTAAACAATGTCAGCTCCCTTCTCCCTCCCCTTGCTAAAAACCTTTCACTCTTGTTCTTTACATAATCTGAGTTCTACAGTCTAAACTCCTTAGCTTGAAATTCAAGGCCCACCCCCACACATACACATGTTGGCATATTGTCACTATCCATCTGTTCCACTACTCCTCTTTGGTTGCCTTATGCACACATCAAACGGAACTAAGGACATTTTATTGGTGGCAAAACGGCACCAGGTGTTAGACCTCGGTTCAGCAACCTCGGTACTTAAGTTCTGGCTTAGAAAGAATTCAGATCCAAGACAAACTATAAGAGAGTTTATTTAGACAGTCACAGAGGTAGAAGAAATGAGCTGTGGAAGAAATGGGCTCAGGAAACAAGGTACAGCAAAAGAAGGGCCCTTGAGCTTAGGAGGCACCTGGGGGAAGGAGGTTGGGAAAGGCCCCGCCTTGCTCCATAAAGTAGCACTGAGTCCTCCATCATTGAGGAGGAAACTTGTCTTGCAAGGCGTGTCAGGCCATGAAAACTATGAACAATGCACTGCCCTGAGGCAGGGGGGAGGTCATTATCCCTGGCCCCAGGAAGATCATCGCATATGGCCTGGGGGCCCCCAACACCTGGGGCCTTCCTGTAGCCCACAAAGGGAGTGGAACCATATCTGCAAGACAAAGACCCCAGAAGGTTATAAAAAGTGAAGCCCTCTGCATGTTACTTCACTCTGATTTGGAAATCATTCCCAGAGTCCACTAGTGTTAATAAACGGGGTCCCTCCCTTCCTCTAGGAAGCCTGCTTGGTATTTCTTTGGTCTTCTGCAACATCCTGAGGGCTTTTATCTGAGGTCTCGGAGGATCTCAATAGAATATTCATCAGCTTTCCAGGTGTGTCCTTTCAGGGTCCAGAGTCAGAGCAGGAAGTCATTAGTCAATGAGGCTGGTCCTGATATCAGCCATGGCATCCCTCAGTCTGGTTTTGCTGCTCTTTTGGGCCTGGAGCTGAAACACACCTGAAACCTAGATGTCATCTCCAGGGGTTAATACTTAAGGGAAGGGCTTGTAGTTTTTCCCATGGCTGGGGCTCTTGGCCCTGGTGACCTGTTCCTGGTAAGATGACAAGACCTCGATTCTTGTCATCTTGAAGGAAAGATTTCAATCAAGAGACAGTGTAGAAAAGCAAGCAAGAAGTTATTACTGCAGCAAAAGCACACGTAGGACACTGAAACAAGGAAGGGCATAGAACAGTGACGGCGAACCTTTTGAGCTCGGCGTGTCAGCATTTTGAAAGACCCTAACTTAACTCTGGTGCCGTGTCACATATAGAAATTTTTTGATATTGGCAACCATAGTAAAACAAAGATTTACATTTTTGATATTTATTTTATATATTTAAATGCCATTTAACAAAGAAAAATCAACCAAAAAAATGAGTTTGCATGTCACCTCTGACACACGTGTCATAGGTTCGCCATTACTGGCATAGAAGAAGCAACAGGAGAGCCTAGGCTGGGCTGCTTTGGTTAGCTAAGAAGCCAGAGAAAAGGGGGGCTTGGAGACAGGTTCAGGGGGTGAGCCCAGGATGAGCTGCCGCTACCCTTTGCTAGTCTCCTGGGGCCCCTTGGAGTTTAGGAGGTATGTGCCTGTGGGGGAAGGAGAGGGAAAGGGAATGACAAGGGGGCTCCCTGGAGGGAGAGTGTGCTGGGACTTTCATTTTCAGGGGATTTAAAGGCTGAGCATTTAGGGTAGGTCTTCAGGGAGGATCAATAGAGTATTCATCAACCTTTGCAGATATACCAAAATGAGATTTATTCTCTTAAATTGTCCTTGGGTGTGGTTGGCAAATGGCACTAATTGGATTTCTATTATCTGTCTTCCTGAGTAGGGTGATTTAAGCTATTAACCCTCTAGTTGGGGAGAAATGCAAACTGTTTACTCTTAAGTGTCCTTGGCTTAAGGACTTACTAGGTAGCTGCATACTGCAGTTTAACTGTCTATCTTATTTTCCCTAATCCACTGGTCCTTGAATTTTCTAGCTTACTATCCTATAACAAGACCGTGGATAACAGCCATGACTCAAAGCACAACTATAACATTCAGCTGGAAGAAAGAGCACTTTCCTGGGCAAAATTTAGCTATAGATGCCGAGTCCTATGATGTAGGGCATGGGAATACGGAGCTTACGGCAGTATTCTTGCAGTCATTCACAGGTAGAATCCTTCAGTTGACTTAATGAATGAAGAGATTGGAATGTTTAAGCAAACTCCAAATAGTTGCAAGACAGATAAAAAGATGTGTCTGAAAAAACACATGTGAGATTATAAAAGCTAAAAAAAAAAAAAACTCAACTGAGTGAGGGAAGGAGGGGAAAAGGAGAGGAGAGGAAGTTTGTGCCGAAAGGGTCAGCCCTTCCCTACTGGGACTGGCACTGTTGACCCCAGGCTGCCCACCCCAGGTGGGCGCAGAGGAACTTTTTCAGGGGAGGCTGGAGAAAGGACTTGAGCACTAGACTTCCTGGGTTACCTTTACATAGTGCGGTAATTAAACGTCCAATTTGTTTCAATGCCTACAATTATTCAAATAAAAGCAGTTCACCTTAACTATCATTGCTTAGCTTCATTTGAAAACTGGATCCTTTCTTCCTACCTATACCACTAGGAAATATTTATACATCTTTTTTCCATTTATTTATTTTTTTTAAGAGTGGAAGGGAGGGAGGGAGGAAGGGAAAGTGAGACACACACACATGGATTGGTTGCATCCTGCATGTGATCTGGCCGGTGCTGGGGATTGAACCTGCAACCCAGGAACGTGCTCTTGACAGGGAATTGAACACTCGACCGTTTGGTGTGCAGGTTGATACTCTAACCACTGAGCAACCAGGTCAGGACTTATTTGTGGACCTTTTGAAAAACATAGTGCTCAGGATGACATGGCATAATAAAAATCTATTTCTCTTAAGTAAACTAAACTCATAAAGGCTGTTTCTTTTACTTTACTTTTTTTTTTTTTTTTAAATATGATCTGAGGCTTTTTTTAAATTGATTTCTAGAGAGTGAAAGGGAGGGGGAGACCAAGAGAAACACTGCTATGAGAGACACATCAATTGGTTGCCTCCTGCACAGGCCCTGACCGGGGATGGGATGGAGCCTTCAACCAAGGCAAGTGCCCTTGACCGAAATCAAACCTGGGACCCTTCAGCCTGCAGGCTGATGCTTTATCCACTGAGCCAAACGGTCTAGGGCTCTGACTTCACACTTTAAAATAAAACCTTTAAAGGCTCGTTAAGACCCATACTTATTTTTTAGAAATCTTGTGGAAAGTATCACATATGTTCCTCTTCCCCGCCCCTTGACCTCTTCTAGCCTGCTCCGCTCCCTGCCTCAGGCCTTCACCACCCTATTGTGTGTCCATGGGTTATGCATACAAGTTCTTTGGTTGATCTCTTCCCACCCACCCACCCTGCCCTCCCTGATTCCAGTGTGTCCCATGTGTCTCTGCATCTATTTTGTTCATTTGATCCCACATGAGTGAGATCATGTGATACTTGTCTTTCTATCTGGCTTATTTCACTTAGGACACTGATGGCGAACCTATGACACCCGTGTCAGAGGTGACATGCGCACTCATTTTTTTGGTTGATTTTTCTTTGTTAAATGGCATTTAAATATATAAAATAAATATCAAAAATATAAATCTTTGTTTTACTATGGTTGCCAATATCAAAAAATTTCTATATGTGACACAGCACCAGAGTTAAGTTAGGTTTTTTTCAAAATGCTGACACGCCGAGCTCAAAAGGTTCGCCATCACTGGCCTAGGATAATACTCTCCAGGGCCCTCCACGCTATCTCGCTATCTGAAAGGGTAAGATCTCTCTCTCTCTCTCTCTCCCTTTTTTTTTTTTTTAACTGCTGCATAATATTCCATGGTGTAAATGTACCACAGCTTCTTATCCACTCATCTACTGATGGGCACTTGGACTGTTTCCAGATCTTAGCTATTGTAAATCGCACCCCTATGAACACAGAGGTGCATACTGATTGGTGTTTCAGGTCTCTTAGGATGTATTTCCAGAAGTGGGATCACGGAAGACTGTATTTATTGACACAAGTCAGAGATTGTCAGATATAAAAAGGCACAGCTGTTTTTCTTTCTTTTTTTACAGTGTGAGAGCTATCTGTCGTTACTGAAATTCAGACATGCCTGCTATGTCACTTATCCAGCACACATCTGCTGGATCCTCCATCACTTGGGCAAAACACCACCATACAGCCTGATCTTTAAAGGGAATGAATGTCCTTTGTAGAACCCTCTCCACTGGCCCCCAGCTCTCCCTCCTCTATCTGTAATAGACTGTGACCATAAGCTGTAAGGGAAGAGGAGGGACCTGGGTTACTGGGATAAAAGCATTTAATATTTGAGAAGATAGAAGTTAAAACACAATGGATATTCCCATACATAATCAAAATTATACCGAGTTTCTTGAAAGAGCCATGATAAAGGATTTAGAAACTGTTTCTTCAAGTCGTGGTGGAGCATCCCTCTGCAGCAAACATTCCTGAGGTCGGTGGCTCCTCTCGGGCTGTAGGTCTCCAGAATGAAAAGGATACCCAGCACATGAGAAGAGTCTGGCAGGTTACAGGCAAGCTGTACCCAATTTATCCAAGTTCTCCACATGCTTCCTTATAACCAGACGGGACGACTGAAAAGTAATGCTAAAACATAGAATTCAATACACTCAAGCATACACTCAAAATCACCAAATAATTTATTTGGAATCAGAATGAAAGAACATTTGACAGTTGTTGAAATGTATTTTTCTTCTGATACTTCTGATCAGTAATACAACTGATCTAAGACACATGACCAGATACATTTTACATTTCTTCAGGACTGGGGTTTTTCCACGACTTCAAATTTGGGGTCTAAGGGGAGGAAAAAAAGGTTAAAGCTTAGTCTAGTGCAATAAAATGCCTTATTGAGAAGGCTTCAATATTTAACTCATCAATCTTCTGATTTGTTTTTTTAGTAAGTATCTACTGTTTCTAAACATCTACATGGAAATATAACAATTGCTGAAGATTTATTCAGCACTATCATGAGCCAGGCTATTAACTGACTCTACATATATCATTAACTAAAACCACCACATGAGGAAGGTATAATTCTCTTCAAATGTCAGATGGGAAACAGGTATCAGTTAACTATCTAAGACTACACAGTTCATAAGTGATATTGTCAGAGGATTCAAGATCCGGGAGTTTGATTTCAGATCCCCATTGTTTTTTTATTTCCATATATATATACACACATACACACACATATATGTATATATTTTATTGTCTAAAGTTTTACGTATGTCTCCTTTTTCCCCAATTGACACCCCCCGCCGCCACCCATTTCCATCCCGGGCAGGCCCCCACCGCCCCAGTGTCTGTGTCCATTGGTTATGCTAATAGGCATGCATACAAGTCCTTTGGTTGCTCTCTAACCCCCCTCCCTTACCACTTGTCTCTGGATCTATTCTTGTTCATCAAATTATGTTGATCCTTATATAGATCCCCATTATTTTAAACTCTATGTTGTGATCTCCTATACGAGGGGTGGGGAACGTCCAGCCTACAGGCTATATAAGGCCCTTGAAATCATTTGGTCCGGCCTGCCAAGGCATTAGGGGTGAGTTAAATAAGTGTTTGACCAAATATAGCAGGCTAATTTGTAAGTTGATAATTTTGTATGGCCCGAGAATGATGTTATAAATATTCAAGTGGCCTTTGGCAGAAAAAAGGTTCCCCACCTGTGACCGATACCAATGGCAAATGTTTACCCCAGAGCTTCCCATGCACACATCACTGCCCTAATAAATCTACATGTAATTGACATTTATCCTCTAAAGAACTAAATATAAATAGGTATACATATTTTCCTTTTAAAGTGGTCTCCCACAAGGATGAATCTGATTAGAGATTTACCTTCAAATTTGAAGTCTGGGAACGTATTCATGTCTGCTTTACCATACATCTGCTTAAGCTTAAAAAGCTCCTTTTCCATGTCTTGCTGATACTCTGGGCCAGCATCCACAGGTCCTCCAGATGACCTGTGTGTAAATGAGCAAGTAAAAACCAGTTTAGGTGCTGGTTACAAAACCAAAATTATCCCCTATTCTCAGTGGTTTTGCCATTTAGAAGAAAAAAATGTTTATAAACATTTATGCCATAAGGGAGTCATATGATACGCTTCAAAGACATGGTTTAACAAAAAGCTACTCAGTTGAGAGGGCACTTTTGCTGAGCTAATCAGAAAAAAACTTCATTTTAAAAAAATGGCATTTGTGTGCCCTGGCTGAGTGGTTCAGTTGATTGGGGCGTCATCCAGAGCACCTGGTTTGATTCCAACCTAGGCACATACCTAGGTTGAGGGCTCCATCCCCAGTTGGGGCACTTACAGGAGGCAACTGATCAGTTTCTCTCCCACATATCTCTCTCTCTCTCTCTCTCAAATAAAAATATATCCTTGTGTGAGGATTAAAAAAGAAATTGGCATTTGTGACAAATCATGCATTTGCATCTGATTAAAAAAAAAAAAATTGGGCCAGAATTTGAGACATTCTAAGACTGAAAACGCAGAGAGATGGAGGAGGTATAGCATTGGCTTTGAGGGAATATTAAGCAGTTTAGATGAAAAAGCCAGCAGGATCCAGATCGTGGGAAGCCTGAAATGTTAAGAATGGGAGTTTGTATTTTATTTGCAAAGCAATAAAATGACATACCAGAGTTGCTTTGGAAATAAATACAGCAACCAGACCAATTAGATTTACTTAATCCTTTGCACAAATTCTTTGGCTTGTCATAATGTTACCGCCTGTCTATCAATGCACAATAAACAGAATATTTACAAGTGAAAATTCCATCTAGGGTGGTAATATTCTCACACATATCTATGATATAGGCACAGGGTATATTTATGTTACAGAATTTTCACAAACTATAGAGACAGCTCTAATTTAAGAACTTATTAATGATATTTCTTGTTATGGACCCAATTTTTTTCTAGATCAGCATGTGCAATAAAATTTTCTGTGATGACAGACATGCTCTCTGTATCTGTGCTAATATGGTAGCCGCTAGCCACATCTGCCTATTGAGCACTAGAAATGTGGTTAAAATGACTGCGAAACTGAATTTTTACTTAAACTTAATTGTAATTAACTAGAATTTGAATAGTCACATGTGAATAACAGCTACTGAAGTGCATACACATGCAGGTCTTTTTTTTATTTTTAACTATATTTTTTTTTATTTCAGAGAGGAAGGAAGAGGGAGAGATAGAAACATCAATGATGAGAATCATTGGTTGGCTGCCTCCTGCACGGCTCACAATGGGGATCGAGCCTGCAACCCCAACATGTGCCCTGACTAGAAATCGAACAGGGACTTCCTGGTTCATAGGTCAATGTTCAACCATTGAACCACACTGACTGGGCCAAAATGCAGTTCTTGAAAGAGCTTTCAACCAGATTCTTTATGTCTGTCTTCCAGCTCTGGGATCCACAAGCTTTAGAAACTGCTTTGAAAAGATCCAGTCAGTCTCATCAATGTACTAGTTACTGATAGGTGATAGCTGTTAAAACTTGAATGCATTCACATCTGATTTACCATATCTGCTTAAGCTTAAATAGCTCCCTCTTCATAAATCATCTACCTCCTCTTTTTTCATACCAAATTTCCTAGTACACTGTGATCAAAATTTCCATCGCAATACAGAGCAATATTGTTCCACCTCACCATCCTACTCAAAAATATTTCTCGCCAGAACCGGTTTGGCTCAGTGGATGGAGCGTTGGCCTGCGGACTGAAGGGTCCCAGGTTCGATTCCGGTCAAGTGCATGTACCTTGGTTGCGGGCGCATCCCCAGTCGGGGGCGTGCAGGAGGCAGCTGATCGATGTTTCTCTCTCATCGATGTTTCTAACTCTCTATCCCTCTCCCTTCCTCTCTGTAAAAAATCAATAAAATATATTTTAAAAAAATTTCTCATATATGCTTTTCATATAATATTTTAATTGTTCAGTGTATAATCAAGGCCTTCCATAATTCCTCATTCTAACCCAATTCTATCCTTTACTGCTCTCTACATTCTTTATATACTCTATAGTCTTGGGAAATAGCATTATACAACTTCCCAAATGTGCTTTCCAGTTTTCATGCCTTAGCTCACACTATTCTTTCCTCCTAAAAGATACCCTCTTCCCACCCCCATTTATCTGTCTAATCTTCACACCAATTGTTTGTAACCTGAGGCAGACCCTGGGTATGTCTATTAATGGCCTTCTATGGGTTTGAGAACTCTTTCAAGCCATAAACAAAATCATGTGAGTAAAGTCTTCACTTTTTAAAAAAATATATATTTTATTGATTTTTTACAGGGAGGAAGGGAGAGGGATAGAGAGAAACATCGATGAGAGAGAAACATCGATCAGCTGCCTCCTGCACACCTCCTACTGGGGATGTGCCCGCAACCAAGGTACATACCCTTGACCGGAATTGAACCTGGGACCCTTCAGTCCGTAGGCTGACGCTATATCTAAAACCGTCAGGGCTTCACTTTTTTTTTAAGGTAGAATGATGATATATCCTTTAGATATAAGGCTATATCCACAAAAACAAAAGATTTAATGGAACTCTTCCTGGAAACACATATAAAAAAAGGTAAAATTCAGGACTTAAAATAATCAAGAGATAATGAACCTCTATGCAAGGGATCAGCTCAGAAAAGGTCTTAGACACTTTGAAACACCAAGTAATTTTATTACCACCTCAAAACTTACATACTTTAAATACTTATATTTACACAATGGTCGATTATCCACCCACTTACTGCCGCTTAGTTTTGTATTCTCTAATCTTGTCCACGAAGAGTTTCTGTAAAGGATCAAGTTCCTTATTAAATGCCACTGCTGTAACTCCGATATTCCTCCGCAAATGGACTGAGACTGCAGACCGGATGACGGAAGAGAACCTGAAGAGCCTCTGAAGAATCATGGTGACTGTTACTGGGGGGAAAAAGCCAACACAAGGTTAATATATGTTAATATACATATAATTGTAAAATGCCTCTAATTCTCTTAATTGTACAGGACTTAAAGCATACCAGAACTCAGTGAATGCTGAGGACAGTCACCCGATCCCAACTCCATTCCCCTCTCCTCTGCCCACTGCAAGTTTTTACTTCTTAACCCAAAGACCTGGGTCCCAGGAGCAGTCAGGAACTCAGGCCTCTGTGTGGCTCCACTAGGGTTACATGCGAAGAAAGCACAGAATATGGGACGGGGTGTTTCCTCTCCATGAACTTAGTCTTGGATCAGGGAAAATAGTCAAACCAGGATGTTGGAAAGCTACCCACCCCCAGAGGAAAAGAACAATCCTGACGTCCAAAAGAATGTGTGAGGATTCTGATAGCCTGGAAGTTTCTACTTGGAAGATGCACAGAGGGAGCCTGCCTGTTACAACTGCAAATCTAAGTCCTGTTACAACTACAAACCTAAGTCCAACACAACCAGCAAGGGGAAATAGCAACCAGGCCAAGAAAACGCACCAACAAAAGAGGGGAAATCATGTGGTACAACCTAATCAGTGACTTAGAATATGTAAAAGGGGTGAAATTCTGATTTTTAACAATAGGGTTTCCAAATCTTTAGAGCAGTCGTTCTCAACCTTCCTAATGCCACGACCCTTTAATACAGTTCCTCAAGTTGTGGTGACCCCCAACCATAAAATTATTTTTGTTGCTACTTCATAACTGTAATTTTGCTACTGTTATGAATCGTAATGTAAATATCTGATATGCAGGATGTAATTTCATTGTTACAAATTGAACATAATTAAAGCATAGTGATTAATCACAAAAACAATATATAATTATCTATGTGTTTTCCGATGGTCTTAGGCCAGTGGTCGGTAAACTCATTAGTCAACAGAGCCAAATATCAACAGTTCAACAATTGAAATTTCTCTTGAGAGCCAAATTTTTTAAACTATATCGGTAGGTACATCGTTATTAACTTAATTAGGGTACTCCTAAGCTGGCCTTTGCTAAAAACGTCCTCAATCTGATTGAGGTACGTTTGCTGAGGTCGACCCCTTCCAACTCTCCCATCCACACTCATCTTGTATACTTGTTTCAGACAGACAAGTGTGGATGGGAGAGTTGGAAGGGGTCGACCTCAGCTAACATACAGTGGGGCTTTGACTTATGAGTGTCCCGACTACTGAGTTTTTTGAGATACCAGCTGTCTCTTGACTGATTTTTTGCTTTGAGTTGACAGAGTAATTTGAGTTAACGAGCTCCTTAACAAGCTCGGTCTCAGAACGAATTAAACTCGTAAGTCAAGGCCCCACTGTACCTCAAAACAATGTACTTCCCCTGCGCCGCGTCTCCCATTGCCCGACAAACCTGACACCCCTACTTCTTCTAATGCCACTTCTTCAAAATAGACTCGTCCAGGACGAAAACCGACTTCTGCGCATGGGCCATGCAGTTTCAATCGCACTGTACGTGCGCGCCTGCACGTGGTATTTCGTGGAAGAGCCACACTCAACGGGCCAAAGAGCCACATGTGGCTCGTGAGCCGCAGTTTGCCGACCACTGTCTTAGGCAACCCCTGAGAAAGGGTCATTCGACCCCCCCAAAGGGGTCGTGACCCACAGGTTGAGAACTGCTGCCTTCGAGCTAAAGAACATGCTTTTCTAACTAAAAATTTCAGGAGGTAAAATTGATCTCAGTTGAGATCTCATTTGGTGTCTTGAAAGACCAAATGCAAAAAATACCAAATTACAACAAATATATGCAAACAGGAATTCCAGAAGAAAAGTAATAGATAAGGAGACCATAAATACATAGAAAAAACTTCCCTTAAATTAAAAAAGACTGAGTCTAGTAGAGGGCTTACCAAACTCTTATTGGAATGACGACAAAAGAGTCACAACTCAATATAGCCCGGTACAGTTTCTGAACCTTAAAGATGAAGCGAAAACCTGACATGTTAACGCTAACATGATCCCTCCACCCCCACAAATTAACTAATAATAACAATAATCATCACCATACTGACACTGGACCCCTACTAAGTTATATTACTACTGCTCAAAGTATTGTCTGTAGACCCGTGGTAGCATACAGATTGTGACACTGGTCTATAGCAATACAAAAACTGGAAATTGCCCTAACCGGTTTGGCTCAGTGGACAGAGCGTCGGCCTGCGGACTGAAAGGTCCCAGGTTCGATTCCGGTCAGGGGCATTTACCTTGGTTGCAGGCACATCCCCAGTTTGGGGCGTGCAGGAAGCAGCTGATCGATGTTTCTAACTCTCTATCCCTCTCCCTTCCTCTCTGTAAAAAATCAGTAAAATATATTAAATAAAAAAAACTGGAAATAAGCATTTACAAACTTTTAAGCAATTTGGCATATCAATATAGTAGAGGCCCGGTGCACGGATTCGTGCACCCGTGGAGTCCCTTGGCCTGGTGCACGATCGGGGCCAGGGAAGGACCAGAGGAGGGCTCCAGGGCGCGTCCGATCTGTCTTGCTCAGTCACAATCATCTGGAACCCAGCAGAAAGGTAATCTACCGGTCAGAGCACCTGCCCCCTGGTGGTCAGTGCACGTCATAGCAATTGGTCGACCAGTCAACTGTCTGCCCCCTGGTGGTCAGTGCACATCATAGTGAGTGGCTGTAGCATCTCATTAGCATATTATGCTTTGATTGGTTGAACGATCGATCGGACACTTAGCATATTAGGCTTTTATTATATAGAAAGGATGTCTGCTGAACTTAATAAAGGATTAGAGTTTGTATTTTGTGTGTCTTCATTTTGTCTTTCATATAATTTTCCTAGTAATTCATTTTTATTGTATTCTTCAAAAATATCCACAAACGCTGGGGGGAGGTAGAAAGCCTTTCACCACAGAGAGTCAGAGAAGCACTAAGCTAAAGGACAGGAGAGCAGCACAGTGCTCGAACAGGAGTGGGGGTACACTCTAGGAGATAGTTGGCAATGCCTAAAGGCATTTTTGGCTGTCCCTAGAAGGGTGAGTGTCACTGGCCTCTAGTGGGCAAAGGCCGGGGATGCTGCCGAACGTCCCGTAACAATAATGGACTTCCCACAACACAGACTTATCTGGCCCAAAATGTCAATAGTGCCAAGGCTGAGAAGCCCTGGAAGAGCACATAAAAATTACCAAAAGAAATTATACAACCAACAAAGTACCCTTCACCCGCCAGGGTGAAAGCAAACTATATGAGGGAATTAAAGAATCCATCACATACCATTCTCATATCCCATGAACGAAAAATACTTGGGAAAAGACGTCAAGCAAACAAATGACCTTAAGCTGCTACATATTTCGAATCCCATTTTACACACACAGAAACCGAGGTTTAGAGGCAAGTGCCTGGTCTAAGATTACACATAGATTCTTACTGGACACAAGCATATATTAAAAATTGTGCAATTCGCCCTAACTGGTTTGGCTCAGTGGATAGAGCATCGGTCTGTGGACTGAAAGGTCCCAGGTACGATTCCGGTCAAGGGCGTGTACCTTGGTTGCGGGCACATCCTCAGTGCGGGGTGTGCAGGAGGCGGCTGATTGATGTTTCTCTCTCATCGATGTTTCTAACTCTCTATCCCTCTCCCTTTCTCTCTGTAAAAAATCAATAAAATATATTAAAAAAATAAAAATTGTGCAATTATATATATATTCCTTTCTGGCAGCTTATTCATGTTTAACACTCAGCAATAAGGTTATCTAATGTTTGTTCAGCCCTAGATATTTCGAAAAGTAGTCCCATATACATTCTCTCCTTGAACCCGTGGGGCACTCCTGTTAAACATTACAAGGTGTTCTTATCTCTGCTTTACAGGTAATAAAACTATGTCTAAGAAGGCTATTAAATTGCTCATATTCCCACAGTTAACTTGCTCTGACTGCAAAAATCATGCTATTCCTACTGCAACATGGGTAAAATCTATTTTTTTAATTATATTTTTTATTTTTTTTTTTTACAGAGAGGAAGGGAGAGGGATAGTTAGAAACATCGACGAGAGAGAGAAATATCGATCAGCTGCCTCCTGCACACCCCCTATTGGGGATGTGCCCGCAACCAAGGTACATGCCCTTGACCGGAATCGAACCTGGGACCCTTCAGTCTGCAGGCCGACGCTCTATCCACTGAGCCAAACCGGTTAGGGCTGAAATCCATTTTCCCCCCCTGATTCCTGAGTACTGATGATTCCGAAATCACGTCTCTAAGTTTGTTTTTCCCTGAACTCCGTACATTCAACAGCTCACGTCCCTTCAAAAGTCCTTTAGGGCCCTCAAATTCATCTTGTCTAAAAAAGGGAACACATAATCTCATCTGTGTTTAAACGCACAGTGAGTGTGGGCTGTCCACCGGCTCGCGGGAGGCACGAGCTATTACACAAGCAGGTGTAAAGTATCAGCCGTGATGTTTTCTACTGGAGCAAGACAACGGGATGAGAGCCAGGAGGGGCCGCGGGAGGCTGTGACACCGTCAGGAAAAGACTGGGGGGCGGGGGGGGGGGGGCAGCAGGAAAGGGACCAGCACGTGCAGAAGGAGCAAGGCTCTCCTGTTGACAGGGATGCCGACCAGCCGGAGGGCAGTCCTTCCGCTGCCTCTTCAAGCATATATATCCTTTACAGATCGATACTTTTCCTTTTTTATCTGTTGATTGCAGAGGGATAACGGGAGAGGGAGAAACATCGCCTTTGTTGTTCCACCCATTTGCGCATGCATTGGGTGACTCCTGCATGTGCCTTGACCTTCAACCCTGGTGTGTGGGGCAGATGCTCTGACCAACCGAGCTGCCCGGCCAGGGCCCCTCAAAGCTGATTCTCAAAGTCAACTCGCAATCCGCCCGAAGGGACCGCCTCTTCCCTCCGGGAAACCTCGCGGTGTTCGCGCGCGCACTCTGGCCTGTCCCCGGGTTCAAGCACCAGCGCCCCCCTCCCCCACCCCCACCCCGGCAGCGTCCTGTCCTCGGTGGCTGGGGTGTCGGACTGTGCAGGGAGAGTGCAAACACGGCCGCCTAACACAGTTTTAGCACCACTTACACTTCTAGGTGGGCTGCAAAGCTTTAAGATGAGTATCACCATGATCTGCCCGAAACAGTCCAGAACAACCTCCCGCGAGCCCAGCTTGGGCAGGCCTGGCCGAAGACCTGCCCCGCGAGCATGACCTTGGGCTGCCCCAGCCGGGAACCCCTCGCGGCCCTGCAGCCCGCACCACCCCGGCCTGGCCTCGGAGCGGGCATTATCATCCGGGCGATCCCTGGAGCCCACTTGGCAAACTCCAAGGCCGAAAGGCTCCGGCGTCTGCATGACCTCGGGGCCGGCCGTGAAGGTCCCCGGGCCCCAAAAGCTGCTCTCTCATGCAGGGCAAAGGCAAAAGGCAGCCCAGTCCCCGGAGAAAAACTCCGCATCGGAGTCCCAAGAGGCCCAGCCAGGCCAGCTACCCTCCCAGTCACCTTGTACTTAGTCCCGAGCTGCCAGAGCCGCCGCCGCCGCCGCCACCGTCCTACTTCCGGCCTTGGCTCCTCCCCCTCCCGCCGACACGCTATCGCAGTGCATTGTGGGCCGCCGTTTCAGTCGGTCGGCACTCACCGGACAGGAAGCGTCTCAGAGACAGTCTGCGACCGGACGGCTCTAGGTGAGGCAGAAGGCAAACGGGAGGAAGTGGAGGGTAAGTGCTTCCGGGTCCCCTAGCGGCTCTTCCGCCATCTTTCCTCCTCCTAACTTGATCTGCTCTCTCTTTCCCTTCTGGAAACCTTCCTATGTACGCATGCGCACTTGGCCCGGCCTGTCCCTGAGTTCAGTCCTTCCCGCCCCGAATCAGCCAGCAGTCCTGCTCCTTGGGTTGTTGAAGTGTATGAACGTCCCGACAAAATGCCAGTGTCATAACACAAAGCGGACGGGGGCGTTGTGCTCCTTTGTGCCTTGTGAGCCTCCGTTGCCTCGGGGCGTTCGTTTCGCGCCACCTGCTGGGACTTGTAGTCCCGAGCCCGGGGGTGCCTGGGAGGCGGGAGGGGGGTTGGAGTTTCTCAGCGCCGATTCCGCGGGAAGGGCCCAGGGGCCTCACACTTGGAGTCGCGGGAGCTGCAGGTTTTGCCGGGAGAGACGCCGCACGTGGAGCGCGCGCCGCCGCTGTTCTCCGCCGGCTGTGGAGCGCGGGCGGGGGCGACCCGGTTGGTTCCGGAGCGGGTGAGTGCGGCCGCGGGAGAGGAGGGGAGCACGGGCCCCCGCGGGCCGGCTTCGTTCCGGGGCCTGCTCCCCCAGAGCGGCCCCCCCGCGGCCGCCTCTGTGTTTTGTTTCCGCTGGTCCCCGGCGCTGTGACTCCCATTTCCGTTCGTGGAGACTTGAGGGAGCCGGGTGGGGAGGGGCGGGGAGCTGTGCGGGGAGCGGAGGGAGGGGCGGGGGGCGCGCGGCGCCGGGCGGGGGAGCCGCGCGCCCCGGGCCCTGGCGGTCCGGGTCCCCGGCTTCGCGCTCCGCTCCGCTCCGCCGCCCGGCGTGGCGGTCCGCAGTCTCCGCGATCGGAACGGGATCCTGGCTCCCCGGGGTTTCACAGGAAGAAGCGAAACGAGTCTCGCCGCCTCGGCGATGGGCTCTCCCTCCCAGTCCCGTTGTCTCGCTCGAACTGTCCCGTCGTGGCATCCGAGCCCCTTGTTCACGCTCATGTTGTCCGTGGGGCCTCTTGGAGGAAGTGGCGGGAAGACGCGGGGAAACGCTGGGTCCGTGTAGTTTGCCAACTTTGAGTGCCGTGTGGGAGCCTCGCCCGTCTGTAGTGGGGCCCCGGTTTACGGGGTGACGGCGGGAAGGCCGTGCATGGCCGGGGTGAGGGTCCGTCACCGGGCCGCCCGCCCGCGGGAGGAGCAGAGCTGGAACTCCCTCGCGCAGAGCGAGGAGCCGGGCAGTGCTGGTCCTGCCAGCGCCGTGTGGTCCGAAACTTGAGAAGAAACGGGTCCGCTCCTCCCGAACCGCTGTACGGGATCGGCCCCTGCCTGCCTCGGGGTTTGGTCCGGACGTTGCAGCCTGATTGGTGTTCGGTCGAGGCGGGCCGAGGCCAGTCCGCCTGGGCCGCAGGGTGGACAGGACTGCGTGTCCGGAGGGGCCGATGGTCTGGAAGGAGGAGGGTGGATACCGAACTGGATGCTAAATCGGGGCTGTTCGTAAGAGGATGTGGCGGCTGGATACGAAATTAAACCTCTTTCATTTTCCTCCAGTTTTGTTTAGAAAATTTCAGATCTACGGGAAACTTGAAAAATTATACAATGAAATCACACAGTGAACGCCTTCACCTGGTGGGGGGGAGTCAGCAAGTATTAGTCAGCTTTCCCTCGCTCTGCAAACACACACACACAAATACACGTTTTACTTTTTTCCCTAACTTTTAATTTTATTTTTAAAATATATATATATATTTTTAATATATTTTATTGATTTTTTACAGACAGAAGGGAGAGAGAGAGAGTTAGAAACATCGATGAGAGAGAAACATTGATCAGCTGCCTCCTGCATACTCCCCACTGGGGAAGTGCCCGCAACCCAGGTACATGCCCTTGACCGGAATCGAACCTGGGACCCTTCAGTCCACAGGCCGACGCTCTATCCACTGAGCCAGACCGGTTTCGGCTAAAATATATATTTTTTATTGATTTTGGAGAAGGGAAGGGAGACGGAGAGGGACAAGCTCTTGCCTCCAGTCCCACAGTGGAGTTCGAGCGGAAACCGTGGCAGGTGCTCTGCCTGGGATGGAGCCTGTGGCCTCCTGTTGCGTGGGCTACCACGAGCCACACTGGCCGGGCTGTTGACTTTATTTTTAAAAACAAAAACTTTTTATTCGGGTGTTTAACAATATTTTTTAGTTTGAGAAAATGTTCAGTTAATCAGGTAGGTACTCTTAGATTACATTTATATATTTTAAATGCACATTTTGTGTATTTTTAATACATGTTGTATGTTAAATATAGGTAAATAGTACATATAAGTATTGCCCTTACTGGGAAAAGTTGTCCCAAACTAATAATGTTTTCCAGTGAAGAAGACTAATTCTCAAGTTTTGCTTTTTTAATATATTTTAATTGATTTCAGAGAGGAAGGGAGAGGGAGAGAAAGATTGAAACATCAGTGATGAGAGAGAATCCTTGATCGGCTGCCTCCTGCAACGCCCCACACTGGGGATCGGGCCTGCAGCCTGGCATGTGCCCTTGATGGAATCGAGCCCTGGACCCTTCAGTCCGCAGGCCGATGCTATCCACTGAGCCAAACCAGCCAGGCTAATTCTCAAGTTTATCTGTAGCTGCAAGGGAGAATATTAAATGTAACTGTATTTAAAGAATACTAGCCTTTTCTGGACTTTTTAGTTTATTTCCATTTTGTGAAGGGTTCTGAACCCCAGGTGAGATTTAATCTGGGTGAAACCAGGGCAGCCCTTAGGTGGAAAGGCTCCAAGTGATGTTCTCTTCTCCACTGTAAGTTTTGTAAAAGAATCCTGGTTCCAGAAAAAGAGCTAAGACCCACTCAAGTAGTAACATCAGCGATTTGGACCATTTCCCAATCTCTTACTGTCAAGGCTAAATTTAGAGACCTGAGAAAGGGAAAAGGATCAATTTAGAGACTGGGCATTTTTTTCTAGAGTATATGGGGTTTTTTTTGGGGGGGGGGGCACCTTCTAGGGACTGATCTCTAACTTTTTGGAAGATCACAGGATAAATTTCTTTTTAACAAGTCCCTGTTTTGGTGCTCATATTATGGGGAACACAGGTAACCCTGCTGATAAGCCCTAATTTAGGCCATTTCTCGGCCTCTGGTTACTTTTTCATATACTTTCTTATTTTTCCCAAAGTTCTGGGAAAATTCAATTGTTTCCTAACCTTTTAAAAAATAAAGTTGGTTGTGGAGAGAGGAGTGGACCTCTTTATAGGCCCTGAAAATAAAACAAAAATATCTTTTAAAAGTTCTGTTCTGCTATCAACCTTACTATTTCTCACTTTTTCCGTACACAACACTTTTTATAATTTTTTTTTCTTTTTTTGGTAAGAGAACATTTATTGGGTATATTACAGAGATAGAAACTGTAATTCCCAGAAGTAATGGGCTTAGGAAACAAGTTACAGAAGTGAAGGAAGGGCCCCAGGAGCTTGGGAATGAGGAAGTTAATGGTAACCTGCCAGGGCCAAGAGGGGGAGGGGACAGGCAAGGCCAGGCAGGGGCTGCCTAGGGAGAGGGCCCACTCTGATTCTGTGCGTGTACATTGTTTCCTGGTTTTTAACTGCTACTGAAGTTTCATGGGGTCTGCTTCTTTCACATTTTCTTATATCTCAGTACTTTCTTACCATGGATACTGGTTTTTTTTAAATATATGCTTATTGATTTCATAGAGGAAGGGAGAGAGAGAGACAGAAACATCAATGATGAGAGAGAATCACCCATTGGCTGCCTCCCGCATGCCCCACAGTGGGGACCGAGGCCACAACCCAGGCATGTGCCCTTGACCGGAATCGAACCCTGGACCCTTCAGTCCCTAGCTCTATCCACGGAGCCAAACCGGCTAAGGCACCGTGGATACTTTTATTGGCTCCAGCTTCCAGCTATCCCCAACAAAGCTACTCTGAACGTCCTTATCAATCAGCATCTCTGGAATGCTTATCTAAGGGCGCGTGCTGGGCCACAGGTATTAGCGTACTTGCTTTGAGTAAGTGCTGCTAGAATCTAGATTTTCCTCCAGAATAGCTGGACCTGTCTGTACTTCAACAGAAGCAGAGGATTCTTATGGCTCCACATCCCTGCTTATCCTTTTCAGTATTCAACACTACACTTTTCACACACACACACTCAAGGTATAAAGTTTTTGTTTTAAGTTGCATTTTTGAATGATTTGAGTTTGAACATTTCTTTATATCCTTAACCATTTTGGTTTTCTCCGTTACTTCCCTTTTCCTATACTTTACCTGCTTTTCTAATTTGTCCTGACTTTTGGGGGATTGTTACCAATTTGCAGGAATTTGCTGTCTATTCCAGTTATTCCTTTGTCAC
Source organism: Myotis daubentonii (assembly GCF_963259705.1). Classification (NCBI taxonomy): domain Eukaryota; kingdom Metazoa; phylum Chordata; class Mammalia; order Chiroptera; family Vespertilionidae; genus Myotis; species Myotis daubentonii. Next base: position 12,310,089 of record NC_081842.1, on the reverse strand, counting down.
CTTTGGATATCGAAAATATCCTTTCTTAGTCGTTATCCTGTCTATTGAACATAAATCTTAATTTTTATATAATCAAATACATTAGTTTTTTTCTTATGGTTTAATTTTTGGAATGTTAACAAATTATTTTTTATTAAACCATAAAAAAAATTCCCACTTGCCCTAACCGGTTTGGCTCAGTGGATAGAGCATCAGCCTGTGGACTGAAAGGTCCCAGGTTCGATTCCGGCCAAGGGCATGTACCTTGGTTGCAGGCACATTCCAAGTTGGGGGTGTGCAGGAGGCAGCTGATCGTTGTTTCTCTCTCAGCAATGTTTCTAACTCTCTATCCCTCTCCCTTCCTCTCTGTAAAAAATCAATAAAATATATATTTAAAAAAAAAATCCCCACTATTTTCTTCTATTAGCTTTATAGTTGTGTCTTTCACATTTAAGCCTTTAGGGCAGTGGTTCTCAACCTTCCTAATGCCATGACCCTTTAATACAGTTCCTCATGTTGTGGTGACCCCCAATTTCATTGTTACAAATTGAACATAATTAAAGCCTAGTGATTAATCACAAAAATAATATGTAATTATATATGTGTTTTCCGATGGTCTCAGGCAACCCCTGTGAAAGGGTCGTTCGACTGCCAAAGGGGTCGCGACCCACAGGTTGAGAACCACTGCTTTAGGGGACCTGGAGTCAATTTTATATGGGGGACTAGAGGCCCAGTGCATGAATTCGTGCACCGGTGTGGTCCCTTGGCCTGGTCTGCGGGATCGGCCGAAACCAGCTCTCTGACATCCCCCAAGGGGTCCCAGATTGCAAGAGGGTGGAGGCCAGGCCAAGGGACCCCACCGGTGCACAATTGGGGCCAGGGAGAGACACGGGAGGTTGGCCAGCTGGGGATGGACTGCGGGAGGGCTCCAGGGCATGTCCGGCCAGTCTCACTCAGTCTAATCGGCTGGACCCCAGCAGCAAGCTAACCTGCTGGTTGGAGTGTCTGCCCCCTGGTGGTCAGTGCATGTCATAGCAACTAGTCGACCAGTCGACTGTCTGCCCCCTGGTGGTCAGTGCACATCAGCGAGCGGTTGAACGGCCTTAGCATTCATTAGCATATCATAACGACCAGTCGACTGGACACTTAGCATATTAGGCATTTATTATATAGGATGATAGTTTCTAAAACATTTTTTTTAATAGAGTGCCTACTAAGAGTGAAGTACTGTTCAAAGTATTTTGTATACATCTGTAAACATACTAATATCCCTTCAAACCAGGTGGAGGTTATGTTGTCCTACCGGGTCACCACCTGTTTTGATCTAGTGCGCAAGATAAATAACATAATTTTACAAGTAGTGTGTTAAGGAATAGACTTTATTAGGGAAAGGGAAGTTCTGCTAAGCTAGGGTCAGAACAAAAGAAAGCAAAAGTTGGCTAGAGCCTAGGCCAGTGATGACAAACCTATGACACGCGTGTCAGAGGTGACACGCAAACTCATTTTTTTGGTTGATTTTTCTTTGTTATATGGCATTTAAATATATAAAATAAATACCAGAAATATAAGTCTTTGTTTTACTATGGTTGCAAATATCAAAAAATTTCTATATGTGACACGGCACCAGAGTTAAGTTAGGGTTTTTCAAAATGTTGACATGCCGAGCTCAAAAGGTTCGCCATCACTGGCCTAGGCAGTCTGCTAGAGGTGCATTCATTATATGTATGTATTCTGCTGGAGAACCTCAGTCTCTTACTGGTCTTCCTATAAGAGGATGTGGGAGCAACCTTAATAATGTGGGGAAAATAAGACTGTTTTTATACCAGGCATTCTTGATTTGGGTGCCAGCTAATTATAGGCCTGAGGAGAGGTATAGCCCTTTCTGAAGTGAAAAAGAAGACTTTTCTAGTCCTACAGTAATGTAGTAGTTCAATATAATACAGTATACATATTGGTAACTATTTTGTTACTTGATTTTGCTGTTTTAGAATATACTGGCACAAGATATGTAATTTGTAACAAATCATAGCTAGGATTAACTTTAATTTTATATCCCTCTATCAGTACAATGCTAATAAAGTACATTCTTCATCCTGCTAATACAGTACAGCTTTTAGGTAAACACTAATGGTTCATCTCTATGTTGATTTTTTTTTAAATTTTTTTAAAAAAATATATATTTTATTGATTTTTTACAGAGAGGAAGGGAGAGGGATAGAGAGTTAGAAACATCGATGAGAGAGAAATATCGAATGGCTGCATCCTGCACACCCCCTACTGGGAATGTGCCCGCAACCAAGGTACATGCCCTTGACCGGAATTGAACCTGGGACCCTTTAGTCCGCAGGCCTACGCTCTATCCACTGAGCCAAACCTGTCAGGGCTCTATGTTGATTTTTAAGCTGCAGGTTTGAAACTGTTATTGAGACTGACATTGCTATTATATAGTTGACATACCTTTTATTTGATTTTGAAGTAACTTGAGTTAATTTATTGACTGAGATTGGGCTGAACAAATCCCAATAAATCCAACAGAACGATGAAGAATTCATGTCAGGCTAATAAACACCATGTAAACCAAAACTAGTTTATCAGTATCATGTGGATTTTCTTTTATGTGTGAAGATTACTTCCTCTTGTTGTACTTACTCTCTGCTTTTATTTGAATTGGGTCTCTACTTCTTGTGTAGCATTTCTATTTGTGCAGATAATTTTAAAATGTCTTAAAATTTAACTCTTACAGGGCTGAGCTTTTGAAGTACTTCAACCATGACAAAAAGAGAAGCAGAGGAGCTGATAGAAATTGAAATTGATGGAACAGAGAAAACAGAATGCACAGAAGAAAGGTTGGTATTATCTGAATTTATATATTACCCACATGCATTAAAATTAAGAATCAAGCCAGAGTTCTTTTGGGGCCTTTTTTTTCCCAGCTGACATTAGTATTTTGGGGGATAATGTATTGCTTTTTCCTCTGACTTAAAGAACTTGTAGCTGGGAGGGAAAGATAGTTTTAAAAGATACTAATATGCCCTAGCCGGTTTGGCTCAGTGGATAGAGCATTGGCCTACGGACTGAAGGGTCCTGGTTTTGTTTTGGGTCAAGGGCACATGCCTGGGTTGTGGGCTCAATCCCAGTAGGGGGCGTGCAGGAGGTAGCCGATCAATGATTCTCTCTCATCATCGATGTTTCTATCTCTCCCTTCTTCTTCAAAATCAATAAAAATATATATTTTTTAAAAAGATAGTAATATGCATAGCTAGTAATCAAGCAATTGATTGTGATGGTTTTTATCCCTCAGGGCACTGTTTGATTATTTTTTCTTTCATTTGTGCTGGTTATTTTGATTTCCTATAGAGTTTAATTCCCAATCTGAACTAATGCAACAAATACCTAAACGTAACTACTGTGAACTGTCAGGAGTATATATGAGACAGTAGCCTGCCCTTGTAGAGGCCACATTGTGTTTGAGAAGGTATACAGGTTTATGAGTAAGTCTGTGCACAGTACTAAGCATATAGAGCAGTGAAGGGTGTTCGTTCTTGGGATAGTAATAGAATATTCCTCTATTAAGGAAGAAGGGCAGTGGTTGTAACTTCAGAATCCAAAGGGAGAATGTGGGTAAAAGTAGAGATTTGGGAGTTAAGAAGAAGGCTAGAGTTAGGGCTAGTGGTCCTGCTTTATTCTGTAAAGCAGGAGATGAGATAATACACTGAAAGTAAAAAGGACTAAAGAGTAGTAGAGAACTTCTTTATAGTAAAAGTTTAGAATAACTGCAGTGAGAATGGACCAAATAAGAGTGAATAGGATGTTGAGTGTTTAGAGTACAGCTAAGATTTTAGACCTTAGGTTTTAAATAAAATTGTTTTATTGTGGTAAAAACGCTTAACATGAGATCTACCCTCAACAAATTTTCAATGTACAATACTGTGTATTTAACTATAAGAACCATGTTCTACACAGATCTCTCGAACTTACTCATCTGGCATAATTGAGATTTATACTAGTTGTTTAGCAACTCTCCATATTTTCTGCCAGCTGGCTGTGGTCACTCATACCACCTCCTCGTCTCAGAGGAGAGATCTGGCTCTAGCTCTTAGGAAAACCCCACGTTAGCTGTCCTCGGTCATATCCTTTGCCAGCATACCCTGGCACAGGAACATTTTCCTGACAGAAAAGGTCATGACTGCCCAAGAGGCCTTAATTTTTTTGATAGAGAATTTTAACATGTTTCACTATGCTATTTCCTCTAACAGAAGAAACAGTAGAGACTACATGTCTCTTTTATTCAACAAATTACCTCAGAACTTAGTTCTGGCTTCAGGGTATTTCATGTGTTTGCAGTTAAGCTGTCAGTCTGGCTATAGTCATCTGAAGAATTGACTGGGGCTAGCATATCTGTTTACAGGATCACTCATGAGATTGGTGATATGACTGTTCACTTCCTGACCGCATGGGCTTCTCTGTAGGGCTGCTCATGATGTGGCAGATGGCCTGAGAGAGAGAGCATGCTCACCAAGATGGGGAGCTGCAGTGTTGTTTTACATAGCCTAATTTAAGAAGCACTATATCACTTCGGACTTAGTCTTTTGGCAGCACTAGTTGGTGATAAGTCTACCACTATGAATGGTGTCTATGCAGACATGAGTTTCAAAGACCAGAAATGTGTTTTGATATTCAGTTTTGGTTTGAGTGTATTGTTACTTTAATTTTCAGGGTAAAAATGTAATTTTTAACCATTAAATTATTTAACATTTAGCATTGTAGAACAGACCTACACCTCAGGTGAATGTATAAGCCAGGCCATAGACATCAATGAGCCAATAGGCAATTTAAAGAAACTACTAGAACCAAGACTACAGTGTTCTTTGGATGCTCATGACATTTGTCTACAAGAAATCCAGGTAATCTTTTTATTAAATTTATATCTTAGTATTTAAGTGCATATCTGAAAGTCAGAATTACTTTTTGTCATCAATTTGTCATTGTGTGAAATGCATTCACTATAAGGTGATATGAGGGAAAAAAGCACTCATACTTAAAGGATAAAGAATTATGAGTAAAGGTATTCATATCTAGGTCAGGTAGTAAAGTCATAAGTTCCTTAATAAATTTTGTAATCAGAGATTTAGCATTAACCCTGACCTTAAATGTGTATAATTGGTTACAAGAGAGATAACAGCAAGTATCCTATATAATAAAACCCTAATAAGCAAATCGACCAAACGGCAGAACAGCCGGCAGGAACAACCAGTTGCTATGACGTGCACTGACCGCCAGGGGCAGACGCTCAACTCAGGAGCTGCCCCCAACTGAGGGAGCCGACCGGCAGCAGCGATCCGGTTCGGGGGCGGGCCGGCCAGTGGGTGGTGCCAGGACGCCAGCCAAGGCGGCTGTCAGCAGGGCCCCCAATTGCCCCACAGATGGCCTTGATCGCCGGCCAGGCCTAGGGACCCTACCCTATATATTGTGAATAGTCTCTTAGATTTAAAAATTAAAACCTGGCAAGACTACTGTAACACTGAAAAAGCAGGATGATGCAGCGATGACATGCATGGACTCTGGCTGGCACATTTTGTGGTCAGCCCTGATTCTGACACTTATAACTGTGTGACAAAGCCAATTACTTCTCTCTGCTTCAGTTTTTCCACACATAACATGGGGAAAATGGTACTACTGCCTCAGAAGGATCATGTTATGTACTACTTTTTATAATCAGGGCAAAAAAAAATGTAGTTGCCCATACAACAGCAAAATGCCTTTCACCTGTGTGAAAAGTATGGTCACTGGTGCATGCAGTTTCCTGGATTGCAAGAGGGATGTCCGACTTCCGGTTTTGGCCTGATATCCCCTGAGGGGTGCTGGATTGTGAGGACGCAGGCCAGGCTGAGGGACTAAATCCCCCTCCCCCATGCATGAATTTTGTGCACCAGGCCTCTAGTTATATAAATAAATTTATTTAAATTGTCCCCACTAAATAAATATTCTTGATTTTTAATGACAGATAAATTACATTGTTTTATACTTTAAATACTTTTACGGAATAAACAGTTGCTTTTTGGCATTATTTAAAATCCTAAACTAGACTCTAGAGCTAGAGAAAACTGTAATTTAAAATAAATTCTGTTCTTTATGTTGTCCTTAATTACTAACACAGTGGTTAAAATATTTTAAATTTTGGCAAAGAATTACATGTGTTCTTATAATTTAATTAGTATACTATAGTGATTAAGCATAGTTTGATATATCCATTTTTATTAAACCAGATGATTATGTGAAAATAATCTTAGTCCTTTTACCCATATTTAGCTGGATCCAGAACGAAGTTTATTTGACCAAGGAGTAAAGACAGATGGAACTGTACAACTTAGTGTACAGGTAATGGCTTACCAAGGTAAGTTAATTTTTGTGTAGTTATTTAAAACTGCACTCATGTTTTTCTAATATAAGAATTCAATTTTATAAGTTTTGGGTGTTTTAGATGGTTGTCTAAATTTCTTAATGTGATATAACCAAATATTAAGGCTTTTGAATTAATTTTATCTGTCAAGGTTAAGCAGATAGTATCACACATTTTACCTGGTTTAATCAGCAAGTTAGGGTAGTAAATCACAGGATCACAGAGAGGGCTGGAAGAACAGGTTCTAGTTGGCTTTCTAAGATGACTCAGCCACATTGCAGTATGGGACTGACAATTGCCCTGCCTACCATAAGCTAGAACCATGCTTCCTTTTCAGTGCTCCACAGGAGCCAAAAAATGGATGCCATGTGCCTGCTTATCCCCTCTTAACTCATTTCTCAATAGAAGGCTCATGCCAGTGGTTCTAGAGCAGCCGTGGGCAAACTACGGCCCGTGGGCCGGATCCGGCCTGTTTGAAATGAATAAAACTAAAAAAAAAAAAAAAAAAGACGGTACCCTTTTATGTAATGATGTTTACTTTGAATTTATATTAGTTCACACAAACACTCCACCCATGCTTTTGTTCCGGCCCTCCGGTCCAGTTCAAGAACCCATTGTGGCCCTCGAGTCAAAAAGTTTGCCCACCCCTGTTCTAGAGCCTAAGTCACATTGGGTACCCTTGCTGCAAGGCGATCTAGACTCTGCAGTTTAGCACAAAAAGAGAAATTATGCAAAGGAAGTTGCTTTATTCTCTTCCTCACCCCCACATTTTTTTTTAACCTATTTACTAATAAGTTGCAGGCATGTTTCCCTTCTATTCCTAAATATATGCATTTTCTAAAAATAAGGAATTCTTTTACATGACCACAGTACAATGCTCAAAATCAGGAAATATGAATTGACACAACATTGTTACATAATACTAGAGGCCCGGTGCATGAATTTGTGCACTGGTGGGGTCGCTCAGCTTGGCCTGTGGGATCGGACAGAAACCAGCTTTCCTACATCCCTTGAAGGGTCCCAGATGGTGAGAGGGCGCAGGCCAGGCCGAGGGACCCCACTGGTGCACAACAGGGACTGGGAGGGACACGGGAGGGCTCCAGGGCATGTCTGGCCCGTCTTGCTTAGTCCCAATTGGCTGGACCCCAGCAGCAAACCTACTGGTCGGAGCGTCTGCTCCCTGCTGGTCAGTGCATGTCATAACAAGTGGTTGAGTGGCCTTAGCATATTATCAGCATATTATGCTTTGATTGGTTGAACAGACGACCAGACACTTAAAATATTAAGCACTTTAGGAGTAGAGGCCCGGTTCATGCATGGGTAGGGCCCCTAGGCCTGGCCAGAGATCAGGGCCAATCAGGTTCCCCACCTCCCAGTCTCCTCCTTCCCTCCTTCTCTCACAGCCCATGTGCCACCACTGCGAGGTTCCCCCTGCCTCCCCACCGCCTCCTTCCCTTGCTCCCTCAGCGCCCTGTCACCACTGCTGGTCATCCGCCATGTTCCGTGCCACCTCCCTGTGGTCAGTGCACATAGTGTGCGATCGAACTCCTGTTCTCCTGGTTGAACTCCCGAGGGGACACTTTGCATATTAGCCTTTTATATATATAGATTTCCAAAGTTGTATTGAATTGTTGTTTTTATCATTTAATAGGACTCTGTTAAATTCTCTAGACAGATTGCTAAACATTTAAAATGGAGTTTTGCTCTACCATTTTAGAACAGACAACTCAACTAAATTTTGTTAGTGAATTTCATGTTTTCATCTGGATATTTTTTAATTCACTGTTAAAGGAGTGGAACCAAGGCTCAACATCCTTGAAATTGTTAAACCTGCGGAAACAGTTGAAGTAGTCATTGATCCAGATGCTCATCATGCTGAAGCAGAAGCACATCTTGTTGAAGAAGCTCAAGTGATAACTCTTGATGGCACAAAACACATCACAACCATTTCAGATGAAACCTCGGAACAAGTGACCAGATGGGCTGCCGCCCTAGAAGGTTACAGGAAAGAGCAAGAGCGCCTTGGGATACCGTACGGTAAGGAAATACACAGTCACGTGTTAGGGTGAATGATAAGAATTAAGCTTGTCATAGACGATGCTAGGGTAAGCTATAGTTTGTTTTAAATGTAGAATTTTTAGGGAGAATATTGATTTTCTGTTTTTCTCCTCTTTTTGGACTATAACACATGATGGACAAATACTGTCCTGGGTGCTAAGAATACAAAGAAATACAATCCGTCTTCACTTAACAATGGGGGTACATTCTTAGAAATGCACCATTAGGCAATTTTGTCATTGTGCAAACACAGAGCGCACATGTACAAGCATACAGGCTATAGCAGTGGTGGTGAACCTTTTGAGCTCGGCATATCAGCATTTTGAAAAACCCTAATTTAACTCTGATGCCATGTCACATATAGAAATTTTTTGATATTTGCAACCATAGTAAAACAAAGACTTATATTTTTGATATTTATTTTATATATTTAAATGCCATTTAACAAAGAAAAATCAACCAAAAAATGAGTTTGCGTGTCACCTCTGACAGGTGTGTCATAGGTTCGCCATCACTGGGCTATAGCCTGTCACACACGTAGACTGTCTGGAATACTCTATTGCTCCTAGGCTGTAGACCTATAATGTATCATGTGACTGTACTGAACACCGGTTGCAATTGTAACATAATGGCAAGTATTTGTGTATCTAAGCATAGTAAAGGTACAGTGAAAATATGGTATAGAAGATAGAAATGATACACATGAGTGGAGTTTGCAGGACTGCAAGTTGCTCGTTGGGAGTCAGTGAATAAGTGGTGAGTGACTGTGAAGGCCTAGGGCAGGGGTGGGCAAACTTTTTGACTCGAGGGCCACAATGGGTTCTTAAACTGGACCGGAGGGCCGGAACAAAAGCATGGATGGAGTGTTTGTGTGAACTAATACATGTTAACACTGCTGCTGGTGAAGGAGCGGAGGGGAGAGCAAGAGAACCCTCCGCTCTTTCGGCTCCGGATAGAACAGCCGAATGGGCTGGATCCGGCCCGCAGGCCGTAGTTTGCCCACGGCTGGCCTAGGGAGTTACTATACACTATTATAGACGTAATCTCTTTACACGTAATTCAACAAAAAAGCTTATTTCACCAATAAATTAATCTTAGCTTCCTGTATCTTTATTACTTTTAATTTTTTAAAACTTTTCAGCTCTTTTGTAATAGCACATAGCTTAAAGTACACATTTTACAGCTGAACAAAAATATTTTCTTTAGATCCTTCTATAAGCTTTTTAAATTTTTTATTTTAACTTTTTAAACTTTTTTTGTTAAGAACTAAGACAAACACATGCATTACCCAAGGCCTGCACAGAGTCAGAATCATCATAATCACTGTCTTCTACCTCTACATTTCGTCCGTTCTACTGATAGGTCTTCAGGGACAATAAATAACTTCCATGGTGCTGTCATCTCCCATAATAGCAATGCCTTCTTCTGGAGTACATCCGAAGGACCTGCCTGCGGTGTTTATTGAGGTGGTGTCACTCTTTTTAGAAATAAATCTATCGTGGTTTGCTTTTTAAAAAAATTTTTATCATAGGTTTATTTCTAAACAGATAATGAACATTCCTCTCTGTTAATGGAAACCTTTCAGTGTTGAGGTTCATGTTTTCAAAGTTTTTAAGGAGCTTGTTAAGGTCTGCAAAAGCTTCTAAACCCTTCACTGTCAGTTTTTTTGGGGTTTCTTTTTCTTCTGCAGTTTCCTTTTCTCTTTCTTCTTCTTTAGCTATGCGTTCCTGTGCCAGATCCAACAACTTCTCATTAGTCAGTTCCTCGGAAACCACCTCTAGGAGCTCCTCAGTGTCCTCCTCTTCCACACCCAGGTTAAGGCGTTTGCCATCTCAACCACAGCTGTTGGCTTTTGCAACTTTTGTACCACACAATGTTAGAATCATTACAGTGTCACTAGGTGATAGGAATTTTTCAGGTACTGTTATAATCTTACTAGAGGCCAGTGCACAAAAATTTGTGCACTTGGTGGGGATGGGGGGGGGGGGGTCCCTCAGCCCGGCCTGTGCCCGCTCGCAGTCTGGGACCCCCTCAGGAGATAACGACCTGCTGGCTTAGGCCTGCTCCCGGGTGGCAGAGGGCAGGCCCAATCCCTAGGTGCAGCCCCTGGTCAGGCTCAGAGCAGGGCCGATTGGGGAGTTGGGGCACTGCCCCCTGTCATGCACAGAGCAGGGCGGATCGGGAGGTTGCGATGCCACCCTCAGTCACGCTCAGGGTAGGGCCGATTGGGAGGTTGGGGCACTGCCCCGTCACACTCAAGGCAGGGTCGATGGGGAGGTTGCGGCGCCACCCCCTGTCACGCACAGAGCAGGGCCAATCAGGGGTTGGGGCGCTGCCCCCTGTCACTCACAGAGCAGGGGCCCATCAGGGGGTTGGGGCGCTGCACCTTGTCACACACAGAGCCACAGGGCGATCAGGGGGTTGGGGAGCTCCCCCCTATCAGGCACAAGCAGGGCTGATCACGGGGTTGGGGCGCCTTCCCCTGTCACGATCAGAGCAGGGCGGATAGGGAGGTTGTGGCCCTGCCCCCTGTCACACACAGAGCCACAGGGCGATCAGGGGGTTTGGGCGCTACCCCCTGTCACGCTGATCCCGGTGCCGGGAGGCCTCGCGGCTCCGCTGATCCTGGTGCTGGGAGGCGTGTTACCCTTTTACTATATAGGATAGAGGCCTGGTGCACGGGTGGGGGCCGGCTGGTTTGCCCTGAAGGGTGTCCTGGATCAGGGTGGGGGTCCCCACTGGAGTGCCTGGCCAGCCTGGATGAGGGGATGATGGCTGTTTGCAGCTGGTCACACCCCCTTCAGGGTGGGGTCCCCCACTGGGGTGCCTGGCCAGTCTGGGTAAGGGGCTGAGGGCTGTTTTCAGGCTGGCGGGTGACTGAAGCTCCCAACCGCTCCTTTTTTTTCTTTTTTTTTTATTCCGGGCCAGCTTTAGCTCTGAGGCTTGGCTCCAGCTCTGAGGCTTCGGCTGCTGAAAGCAGGTATCTGGTTTGTTTGGGTTCTATAATTGAAACACTGTTTCAACTCCAGCTCTGAGATCCCTGCTGGCTGAAAGCAGGTTTCTTTTTTTTTTTTTTTTAATTATTTTTTTTAAATTAAATCTTTATTGTTCAGATTATTACATTTGTTCCTCTTTTTTTCCCCCCCCATAACTTCCCTCCTCCCAGTTCCCGCCCCACCCTCCGCCCTCACTCCCCACCCACTGTCCTCATCCATAGGTGCACGATTTTTGTCCAGTCTCTTCCCACATCTCCCACACCCCTTTCCCCCCCAAGAATAGTCAGTCCATTCCCTTTCTATGTCCCTGATTCTATTATAATCACCAGTTCATTCTGTTCATCAGATTATTTATTCACTTGATTCTTAGATTCACTTGTTGATAGATGCATATTTGTTGTTCATAATGTGTATCTTTACCTTTTTCTTCCTCTTCCTCTTCTTAAAGGATACCTTTCAGCATTTCATATAATCCTGGTTTGGTGGTGATGAACTCCTTTAGCTTTTCCTTATCTGTGAAGCTCTTTATCTGACCTTCAATTCTGAATGATAGCTTTGCTGGATAAAGTAATCTTGGTTGTAGGTTCTTGGTATTCATCACTTTGAATATTTCTTGCCACTCCCTTCTGGCCTGCAAAGTTTCTGTTGAGAAATCAGCTGACAGTCGTATGGGTATTCCCTTGTAGGTAACTGAGTTTCTTTCTCTTGCTGTTTTTAAGATTCTTTCTTTATCTTTTGCTCTTGGCATTTTAATGATGATGTGTCTTGGTGTGGTCCTCTTTGGATTCCTTTTGTTTGGGGTTCTCCGCGCTTCTTGGACCTGTAAGTCCATTTCTTTCACCAGGTGGGGGAAGTTTTCTGTCATTATTTCTTCAAATAGGTTTTCAATATCTTGCTCTCTCTCATCTTCTGGCACCCCTATAATTCTGCTGTTGGTATGCTTGAAGCTGTCAGAGGCTCCTTACACTATCCTCGCATTTTTGGATTCTTTTTTCATTTTGCTTTTCCGGTTGGATGTTTTTTGCTTCCTCGCATTTCAAATCATTGACTTGATTCTTGCGCTCCTCTGGTCTGCTGTCGGGCGTCTGTATAATATTCGTTATTTCAGTCCGTGTATGCTTAATTTCTCGTTGGTTCCCCAATATAAGATCGAGGGTCTTATTAGTTTTCGTGTAGATCTCATTAAGTTTATCGGCAGCTTCTAAACAGTTCTTGAGAGACCTTAAAAGTGTGGTTCTGAACTCTATATCTTCCATTGACAATTTTGTCCTGTTTCTTTGTCTCCGCATTTTGTTATGCTTCCTTGGTGCACCCCCTAGTGGTCTTTGTTCGCAGTCTTATAGTTAAATCTTGATTGTTGTAGCTAATTCCAGGGAGGGTTTGACCTCCAGGCCAAGTGGCTATGAGAATCAGCTGTGTCAGCAGTGAGAGAACTTCTGTCCTCTAGGGAGGTGCTAATCTAGCCTTTGCCTGAGGCTATCCGGCAAATGCCTCTGTGCAGGGCTTGGGCGGGGCGGGTCGCACAGGATCAACAGCGTGGGCTGGAGAGAGCACTTATGGCGGCTCTCAGTCCTGTCCCCAGGGGCTCTGCCTCTCTGAGTCCCAGCACCTGCTGCAAAGCTGGGAGAGAAAGCTGCACTCGCTCTGACCGAAGCCAGACAGTCCCGCTTCTCCCGTCTGAGTCTGGGTCCCTAAAGACTCGCCCGGACCCGGTGCTCAGAGTCTGCGACTCCCTCCCGATTGAAAACAACAACCGGGAGAACCAAGATGGCGGCATAGGTTAACGCCGGAGTTTGCTGCTTTGAACAACTACTTCAAAAGTGAAACTAAAACACGGAACGGACATCACCCAGAACCACAGGAACGCTGGCTGAGTGGAAGTCCTACAACTAGGAGGAAAGAGAAATGCACACGGACACTCAGAGGAGGCGCAGTGGTGAAGTCAAATTCTGAGGTGCGGAGTGCGCGGAGCGGGCTGGCGGCGGAAGGCGCGGTTGTTGTTTTCAATCGGGAGGGAGTCGCAGACTCTGAGCACCAGATCCGGGCGAGTCTTTAGGGACCCAGACTCAAACGGGAGAAGCGGGACTGTCTGGCTTCGGTCAGAGCGAGTGCAGCTTTCTCTCCGAGCTTTGCAGCGGGTGCTGGGACTCAGAGAGGCAGAGCCCCTGGGGACAGGACTGAGAGCAGCCATAAGTGCTCTCTCCAGCCCACGCTGTTGATCCTGTGCGACCCGCCCCGCCCAAGCCCTGCACAGAGGCATTTGCCGGATAGCCTCAGGCAAAGGCTAGATTAGCACCTCCCTAGAGGACAGAAGTTCTCTCACTGCTGACACAGCTGATTCTCATAGCCACTTGGCCTGGAGGTCAAACCCTCCCTGGAATTAGCTACAACAATCAAGATTTAACTATAAGACTGCGAACAAAGACCACTAGGGGGTGCACCAAGGAAGCATAACAAAATGCGGAGACAAAGAAACAGGACAAAATTGTCAATGGAAGATATAGAGTTCAGAACCACACTTTTAAGGTCTCTCAAGAACTGTTTAGAAGCTGCCGATAAACTTAATGAGATCTACACGAAAACTAATAAGACCCTCGATCTTATATTGGGGAACCAACGAGAAATTAAGCATACACGGACTGAAATAACGAATATTATACAGACGCCCGACAGCAGACCAGAGGAGCGCAAGAATCAAGTCAATGATTTGAAATGCGAGGAAGCAAAAAACATCCAACCGGAAAAGCAAAATGAAAAAAGAATCCAAAAATGCGAGGATAGTGTAAGGAGCCTCTGACAGCTTCAAGCATACCAACAGCAGAATTATAGGGGTGCCAGAAGATGAGAGAGAGCAAGATATTGAAAACCTATTTGAAGAAATAATGACAGAAAACTTCCCCCACCTGGTGAAAGAAATGGACTTACAGGTCCAAGAAGCGCGGAGAACCCCAAACAAAAGGAATCCAAAGAGGACCACACCAAGACACATCATCATTAAAATGCCAAGAGCAAAAGATAAAGAAAGAATCTTAAAAACAGCAAGAGAAAGAAACTCAGTTACCTACAAGGGAATACCCATACGACTGTCAGCTGATTTCTCAACAGAAACTTTGCAGGCCAGAAGGGAGTGGCAAGAAATATTCAAAGTGATGAATACCAAGAACCTACAACCAAGATTACTTTATCCAGCAAAGCTATCATTCAGAATTGAAGGTCAGATAAAGAGCTTCACAGATAAGGAAAAGCTAAAGGAGTTCATCACCACCAAACCAGGATTATATGAAATGCTGAAAGGTATCCTTTAAGAAGAGGAAGAGGAAGAAAAAGGTAAAGATACACATTATGAACAACAAATATGCATCTATCAACAAGTGAATCTAAGAATCAAGTGAATAAATAATCTGATGAACAGAATGAACTGGTGATTATAATAGAATCAGGGACATAGAAAGGGAATGGACTGACTATTCTTGGGGGGGAAAGAGGTGTAGGAGATGTGGGAAGAGACTGGACAAAAATCGTGCACCTATGGATGAGGACAGTGGGTGGGGAGTGAGGGCGGAGGGTGGGGCGGGAACTGGGAGGAGGGAAGTTATGGGGGGGGAAAAAAGAGGAACAAATGTAATAATCTGAACAATAAAGATTTAATTAAAAAAAAAATTAAGAATACATCCCACTTGATCATGGCAAAAAAAAAAAAAAAGAAAACAACAACCGCGCCGTCCGCCGCCAGCCCGCTCCGCGCACTCCGCACCTCAGAATTTGACTTCACCACTACGCCTCCTCTGAGTGTCCGTGTGCATTTCTCTTTCCTCCTAGTTGTAGGACTTCCACTCAGCCAGCGTTCCTGTGGTTCTGGGTGATGTCCCTTCCGTTTTTTGGTTTCACTTTTGAAGTAGTTGTTCAAAGCAGCAAACTCCGGCGTTAACCTATGCCGCCATCTTGGTTCTCCGAAAGCAGGTTTCTGGGGTTTTGTTTAGCTTCTATATTTGTAACAATGTTTCAAACTGCAAGCTCAGAAGCCGGCAAGGCAGGTGGGGAACATTAGCTTCCTCCGTCACTGAAGCAAGCAAGCCTCCTGTTTGCTTCAAGCTGCCTGGCTGCCGGCCGCCATCTTGGTTGGAAGTTAATTTGCATATCGCCCTGATTAGCCAATGGGAAGGGTAGCGGAGGTACGGCTAATTACCATGTTTCTCTTTTATTAGATAGGATGGTACACTGTCATAAATGTGGTCCATTGTTGACTGAAGCATCGTTATGCAGCACATGATTGTATATAAAAAAACGTATACCCTTAGGGTATAAACAGTGTAGTTGCAGTGAGAGAAGGTAGATGAATAAAGGTAATTTCCATAATGATAATGTGTTTTTAAGCTGTTACATGCTATTAGCATCTCAAACAGGTCATAGTGGGATTTATTCTAGACAAATTATTGGATAGGGAAGGACATTCTTGACAGGAAAAGTATGTGGAAAACTGGGAAGTGGGAGTATGCATGAGTAGTGAGGAGATGTAGTGGATAAGAAATTGTTTTGTAGCCTTATAAAACCCCAGTTGAAGTGTGTGTGGGAGGCAACTGATGTTCCTCACTTACATTGATGTTTCCCTTCCTCCCCCCCCCCCTCTTGCATTCTTCCTACCTCCCTCCTTCTTTTCCTTCCTTCCTTTCTCTAAAAATCAGTAAAAGCATATTAGGTGAGGATTTGAAAAAAAATGATTCTCAAGTGTCATTATGTATAGATTTGTTTCTTGGGTCTCTTAAACTTCTCTGAAGAATTGGCCAAAAATCTCTCAGGAATAGAAGGTTGACATGAGGAATTAGGGTTAATGTGGATGTGAATGCTGCATTCTGGAAGTGGAAAGGGACATGGAAGGTGGGGAGGTAGAGAGGGTATCACTCCTCAGTTTTTTTAGATTTTATTTTATTTAAAACTAAAGGCCCAGTGCATGAAATTTCTGCACTGGTAGGGTCCCTAGCAACTGCTGGCCGAGGCCTCCTTCCCTTTCCCCAACTGGCCCCGCCCTTTCTCCCAGCCCCTGGTCGAACTCCTGTTGAGGGGACAATTTGCATACTGTGCTTTTATTATATAGGATAGATTTTTATTGATTTCAGAGAGGAAGGGAGAGAGACAGAAATAACGATGAGAGAGAATCATCCATCTGCTGCCTCCTACATGCTCTCTACTGGGGATTGGGCCTGTAACCTGGGCATATGCCGTTGACCAGAATCGAACCCAGGACCCTTCAGTCCATAGGCTGACACTCTATCCACTGAGCCAAATTGGCTAGGACTCACTCCTCAGTTTTTAGACTTTTTTTTACTGAGTTCAGTTTTCTCAGTCTGTGCTTTTTCTCTCTCCCTGGTTTTCACATGTGTGGGGATGCTTCCATTCAGTTGGCTCCTGAGAATGAAGGAGAGGCCCTGCAGGTACTAAACACACCACATACTTTAAATCAGTCTCCACATGTTTCACTTAAACCTCTCCTGCCAATTGGAACCACCATGACCTGAGCCAGTAGGGGTTCTGTAGGCAGGAACACTTTCACTTAATTGGTATTCTCCTTGATAGATCTTTTAGGTTATAGCTTTTCCTACTTTGCTGGCTTTTCACTCTGCTTATTGTCTTCAAAAAATTTGTGGAAATCTCCCAAATCATTTCTCAGCTATATTCCTTTGAGTTTTCATCTCTTAAAAAGTCCTTTACTGTCATTTATAGGAGTCTTTGAGAAAAGAAGCAAGCATAGCCAATTAGTAATGTCAAACCAGAAGTACTGGTATCCTATATAATAAAAGGGTAGTATGCAAATTGACCGAACGACAGAACGACTGATCTCTATGATACGCATTGACCACCAGGGGACAGACGCTCAATGCAGGAGCTGCCCCCTGGTGATCAGTGTGCTCCCACAGGGGGAGCACCGCTCAGCCACAAGCCGGGCTGATGGCTACTGAGTACAGCAGCCCGCCTCTGCAGTAACACTAAGGATGTCCGACTGCAGCTTAGGCCTGCTCTCCACAGTCAGACATCTCCCAAGGGTTCCCAGACTGTGAAAGGGCACAGGCTGGGCTGAGGGAATCCCCGCCGTCCCCCTCCCCCCTCGTTGCATGAATTTTTTGCACAAGGCCTCTAGTTATTTCAGAAAACAAATCAGACTATTTGTAACTATTTCTGTTTTCTCCTAACTTTTTAGATCTTGGTATTTTTTTTGTTTCCTTTTATCCAAAATGAGCTTTCATAGACTTTTGTTAATCCTCACCTGAGTATATTTTTCCATTGATTTTTTTTTTTTTTTAAGAGAGAGTGGGAGGGAGGGGGAGAGACAGAGAGAGAAACATCAGTGTGAGAGAGACACATCAATTGGTTGCCTTCTGCACACCCCAACCACGGCTAGGGATTGAACCTGCAACCAAGGTATATGTCCTTGACTGGAATCAAACCCGGGACCCTTCAGCCCATGGGCCGACACTCTATCCACTGAGCCAAATTAGCTAGGGTGCTCTCTTAAAGAGAAGAATGGTCTAGCATAGTTTTTCTAACAATCTGCACCCCCTCCTCTCTTGTTTTTAAGCAGTATTCAAATATAGAGCCACTTGTTTCTCAATCCCTGTTTCCTTACTCCACTTTTATTACCTGGTCTTGCTCTTTCCTTTTTCTTGTACTCAGTTTGAATTCCTCTCCCACCAGTTTCTCCTCTTTGTGGTCCACTCTCTAGAAGTGATTTTGGCTCAGTTTGAAAACGTCACAGGTGTTACACTGCTCTAGCCCCTTAAACCTTACCACACACCTTTGTATTCGCTGCTGTTGGACTGCGCAAAACTACTTTTGAGTTGCTCCTTTCACCTTGGCCTGTTGTGCTTTTAAGGAATACTTCCTGACTGTGTTCAGGTTTTCCTGCACTCACAATGGATAATGTGAGATGTCTCTGCTTCTCCCTGTGCATTCCCCTGCACAGATGCTGGCACTGTGGAGGGCTTGTGGCTATTACTGCTTTGCCTTCACCTTGCATGTATCTTGGGGTCCATGGGATAACTTATCTCCTGGTTTTATTGTAAATATTAATGGATTTTTTGTTTTGCTCTCTAGTTGCTTTTATTTTTATTTATTTATTTTTTAAATATATTTTATTGATTTTTCACAGAGAGGAAGGGAGAGAGATAGAGAGTTAGAAACATTGATGAGAGAGGAACATCAATCAGCTGCCTCCTGCACACCTCCTACTGGAGATGTGCCCACAACCAAGGTACATGTCCTTGGCCGGAATCGAACCTGGGACCTTTCAGTCCGCAGGCTGATGCTCTAGACACTGAGCCAAACCGGTTAGGGCTCTAGTTGCTTTTAGTGATTTTTTTTTTTTTAATTCAGAGAAATTTAAAACTGCTGCTATCTTCTCAGAATCCTCCTTCCTTAACTTTTTGTGAAAAATCAAAATAATCAATTCTGTGGTTATTAGTCCTGTATTCCTATATTGATTATGTTCATTTTACTATAAATTGGCTCTTGATAAGTACCTAAATGTTATTTTTATCACTTATTTTCATATTGAATAGCATGCATCTTGATGGCATATAACCACTATCATTTGGATTGATCATCTCCATGCATCAATACCTATACCAAAATTAATTCAGCTAGTATTTATTAAACCTCTGGGTAGAATGCTGTTAGGTCCCAGGATACAACAATGAAATATTTATATGTGTTGGCCATTTTTTCATTTGTGAATTTAATCAGTAAAAAGTGATGAGGACATGAAATTACTTGGATTCACCTTTTGTAAATTCAACAAATGTATGCACAAGGCACTGTAAGTTTTGAAGATAGAATGGTTTACATGACACAGTCCTTGTATTTAAGACCTTAATGAATTATAGGGGAAGAAAGCTAAGTAAAGAGGCAGTTAGCATGTTATATGGTAAGTGCCACCATAAGGGAAAATGCAGAGCTGCCAGCTTTTTACAAGAAGTGGATGGGAGGAATGAGTACTTGGTTCACATTTTGGATAAGTTAGCTCCTTAGAAACACCCCCTCCCACCCCCCCTTTTTTTTTAGTGCACCAAATCCTACACTGCTATAGGACAATTTTTTAAACTTGGATATCTTACTCCATAATCACATATATTAGTCCAGTTGGCCCACTGGAGAGCAATTTAGCATTTTGTTTTTTTTGATAAAATTTCAGACTAACTGATGTATAACCATGGGAATCCATCAAAAATTTAGATTAAGAAATTGAAAAATAGCTACCAAGAAAATGTAGCATAAAAATCTTTTTACTTTATATATTGTTTATTTACTTACTTGGGAGAAAAAGGCTGTTTGGATTGTGTGTGTGTGTGTGTGTGTGTGTGTGTGTGTGTGTGTGTGTGTATTGACAAGTTAACTGTAAATGTATATAATATCTAAGATGAAACTAGGCCAGCCGTGGGCAAACTACGGCCCGTTTGAAATGAATAAAACTAAAAAAAAAAAAGACCGTACCCTTTTATGTAATGATGTTTACTTTGAATTTATATTAGTTCACACAAACACTCCATCCATGCTTTTGTTCCAGCCCTCCGGTCCAGTTTAAGAACCCATTGTGGCCCTCGAGTCAGAAAGTTTGACCACCCCTGAACTAGGCTAATGGTAATATTTTTTCTTTTTAGATCCTATACAGTGGTCTACAGACCAAGTCTTACACTGGGTAGTTTGGGTCATGAAGGAGTTCAGCATGACTGATATAGACCTCAGCACACTCAACATTTCAGGACGAGAATTATGTAGTCTCAGCCAAGAAGATTTTTTTCAGCGGGTCCCTCGGGGAGAAATTCTCTGGAGTCATCTGGAGCTTCTTCGAAAATGTATGAATTGGAGTTATTACCTATTTACATCGTAACTTAGGTTTAATTTTACATTTTTACCGTTGTTATCGTAATTGCTTATTTTATTGATAATAGCAATAATACTTAACATTTATTAACTGGATAAGGCTGTGGTAAGAGTTTTATATGTATTATTTAATCTCCGTATTAAGGCTGCAAATCACAGAGTGCCTATATGGTCTTATTATAACCTTTCAAAAACCTCTCTCTGTCCATGTTGTGCCTTCGGCTTTGAGAGATCCCAGGAAAAAGATGAAACTCTTTCTGAGAATTAGGGCTTAGAGGCTAATCTTATCGGTTGGTCATGCCTGTGCTATGTAATGGTGACTCTCTCTTTTGCCTTTTTAGGCTAGGGCACCTTTGTTCATTTATAGTCACAAATAGAACAGTTTCCATTTCAGTAGCACCTTTTACCTCCTCAAGGTACTTTTATAAAATTTGGGAGTGAGGGGGAGATCTGCCACAAACATAAGGCATGGATTTTTCTTCAAGGCAGACAGCAGTTCTTGGGGGAAAATACTCAAAACTAGGAATCTGGATAAAACGATAGCATCTTCAGTTTACGGAAAAATTAATTATGTTTCAGGCACTGTGTTCCTGAAAATATTTGCTTTTAATCCTCAGGACAACCTCATGAGGAGGTGGTAGGTTGAGGATATCTCATTTAAACATGAATTAATGTTCAAGTTAGTTGAATAACTTAACCAAAGTCACACATCCAGTAAGTGAGTGCTCAGATCAGAATCCAGATCTCTCCTAGGCTAGTTCCATGTCGTTGTTTAAACTCCCAAACTCAGGACCCCCAAAGAAAACTTGGATCTGACAGGTGGGATTCAGACTTCTTTTTAGTCTCCCAGCCCTTTCCAGCTCTGTGTGTCTGGAACTGGGTCCTGGCATGGTGCCTTAAGTAGAACTGTGTTGGGAGCCCAGGTCTCAGAACTCACTGTCAGTACACATATGATTGCTGGTGGGTACAATTCAGTTTCAAGACAGAAGCTTCAGAACAATAATGGGCAGTAAATAGGCTAAAGTAACAGAGACTGGGAAGCATTCCTCTTGTTGGAGAGGTAAAGAATAGCATCTGAGTAAGGAATAGCAATAGGTGAGTAACGAATGGTTCTCTAATGGGTTACGTTAGGGCCGTTTACGATGTACTCTTATGTTGGGAGCTGTATTTGTAGACATGTTAAATTATCTAGTGTAGTTGTGACATTTAGGACATTTACAGTTTTATTGAAAATGTATCTGTCTTTAAAGCATTATCAAATTAAAGCAGTGTTATTAAAAAGTGGATATTAGAACAAATTATTAAATTATGAAGATTTCTCAGATCATGTTGAGGGAGCCTTTTTGAAGAATATATATAAATAATTTCAATGTGGTATATAGTCTCTTTTCTGATCTGATAATGAAGATTTTCGTGTTTTACATGGTTTTATATAGATAGATAAATAGATTTATAGATATTTACATTAGAAATTACTCTCTGAATAATGAACTCTAAAAGAAATTGAAGCTTTCCCTGCTACTTCTCTTAAAAATATCTTTTCATTATAAAGTGATTATCAAATATTTTTTAAAGTTATCATGCCAGTAAGTTTCAGTTGTTTAATGTTTTGCTTTTTTGTTTGTTTGGTTTTGCTTGTAATTGTGGACTTTCTTATAAAAGGATCAAATTTATTAAGTTCAATTTTACTGGATTGGGGTTTACATTCTGGTTTTAAATGAAAACAAATTATGTGTGTTCTTCAGATGTATTGGCAAGCCAGGAACAACAGATGAACGAGATAGTTACTATTGATCAACGTGAGTATTCATGCCCATAATATACGGCCCATTTGTCAATAAGAAATGTTTCCTTTATTCAGTACTGTGAGGTAGTAAAAAAAAAGAACAAACTAAATATTTATGAAGTATTTTAGATATACAAAGAAAAAATAAACGATAACCACCATCTATATACCATAACACCATACCTATTAAAAACTAAATCTTTATATGTAAAATCTAAACTTTACCAGTTGTAGATCCCATTTTAAATGACTATCCTGAAGTGGATGTTTATCGTTCTATGTAGATTTTTACCAATTATGTAACCATAAATACTTTATAGCATTGTTTTGCACATTTAAACTTTTTGGGTAAAGGTATGAGACTTAGCCATGTTGATACTTACTGCTCAATTTTATTCATTTTCACTGCTGTATATTCAACTTTGTCAACATCACTGAATAAGCATTTGTCAGAATATACATGAGATTCTCTGATTGTAATATCATCAAGTTTCTACCTTTTCAACCTTACTAGGTATTACCAGTTTTTTCCTCAAAGTGGTGGTATAAGTTTATACTCTCATCAGTAGTGGAATGTGAGTCCTCATTTGTCCACATTTTCTCCAGCATCTGATAAACCATTTTTTTTTTAAATCATTTTTTTTAAATATTTTATTGATTTTTTACAGAGAGGAAGGGAGAGTGATAGAGAGTTAGAAACATCGATGAGAGAGAAACATGGATCAGCTGCCTCCTGCACATCCCAAACTGGGGATGTGCCCGCAACTAAGGCACATGCCCTTGACCGGAATCGAACCTGGGACCTTTCAGTCCTCAGGCCGATGCTCTATCCACTGAGCCAAACCGGTTAGGGTGATAGACCATTTTTAATGAACAAATATTTTAAGACTGTATATACATCACTAAGTTATTTAAAAAATAAGACCAACTCTTACTAAGTTGAGATTCATGAACCGTAATGCAAACAAACATCATACCTTATCCTTGGAACTTTTTTTGTAATTTTGTTTAAAACTTATGGATTAAGGCTTTTTGAAATGAGGCCTTTTGTTGATGTAATTAGAGGGGCATTCGTTAAACTTAATTGCATTTTATGTCTTTCAGTAGTTTTTTTCCTGCTTGTATTAGAAGTGGAAACAGTTTTTTCCCTTGTCTTTATTTGCAGCTGTCCAAATTATTCCAGCATCAGTTCAGTCTGCAACACCAACTACCATTAAAGGTATAAACAGCAGTGCAAAGGCAGCTAAAGTACAAAGAGCTCCAAGGATTTCAGGAGAAGATAGAAGTTCACCTGGGAACAGAACAGGTATTTTTGCATTCTTATCTGGTATCCTATCTAATAAAAGAGAAAAATGGTAATTGGCGTACGACGATACCCTTTTCATTGGCTAATCAGGGCTATATGCAAATTAACTGCCAACTATGATTGGCAGTTAACTGCCAACAAGATGGCAGTTAATTTGCATATGTAGGCACAATGCAGGGAGGCGAAAGGGAAAACAGGAAGAAGCCTCCTGCCACTGACAGTGATCGGAAACCCAGGGGGGAGCTAAGAGGTGGGGGGCAGGGCAAAGGCGGCCCTGGGACCGCCTTTGCCCTGCCCCCCAGCCATGATTGGAGAATCAGGCGCCTTGCCGCCCTGGCCAGTGATAGCAGGAAGTAGGGGTGGAGCCAGCGATGGGAGCTGGACACGGTCGAAGCTGGCAGTCCCGGGAGCTAGGGGTCCCTTGCCTGGGCCTAAAGCGGAGCCCACGATCGCGGGGCCGCTGCAGCTGCGGGTCCCCGCTGCCTGGGCCGGACGCCTAGGCCAGAGGCGTTAGGCCTGCTCAGGGGCGGAGCCTACAACCGCGGGGAGCTGGGGGTCCCCTGCCCAGGCCTGACACCTCTGCCGGAGGCCTCAGGCCTGGTCAAGGGGCCGATCCGGTGATTGGTGATCGGAGGGTGATGAGGCATCAGGCCTGGGTGGGGGCTGAGCCGGGGATTGGGGGGATATGATGGTCCCCTTGCCCAGGCCTGAAGCCTGGGTCAGACGCGTCAGGCTTGGGCGGGGGGTGGAGCAAGCGATCAGAGGGAGATGGGGGTCCCCTGCCCAGGCATGATTCCTGGGCCAGAGGCCTCAGGCCTGGGTGGGGGCCAGAGCCAGTGATCGGGGGGAGATGGGGGTCCCCTGTCCAAGCCTGACACCTCTGGCTGAGGCGTCAGGCCTGGGCAAGGGGCCGATCAGGCGATCGGAGGGTGATGGGGGTCTATGCCTCTGGCGGAGGCGTCAGGCCTGGGCAAGGGGCCGATCCTGCGATTGGAGGGTGATGGGGGTCAATGCCTGAGGGCTCCCAGTATGTGAGAGGGGGCAGGCTGGGCTGAGGGACACTCCCCTCCCCACACACACCCAGTGCACGAATTTCGTGCACCGGGCCCCTAGTTTATAATATTTATCAAATTATGATATTTTGTTTTATTTCACTATTAGAGGCCCGGTGCACGGATTTGTGCACCCATAGGGTCCCTCAGCCTGGCCTGCAGGGATCGGGTAGAAACCGGCTCTCTGACATCTCTCAAGGGGCCCCACATTGCAAGAGGGCACAGGCCAGGCCAAGGGACCCCTCTAGTGCACGATTGGGGCGGGGGAGGGACCGTGGAAGGGCTCCAGCAGCAAGCTAATCTACCTGTCGGAGCTTCTGCCCCCTGGTGGTCAGTGCATAGCATAGTGACCGGTCAAACGGATGGTCAGACACTTAGCATATTACGCTTTTATTATATAGGATGTGAAAATCTGAGTATGGCCTATTTCTCTGGCAGTGCTTAGACAGTTTTTGGAAAAAACTGTGCTTTTAGCGTGGTTGAGCTAAAAACCAGAGAGCCTGTTTGTTGCCTTTTGCCCTCTTTTAATTCATAGCACTTTGGTCAATGCTTGTCCCTGTCAATTTAGGAAACAATGGCCAGATTCAACTGTGGCAGTTTTTGCTAGAACTTCTTACTGACAAGGATGCTCGAGACTGCATTTCTTGGGTTGGTGATGAAGGCGAGTTTAAACTAAATCAGCCTGAACTGGTTGCACAAAAATGGGGACAACGTAAAAATAAACCTACAATGAACTATGAGAAACTCAGTCGTGCATTAAGGTAAGATTTATTACTTTTTAAATATCAAGCTTTTCTAAAAAATGGCTCCTTCCTCTAGGTGTGAACACTGTGATGTAATGGTGTTAAAATCCTTGACTTGTTCACAAGATGTTTTATATATATGCTAAAATTTTTCATACTTACGTTAAAAATGGCTTCTTTATTTTTTTATTTTTATTTTTTTATTGCTTAAAGTATTACAAAGGGTATTACATATGTGTCCCTTTTTTCCCCCCCGCCCTTGACAATCCCCTGGCCTCCCCTACTCCCCAGTGTCTTATGTCCATTGGTTATGCTTATATGCATGCATACAAGTCTTTCGGTTGATCTCTTACCCACCTCCCTTCCCCCCCCCCCCCCAACCCTCCCTGGCCTTCCCGCTGCAGTTTGACAATCTGTTTGAGGCAGCTCTGCTTCTGTATCTATTATTGTTCAAAAGTTTATAATGGTCTCTATTATCCATGAATGAGTGAGATCATGTGGTATTTTAAAAATGGCTTCTTAAAAAGATTTTTAGTAATAATTTTGAGGTACATAAAAGTTTTTTTTATAGATTATTCTAAGGTTATTTGCTTTTGTTTATCAGGGAATGCCTTGATTTCTTCTTTATATCTGAAGGTTAACAGTTAAATAGATTATTCTTGGCTGGCAGTTCTTACCTTTCAATATTTTGAGTGTCATTCCACTCCAGGCCTGTCCCGTAATCTGCTGATAGCCTGATGGGGAAAAGTTATTTGTTTTTATCTTATTTTAAAGCATATACTACTCTGTTTAAAACCAACATATTTAATCTTTGAGGTTTCTATTATTTACATAACAGATAAAGATGCTGTCATTTGCATAGGTGCATTGAGTGTAAACTTGAGCAAATATGCAAAATGTTGTCTTTTTATAATTGGATGCAAAATGGTGGCCTGTTTTCCTGTTTTTTTCTCCCCCTACAATCTGCCTAAATCTGAATATCCAACCTTTATGTTGATAGAATTGAAATGGAATAAAATTACTTATAATTTCCCCTAAGTAGTATAAAATTTTTTTGATGTAATTGCTATAAGAAATTATATTTGTTACAATGATGGAAATTCAGTGTGTGTTTTTAAGTATCTGGGAAGTAGTATATATAGGAATATCATAGAATTCTTTTATGATATTTTTAAAAAAATATTTTTTAAAAAATTATTTTTGAAGAGTGAATGTAGTAAAGTAGTTCTGCAATTTACTTCTGTATTTCTAAATATCATTTATGTTGCTACTTCACATTTCCCTTGGATATTGTGTATGAGTTTCATAGTGAGAGATTATGATCATGATGCCTGTATCTGTCAACAGTAGAGTGAATAAATAAATTATGGCATACAAGAGAATATACTGTGTACCCATGAAAATGAACTGTTGTTGCTACAAGCACTGGTACTAAACCTCGTAATACAATCTTCAGTGAAAGAATTCAGACACTCCCCCCCCCCCCCCCAAAATCTAGACCCGTTCATATCCTATATGAATGCATTTAGATAGTAAAGTGCAAAAAGCAGAAAAACTAAGTTACAGCATTTAAGATGCATTTTTGGCCCAGTCGGCATAGCTCAATGTTTAAATGTCGACCTGTGAACCAGGATCATGGTTCGATTCCCGATCACATTTTTGAGTGGTAAGACTATAAATAAAAGCACTGAGATTACTATCATGAAACAGGATTGTGTTTACCTTTGGGGTGGGGGAAGTGATGATTGGGAGGAGCCATGGAGGGGATTCTGGGGTGCTGGCAGTGTTGTTTCCTGACCTGAGTCATATTTAACAGGTGAAAGTGCAATTTGTAATCACTGAGTTCACTTTTTTGTCCTTTTTGTTTGTGTAGTATATTTCACAATTTAAAAGGTTAAAAAAGTATTTTTTTTTTTTAAAGAGGGAGGAAATAAATCATGACCATGAAAATTCAGGTACTGTGTACCTTTCAACTTTCCTCATTTTAGAGAGGGGACAAATGCAATGAATTGGTGGCGGTTGTGTAATTTATCTACTAGATTGAAGGAAGTATTAAGTAAAATTAAAACTTATGTGTATAAATTTTTTATCACCTCTTGCCAAGAAACTTAAGACTACACCAACTTAATTTTTCTCTTTGAAATTTAAAACCACTTCCCTTCTTCATTTTCCTTTTTTCTATGGTGTCTGCTTGTACGGCCTTACATATTATGTAGAAACTAGAGGCCCAGTGTACAAAATTCGTACACTGGTAGGGTCCCTAGCGGCTGCCAGCTGCTGGCCGGGTACTCCCTCCCTTCCCCCGGCCGGCCCCATTCCCTGGTTGAACTTTCGGATGACCTCCCGGTCGAGGGGACAATTTGCATACTATGCTTTTATTATATAGGATTTCCTTAAGAAATTGAAATGCCAATAGCATTTTAAACTGGATGCCAAGCATTTGGTGGTTTGTAGACTGAGATCTAAATTATGTATTAACGTAATTGACACAAAAGGGAAAACAAGATTATAGCCAATGTTATATATCTTACTGGGGGGAAGTGAACATGACTATTCTGTTTTTGCTTTTCTGCATTTAGGGAAAGATGACATGATTTCCTGTGTTTAGGTCAGTCATTTCATTAATGCACTCAATTAAATGGAGTGACTTTTATAATAAAATCCTGCTAAATATGGTAGTTTATACCATTGGTACTTTTTCAGATGTTCCTTTTGTAATAAGTTACTAACAACTTTTGTCAAATGGGTGCAAATAGGAGTGCAATTTTAACACAAAGGCTTCACAGTCTGCCGGCCCGGAAGTATTCACTTAGGAAGACCCACCCACCCACCCCCCTTTATTGGAGTTGGAATTGGCAGGGCATAGTGGTAAATAAAGTCTGTTTTCCGAGTTAAATATAAATTCTGTTCTATTTCCATCTCCATAGAAAGCAGCAATAAACTAGACTTCTAGAGCAGTGGTTTTCAACCAGTGTGCCGCAAGAATTTTTATGCTATACCTATTTAGTCAGGGGCACTGACCTCTTTTCCCTTAGATTGTCAAATAAAAAATGACAACAGCCAACACAATAGCCGTTTGGTGTGACTGAATCAAAATTATAACTTTTTTTTGTCAGAATGGTAAAACATACTTTTTGGTGTGCCTCAGAATTTTAGTAATTTATGTGTTCCATGAGATGAAAAGGATTGAAAATCACTGTTCTGGAGTGATTTCCCCAAGGCTTAGAAGCATTGTTTCTTAATGATGTACTTCCCGTTTTTCTGTGTTGTTTCTTCTACCCTGTTTACTTATACTTTTTTTTTTTTATTCTTTTGAGGTTCCCTATTGGGTTTGGTGAATTTCTCAGAAAGGAAAGTCTTTACATTTTAACTGAAGGCATGGTTACACAATATAGCGTTTTGTACAAGACAGAAAAGAAGTGTGGACGTTCCAACAATCCATAGGATATATAAAAAATTTCTTTGCATTATATGGATTCTTAATTGTTAACATAGCTTATATTTTATAGCGGATTATGTGCTAGTTATTGTATGCTTAGGCACTTTGCAAATGTAATCCTTTTAATCCTCAACAGTTCTATGAGGGTAAGTACTGTTAAATCTTATTTTATAGAAGTGGAATAAAAGCTTAGAGAAAATGTGGCTTTCTTCTGGTCACAAAGGAAATTATAAGTGAAGATGCTAGATTTCAAATCTCAGCATTCTGGTTCTAAGCCCCTGTCCATAGGTTCTGTTACTGTTCCCAAAGTTTTTTGTTTTATTTAATAATGTTTCCTTTTAAATCAGTGTTTTATCCTAATTGTGGAAAACATGCTTTGAAAATGTAGTATGTAAAGTTTTGGAGTGCTGAGCATTGAAATTTTAGTAAGTAATGTTTTGAAGTTTCCTTGCATAGTAACATTTAATATTTCTGTGTAACTTCCATGTTAACTTCTGTTATGATAGATGCAGTATTCTCTTAGTCTTCTGCGTATGGAAGAGTATGAAATACTGTGCGAAGCCCAAACTCTCTTTTTTTATATAGTACTGATGTTTTTCTCTTTTTAAAGGTATTATTATGATGGAGACATGATTTGTAAAGTTCAGGGCAAGAGATTTGTGTACAAGTTTGTCTGTGACTTGAAGACTCTTATTGGATACAGTGCGGCAGAGTTGAACCGTTTGGTCACAGAGTGTGAACAGAAGAAACTTGCAAAGATGCAGCTCCATGGAATCGCCCAGCCTGTCACGGCAGTCGCCCTGGCTGCAGCTTCTCTGCAAGCAGAAAAGGATAACTGAGCCCAGGATCTGCTGGGATTTCAAGGTCTTTCTTAACTCTGAGAGCACGCATTGCTCTCACCTTTATTACTGAATTTGAATCTTCCTTTATTTCTAAACTGTACAGTCTAATGCATGATTTTTTTTATAAATATTTCATACTCTTGTGAATTTGGATCTTTTTACTTTGAGCATATATTTTAGAATATAAGTATGTTACATGATCACCACAATGGCTTCAGTATGAAGGCAGGTTCATTGTGGGTAGTTTGTTCACAGTCAGGAAAGCTAAACTGGTCAGTATTAATGTCTAGCCCTACCAAAAATAGCCAGCAGCATCTGAGGATGAAAAATAAATGAAGTATCTTCAGGAAACAGTCTGGCTTAACTATTTTTGAAAGTATAACTGTTTACCCTCTCTGCTGCTTTAGATGTTGCTTTACATAAAACCAGAAAATGGGACTTTAACAGCTAAAGCATGTGTGCCTGTTTCATCTAATCAGGCAGAGCTAAAATAGTCATATCAAATAAAAGTATAATATTAATAAATTACTAAACTAATAGTATCAAGTTATTAAAGTAATTTATATATTTGCAAGCAAAGGACAAAGAAGTCAGCTGGCAGAAGAGCAGTGCTGAAGAGGGAGACCCAGGTTTCAATCTGGCTCAGGTTTCTGTATAGATTCATAATGTTAGGTCAAGAATTTAAATTCTAAGAGAGGCATTGAATCTAATAAACCAACTATTACAAAAATTTTGAAATGATCTCTGTTTTTCCTGTCAGAGATCTAAAAAACCGAGAAGGTATACCTCAGCCAGAAAATTGGTTTGGCTTCTCTCTCTCTCTCTCTCTCTCTCTTTCTCTCTCTCTCTTTTAATTACCCTTTCATGCTGGTTTATTATGCAAAACAGCTTACTTACATGGTCATTGTGTTTCTGATGAAATGAAGACTTTAAATCAGTCATCAGTACTTCACCTTTCAAGATATTAGGAAATTATTTGCAAATAGTTTAAAAAGAAAATTTTACCTCCAGTACAGGCAGTTTTCTCTTAAAGCAAAATTGTCCATTTATTTAATTTTCTCCTTTTGAATATTTATATATCTGAGTACACAGATACCTGTATACATGTCCACTTTACCATTTCCTATAAATAAAGGTATACACATATATGAAGACATAATATTCAGAAGGAAAGATATTTCAAAAGGTAATAACTCACTTTTTTAATCTTAAAAAATTAATTCTTTTATATATGAAACTCTTTGCTTACCACAAGCTAACACTAAGCAGAAGTGGCTAGAAATATGTATCTTTTTTGTTTGCTTGCTCGCTCTCCTTGCTATCTTTTGTTTTGTTGTTTGTTTTAAGGTATTATGTACAAATCCTGATGTGAGATACTGGCAAATAACTTCTAATCCTCTTATAGCAGAAGATTTATTCTCAAATATTACTTTATGCACATTCTCCCTCATCATTTACTTTAAATTCATTCCTCTAAACAGCTTTATAAGGGTTGGTTAATGCTTTTGACTAACCAGGAGGAAAGGGCCATGGTAAGATAGGCAACGTGGCATTGCTAGCAGTTGCTGCCATCAATATACTAAATAGAATTTGGAATGAACCGCAGGAGACAGGGCTCTTAGGAGCAAGGAGAGGAGAGGTCTATGGTCTCCTTGTCTGATAACCTCAAATCATAATTTTAAGTGCTGTGCTATAGGGCTACAAAGTATAATGTCGGTCCATTTATATGACTGTATTAAGTCCTTTAAGACTCTGCAGTACACACCTAAAAAAGAATAAAGTTTGTAACATCCCACTGTTACCATTTTATAAACACACACAAAATAGACTGACAATTTATTAATATATATTGGGTGCAGTAGTTGCAAGAATATCTGAGTAGACTAGCAATAAGAAATAATAACAAAAGCTCTACTTTCAGATAACCAATAGCTAAAAATAAGGTTTCATACCATCCACTTATGGCCTAGGGTCGTGGTTGGCAAACTGCGGCTCTTTGGCCCCTTGAGTGTGGCTCTTCCTAAGCCTTAGGAGTACCCTAATTAAGTTAATAACAGTGTACCTACCTATGTAGTTTAAGTTTAAAAAATTTGGCTCTCAAAAGAAATTTCAATCATTGTACTGTTGATATTTGGCTCTGTTGACTAATGAGTTTGCCAACCATTAACCTAGGGAATTGACAAATCACTTATAGTTCTAAAAAAATTTACACTATTCTGATATATTTTCAAGAGCTTAAAATACTTGACTTTTGAAATGCCTTTAAGGTGACATTATGTTAACCTTTTAGCCAGGATGGCAGACTTCCTTTATATCTCAGTTATAGGTGTGTGTGTATACATTTTTTAATTTTTTTTAAAGCAAGGAACACTCACATATCTTTCAGAGCCCAAAGTCGAATTATTATTTCTTCTGTAGCATTTCTCAGATGCTTAAAAACAATAACACATTCTCCATTTTTTTCCCTAAGTTTTTATTGCTCATTATAATTTGAACAGAGACATTTCTCATACATGATCACACCCTTTTCTTTTTTCTCCGTAGCCTCCTATCATTTTATGCACCATAACATAGGTAGTTCCCCCAATTGATTCAAGAAATTTCTGTTACTTTGTGTCAGGTTACGGTAAACGATTTTCACTGTCCTTATTGAGGTTACAGTTATCAGAAAGTCAGGTAGTCTTTTCCCATATTGAAAGATTATGCAAGAAAATGTAATTCACACTATTCATTCTTCGTTATGTTTTTATGTATGAATTTTTCATAGGAGAATTTACAAAATATTTAAAGGAAGAAAGATAAAATTATTGGTCATCTTTTATACCTTAAGTACAAGAATAATGAAATGTTCACTTTCGTTTTAAAACTTGTTTTCCACATGAGGTTCTCACTGAGCCACCTTTATAGGTATAGAACTAGCCTGAAGTTTAGAGATTTGTGTTGGCTTCAGAAAATCAAATTAGGCAGAATTGCTCTGTGTGGTTGATCTTCACATGAATCAACTAATTATATTCATTTTGTATCAGTCTATGTCAGTTAATTAGGAAAATTTGTTTAGTTGTTTTTCTCCCCTGACGAATGGTGAAACTCAAGTATGATATTTCTTTAAAGATTTGTACCTCCAGATATTTGCAGCAAGGTCTGCTATTTTCCATATTCATCATTTTATGCTACTGCCTTTAAAAAAGAACTAGTGTATCTTTGAAATAGCACAAAAATGTTTTTAAATTCATAATTGCAAAACAACCTGTGACTGACTAAATGTCTTCATATCTAGGAAGTATAAAAATACTGATATTTAGTGATATTTCACTTGCTGCCAGAAAAAAAAATTCTCAATTTTTTGTAAAAGGGAGGAGGATTTTTGCATACATTTTTACTCTTTAAATAAAGACACTTATACTGTCATAATAACAATTATGTATTTCTTTGTGGTTTTTATTTTTTTTGTAATTTTACATAAAACAGTTATTTTCTATTTTTACTCAGATAAAAATATTTGTGCATAAAATGTAAAAATAGTAAAATGAGAAAAATAAAACTATTATACATTATATTTCTGTGTTAGAAGTTTTATTCCTGCAAACAGTCTCAAGTTATAGGGATATTTGGTTGGATGAAAATATGACAGTTCACACCTGATGTATATATCATTCCCACATACTTTAAAACCCTCAATTTGTGAAGAACAGATGTCATGAACTAAAATTGAGTGATAGAGTTTAGTCTTTAAAATGAATTAATGAATGCATGAATGAATGAAACCCCATCCACAAAGCCAAACCGTTGTAGAGTAACTGAAGAAATGTTAAGACTGAGTATGTCAAAAGACAAGCCAATGATTATTAAACTAGAAATTCTTAGTGAAGTCTATTTCTTTTTTTTTTTATTAAAAAAAAATCACTTATCCATGTTGGCTGAGTGACAGCAGGATGCTTCAGCCAGGACTGAAGTGTAGAGGAATCAAAGAGGACAGGAGCAAATGGCCTGTGCTCTTGTTTATGGTCAAGCAGTCGTCAAGACTTTGGCATACCTGAAAAAGAAATCAGTCTGAGTGAAATAAGTTGCTTTAAAAACACAGTCTAATTTTACCTAGTTTGAAGTGATGTATATTTGTTCTCCCCAAACATTGATTATATATATATATATTTTTGGTGGGACTTTAAACCTGAATTTGCAAGTCAAGAACATGTTTAAAATGCTTTCTTTTACCAAAGAACTTGTATGCATAACCCATAAACACAGACAATAAGGTGATGAAGGCCTGGGCAGGGAGGTGGGGTGGGCTATAAGGGGTCAATGGGAAAAAGGGGACATATGTAATATTTTCAACAATAAAGATTTAAAATAAAAAGATGTTTTCTTTTTATTACTAGTAAGCTGCCTGACTTAGAATATGGCATATAAAACTTTCTGAGGTGAAGAACAACCTTTTTATTTCCAACTGGTCACAGACTGAAATTTTCGTAAAATAAAAAAAAATGAGCCCTAACTGGGTTGGCTCAGTGGACAGAGTGTCAGTCTGCGGACTGAAGAGTCCTGGGTTCAATTCTGGTCAAGGGCACATGCTCCGGTTGCGGGCTCAATCCCTACCTAGTAGGGCTCTGCAGGAGGCAGCTGATCAATGATTCTCTCTCATCATTGATGTTTCTATCTATCCCTCTCTCCTCCTTTCTGAGGTCAGTAAAAATATATATTTAAAAAAATTGAATTAAAAGGGGCAGAAGGAAATGGGGAGTTGTTTAATGGAGACAGAGTTTCAATTATGGAAGATGAAAAAGTTGTGGAGATTGGTTGCACAGTAATAAATGTACTTAATGATACTAATGGGTAGGTACACATAAGCATGGTTAAAATGGTAATTGTATGTTATGTGTATTTTACCACAAATTTGATTTTAAATGTGAATAACTAGAATTTAAAAAAAAAATGTAATTCACCAAATTAACAACATGGGGTGGGGAGACATGGTCATTCATCTGAATAGGTGCAGAAAATCTGTAAAATAAAATTCAGTATCCATTTATGATAAAAACAGCAAACCAGAATTAGAAGGGAACTTGACAGGGAGTATCTGAAAAACCTACAGTTAACATTGTACATAATGGTTTGTTTTTCTCCTAAGATTTGGTGAAGGCAACAAGATATCTATTTAATACTGTACTGAAGATCCAACCTATGAAATAAGTAGAAAAAGTATGCATACTGTAAGAAATTAAACTCTTTGCAGGAGACAAACATTGAAAATCCTAAAAAATAGATAAACTACTAGAATTGATAAGTGAGTAAGGTAAGGTCCATGGTCAATAGACACAATTCAGTTTTATTTCTACATGCTAGCAACATATAATTGGTAATTGAAATGTAAAAGCTATCACAGTAGAATTAGAAAACATGAAACACTTAGGGACAAACAAAATTTGTACAAGACTTGTACAATAAAAACCACAGGAATTGGTAAGAAATGAAAGAAAATCTAAGTGGATGGAGATATCCCATAATTGCAAATTGGAAGACTCACTTTTATAAATGTTAATTATCCCTAAGTTGATGTATAAATAATGGAATTCAAGTAAAAATTCTGGCAGTCTTTCTTGTAAACAAAATTTATGTGTCAAATTTATGTGTAAATTCAGAATAGCCAAAACAATTTGGAAAAGAAAAATTAGAGAATTTACACTATATAAAGCTTTGCTATTTAAAGCTAAAGTCACTAAGATGTGGTATTGAAATAAAGGTAGACAATTCAATAGTTTAAAGGATAGTCTTTTTTTAAAAAACATATTTCTTTATTGATTTAAGAGAGGAAGGGAGAGGGAGGAAGAGATAGAAACATCAATGATGAGAGAGTCACTGATTAGCTGCCTTCTGCATGGCCCCCACTGGGTACCAAGCCGGCAACCCAGGCACGTGCCCTTGACCAGAATCAAACCCGGGACCCTTCAGTCTGCAGGCTGACACGCTCTATCCACCGTGCCAAACTGGCCAGGGCTAAAGGATAGTCTTAAATGTTAGAACAACTGGATATATTTATGGAGAAAAATGAACCTCAATCCTTAACCTCATATGACATATAAAAATAAGATAAAAAAGTGGATCATCAACCTAAAAAGGAAAAACTCTAAAATTTACAGAAGTAAAACAAGAACATTTTCATGAGTGTCGGGTAGCAAAGTTTTTTTTTTTTTTTAGATAAGACAAAAAAGCTAAGTCCAGAGATAGCAGTAAAATACACTATAGCATTTTTAAAAACCTTTGTTTTTTTTAAAAAAATATTTTATTGATTTTTTACAGAAAGGAAGGGAGAGAGAGAGTTAGAAACATTGATGAGAGAGAAACATCGATCAGCTGCCTCCTGCACATCTCCTACTGGGGATGTGCCCGCAACCCAGGTACATGCCCTTGACTGGAATCGAACCTGGGACCCTTCAGTCCGCAAGCCGACGCTTTATTCACTGAGCCAAACCGGTTTCGGCAGAACCTTTGTTTTTTGAAACTTTAAAGTGAAGCATGGTTTTGGAAAAAATACTTGCAATGCATATGTTTGGCAAAGTTCTTTAAAAATACAAGAAAAAAACTCATGGACGTACACAATAGTGTAATTGTGGCAGGGGCATGGGGTGTAAGTGGAAGAGAGGGCAAATGAGAGGTAAATAGACAAAATATATATGGAACCCTTTTCTTAACAAGAAAATGCAATAACATGGCCAAAAGATTTGAACAGACACTTCCAAAAATATATAAAAATAGCCAATAAGCATATAAAAAGTTCAGCATTATTAGTCATCAGGAAATAAAATCACAATTCAGTATCACTACCCATTATAACTGCTGAAAGCTAAAAGTCTCACCACGCCAAGTGTTGGTGGTGACAAATGAACAACAGGCAAATAGTTGGTGAAAATGTAAAATAATAGCACACTACTTTGAAGTAGTTCAACATGTTTTTGTCACAACCTAGCAGTTCTAATCCTAGGCATTGACCTAAGAGAAATAAAACATAAATCCACTGCAAGACCTGAACACTAATACTTATAGTAGTTTTATTCGTAATGGCCCCAAATGTAAACAAATGTCTTTCCACAGGTGACTGAATAAACAAATGCAGAATCCGCGGTGGAAGTACCACTCAGCAAAAACAAAGACGGAGCACAAGAAAAATGTGAGAGTTGATGAGCATATCCTACATTTTGCTCTGTATTACATAGGTGGACAATTTGCCAACACTTGTTTAAATGGACACTTAACGTGGGGCCACGTGGCTATGTAAATTACAATAGAGTTAAAGTTGAATTACTAGAGAAATGAAATGAAAAAAGATAAAAAATACCCACTTTTAAAAAATTAGTAGGTTCCGCAGACATAAAATTTCTCTGTCAAATTGCTATAATTGCTTCAGTACCTGTCCTTGTGTCCTTGTGGAGACAGATCACAAAACAGTTCACGGACTGACACTCGTCTGCAGGCTCCTAGTCCTATGATACCAATAGTATGAGGAAATGAGTTAATATCCACTCTAAGAATTGCAAACAAAACCGTATCCCAGGACTGCAGCTGTGCAGTAGCAAAGAGGCTGAAACTGAGTCCAGAGTCCACTTGCTACACTAAGGCACAGGACTTTGTTATCCCAGATGAAGGGGTTCCATAAAAGCACCGGTCCTGTCCAGGGTGTCCCCACGGGAGCTACGTGTACCCCCAGGGTGTGTCTTCTAATTTCCCGTAGCTGCCAGGTGTATAGGACACTAAAGTTCTGGCAATGTACTCCACGTAAAGACAGATCTCAGTTAAGACTGATAAGTTGAGGGGGTTCTTTAAATAGATATTGGGTGTAGAAGGGTCCATGACATAGCATTAAACGCAGAAGGAGCCCAGTATAAAGGAAGGACTATGTTGGATAGGCAAGTAAAGAGAGAAAACAGAAAAGAGGAGAGAGGATAAAAACAGCCAGCATGTGTCTTTAATTGAGAACATTAATCATGTTCTATTTTAAAAAGCAGCCTTGGCTATGGCGTGCTAATATTTTAGATGTAATGAAACACCAAGCATTAATGTTTTTTATATACATTTGCTGTGTTATGTGCAAGTTTAAACTATTGAGTTAATGTATTATTATTTATCCTATATAATAAAGATGTAATATGCCAATGGTCGTTATGCCATGAAGTGTTATGACCAACTGCGAAACGACCGGATCATGGATCAGCAGGAGGGAGCAGGGCAGCAAGCTATGGGTGGGGGGTGGGAGGGTGGTGGGGGGTGGGAGCTAGAGGAGGGCGGGGCAGCAGGCGGATAGCTACTGGAGGTTGGCAGCGAGCTACTGGCTAGCTACTGGCACACGGATTCGTGTGCAGGGCTACTAGTAAATCTACACTAATAACAGAGAAACATGCAAATTAACCATCACTCCATCACTCTGCTACACCCACCAGCCAATCAGAGTGACTATGCAAATTAACCCAACAAAGATGGTGGTTAATTTGCATGCACAGGCACAGAGCGAAGACTGAAGACAACAGAAGATGGCGGCAGCCACGGAGCTGGAGCGAGCAGGAGGCTTGGGTTGCTCCCAGGGACAGAGGAAGCCAAGCTTTCCGCCGGCCCTGGGCTCCCCTCAGGGAGGGGCTGGGGGCCTGAGTCCCCGGGGGCAACCCAGGCCTCCATCCTGCCCTGGGCTCTGCTCAAGGAGATGGAAAAAAAAAAAAGGAGGGGCTGGGAGCAGCTGGAGTGGAGAAGCCAAGTCTTGCTGCTGTGGCTGGACCAAAGCCCTGGGTCCCAGGTGCCGGAGGAAAACCGGTGCCGGCAGCCAGGGGAAGGAAGGCCTATTGCGTGAATCTTCGTGCAAAGGGCCACCAGTCTATAATAAGACTCTATTAAAAAAATTCTGTCAAAAACAAAAAACAACCCCCCCCCCCACAAATTTGTATATTCTAAATTCTCCATAATAAAAATATATTGCTGTAGTCACACTGCCACTTATGGTCAAGTGGGAGTAAGGGGGTGCTATGGTCTGCATGTGTGTGCTCACCCCTCCCCTCCAAATTCATACATTGAAATCCTAATGCCCAGTGTGATGGTATTAGGAAGTGGGGCCTTAGAGAGGTGATTAGGTCTTGAGGGTTTCTCTCTCATGAATGAGATTATGGTCCTTACCAAGGAGGCCTGAGAGAGCTCTCTCGCCCCTTCCACCATGTGAACCCCCTAGAAGCACGCCACCTGGAAGGCCTCCGCCTGACCATGCTGCCACCTGAACCCTGATCTTGGGCTTCCTGCCTCCAGAACTGTGAGAAATCAGTGATATTTTGCTAAGGCAGCCAGAACAGGCTAAGACAGGGACTGGATATATTTTCCCTCCTTAAACAAATGTAAAACAAGAAGAAAAAAAAGTAACGACATATTTTAGATATTGGACATCAAGTAGCACAGGCCTGGGACCCTAACAGGGGGAAGCCAAGGAGGGAGCCTTCGATGTCCCAGCTCCCTGTGTGGTCTGAGACTCCAGCATGCAGAATGGGACAGAGGGATTTAGGGGGCGAGGACTGGGGAGCCGAGGCAGCCGGCGTTTGCAGGGCAGTCACAGAAAGAAGAGGGCTGCACAGAGAGTCTGGGAGACCTGAGGGGGGCCCTGGAAGTGCTCAGCAGAGACAAGAAAGACCTACCTGCCAGGAGCAGGGGGAGCAATGCTTGGAGCTCACACAGGGCCTGGAATAGTTATGCTCCTACCAGACAGAGAGGAAAATCTTGTCATTCATGAGGATGAGGTATTGAGTTCAAAGAAGACTATCTAAGCTCAAAAATCAAGCCTAGTTCCAGAACAAAGCTTAAGATTACCTGTAGGAATAAAAAAAAATTATTGCTTATTTGTATTATTTAAAAAAAATCTTACTTATCCTTCGAATTCCAATTATAATGCCAACTGATTTTCTCCCTTTAAATTCTTGTCACATTCTTTTATTTTTTTAAAATATATTTTATTGATTTTTTACAGAGAGGAAGGGAGAGGGATAGAGAGTTAGAAACATCGATGAGAGAGAAACATCGATCAGCTGCCTCCTGCACATCTCCTACTGGGTATGTGCCTGCAGCCAAGGCACATGCCCTTGGCCGGAATCGAACCTGGGACCCTTGAGTCTGCAGGCCGATGCTCTAACCACTGAGTCAAACCAGTTAGGGCATCTTGTCGCATTCTTTACGGCCATGAACATAGTCTATATTTCATAGGTTTTATCCAAATGTATGTAAAAGGTTCAGTAGGATTGTAAATTCCCAGGAGACAGAAAACACCCATGGTTCATGCCTATTTGTAGCCCAGCTTCCATTGTTGATGCCTTATGTATCTGATTTTAAAATATATATTTGCCTAATAAATGAATGACTATTCCAATAAAGCTTATCCATAAGTAGTAATATGAATTGCCCATTAATTTTATAATACTGTAAATTTATTTTGAAATCTATTATTTTTTTTAATGTGAAAGACAAGTGAAGAATCACTCATATCATTATTGTGCCAGCATGTTTTCCAAGTACGAGTCAAAAAATATGGACTAATTAGATCTCTTAGTTCTCTTGGTTATTTTTATAATAATAAAAATTGTTTTTATTACTTATATAGCAATTCGAAAGCTCCCTTTTCAAATGCAGCTGCGATGACTGTTTTGGTACTTATCCAAGGATTATTTGCGCAGTACTTGTAAGTAATGTCGAAAAATATGAGTTTGGGGGTCTCTGTGATGCTTAGAGGTTCCAGTTCCCACTTTTTCCAGTTGATGTCACTATGGCAAAGGTATCTTAAACATCTGGCCTAAAGCAAGAGAGGGGGGAAGATACCCATCTCATAACTCGGCTGAATCAAGAAGCATATATTTTGGGAGATGCTGCTAAACTAAGGGTGGGGAAAGGGCAAAACATCTGAATTCATTCTGGGAATCAGAAGGGCTGAGTGAATGCATTTATCTGCTCAACATGAGTCAGCAAACAAACAAACAAACAACCTATACTGAATGTGGAAGCTGCTGATATTGCTGCTCTTTGCAATGACACAGCAGGTAAGTCCTCCCACGCTCTGAGCTGCCATGGTGCACGGAGGTAGCTTTTTACAGCCTGTAGTCTTGCTTCTGCACAAGCAGTAAATCGACATCTTCAGGCTGTATTTGCGGCAATGGGCTGTGTGCTGCCTCTCTCCCTGCAGGAAATCATGAGGAAGGCAGCCCACAGCACAGACCACGTTGTTTATTGAAAGAAGTGGTCATGGTTCAGAGTGAGTGCACATTAACAGAAATTGGAGAAAAAAAATGCCAGGGCACTTTATGGCTCCAAAGTAAATAACGTCCTTGCATTTTAGTGGCTGTTTAAGGGTTCTATCTTTTCGTGTTAGTTTACGTGGCAAGGTGAAGGCACCTGGTAACTAAACCCTGCTTGTCAACAGGCATTTACTGGGGATTGTTCTGAAAGGGGAAACATGTCTTCAGATGTTATTCAGCTGTGCTGGGAGGCAAGCAGATGTACCCATTAACACTCCCCACAGAGCATATTGTGATGTTCACAAGTGCGAAGTGCTGGCGCTGAGTTACACAAAGGTTTTCTGTTAGGAGATCTGCCTCCACGGGACCAGGATTTGAGAACCTCCTTTCAGACCCTTTCCCCGTTGTCACACTTGATGTGAAAGGCCATTTTCCTGGCTAAGATGGTAAGTTGCATTTTATCCTTCTTTTAAAAAAATGACTAGACTATTCTTTGTTGTTGTTCTGCCCAAAAGTAGGTCACACCCTGTTTAAAATTCAATATTCTATAGCAAGGTACTGGATACCCTCAGTGAAGAAAAGGTTTTGGCAAAGATGAAGGCTATTCAGCTCAATATGAGATGTCATTGGTACTAACGCCACCTAATCAAGGAATCCCATTTGCAACCAAGCTGGAACTCAACACATCTGCTGAGAATTATTGTTTCTGTTTTCTAATTTTAAAAAAAATATATTTTATTGATTTTTTACAGAGAGGAAGGGAGAGGGATAGAGAGTTAGAAACATCGATGAGAGAGAAACATCGATCAGCTGCCTCCTGCACACACCCCAATGGGGATGTGCCCGCAACCAAGGTACATGCCCTTGACCGGAATCGAACCTGGAACCCTTCAGTCCGCAGGTTGACGCTCTATCCACTGAGCCAAACCGGTTAGGGCTGTTTTCTTATTTTTTAAATATATTTTTATTGATTTCAGAGAAAGGGAAAGGAAAAGAGAGATAGAAACATCAGTGATGAGAGAGAATCATTGATTGGCTTCCTCCTGCACGCCCCTTATTGGAGATTGAGCCTGCAACTCAGGCATGTGCCCTCAATGGGAATAGAATTGAGACCTCCTGGTTCATAGGTTGATGCTCAACTGCCATTTTAAACCTATGAAGTAGTAATAATGATGAGCGTGTATTTGGAACCCTGCTGGGAAACTCAGGATTGTGCAGCCCTTCATCACCATCAACAGCTTGGGATGATGAAACTCTGTGGGTGAGGCTCATGGTGCCCAGAGAGAGGCGCTCTGGTCTGAGCTGGAGAAATTGGGGAATCGGTCTCTCCGTACACTCACAGGTGTTTCAAAAACAGGCACTGAAACAAGGAAGTGGGTTGTTTGTTTTTTTTTTAAAATATATTTTATTGATTTTTTACAGAGAGGAAGGGAGAGAGATAGAGAGTCAGAAACATCGATGAGAGAGAAACATCCATCAGCCGCCTCCTGCACATCCCGCACTGGGGATGTGCCCGCAACCCAGGTACATGCTCTTGACCGGAATCGAACCTGGGACCCTTCAGTCCGCAGGCCGACACTATCCACTGAGCCAAACCGGTTTCGGCAAGGAAGTGGGTTTTAAAGGCACAGAGAGGACGTAGGTTTTCATGACCTTGACCGGGACTTGGTTGCAAATGGTATTCCTTGCCCGGGTGGCAAGGAAGACAGGTGCTTCCTAGAAAGTATCTGTGAAGTAACTTCACCTCGTGAAGGAGTCCGACGGAAAAATCCCCTGGAGTGGGACAATGATAATTACAAGGGTGAAAGGAAGAATGAAAAAAGAGAGAGGAAGCGTTTCCTGGCGAATGGTCCTTGTGAAGCAAATTCTGTCAAATTAATCTTGGTTTTCAAATTTGGGTTTACTATTGATGGTAAGGTAGCTGCTAGTTTGTCTGCTGGGTGTGTGTTGAAGCATTTTCTTAAGTAATTAATTTCCCCTGTGATCTTTTGGGTAATTTTTTTTTTAAATCACAAGCTTTCAACAAATATTAAATGTTTACTCTGTGCTAGGAGATACGAAAGAAGTATTGACACCCCTTTCCAAGGCCAAACTGCTTACCCATTTGCAAGACAAAATGAACCCATGTTAAATTGAGATGAGATTCCTAAAATGTTGGGATTTCATGGAAGAGAAAAATTACAAAAACGATACAAACAACAGTATGTCAGTTTGCTAGGGCTGCCATACAAAGCACCAGAGACTTGGTGTCAACAGAAATTGACTTTCTCACAATTCTGGAGGCTAGCGGTTTAGGATCAAACTGTCAGCAGGGTTGGTTTCTTTTTTTAAAATATATTTTTATTTATTTCAGAGTGGAAGGGAGAGGAAGAGAGAGATAGAAACATCAGTGATGAGAGAGAATCACCGATCGGCTGCCTCCTGCACGGACCCCACTGGGGATCAATCCCACAACCCGGGCATGTGCCCTAAACCGGAATCAAACCCAGGACCCTTCAGACCGCAGGCTGACGCTCTATCCATTGAACCAAACCAGTTAGGGTGGGCTTGGTTTCTCAGGAGGCCTCTCTCCTTGGCCGTCTTCTCCCTGTGTCTTCACATGGTCTTCCCTCTGTGTGTGTCTGTGCCCTAATTCCCCTGCTTATAAGGACACCAGTCATATTGGGTTAGGGTCCAGGCTAATGACCGCATTTTAACTTAATTACCTATTTAAAGACCCTCTCTCCAAACACAGTCACATTCTGTGGTATTGGTGGTTAGGACTTCAACATACAAATGTTGGGGGAACAAAAGCAGCCCATAGCAAACAACAACAGCAAACCCACAAAACAGCTCTAGGTGTCTGACTCATGGTTTTAAACTTTTATTTTGCCAAACGAGGAATTTAAAAAACAACATATGAGTTGATCATGAATTAATGAAAGAATAATTTATTAGCAGAAAAAAAAGAGGTAGTAAGGATATAATCAAGGAATAAAGGAGTATTCTTAAACTAAATGCATTTATCGTTATAACATCTTGTTCATAAGTGACTAGGAACTGAGGTTTGTCCTTCTTTTTATGGCCAGTAAAATCTTGATATTTTTACTAGTGACTGGTGCTGATCTGTCAAAATAGAAGACATATTTATTGTAACTTGGTGCCCTAGCTAAAATTTGCTTTCAATGTTTTGAAAATCTTAATCACACTGGTGGAAACCCCGTTGGAAGTGAGGACCTGAATATAACCTGAGGCCTCTGTTCTGGGGAAGCCAGCAGCAGGGATCATTTGGCGATGCATATATTAAGCAAACGTGTGAAACTGGAAGAGGAGCGCCTGTAGATGTCAAACAGTCTGTGTAATAATAATTGAAGTGAGCCTGGAGCATGGCTCGGTGGTTGGACATGGACCTGTGAACCAGGAGGTCACGGTTTGATTCCTAGTCAGAGCACATGCCTGGGTTGTGGGCCTGATCCCTAGTGTGGGGTGTGCAGGAGACAGCCAATCAATAATTCTCTCTTATCATTGATGTATCTATCTCTCTCCCTTCCTCTCTGGAATCAATAAACAATATATATATTTAAAAAATAATTGAAATGTGTGTGAGAGAGCCACACAGAGAGAGATGAGTCAAAGCAGGGTACCTTTGTAGAGAGACAT
This sequence comes from Myotis daubentonii, assembly GCF_963259705.1. Taxonomy (NCBI): domain Eukaryota; kingdom Metazoa; phylum Chordata; class Mammalia; order Chiroptera; family Vespertilionidae; genus Myotis; species Myotis daubentonii. Next base: position 12,265,738 of record NC_081842.1, on the reverse strand, counting down.
ATTTCTCTATTTGAATGTAAACTGCACTATGCCTATGATCTGCTACTCTTTCTGCGGGAGTGAATGTGCGTGCCTGTGTGTGTGTGTGTGTGTGTGTGTGTGTGTGTGTGTGTCTGTTTTTGTTGCTTCTGTTATCTGAGAAGTCGTTCATAAGTCACCAGGAACTAAGGCTTGATGTTGGTGAAAACCACACGCAGCTCAGATGTCATCTCGCATGAAGAGGGAACTGAACTGGCCAGGTGGAACTCAGTCCAGATGATGCTGGTCTATGTGTGGGGCTATTAAAACAGATCGTTCATATTTTCAGAGATTTTTTTGATGGTGGTAGTAATGTGTGCTGATGTCATTTCCTACTGAGACTCTAGAGTCTAGGACAAATTCAAAGCCTTGTAGCCAAGGCTTTTGTTGAACAAAGGGGATATTCTTACCATCAATTATCCTAAGAAGAAATGGATTCTAAAGGGGGAAATTAGGGCTGATAATTCAGTGGTTAGGTTGGCTTGGAATCCAAGCTATTCTAGAGGAAGAGTAGGGAGGAAGTAGGCGGATCCCAGTTTTGCTGTGTAGATCTGCAGCCGGTGAGGTGGGGCGCTAATGTAAGGAGACAAGCTGAAGGGCACTCTCGGGGCAGGGCTAGATACTCTGTCCTCAGGCAGGCTGGTCCCATGCACCTGGTACGGATGTCCCTTGTCTGAAGAGCTCTGAGAGCAGCAGGTTCATTGATAGCTAAAGTAAAACTGCTCGTCTCTTGCATTGAAATCACTTTCTGTGACCTTGAGTAAAGTCTTATCAAAGTCTGTAACCTAGCCCAGCCTCGGTGGCTCAGTAGTTGAGCATTGACCTATAAACCAGGAGGTTACAGCATATGCCAGGGTTGCGGGCTCCATCCCCGATGGTGCAAGAGTCGGCCGATCAATGATTCTCTCTCATCACTGATGTTTCCATCTCTCTTTCCCTTTCCCTTCCTCTCTGAAATCAATAAAGATATGTGTGTGTGTGTGTGTGTGTGTGTGTGTGTGTGTGTGTATAAAATAAAAGGCTAATATGCAAATAGACCGAATGGCAGAACAACCTTAACAACCAAACAACCGGTCACTATGGCGTGTGCTGACCACCAGGGGGTGTGTATGGAACATGGTGGGCATTGGCCATGACAGGATGGTGGAGCAGGTGAGAGAGGGCATCAGATCAAGGCAGGCGCTGTTCGCTGTCATAGGGGTGAGCATCTAGTAGTGCAGGGGTGGGCAAACTTTTTGACTTGAGGGCCACAGTGGGTTCTTAAACTGGACTGGAGGGCCGGAACAAAAGCATGGATGGAGTGTTTGTGTGAACTAATATAAATTCAAAGTAAACATCATTACATAAAAGGGTATGGTCTTTTTTTTCAATAGTTTTATTCATTTCAAACGGGCCGGATTCGGCCCGCAGGCCATAGTTTGCCCACGGCTGATCTAGTGGTTACTGAAAATTCTTTGCTCCTGTGCACTGCGGTCCTGCCCAGTGCTTGCACCTGCTGCTGGCACCAGCCCCACTTGCACCTGCTGCCAGAGCCAGAGCCGCTGCTTGTATCCACTGCCAGCGCCAGCCCTGCTCGCACCTGCAGCCAGCCCTGATCACCCCTGAGGGCTTCTCCACCACCCCCTGCTCTTGAAGGGTGATTGGGGCAGCAGCCACCGCTTGCACCTGCTGCTGGCGCTGGCCCTAATCGCTCTGTGCCATTAGTGGGTGTGAGCAGGGCTGCCAGCAGACAGGGGACCTGGGGCTGCAGTGGGAGGGGCTGGGCAGGGGCACGGAGGATGGGCTGAGACCCGCCCCTGTGCCTACTGCAGCCTTGGGGCCCACAGTTCCTTTCAAGGTGCACAGATTCGTGCACTGGGCCCCGTGTGTGTGTGTGTGTGTGTGTGTGTGTGTGTGTGTGTGTGTGTGTGTATGAAGAGAGAGAGGGAGAGGGAGAGATAAAGACTGTATCCTGTCTTAGTTATGCTGTGGGCATTTAAAGAGTTGGTTCCATGCTTGGCCCATGTATGAAGGATTTGCAGTCTTTCGACAAGATAATATACTGATTCCAATGTCGTTTATAAGCTTTACGTTTTGTTCCTCATGGTTGTTTTTGCACTCACTGAAAAAATACTGCATTAAAGTATTTTTACCTCAACACTGGGTTTCCTTTCGGTGCCTCTGTCAACTTGGCACCATAGTTTCAGTTCTGATCCTTTCAACTCAAGTTCCAGGGTCTGTTTTACAGTGAAGACAAGGAGATTTAAGTTTCTAGGCTCACAGAAACGGAAACAAAAGATGTAACAAGAAGGTCCTGTATCACAGCAGGAAACAGCTTAACAAAACACATATGACTATTTCATGATTCTAAGAGCTGTCAGCATGTACTGTACATAAAAACGTTCTCAGTAAATGATACTCAACATTGAGTGTGGAGGAAAGAAGAGAGAGAAAAGAAAAGACTCTATGTAGCCTTTGGAGTGGAGATGGCAGTCTAAATGTGACACCCATGTCAGCCAATCACTGACAGCATGAAATTCTTGGCCTAAAACTGTGCCTTCTGATATGATGTGTTTATGGTTACTTTTGGATATGGCACCAGGGCAAGTAGAAAATATTTCTACCCACACTTGGGATGGTAAGTCATTACTCTGGGAATATTATGTCACACTCACAGCTTCTTTTTCTTGAGTTTAGAAGAGTAAAATAATGAAAATGAAATATCTGGAGTATTTCTAGTTCCAGGTCTGACGTGTAAAGAGCTTGGAAGTCGATACTCCTGTCCTCACAATAAGAAAAAGCCAAACAAACTGAAAATCTATGACTTTCCTTGGACCCAGCATAGGGCTGAAGTTACAGGGTAAACTGTCACACACAATCTGGAGGGACAAGTGAATTCAGAGTCACAGCCAATATCTGCTCAACCCCAACAGATGAGGTTAGAGCTATAAACTGGTAGAAACACATACCTGGTGATTCTAACTGCTGAAGGCTGCTGGGAATTCCCTGGAGAGTTAAACACTTTGGGGCCCAGTCTAAGGGAGGCTCCCTCTCTGCCATAGGTTTTACTTCCAGGAATTCCATCACATTCTCCTGATGCAGAACCAAGACAGATCTGCTCCTGGCTCTCAGAGAGAGAAAGTAACCATTCTGAAACATGCCCGGAGCATTCTCCATAACAAAGGAGAACTCTTCAGTGGAGAAGAACCTCCTCTCAAGAGGACAAGGACATTTCTCCCACTCCAGCCCCCTCTAGCCTTCTTACTGAAGAAGAAGAGCAAGATAAGAAACATTGTGAAGGTCACAGCCCAGGGACACAGGCCCCCTGAAACACTGGGATTTAATCATAAGATGACAGAATGCTCTTCTTCCCCCACACCTTTGCTGCCACACCAGTAGTGCTCCAAAATAATAGCAGTGGATTGCTGTTACAGTGTTTTGTTTTGTTTTTTCTTTTTGATGTCTTCGTAGGAAATAAAGAGCTGGAAGCTGGAGACTCTATCTGAGGAGTCTAAGGAACCCAGAGTTATCAGAAGAGATAAAAATAAGGACTAGAGGAATCTGAAGCTGTTGTTACAATTATGGTAAACTTGAAGCACAGTCCAATTTCTAATCAGATTAACATAAAAACTTACTCTTTATAACTTCAGTTCCTTTTATCTGATACATCATGTCTGCCTTTCAACAAAAAAATATTTTCAAGATACTCTGAAAAGAAAATGAAAGAAAAAAGAGAAAATATGAAACCTAAAAGGCAAGCAAGCATCAGAATCAGACTCAGATGTAACATAGGTTTTAGAATTATTAGACAGGGAACTTGCAATAACTCTGATTAATATGTCAGGAAAGAAGTGTAAATAACGTAGACAGTATGTAGTAACAGATGGAAAATGTAAGCAGAAAGATGGAAACTCTAAGAAAGGATCAAAGGGAAATGCTAGAGTTGAAAAAAACCTGTAATAGAAATGCAGATGTCTTTAGTGGGCTTATCAGTACACTGGATGTGGTAGAGGAAAGAATCAGTGAACTTGAAGATTTCTCAAGTGAAACTTCCCAAAATGAAATACAAAGAGGGAAAAAAAGGATGAATAAAATGAAACAGAACACCCAACAACTATGGAACAATTTCAAAAGGCGTACCATACACAACTGGAATACTAAAAGGAGGGAAAGATTGAAGCAGGAGAAATATTTGAAGTAATTATGCCTAAGAATTTCCTAAAATTAATGACAGACACAAAACCACAGATCTCAGAAACTTAGAGAACATCAACTAGATAAATACACAAATTTTCACATAAACATATCTTATTTAAACTGCAGAAAACCAAGACAAAGAGAAAATATTGAAAGAAATATGATTTTAAAAAGCCTTACTACTTATAGGGGAACAAGGATAAGAATTACATGGGCTTACTATGACTTCTCATCAGAAAGCATGTTAAGTAAGAAATGAGTGGAGTGAAATACTTGAAGTATTGAGAGAAAAATCCCCCACTGACCTGGAATTCTATATCCCACAAAATAACCCTTTAAAAATTAATGAAAAAGAAAGACTATCTCAGAGAAACAAAAACTGAGGAGAGTCAATGCCAGCAGACATTCTCTATGAGAAATGTGTAAAGAAATCTTCAAGAAGGAAAATGATATAGGTCAGAAGATAATCTACAAGAAGACAAAAGAATGTTGGAGAAGGAATAAATGAATGAAAAATAAAAATCGTTTATTCTGCTTATTCTTAATTGAGCTATAAGAAATTATTTGTTTTAAGTAATTATAATAACAATGTTTTGGGTGATTATATGGATAAATGAAGTGAATAATAGAAATGTCCTAAGGGATAGGAGGGAGGAACTGAGAAGACTCTGTCATAAAATGCACCATGTGTGAAGTGGTAGTGTTATCTGAAGATCATCTTAGTTTAGTTAAAAATGTACATTGCAAACTCTAGAGCAGTGATGGCGAACCTATGACACATGTATCAGAGCTGACACGCGAACTCATTGTTTTGGTTGATTTTTCTTTGTTATATGGCATTTAAATATATAAAATAAATATAAAAAATATAAGTCTTTGTTTTACTATGGTTTCAAATATCAAAAAGTTTCTATATGTGACACGGCACCAGAGTTAAGTTACGGTTCTTCAAAATGCTGACACGCCGAGCTCAAAAGGTTCGCCATCACTGCTCTAGAGCAACCACTAAAAAAATTAGAAATATGGCCAAAACCGGTTTGGCTCAGTGGATAGAGCGTTGGCCTGTGGACTGAAAGGTCCCAGGTTCGATTCCGGTCAAGGGCATGTACCTGGGTTGCGGGCACATCCCCAGTAGGAGATGTGCAGGAGGCAGCTGATCGATGTTTCTCTCTCATCGATGTTTCTAACTCTCTATCTCTCTCCCTTCTTCTCTGTAAAAAAATCAATAAAATATATTTTAAAAAAATTAGAAATATGATTGACATGCTAAGAAAGGAAGTAAATGAAATCATATAAAATACCCAATCAAAACCAAAAAAGGCAGGAAAAGAAAGGCCAAAAGCAACAAAAAGAAAAAAGTTACAAACATGGAAGACATGAATCCACGTATATCTATGGTCACTACAACTGGGCATGTGGACTTTTCTGAATTCTCTATATTATTGGTGCAATTTTTCTGTAAATTCAAAACTGTTATAAACATAAAGTTTATTTTGAAAATTAAGTATGTGGCTTGAGAAGGTGACGTTATCACTAAGCAATTCGGTAGGACCTGCTTTCTTAGCGAGCCGAGCGAGCCGTAAGAATAACACTGACACCCGTGCATTTGGGATGGCTCATATCCCGCCTGGCCAAGGCCTAGGCAAGGCATATTTTGGGTTCCTCGAGTATGAACTTATCCAAGATCTCTAAGCGGTCACCTCCCGTCCATTTCCAAGGGGGGTAGGATATAAATAAGCTTATAGCTTTTAAAAGATCAGCTGTAAAGAGGACACCAAAGCAAAGATGGAGAGAAAAGACAAAAAGGTTATCTCTGGATATAGCATTTAAAAGTGAAAGTTCAGCATGACCGAGACTTGCAGAAACTGCTTAGGCTCACAAGAGCTGGCCTTTTTTTTTTTAAAGTAATTTTGAAAGAGAGATAAGAGAAGCATGGACCATATAGAATTAGCTTTAGAAGAGAAGAGGCCCTGCACAGTCTTTGCACAATTAGCAGTTCTCTAGCTAAAAAGATGGATGTAAAAAAAAAAAAGAAATCTGTAAAGGCTCTGCTAAGAGAATCGGGCTTAGGATGTTCATTTACAGAGCTCTCTCAGCCAATAGATGTGTCGTGTATGCATGTGTGCGTGTCTTTATTTAGACTCACATGCACAGGACATCCCTTTGAAATAAGAACCAAAGTTCTTTTAATTGATAACATATAGAAACACACAGCTTATTGCTTAATAAACAACAACTCTTAAATACACTACAGAAAAATGAAAGAATGTAAGATAATACAAACCTTTTTATAATTGGGACCAATAGCCATGCGGTGATTTTATTCACCATTCCCTGTCTTCTGTTATTTGAACAGTAGCTTGTCTAATATAATTAGAACAAACTCAAATACCATCATCATTGTTGATATGCTAATAAGCTAGAAATCAGTATGATGAAATCTGGCTTGAACACTTCTCAAACATGAGGCTTTGTGTTATACAAAAACATTTCGATCACATTAACGTTTTAAAATCTAGAGCCTTAACATTCCAGTAAATGTAATGCCAGAAATGCATACTTGAAATAAAGTTTCCACTTCAGCATGGATTTTGTTGAAGAAACTGTCAGGAGCCTCATACCCAGAGAGATTTTAAAACAGAATGAAGCTAAAACTAAAACTATGTTTTTAGAAAACACACACACACACAAAACGGTATTCCTTGTGGCATGAATTTTTTCTCCCCTAACCAATTGCTATAAAAACACACACACAATAAGAGACCCCTCCATTATCCTAGCAGCCGCCAAGGAATGAGATAACCCATCTCCTGGTGTTCTGTTTTCCTGCTGCTTTCTCTACCTGCCATTACTGGTTTGGCAAAATATTTGCCCTTTGAAGTTTTACTTTTCCTCAGTGGTTGTCGCCATTCTCGAGACAATGAGAAGACTATGAGTCTGGATATAAGTCCAGTTTTCACAAAGAAAAAAACTCACAAGCCACTTAATGAAATAATTAGTGGGCTGTTCCTATATACAGTCTTTTAAGATACCCCCGACTGGCCACTGGACACAGTGTTGTTATAAACTCTTATTTATCAGAGCACATGGTTTTACTATGCCTTTCAATACTTTTGAAAGACTGTAATAAAATATTTCAACCATTCCAATGTGTTTTCCTGTTTACATTCTTTGATCCTGAATTAATACAGAATTCCCACTCAAGTGGGTGCTAACTTCACTCTTTTAGACATTCCTTTGGTTCCAAACCCAGAGCGGTGGTAAAGTATAAATCAAAAAATAAAAAGACCTGGTTACTCTCACAAACAAAACCAAGGTCCATGCAGACTAGGAACTGGCAAGAAGTGCGCGAGCTGAAGCCCCAGGGCTGTGGGCAGAGAGAGCTGGGAGCTTGGCTCTGAGGGTAAATAGCTCATAGAAGAGGCCAGCGTTAGCTCACCTTTGAAGCAAAGGCTGGTATGGATCCTCTGTCTCTGAAATATAACTCAGAATTTCTGTGGGTAACCGGTGATCCCCAGGCAAGAAGTAGAGCTGTTTCATTTAAAGATGGTAAATTATTCTCTGATTTATCCTGGGGAGTTCAGCTTGCTGTAAATAATCCTGGGACAAGCATTTTTGGTAAATAATTTTTGTCCGCAATATTGATTATCTCCTCAGGGAGAGATTCCCAGCTGCAGAATTTCTGGGTCAAAAGTTTAGCATTTTTTTACTTCCAATGCACTCACTGGTGGAGAAAAGACCATCCCAGCACCAGGTCCCAGCAGTCAGGCACTAGTCACCCCAAGATTACATGGACTAGAACATAACTGATACCGCCAGACCACACGTCCCTGCTCACTCCGTCACTGCCAGGAGACCAGACTTCTGCAGTCAACCTTTACGTCTACGGAGATCCCAGAATTTACTGTCTGAACCTGGACATTTACTAAATTGCATGTCAGTCAGGGTGATAGATGTGAACTGGGAAGCCTGGGGAAACTGGGATGTCTTGTCACCCTCATCATGACCCATGTTGTTCAGAACATGTTCCTCCATAAATCTAACGTGATCCTCTACATCCCTCATCCTCACCTCTCTCCACATTTTTACTGTGCCCTCCAGGTCTGCAATCAGCAGATCCTCATATGTTCAGTCTCTTGATAAATGTTCCTTTCACTTCCCGAATTCACCCGAAACCTGGCTCACCCTGTGAATGCTCTTCTCCTTTCAGATCTCTCAAGTGGCGACTATTTTCTGTTATTATACTCCTTGTAGAGCAGGGAGAGATTATGAGACTTATAGTTTTCCTCTTTGCTTTCACTGTCATCACCAAACCATTTTCCTACTCTTCTTGGAGGCTGGGTGGAGGTGGAGGGAGCTGGGGGTGGGGGTTCACCTGCATCTTTGAAGCTTAGGGCTGACTTGACATTTTACCCACTTCTGCCCTCCTTATTGCTGTCATTGCTATAACTCCTCCTTATGTATTGGGCATCAACCTTTATTTCCACATTGAATCCCGTCCTAATGACTGGCAACTTCAACCATCAATGTGACCGATCGGATATTTGATGCTATTAATATAGTTATTGTTAGTTGTTAAATGTGATAAGGTAGCATGGATATGTTTATAAGAAAGAGTCATCATTTTTTACAGATGCATTCTGATATATTTACAGATATAAAAATGTGTGTCTGGATTTGCTTCCAATGATAACAGAATATTGGCCATGAGTGAATAATAGTTTAAGATGGGTGCTGTATACATGCAGGTTTACTATACCCTTCTCTCTGCTTTATTTGATGTTTCATTTTCCATAATAAAACATTAAGTGAAATCTCAGTAAGTGTTCTAGTCAACACCATGACCCTTCAGTTTCTTGACTTCTACTCCACTTGGACCACTCAGTGTAATGGTCATACGTAACCTTGTCAAGATTACTACTTCCAAAATCTCCATTTCAAGCCTTTTACTCTCACACCACCACTGCCTGTATTTCAAGCTCACTTATTCTAGTAAATTCCAGCATCCTCAGTATCATTAGGATCCCCATTTCATTGACCCGACAACAACTTTCCCACTTGTCTTCCAGCCCTTTTCTTTCTATAGTTACTTCCCTCCTACTCTCTTAAATGACATTATGGAAAATCCTTGCAATGCCCTCAACTCCCTTGCTTTTTTTCTTTCTCACATCCTTGACTAATGGACTCTCAGCACCGGCTGAATTACACCATCTGCTAACTTCGGGTCAATTGAAAAATAGACAAATGACTGGGATAGACATTTCTCCCAAGAAGATATACAAATGGCCAGCAGGCACATTAAAAGATCCTCAGTATCACTAATCATTAGGGGAATGCAAATGAAAAGCACAATGAGTCACCATTAGGATGACTATCATAAAACAAAACAAAACACTAGGAACTAACAAGTGTTGAGGGGAATGTAGAGAAATGGAAACTTTTGTGCATTGTTGGTAGGAAAGTAAAGTGATATAGCCAATATGAAAAACAGTATGGTGGTTCCATAAACAATTAAAAATATTTTAAGAACATATGATCTAGTAATTCCACTTCTGGGTATGGAGCCAAAAGAATTGAAATCAGGGTTTTGAAGAGATGTTTTTACATCCATGTTCTTAGCAGAGTTATTTATTTTAGAATAGCCAAAAACAGAAACAAGTGTCCATCAATAGATGAATAGTTAAATAAGTGTAGTATATACATACAATGGCATATTGTTCTGTCTTAAAGATGAAGGGAACATGAATGAAACTTGAGGACTTCATAAGCTAAGTGAAATAAGACAATCACAAAAAGACAAATATTGCATGATTCTACTTATTTGAGGTGCCTATAGTAGTCAAATTCATAGAGACAGAAAGTAAAATGGTGGATGCCAAGGCTGGGGGAGGTGGCTATGGGGAGCTGTTTAATGGATACAGAGTTTCATGCAAAGTGAGAAGAGTTCTGGAGATTAGTTGCACAACAAAGTGAATGTACTAACACTTCTGGACTGTACACTTAAAAATGGTTAATGTGGTAAATTGTATGATATGTGTATTTTACCACATTTAAAATCTTAAAAGAATTTTGCTACAACTGCTTTGGAAAAATTTTGGTACTTTCCTATGAAGGTAAACAAACACTTTATGTAAGATTCAGCAATTCCACTGCTACATTTTACCCAAGAGAAATGAAAATACGTCCTCAAAATGACTTGTACACAAATGTCACAGCAGCTTAATGAATAGCCCCAAACTGGAAAAGGCCCAGGCACCCATCAACAAGTAGATGAATCAACAAATTATGATATTCACACAGTGGAACACTTTTGGCAGCAAAGGAGAATGAACCATTGATACACCCAACGTGGATGAATTTTAAAACATTATGCTGAGTGAAAGCAGCCAGAACAGAGAGTCCTTACTATATCATTCATTTATATGAATTTCTAGAACAAACTTAATCTATAATAGTGGGAAGCAGATCAGGCCAGTGGGAGGGGACAGGAAATTGACTTCCAAGGGGCGTGAGGAAACTGTTCAGGGCCATGGAAATGCTCTAAGTCGTGTATGTGTTGCTGACATATCTGCAGCTAGTATTGGAAGAAGCTCACAATGTTCTTTCTCCATCAAGAAAGAGAAAGCCCATTTTCCGGATTCTGCTACAGGCAATGAGAGAAGTAAGGAATTTTCTTCCATATACATTTGGGGTTTGGGGTGGGACACAAACTTTCAGTCTATTGCAAGTACTACCTCAGAAAGGCAGTAAGTACTACCTGATGGTGAAGAGCCTGAGCAGGAAACCAGACTATTGGATTTAGAACCAGCTCAGCCAATTACTAGCCACATGACGTTGGTTAAATGACTTACATTTCTTTGTCTCACTTTCCTTATTTGTAAAATGGGGGTAGTAATACCTACTAATATTGAGTTGTTGCAAGTATTAAGTAACTGGCAGGTATAAAGCTCAGAGTAGGACTTAATAAGTGGTACATGCACATTAACTCGGTGCCCGCTGATAGCTAAAAATGGTTTATGGATGTCTTTTACAGTTAATAATGTTGAATATTGATTCACATATTTTTGGTCTTTTTTTCCCTTTGGGGAAATGGCTGTTCAAATCCTTCTGCTCAATTGTAATGGTCCATCAATATTTTCTCATTGTATTTAAGCTCTTTATGAACAAAGGCTGTGAAGTGTGTCTATTATTCTTTGCTTTTTATTTGAAAACACATCTTAGCCTATTATTTGCATTTTGATTTATTTATAGCATCTTATTTTTTTCTATGCCTGGAAAATTCTCTCCCATTATTATATCTATTAAAGTTTCTATTTTCTGTATTTTCTCCTTCTCCCCACCCATAATCTGGAATCTATTTTAGCAACTAATATAAAAAGCTTTGAGCTCCTTGTAGGAGAGGACCAGTCTCAAGAGTGTTCATTACTCTGTTTAATAAATAACACTGATGTTTCTAAAGAGATAACTTGGAACTACACCTGTACATCAAAGAATTCATCATCCAGTCTCCTCAAAGAATGAGGTTATTACTAGAGAAGTAACCATAATTGCCTGAAAAAGTTTGAAAAGCCACATAGTGAATGTTAGAATAGAAGCTCGCTTCTTACGAATGAATACCATCTCACGTAGACTTCCTTCGGGACCTCAACCACTGAGAACTGTTGCTGTGGGTCCCTTTGCTTTCATGAAGCTGAGCTGAGTGGAGCTTGTGTGTGGTGTCTGATCTCTCCTTCCGACAGAAGCTTCCTCAATACCTACCCGGCCCTATTGCAGGCCAGGGCCCGAGACAGACCTGTTGCCCACCATTTCTGCTGGAGTTCTGCTGTAACTTGTGTGTAGGAAGGAATGGAAACCTGGAATTTTCTCAATGGACAGGGGTCAGACTTATAGCCTTCTACTTGAGCCCTCAGCAAGTGGTAGTGGAGTAAAAGCCATTATTATTATTATTATTGTTAAATTCTTTATTGTTTAAAGTATTGCATGAGTCTCCTTTTTCCCCCCATTGACCTCTTCCCCGCCACCCCTGCCCCAAGCACAAGCCCCACACCCCTACTGTCTGTATCCATTGGTTTTGCTCATATGCATGCATACAAGTCCTTTGGTTGATCTCTTACCCCCTCACCCCCCGCCTTCCCTCATAGGTTGGACAGTCTGTTCAATGCTTCTATGACTCTGGTTCTATTTTTGTTTATGTTGTTCATTATATTCCACAAATGAGTGAGATCATGTGATATTTATCTTCCTCTGACTGGCTTATTTCGCTTAGCATAATGCTCTCTAGGTCCATCCATGCTGTGGCAAATGGTAAGAGTTCCTTCATTTTTACAACAGCATGGAATTCCATTGTGTAGATGTATCACAGTTTTCTAATCCACTTGTCTGCTGATGGGAACTTAGGCTGTTTCCAAATTAAAAGCCATTGTTTAAGAACTCTGGGAGGAGTTCATTTCTATTTAGGATCAACTGACATTTGGAAGATATGCTAAGATTTTTAAAATCTGAAAACCAGTTCTGTCTTATAATTCTGCTTCCTAAAGACTGAAAATAGCAACAACTGATGAATGATGCTTTTGTGGTGGTCTCCTTTCCTTTAATTAGCTAGGGAATGATTTTGACTCTACATGGGACGGTATCCCTGCAGCTGTGTTCCTCAGTGCTTCTTCCTCAAGGGCTGGTGTTCTTCTGGCCTTGGATATGGAATGCTGTTCTTATGCTGCTTCACCATGATTTCTTAGTGTGTTTGGGTGAGCATCAGGCAGAGACTCTGGTCTCTTCAAAGAGAAACGCTAGAGAAGGATAAAGAAGAGGAAAGCTATTCTGCCAGACTCTTTTTAATGCAAGGGTTCTTTTGTGTTCATGTGCTTGGTGACCTTGAGAGGGACTTGAGTGCAGAATAGATTATTCAGAGGTTACCTTGGTTTTCAAATTAATAATTAGTGTGTTAAAGAAACACTTCCAAAGGTCTTGCTCTTAGTTATCTTTAGATTACAAATCGTATTATTCTACTTACAAGTCTAATAAATGTTAACAATCACTTTTAAGGGGTGTTGTGGGTAGTGTCCTCTCCCCAATTCATGTCCACCCGGAGCCTCAGAATGTGACCCTGTTTGGAAATAGGATCTTTGCAGATGAAATTTAGTTAAGGATAAAGATGAGATCATGTTGAATTAGGGCAGGACAGAGAGAGAGCATCCTTATAGAGACAGAAAAGGATACAACAGAGAAGAGGACCATGCAAAGATGGGAACAGAGATCAGTGTGATGATACCACAAGCCAGGGACAGCCAGGAGCCACCAGGAGCTGAAGAGGCCAGGACGGATTCTCCCTGAGAAACTGTAGAGGGAGTGTGACCCTGCTGACACCTTTATTTAACTCTTCTAGCCTCCAGAACTAACAGACAATCAATTTCTGCTGTTTTAAGCCACACAGTTTGTGGTACTTTGTTATAGCAACCCTAGAAATGAATACCTAATCCTTGGTTTCATTTACAAACTCAAACTTCTTTAAACAATTTAAACTGCATTTTAAATATTTGATGGCTTTTTAAAATACTTTAATTATCTGACAAATGAACCTTCTTAAGCACTTAAATTTTTATAACTCTAATAATTAAAATGTATTAATATGATGTATCCTAAATCATTTTATTATTTCAATGTCATAAGTTCAGTAAGAAGTTTTCTCATTCCTTTGAATTATTTTTCTCATTCTCATTGAACTCACTAAAATAATGAGTGCAAATTAATTAATCAATCAATTAATTAACCACAAGGCTGAACTGTTTTTGTAATAGGCCAATGTTTTTTTAAGCTTCACGAGTTTGTAAGTATCAAATACCATATACATTTTTCTTCAGCATAATTCAAAAAATAGTAATAGTGTGGGCTTTATTCCTTTGAACATTTCTAGATTTAATTCTGAGACTTCCCAGAAAACACCTGGGTGAAATGGCCTAACAAATAGAAATACTGGCCAGGATGCTGATGGATTGATTATTTCCCAATCCCAACCTCTAACTCAGCTTTCCCACAGTCAATATTTTGTGGTTCCCAAAGTTGGTGAAGGCAGTAGTCATTTCCCTGGTATATTAGGCAGGGCTCTCCTGAGAAACAGAACCAATAAAACATATAGATTAATTTACATTTATATTTATACTAGAGACCCGATACCCAAAATTCATGCATGGGGGGGAGGGCCCTCAGCTTGGCCTGCCCCCTCTTGTAATCCGGGACCCCTTGGGGGATGTCTGACTGCCAGTTTAGGCCTGATTGGGATAAAACTCAAATGTATTGTTTGGCATCTCTAATAATAAGAAATTCATTCTCCTACAGAGAACAATTTTTACAATAATATCTAAAAATGGCTGACACATCATTCAGACATCAATCTTGTATATGTTTTTTCTAAAACAGGAAGACCACGACTTGTGACATTTCATCGTTGGGCGATGGTAGAAAGAGATACAGAAGGAAGTTTTGACTTGCTAAGTCTTGGAGACAATTCCCCTCTCTTTAACTGACTCATTTTTTGAGGACTAGAGCTTTAGCTCTGCCCTTCACCACAGAACTATTCAAAGAATCATGTACTAGTATGATCCCAGGTTCTACCACCTGCAATAAATCACTTGTGACTTTCCTTTAAGCACCTTATATGGGTTTGAAATTATACATTTACGAGGTAGATTATGTGATTACCATTTTAAACTATGCCTCAGTTTCCTCATGTATAAAGTGGTGATAATAACAGTATCTACTTGAGAGGGTCAAATAAATGACTCTACTATAAGAAAGTGCTTAGAACAACCCTGAAACTAGTGTTATATACATGTTAGCTATAACTTGTTTTAACTCCTTCTTTAAGATTGTTAGCAGTGAACCAACCTCTCTCTCTCTCTCTCTCTCTCTCTCTCTCTCTCTCTCGTCACTAGTGTATCCCCAGGGCTAAACTACGGTGCCTGGCCAAGAGTGGTGCTCAATAAATGTTTGTGAGTGACTTACTAGCAATGGAATGAATACATGGAGTGACTGACAAGGCTTTGCTTTGCAGTTTTGTGCTGTGTATTGTTGTTTCCCTAAACTTTGTAATTGAAGGATTAGGAGCAGCTGGCTGCTTGTGTTCATAACCCAAACACAGAAATAACTCAGCAGGTCCTTGTAGGAGACAGCAACCACCACAGCTTAGACCAGCGGTTCTCAACCTGTGGGTTGCAACCCCCTTTGCGGTAGAACGACCCTTTCACAGGGGTCGCCTAAGACCATCCTGCATATCAGATATTTACATTACGATTCATAACAGTAGCAACATTACAGTTTTGAAGTAGCAACGAAAATAATTTTATGGTTGGGTCACAACATGAGGAACTATATTTAAAGGGCCAGAAGGTTGAGAACCACTGGCTTAGACAGATGATGTTTATGTCCACATTAGCTGTTTTCATCAAGGAAACTTGCTTATAACATTATTTTTAAAATGTTAGACATTGAAAAGATTGACTATAAATCCTTAATTTTCACAGCCATGCACTTCACAATTTCCTTTACGCCTACAAATAAAGAATGAAAAGAAAAGCAGAAATATATTGATATGTGTATAGGAAGCCCTCTGCATTTGGGAAGTCTCCAGTCAAGAATTCATTTAATTTGCTACAATAACTCATGATTTCCTTCTCAGAGTTAACTTCCTGTCTCTCGTAACCTGCAGGTGTGCTTACAAGGTGAGGGAGGAGGTCAGTGGAGTTGAGCGCACCCTGATCAACAGTCCTGGTTCTGGCGGCTGGGGCAGATGGATGCACTTGGTATGAAAAGCCTAGAGCTAATCTGGTGGTTTAACTTGAAGTGTAGGTTCCCAGAGTTACAGTGTTGGGCACTAGGTTCCACAACCAGCCAGAGGAATCCTGTTATCTTACTACCTATGAAGGATAATATCAGAAAATCCAGCCACCATTTTTAATATTCTGTGTATGGGATGTTTTGAGATTCTCCATTTAGGGAGCCAGACATACATTTTTCTTAAAAATGAAATTATGGCGCACACTTCTCTCTGTCCTCCACTTGCTGTCTTTGAAAAAAATGATGTTTCCAGTCTCCACCAAAGCAGGAAGTGGGTCCTCTAGACCAGAGAGAGTGAGAATGACAGGACTCAATAAGGAGCCCTAGAAGACGGGAAGCATCCACAGTGTAACCTTGAACTTAGTCTGGCTTTTTGGGGGCTCCCAGGGCTTGAGCTATAGCATGTTGAAAACTCTGTTGTTATCTTTTATTTCCAGGTAGATCATGAGATGCTTATTAAACAATGAATTCCTAAAAGATTGATCCTTGATAAACCCTTCATCATGACAGTCTAACCCCATTGTCTGTCACATACTAGGGGCCATATAACTGAAATGAAATTTCTCTGGTTTCTAACCATTCCTGACCTATTAAGGAGAATTTTATAATTTGATAGATTCTCCCCTGCCTTCTGCTCTGTCACTCAGATAAGAACCCCCAACCTTTTTGAGGCATCTTATAAATTTCATCACAAACAGTAAAATCAAAATAGGGCATCTATTTCCATGTGGATCTTGTAAGGAAAGACAAGAAGCCGTAAATCTGATAGATGGTTGTACTGGCCATGTTTCAGAGTGTGATCCTGTGTGAACTTTGACCTTACAAGGGAAGGAGCAGCCTGTGGCTGATTGTACCATAGACCAGCCAGTCAGGTGATTCCCAGAGGTGGAGTCCTGTTGGGTTTCCAGAATACCTAACGTCAGACTGTGTACTTCATGAGCTGATGTATCTGAGATCCTTCCGTGTCTTTTCAGTTACTATTTTTTTTAACATTTTTAAAAAAATATATTTTATTGATTTTTTACAGAGAGGAAGGGAGAGAGATAGAGAGTTAGAAACATCGATGAGAGAGAAACATCGATTAGCTGCCTCCTGCACATCTCCTACTGGGGATGTGCCCGCAACCCAGGTACATGCCCTTGACCGGAATCGAACCTGGGACCTTTCAGTCTGCAAGCTGATGCTCTATCCACTGAGCCAAACCGGTTTCGGCTCAGTTACTATTTTAACTCATCTCTTTTTTTGAGCTCTGATGATTGAGACTCAGTTTCCTGTGACTAAAAAACCTTGACTAAGATGATGGAGATAGGGTATTCCCAAGATAATGGGTCTTTCCTGTTAAAATTACAAAACACAGAAAAACACCCCCTTTTTTCATATTTCATTGGAAATCCCCACAGGCCTTTACAAGGAACTGAGGAGGAGGCAGAGCTCTGAGGGCTGTAGACACATTTATGAAGTAGGGGGTTATGGGGAGTAATGGGGGGGGAGGGGGAGAAGTTTGATTTGTAATGTTTGCTGATTTTCAGGTATAAATACTCCAACCGTGATGGTTTAAAGCTAAACTGGTTCAGAATTGTGAGAAAATAAATGTCTGTTGTCTAAGTGAAAATAATAAATAGAGCTAATTTGGTTGTAAAATAGTTTAGCAACCAATTGACAAAATGTGTAAATTTAACAACGGATTCTTGCAAGCCAGCCAATAAGTGCATGCTCTAGTGCAACCACGGAGAGACTAGGGGTTGGGGAGGGGAAAAACCCTTGAGGGCTTTCCTCCTTTCTCTCTTCCCTTCTCATTTTGCTCTGAGTGGTAAGCAGTGGGGTCTCATTTAGCGGAGACTGAGTTATCTCAAATGCGAGGAGGAAAGAGAGCAGTGGCTAACTACTGATGGAGAAGAGCAGTTGAGAAGGTGAACAGAGTTCTGATTCATAAGTAAAGAAGATTAGTGGCGTAGGGAGCAGATGCATTGGGGGATGGCTCTTTATTTTATTCATGGTAGAGTCACTTGCGAGGTAAACATGACGCAAGTGGCCCCCTACTTAAATGTATCTATCTCCCCGCATACATTTTACCCACGAGAGGTTTATTTTTTTTTATTTTTTTTTAAATTAAATCTTTATTGTTCAGATTATTACATTTTTTCCTTTTTTTTCCCCCCCATAACTCCCCTCCTCCCAGTTCCCGCCCCACCCTCCGCCCTCACTCCCCACCCACTGTCCTCATCCATAGGTGCACGATTTTTGTCCAGTCTCTTCCCACATCTCCCACGAGAGGTTTAATTGGGTCGATAATTTCTACCTGTAATGTGTAAACAGGCCAGCAGTTAGAACAACTCCAGACATACACCGTGTCCTGAAGGAGTTCAGGACATGGACGTGTCATCCCAAACTATGCTGCTTTGTTGTGTTGTTTATTTTGAGCTGAGAGCACTTGAAAAACAGCAAATGCAAGGAGAGACTTTCTCAAAACTCCTCTAGATGCCTAAAGACAGATCCTCCAAAGGAATTCAATGGCCGAAGACTCCCTCTCGGGGGAGTTTCACCAACCAGGGGTGACTTGGCTCTTATCACAAGGGAGGAGACTAGAAGCTGACACCACACTCAGACAGACTTTGTCACAAATTATCACACCTCTCATCCATTCTTCCAGGGACCCATTCATCTTTCATGAAAATCCTTTCCTCTCCTTTACGTGGTCTCCATCACTCTCCTCCCACTATTAAGACAGTAGACAAGCTCTCAAATGTCACTGGTTTTGGAGGAATTTACTTTCTTTTTCCTGTACACATTGTACTAAAACTTAACAAACGTGTAGACCTTTTCTTCTGCTAATCTGTTGTTGTCAGTTCATTTCATAGCATCAGCTATTGGGCCTAGGAGGGGAGAGGGAAATCTTTTCTCCCTGTCAGTTCTGTAGGGAGAACCCTCTGTTCAACATGGGAAACCCTGTGTATAAACAACATCGAAGAAATTAACCTATTGGCGGTACACATCTTTTTTTTTCCTGATGTAATTTTTAAGAAATCTTTATTCCCATTAACCTCTTCCAGGCCACCCCCCCAGGCCTTCACTACCCCATTGTCTGTGTCCATGGGTTATGCATATATGCACACAGGTTCATTGGTTGTTCTCTTCCCACCCACCCTCCCCTGACTTCCCTCTGAGGTTCAACAGTCTGCTCAGGCGTCTATGTCTCTTGTTCTATTTTTGTTCATCAGTTTATGTTGGTCATTAGAGTGTGATCATGTGATACTTACCTTTCTCTGACTGGCTTATTCCCCTTAGCATAATACTCGCCAGGTCCGTCCAATGCTGTTCCAAATGGTAAGAGTTCTTTCTTTCTTTCTTTCTTTTTTTTTTTTTTTTCATTGCCGGGTAGTATTCTATTGTGTAGATGTACCACAGTCTTTTTTATCCACGCACCTGCTGATGGGCACTTAGGCTGTTTCCAAATCTTAGCTATGGTAAATTGTGCTGCTATGAACATAGGGGTGCATATATCTTTTCTGATGAGTGTTTCAGGTTTCTTAGGATATATTCCTAGAAGTGGGATCACTGGTCAAAATGGGAGTTCTATTTTTAATTGTTTGAGGAAACTCCACACTGTTTTCCTCAGAGGCTATACTCACTCCCACCAGCAGTGGGTGGTACACATCTTGATGTCACTCATTTGATCAGTTTTTTCGTCTTAATGACATTAACCTGTATGGAATAGTTTTAACCGATGGACTAGGTAGTTGGTTTTCAGAAAGAATGCAAAGAACACCAACATAGGTCCATCTTTTTTGTGTTGACTCCCATTTTTAAAAAATGTTTTAAATGAACTTAAACTTTTAGCACTGGTGTAGATGACAGAAAAGCTGTGAAGGTAGTACAGAGAGCTTCCCTGCAGCCCACACCCAGCTTCCACTGTGATTAGCATTTTACATTAATATGGTCCATTCGTTGCAATTAGTGAACTGATGCTCATATAGCACTATTAACTAAAGTCCACCCTTTCTTTGAGTTTCTTTAGTTTTCCCCTAATGCCCATTTTTTTTCTGTCCCAAGAATCCCATCCAGGAAACCACATTACATCAGTCATCATGTCTTCTGAGGTTCCTCTGGGTGGTGACGGTTCTCAAAATTTTTTTGGGTTTTTGATGACCTGGACAATTTTGAGGAATACTGGTCAGTTAACTTTGTAAAATATTCCTCAATTGAGATTTGTCTGATTTTTTTTTCATGGTTAGACTTAGGATATATTCTTAGAAGTGGGATCACTGGGGTGATGGTTTTGAGGGAAAGACCATAGAGGTCAAGTGCTGTTTTCATTGTGTCATATAAAGGTACATACTAACAATATAACATCACTCTTGACATCGATCACCTGGCTGAAGAGGTGTTCGTCAGGTGTCTGCACCGTACAGTTGCTCTTTGCTTTGACCACTAGTTTTTATTCTGAGGAACTATGAATGCAAGGAATACTGTGCATTCACTGGAATGCGCAGTGGCTTAATCTTTGTACTACAGCTCCTTTCCTCTGAATACAGCTGGTAAGCCTGACTAACCATAAAAGTCCCATGGTGATTTAAAAGTCCATGTTCCTGAGAATTCTGATTCATTTGGACAGGGAGGCCCTGGGCACTAACCCACATTTCTAAGAAGCACAGGTCATTTCAATCCAGTTGTCTGTAGACTACACACACTTGGAGAAAACAGTCCTAACCTGCAAAGGGAAGGCAAGACATTCTGGATATTCTCAGAAGTTGCCATTTGCATGTGTCTGCTGCAGAAATCGAGGACAATTTTCTTTTGAGTTGCCCTTTTCGGCCCTGTCCAGGGCATAACGTGCAATTAGTCTCGGCCCCAATGCTTTCCTCCTGTGAAAAGCACTTCATGCCGGGTGGTCAGGGCCACTTTCCATGTGCTGTGAGAACATCTGGCTAAAACCGACATGCCATGTTCATGCAACTACGTGTGGGCTTATACAGCAAAAATGGACGAGGAAATAGGTACTATACTGCAGTGGGGAGAAAAATGTTGTTATTAAAGTAAAACCTCAACTGATGAGCCACATTCATATTCCATAGGGAGAGCAGAATTCATCTCGTGGAAAATTATATTCTTTGGTTTAGAAACACTCCTTACTGGACCCTGTGGTTATAAAACAACATGAAGTCATTCTGATTAGAGTGACGGTGGCAAAGGGAGCTGAACTGCTCTTTAGGACAAATCAAACAGGGGTCCTTCCTCCCTGGGGAGGGAGAGGATCACCTAACATGGGGCTGCTACGTGGGCGTCCTTTGACCAGAAAGGGTAGGTTTGAGATCCCGGAACTTAGGGAAGGGCTGCAGTGACACGCTGGGAGAGTGGGAGGTTAGAGGAGAGACAGCTGGCAAGACGTTCCCTGGAGCAGAAAATGCTGAATCAACTTGAGGATGGGTGCTGCCCGATTCCGCCTGTTGCACATCATTCTCCTTTGGGCTGATAAAAGATAAAGGGCGGCATATTTACATTTTTAAGAGTTTATTTCAGCAATGTCCATTCAAATCATTTGGCCACCAATCTAGCACATAGAAAGGAGCTCTGAGGAGATATAGAAAATGAGACAGAAGGGAGTGGGAACAGGGAAGTTATGCTAGGCCCCAAAGAAACAAACAAGAGCGGAACCAAGATGGCGGCGATATAGGCAGACGTGTCCCAGGTCGTGTCCCGGAGCAAATGGAGCGAGCAGCTGAAGCTAGTAACACTCACACCGAATTGGCGAAATTGCTCAGCTGGTGAGAGGCTTTGCAGCCGGGAAGAGCAGAACTCCCCTGGAAAGGTAAAAAAAACCAGGGATTTGGGCAGGAAAGTTTCCCAGACCTCTGAGCCCAGAGAGCCGGAGGGAGACCGCGTGGCAGACAGCCGCGTCCCCTGGGACAGGCACAGCCCCTGACGGGGGGGAAAGGAGAACCGCGGGATTCCTGGCGCCGCCAGGGAAATTGAGAGCTGGGTTCTGTGACCGCGGAGGACTGAGCCTAAAGGGGGCAGCCTGAAGAGCTGACCTGACCATGCAGTCCCGGTAAGAGAAGAAGCTTACAGAAACCAAGCCTTCCCCGTTTCCGCGGCCGGCATTTGTTTGTTTGTTTTCACTGAATCCTGTTCATGGGACATTTCGGATACAGACACTCACCTGTGCTGAAGAGAGGGAGAGTGTGCTGAGGAGTGGAATCTGGGGAGAGACTGGGGAAAGAGGGGGAGCCGGGAGAGGTGGTAGTGAATTGAGTGCTGAGACACCCCTGAGCCCAGGACTGGGGCAGCCACCCGCTCCTGAGAGTGAGTCTCCTCCCCCCAGCCCCCAGGCAAGGAGCACAGCAACACCCAGATTCCACCCTGTACGAGATCAAGGATTAAGATAACCTGATCAGTCCCTGGGAGTTAACAGGGTCTGGCCTATAGGGGGATTTTCAATCCCAGCAACAACACAGTGCCGGTAACTAACTATTACGCAGTCAGCTCTGGGCAGTGAACTTCCACTGGACAGAGAGGCCCTATAGCCTCAGAGGCCAACCCCAGAACACTGCCACCCAGAGGCTGACCCACAAACTGACTCTTTGCTAAACACAAAATAAGGCAGTCTGGGAAATAAATGCGGCATGCTTTAAAATAAGGACTGTGGTTTACAACACAGAGGAACAGTATATCGCAGGGAAACTCAACACTCTCCTGAATACCTGGAAGGTCTAAGGCGAGCCACACTGAAGAATAGAAGAAACGAAGGACCTCCACTACTGCAATTTTGTTTTCTTTTTTCACTTTTTAACTAAGAAACCAATTTTTTTTCATTCTTTTTTTTCTGTTCTTTTTTTTTTTCTTTCTTTTCTTCTTTTTCCATCACCTGATTTTACCCTTTTGATTACTACCTTCTTATTTTTAACTAGTATTATTACTGCTACCATTTTACCATTTTTTAAAGTGCCATTTTATTTTTCCTTTATTTTATTTTGGGATTAGTGTTCACCATTCTATTTTCATCGTTATATTATTGGTTGTTTCTAGTTTGCATTCATATCCAGGGAGCTGTTGCTGGAATTTGTTGGGATTAATGGCTGTTCTATAGGAGTATTCTCCTCATATAAAAAGTCTCTTCCCTCTTCCACTTCATTCTCTCTTTTTGCTCTTTTTTTTTCTTTTCTTTTCTTTTCTCGCTTTTATTTTCCCCCTTCCTTTTTCCCAATTTCATTTTTTCACTCCCTTTTTTTGGTCCCTACTTTTCTTTTCCTTTTTCTCTTTTATCTTTTTCTCTTCCTTCTTCCTTATCCCCTAATTCTCTTAATTCAGGTGGTCACCTTTAATTGGGGTTATTAATATCGTGAATATATTTGTGTATAGTGCCTGGTACGTGGTGCCTTGTTGTGTTGTATTTTGTGCCTTTAAATCAACGCAGCAGATCCAAGCAACAGCAACCTCCTGAGCACCTCATCCTCTGCTGAGGAACAGCAGCTGTACGTGAAACCTCGCCCCACCAGCCAGAAGAGCCACCACAGCTGTGAACAGCACCCACCAGAGGAGCTGCTGACAACTGAAGAGCAGCTGCTACCGCAACCGCCCGAAGAGCAACCACAGACCAAGGAGTCACTGCCACCAAGGGAGCAACCACTGAACAACTCAACGTCTAGATATGTCAGTGAGATCAAACATGGGTAGACAAAGAAACCCCCAAAGGAAAGAGAAGGAGGACTCTCCAGAAAAGCAGCTAAGTAATACAGAGGCATGCAACATGACAGATAAAGAATTCAGAATAAGGATCCTGGAGTGCATAAACCGGATGGAGGAAAAAATCGACAACCTCTGCAAGAAGCAAGAAGAAACAGATGAAAAAATCGATAACATATGGAAGAAGCTAGAAGAAACAGATGAAAAAATCGATAACATATGGAAGAAGCTAGAAGAAACAGATGAAAAAATCAACAACCTAAGTAAGACCCAAGAAGAAATGAAGAGTGATATAGCTGCAATGAAAAACTCCATTGAAAGTATCAACAGTAGACTAGGAGAAGCGGAGGACCGAATAAGTGAATTAGAAGACAAGGAAGCAAAACACACCCAAAATGTACTGCAATTGGAGAAAAAAATTAAAAGACAGGAGGAGAGCCTAAGGGAGCTTTGGGACAACATGAAACGAAACAACATACGAATAATAGGAGTACCAGAACAACAGAAGGATGAACAAGGATTAGAAAACCTACTTGAAGAAATAATATCAGAAAACTTTCCTGAGGTGGGGAAGAAAAAAGTCACACAAGCCCAGAGAGTCCCAAACAAGGTGAACCCGAAAAGACCCACACCAAGACACATCATAATCACCATGGCAAATGTTCAGGACAAAGAGAGAATCTTACAGGCTGCAAGAGAGAGACGGAAAGTTACATACAAGGGATCTCCCATTAGACTGTCAAATGATTTCTCAACAGAAACACATCAGGCCAGAAAAGAATGGACTGAAATTTACAAAGTGATGCAAAGCAAAGGACTGAATCCAAGAATACTCTATCCAGCAAGGCTATCATTCAAACTTGAAGGGGAAATAAGAAGCTTCACAGACAAAAAAAGACTAAGGGAGTTTGTCACCACCAAGCCAGTAATGCAAGGAATGCTAAAGGGACTGGTATAAAAATAAGAAATAAAAAGATCAGAAAGAAAACAGCCACACACACACACACAAAGAAATGGCTACAAACAAGTACCTTTCAATAATAACTTTAAACGTAAACGGACTAAATGCTCCAACCAAAAGACATCGAGTGGCTGAATGGATAAAAAAACATGACCCATACATCTGCTGTCTACAAGAAACCCACCTCATTAGAAGGGACTCACACAGACTGAAAGTGAAAGGATGGAAAAATATCTTTCAGGCAAATGGAAAGGAAAAGAAAGCTGGGGTAGCAATACTTATATCGGACAAAATAGACCTC
The DNA here is from genome assembly GCF_963259705.1 of Myotis daubentonii. Taxonomy (NCBI): domain Eukaryota; kingdom Metazoa; phylum Chordata; class Mammalia; order Chiroptera; family Vespertilionidae; genus Myotis; species Myotis daubentonii. The sequence continues at coordinate 12,240,773 of NC_081842.1, read as the reverse complement.
AAAGTGAAGGCCTTAACAAGAGATAAGGAAGGCCACTTCATAATACTAAAGGGATCAATACAACAAGAAGATATAACCCTGGTAAACATATATGCACCCAATGTAGGAGCACCCAAATTCATAAAAAAACTCCTGGAAAATATCAAAGGAGAGATCGACAACAATACAATCATAGTAGGGGACTTTAATACACCATTGACAGCACTGGATAAGTCCTATAGACAAACAACCAGCAAAGATACAGCAATCCTAAATGACTCACTAGATCAGATGGACTTAATAGACATCTTCAGAACACTTCACCCCAAAGCCAGAGAATATACGTTCTTCTCAGGTGCTCATGGGACATATTCAAAAATAGACCACATATTGGGTCACAAGCAAAGTATCCCCAAATTCAAGAAGATTGAAATCATAAAAAGCGTCTTCGCAGACCACGATGGCATAATATTAGAAATAAACTACAATAAAAACAACCCAAAATACTCAAACACCTGGAAGCTGAATAGCATGCTATTAAATATTGATTGGGTTACCAATGAGATCAAAGAAGAAATTAAAAACATCCTGGAAACTAATGACAATGAAAACACAACAATCCAAAACCTATGGGACACATTGAAAGCAGTCCTGAGAGGGAAGTTTATAGCTCTACAGGCCTATCTCAAAAAACAAGAAAAAATGGTAGTAAATCATCTAACTCTACAACTCAAAGAATTAGAAAGAGAGCAACAAGAAAACCCCAGAGTGAGCAGAAGGAAGGAGATAATAAAGATTAGAGCAGAAATAAATTACATAGAGACCAAAAAAAACAATACAGAAAATCAATGAAACCAAGAGCTGGTTCTTTGAAAGGATAAACAAGATTGATAAACCTCTAGCCAGACTCACCAAGAAGCAGAGAGAGAGGACCCAAATAAATAAAATCAGAAACGATAGAGGCAAAATAACAACAGACCCCACAGAAATACAAATGATTGTTAAAAAATACTATGGACAGCTTTACTCCAACAAACTAGACAACCTGGAGGAAATGGACAAATTCCTAGAAAAATACAGCATTCCAAAACTCAATCAGGAAGAATCTAAAAATCTCAACAGGCCAATAACTATGGAAGAAATTGAAGCAGTCATCAAAAAGCTTCCATCAAACAAAAGCCCAGGACCAGACGGCTTCACAGGGGAGTTTTACCAAACATTCAAGGAAGAACTAAAACCTATCCTCCTCAGACTACTACAAAAAATTCAAGAGGAAGGAACACTTCCAAGCTCATTCTATGAAGCCAGCATCACCCTAATACCAAAACCAGGTAAAGACAACACAATGAAAGAGAATTACAGGCCAATATCCCTCATGAACATAGATGCCAAAATCCTCAACAAAATCTTAGCAAATCGGATCCAGCAGTACATCAGAAAGATCATACACCATGACCAAGTAGGATTTATCCCAGGGATGCAAGGATGGTACAATATCCGCAAATCAATAAACGTGATACATCACATAAACAAATTGAAAGAAGAAAACCACATGGTCATATCAATTGATGCAGAAAAAGCATTTGACAAAATTCAACACCCATTTTTGATAAAAACTCTCAGCAAGGTGGGAGTAGAAGGATCATACCTCAACATAATAAAAGCCATATATGACAGGCCCACAGCCAACATCATACTCAACGGACAAAAACTAACACCATTTCCCCTAAGAACAGGAACAAGACAGGGATGCCCCCTCTCACCACTCCTGTTCAACATAGTACTGGAAGTGTTAGCCATTGCAATTCGGCAAGAAGAAGAAATAAAAGGCATCCAAATTGGAAAAGAGGAAGTAAAACTGTCCTTATTTGCAGATGACATGATATTATACATACAAAACCCTAGAGATTCCATCAAAAAGCTACTAGACTTAATACATGAATTTGGCAATGTAGCAGGATACAAAATTAACCCCAAGAAATCTGAGGCATTTCTATACACCAATAGTGAACTTTCAGAAAAGGAGATTATAAAAACAATCCCGTTTACCATTGCACCGAAAAAACTAAGCTACCTAGGAATAAACTTAACTAAAGAGGTAAAAGACCTCTACTCAGAAAACTACAGGACGTTGAAAAAAGACATAGAGGAAGACATAAACAGATGGAAGAACATACCGTGTTCATGGATTGGTAGAATCAACATCATTAAGATGTCCATACTACCCAAAGCAATCTATAAATTCAACGCACTTCCCATTAAAGTACCAACAGCATACTTCAGAGATCTAGAACGAACTTTCCAAAAATTCATCTGGAATAAAAAAAGACCCCGAATAGCTGCAGCAATCCTGAAAAAGAACAAAGTAGGTGGGATCTCAATACCAGATATCAAGTTGTATTACAAAGCCACTGTTCTCAAAACTGCCTGGTACTGGCACAAGAATAGGCATATAGATCAATGGAATAGAATAGAGAGCCCAGAAATTGGCCCGAACCAATATGCTCAATTAATATTTGACAAAGGAAGCAAGAACATACAATGGAGCCAAGATAGTCTCTTCAATAAATGGTGTTGGGGAAATTGGACAGATATATGCAAGAAAATGAAACTAGACCACCAACTTACACCATACACAAAAATAAACTCAAAATGGATAAAGGACTTAAATGTACGACAGGATACCATAAAAATTCTAGAAGAATCCAAAGGCAAGAAAATCTCAGACATATGCCGAAGCAATTTCTTCACTGATACAGCTCCTAGGGCACTTGAAACTAAAGAAAAAATGAACAAATGGGACTACATCAAAATAAAAAGCTTCTGCACAGCAAAAGAAACCATCAACAAAACAACGAGAAAACCCACTGTGTGGGAAAACATATTTGCCAATGACATATCTGATAAGGGCCTAATCTCCAAAATTTATAGGGAACTCATACAACTTAACAAAAGGAAGATAAACAATCCAATCAAAAAATGGGCAAAGGACCTAAATAGACACCTTTCAAAAGAGGACATTCAGAAAGCCAAGAGACATATGAAAACATGCTCAAAGTCACTAATCATCCGAGAGATGCAAATCAAAACAGCAATGAGGTACCATCTCACACCTGTCAGACTGGCTATCATCAACAAATCAACAAACGACAAGTGCTGGAGAGGATGTGGAGAAAAAGGAACACTTGTGCACTGCTGGTGGGAATGCAGACTGGTGCAGCCACTATGGAAGACAGTATGGAGTTTCCTTAAAAAACTGAAAATGGAACTCCCATTTGACCCTGTGATCCCACTTCTAGGAATATATCCCAAGAAACCAGAAACACCAATCAGAAAGGATATATCCACCCCTATGTTCATAGCAGCACAATTCACCATAGCTAAGATCTGGAAGCAGCCTAAGTGCCCATCTGTAGATGAATGGATTAGAAAACTGTGGTACATCTACACGATGGAATACTATGCTGCTGTAAAAAGGAAAGAACTCTTACCATTTGCAACGTCATGGATGGAACTGGAGAGCATTATGCTAAGTGAAATAAGCCAGTCAGTAAAGGAAAAGTACCACATGATCTCACTCATTCGTGGACAATAGAGACCATTATAAACTTTTGAACAATAATAGATACAGAGGCAGAGCTGCCTCAAACAGATTGTCAAACTGCAGCGGGAAGGCCGGGGAGGGTTGGGGGGCAGGAGGTAGGGGGGTAAGAGATCAACGAAAGGACTTGTATGCATGCATATAAGCATAACCAATGGACATAAGAAACAAACAAGAAAGGGATTTATTTAAATGGAATGATTACTGTAATTGCAAGGTTACCTTCCTTTAGGGCAGTGGACAGCAAACTGCGGCTCGCGAGCTACATGTGGCTCTTTGGCCCCTTGAGTGTGGCTCTTCTACAAAATACCATGTGCGGGCGCACACGTACAGTGCGATTGAAACTTCATGGCCCATGCGCAGAAGTCGGTATTTTGTGGAAGAGCCACACTCAAGGGGCCAAAGAGCCGCATGTGGCTCACGAGCCGTAATTTGCCAACCACTGCTTTAGGGGATGGGATGGCAGGTGTTTATCAGCCAGAGCAGATGATACACACCTAATTGACTGGTTTAAGACACCATTTCTGGAAGAGCCAAAATGGTAAGTTAAATATCAATTGAGTGACATGGGGCTTAGCATAAACGACTCCATTTTGGGCCTGTTGGCTTCTTTTTAACAATCCTAGTCCTTCATACATGACAGCCTTGTGATAGTGGGTCACATTTTGGGGCACAGGAATGAGGCAGTTCAGAGAGACCTACCACAGCGTGAGGAGGTAGAGTTAGAGGACCCGACATGATGGAGGAGCAGATAGGAGCCGGAGTTTGGTCCGGGACTCCTCGGAATGAGGGAGGTGCTGGAACCCCCACCCTTATAACCATAGGCTTTGAGTGAGTTGATTGGGACCCATTTAAGGACTTCTGGGTACACGAGTCAGAGATACCCTAAAGATTCTCCGGTCTTCCTGTGGATCTGAACGAGGAATCGTGAGGGAAACTTGAATAACAGATGGATAGCTCCTTATCATTCTCTCCCCTGCCCGCCCCCCACCTCCCCAGTTATGTTTTTCTATTCTCTGTGATTCTTAATGTCAACACAAGTGCTGAATTTTCCAATATACTCTTGCTTATGAAGCAGGTAATATTTTATTATTTATGATTTTGTTCAACGTCATCATCTATTTTAAATACAAAATAGTTGTTTTTGCTTTGTTTTTCTGTTGCTAACAGCAAAATTCTCTTGCACGGATGTATTTCTTTACACAGACAAAGATGTTGAGCAAGGTGTGGTAGGTTAAGTATACAAATGTTGAGGGGGATGGATAGAATGATTACTGTAATGTAAGAAAGGAACTAAAAAAAATTGTAAGGCAAGCGAAACCAATCTACAGGCTAGGACAAGTAAGACATAAACATGAAAGTGTGTGTGTGTGTGTGTGTGTGTGTGTGTGTGTGTGTGTGTGTGTTCATGGTGTAGGAGTGGGGAGGAGGAACAATGGACAGAGGAGAACATCATCTTAGAATAATTTCTCATAAACTGGTTGCTCTGTCACTTCTAGCTCGGAAAGCTGGGGTGGAGGCTGGTGAGCCTTTTTGCAAGGGTAAAATGTTTAATGGAGAACAATAGTTTCAAAAAAGTCAATGCTTTCATTATTGTTTTAATGTTTCATCTCTTTGGGTTGTGTATTAGTTTTTGATTGCTGCTGGAACAAGTGCCCACAGACTTAGTGTTTTGAAAGAGCACACTTCATTGTTCTGTAGCTCTCTGGATTTGAATGGTGACACAACACGGGTCAACCTGGGCTGAAATCCAGGTGTCTGCAGCGCCGGGCTTCTTTCTGGAGGCTCTTGAGGGAGAATCAGTTTCTTTGCATTTCCCCAGATTCAAGAGGCCACACACCGTCACTGGCTCATGGTCCCTTCCTCCACCTCCAAAGCCCTCAATGTTGCATCACGTGGTCCCGTTTTCTGTCATCACAGCTCCCTCTGGCTCCAGCTGGGAAAGGTCCTCACTTTAAGGACCTCTGACATTAAACTAAGCCTCCCCAACTAATACAGGGCAATTGATATTATAAAAGGCCAGCGGCTATAACGCCGTAATGCTGGAACGACCAAACGACCGGTCACCAGGAGGTGCATTGCTGGGTCTCATGGCGTGGTGGGTCTCGGTCTCATGGCATGGTGGGTCTTGGGGTCCTGCTGGTGTGGCAGGTCTCAGGGTCCCGCCGGCGTGGTGGGTCTGGAATCCCACCGGCGTGGCAGGTCTTGGGTCTCGCGCCTTTTTGCGTGCTGGGCCTCTAGTCTCCTTAATAAAAGTCATTGATGTAATCATGCATGGAAAGTTTCTTTGCCATGTAATGTAACATATAACATAGTCTGGGGATTAGGACACCTTGAAGGGGTGTTATTCCACCTACCACAGAGTGACCCTAGATTTCATATCCCAACTCATCCATTTTCTTGCCAGTCACTGACAAAATTAAAAAAATATATATATATTTATTTCAGAGAGGAAGGGAGAGGGAGAGAGAGATAGAAACATCAATGACAAGAGAGAAACATCAATTGGCTGCCTCCTGCACTCCCTACCCTGGGGATTGATCCCACAACCTGGGCATATACCCTGATGGGACTAGAACCATGACCTCCTAGTTCATAGGTTCAACCACTGCGCAACACTGGCTGGGCTGAAGAAGTTGTTTAATGTGAAGTTGTGAAGAAGTTTGTAGCAAATTAGAATTTTATGATTTCTTGCTTATAATGAAAAGAAGTTAATAATTAAACTAAATTGTGATCCCCCTCCCATGAATTATTCAGATTGTTTCATTTAATAGCCTTGGCATATAACTGATGTGGAATCCCCTGTCTCCTTCACTTGCTACAAGTAAATCAAACAACCATCAAAAACTGTCTTCTTGAATACAGTGCCCCCAGCGGCAAAACCCTTGAGTTAGGTAACAAAATCAGGAGAGAGATCTCATAACTAAAGGGGAGATGGGTAAAAGAAAAAAGAGCTTTGTTTAAAGATGAGCTATCTGGATGTGCTACACACCCAGCACTGAAAATGAGCAAGTGGCACTGAGGGCAGAGGTCAGGGCTGACTCGGGACCATGTACTCACTGCACAAGGGGACCATTTCCTGACTCAATGTTGAGCAAATCTGGGTGCACAGAGGTCTTTGCTGAGGTTTTGGCACCAGTGATGATGGGAAGAGCCTTCTGAGGAAGTGCTCTTTTGAGACGTGTATTCAAACGCCTTTGGACCCTCCTGCTGTTCTCAGAAGAAGGTTAGATTCCTGACCCCCTGCTGGGTGACGTCTGTCCCTTTCTTCAGTTTTGCAAATCTGGCACTTAAATAACTTGTGAAGATTCATTACTTCCTTTTTCCAGGCCACATATTCAAAGAAGATCCTTGGAATGAACAGATTGGTATAACCCAGAATCCCCTAAGATAATTATGCAAACCAAGTCCTAATCATTACCAGTGGGATTAGTACAAATTTTTAAAGGAGTCAACTCTGTTTTGTTTTTAAATATTGGATACTCTTATCCAATTTCAGCATCGGTAACTGTCTTACCTTTTTGTGTGAATATTGGTGATATGCACTGATACAGAGCACAGTAGGAGTGCATAATAATTTTACAAGTCTCTGGTGGTGAGAAAGGTCTCTATATAATCTATTGTGCATTATATTGTGCATATCACATGTGGTGATCCGAGGCAAGAGGACTTGTGGGTGTGGTAAAAATCAGTCCGAATGGCTGGCCCGTGTTTTCTTCTTTGGGTTTTCGCAACCACACCCGGTGTGTGTTGGCATAAGAACAGAGTACATAGTCACGACCTTATTGGTTTGTCAGCAAGTACATGAGTGAGCTCTACTTTCCCTGAGAGTCATAACAATAATAACTCCTTCCGAGGGCCTTGCTGGAAATGACCAGAAACCAACTTCAAACGAATTTGGAAGTAATCCCCAGTAGAAAGGATATTAGTTTCCTATGACTGCCGGCACAGGCGATCACAAGCTGGGTGGCTTTAAACAACAGCAGCATATTCTCTTGCAAGTGATGGAGGTCAGAATGCTGAGATCAAGGGCTTAGCAAGGCTGGTGCTTTGCGGAGGCTCTGAAAGTACTCCAGAGTGTACTCCACGCCTCTCTCCTAGCTTCTGATGTCCACAGTCCTCGGTGTTCCTTGGTTGGCAACTGGCGCACTCCAATCTCTGCCTCCATCATCTCATGGTATTCTTCCTGTGTGTCCCTGTGTCCCTGTGTCTTTTACATGGCTTTCTTATAAGGACACCAGTCCTCAGAATTAGAGTCCATCCCAATTCAGTATGACTTCATCGTAATTTGATCACATCCTCTAAAACCCTATTTTTAAATTTGTATCCACTTGAACTGGAGGTTAGGACTTGGGCATATGTTTTTTGGGTGACTCAATTCAACCAACGACAGAAGGTTATTGAGAAATGTGTATTGAGATGAGCTCAGCAGAAGAGGTACACTTGGTACTGAGTAACAAATTATGACTTTGTGCATTTAAGCTTTGGTCAAAGCTGGGGCCTTTCTGGGAAAATTAAAAATCTCACAGATTTGTTGTTGTTGTTGTTGTTTTGGTTAATCCTCATCTGAGGATATTTTTCCACTGATTTTTTAGAGAGAATGGAAGGAGGAAAGACAGAGAGAGAGAGAGACATCGATGTGGCAGAGACACATTGATTGGTTGCCTCCCACAGGTGCCCCAACCAGGGCTGGGGATTGAGTCTGCAGTGAGGTACGTGCCCTTGACGGGGATCGAACCCAAGACCCTTCGGTCTGAGAGCCAACTCTCTATCCACTGAGCTAAACCAGCCAGGACCCCATAGATTTCTTATATGCAAAAATTTTTGGTAGCGGAAGATAGATTAGCTTAGTCCAAGCATGTCAAACTTGCCGCCCGCAGCCCGCATGCCTTGTTTATTTGGCCCGTGTTAGCCTTTGAGTTTGACACGCTTGGCTTACTCTGTCCAGCACCAATAGCACTTTCCTCTCTTTAAAACTGGGCAAATCTGTCCTGGAAACTGGAAATCCCAGTGGAAACAATGCTTAAAATTCCACAAACTACTGAAAATCAGTCAAAACAGCGGTGATTTTCAGCACACTGTATTTTGGGTGCATAGCATCTCTTTCATCAGAATGTCCAACTTTCAGACCACCCTCCTATGTGTACTGAGGCTACAAAGGCTTTTCCCTGAAGACCCCATCCCATCATGGTACCTGGGATGCATCAGAATTTGTATCCTTTATTTTAGGAAAATTTCCCAATCTTGGCCTTTTGTTTTTGTGTGACTTATATGATGAAAAGTATTCGGAGTATTAAGGACTTTCAAGAAATACATCAATTTTTTCCCTTTCTTACAGTTACAGGGATTTGCCTCTGAGAGTTGTGTATTTTATTATGTTTCCTTTGGCTTCATTTTGTTTTATAATTTAAAAAATTCTGGTATGATTGCACATCTGTGCTATTATTTTCCCTAGGCTCAAGGATGTCACAGCAGACTGAACTCTTCCCTGAACTGAATTTCTCTCACTGGGGACCTGAATATTTTGGAGCAGACGAGGCCTAATAATTTTCATTTACCAGCTGTCATAAATAATTCAGTCTGCTGAATTCCAAAGCACTAGCAGGACGGGTGAGCAGTCCTTTGAAAGGGGAATTTTCAATATCAATCGTTCCCTCTTATATCAGTGTTCAGAAATCCCCACTAACACATTTTAGAGAGCAGACAACATTGGTAAGTAATGGGATTAGATAGTGCTTCCCACATTTCATGTTGACCTGCATTCAGATGGAAGTTAGGACTCAGCTCGTATTTCCTGAAGGCCTGGTGTGTGCAGAACAATGCATTGGAGACTCTGGAACTGACAGAGGATCTAGGCTTTGAAGTATCCCTGCCCTCTGGGATCTTATTACTTCAACTCCCCAGAATAAACCAACCACAATAATAGCAGAGCACTGGGGAGTGTATGAGTTTCCTTCTGCTGCTGTAACAAAGTACCACACATTTAGGAGATTACAAAAACAGCACAAATTTATTATCTTACAGTTCCAGAGGTAAGAAGTCTGATGTAGGTCTCATCGAGCTTAAATCAGAGTGTGGGCATGGCTAGATTCTTTCTGGAGGGTTCTAGAGAAGAGTCTGTTTTGTTGTCTTTTCTAGCTTCTGGAGACTGCCCATGTTCCCGGCCTCATGTCACCCTTCCATTTTTAAAGCCAGCAATGCCTACTCAAGTCTTTCCCACATCTCAAAACTCTGACACTGATTTCTTTTGCCTCTTTCTTCCACTTTTAAGGTCTCTTGTGATCCACTGGACCCACCTGGGTAATCCAGGATGATCTTATTTTAAGGCCAGCAGATTAGCAACCTTAATTCTATCTGCAACCTTAATTCCCCCTTACCATTTAATTAACATATTCACAGATTCTAGGAATTAAGGATGTGGACATCTTTGGGGGACCGTTCTTCAGGGTCTGACAGGGAGCAAACCTATGCCAACGGTCAGTTATGTGTCCTCTTCTGATCAGAATGGTAGGAGGCTTTGTCTGGAACTGTTCTGCTCAGTAAATGCATTTTATTGAGTCACTAGAGGCCCGGTGCACAAAATTCGTGCAGGGGTAGGGTCCCTAGGCCTGGCTGGTGATCAGGGCCAATTGGGGCCTTTCGGCTGTAGGCTGGGGCCTTCCTTTTGGCTGCTGGCCAGGGCCTTCCTTCCCCTGGCTGCCAGCTGGGGCCTTTCTTTGTTCCATGTCGCCCCCTGGTGGTCAGCGCATGTCATAGCAAGCAGTAGAACTCCCAAGGGGACAATTTGCATATTAGCCGTTTATTATATAGGATTCTGGTACTGGGTGGAGTAGAGACAACTCAAATCTCAAACTATGCTCAATTTTTGCTTTTTTTTCCTCCATCATTCCTCCTAAATCTGAGCAGGGAATTGTAGTAGTCTTTTCGTTTAGCTGGCCAACTTTTTTTTTTTTTCCCATCCTCACCTGAGGATATTTTTCCATTGATTTTTAGAGAGAGTGGAAGAAAGAGGGAAAGTCAGAGAGGAATATCAATGTGAGAGAAACATATCAATTAGTTGCCTCTTACACAAACCCCCACCAGGGCCTGGGCTGGGGAGGAGCCTGCAACCGAGGTACATGCCCTTGACAGAATCAAAACCGGGACCCTTTGGTCCACAGGCCAACACTCTATCCACTGAGTCAAACCGGCTAGGGCTCAACTTTTGATTTTGAATAGTAAATTTAAAAATATTAAGTAGGGCATCGAGCAGAAATTGAATTAATTCTTAGTGATAGTTTTGACCATTCAGACAGAAATGGACAGTGGAAGAAAAATTGGTCAAGTGCATTGCAGAAGAATGCAGTGTGGTGATAACATCCCCTCTCTGTGTAATACTCTTTTTCAGAGCTTGCCAATCTTTTTCTGGTATTACATATAATTTGGTTTATCTTTCTGTAGCAGATCCCCCATAGAAATGCCTGACTGGGACATACCCTGACTCTCGCTTACATGGCCATGGTCACACTCCCACCTCACAGAGCCAGTTCTCAGCCCTGCTGCACGGGCAGCAGGCCCATGGTCTCCCTCTGGCTATGCTGAATACCTACTCCACAAAGCCCATTATATTTTCTCACTCAGGAACTTGAAAATGAGACTCAAAAACTATTTATCCAACCCAAAGATGAGTCCTAATGTAAACTATGGATTTCAGTTAGCGATAGCATATCAATTTTGGTTCATCGATTGTAACTAATGTACCACACCAACACCAGTTGTTACCATAGAGGAAACCGTGCGTGGGAGGAAAAGGGGGTATGAAAACTCTTAGTACTTTTTGCTCAGTTTCTCATAATCCGTAATCTCTAAAAAATAAAATCCATTTGTTTAAAAAAAGAAGAACACCATCTAGCCAGCTTCTTGTAGGCTCCAGGTTTGGGGGCCACTTAATTTTCAGGCTGTGTGGCATAAATGAAAGGTGCGTGAACATGATGTGTGTAAGCTATGGCAGCTCATGCTTCGTGGGCAGAGGCAGACCCAGAGTTCTCTTCAGGAAACACACACACACACACACACACACACACACACACACACGCTGGAGTGTGAAACAGAATACTTATTTGGAAGAGCCCTGAAAATGAGAGATCCTTACGCTTCATTAACTTGAAGATAAATCTACCTCGGCTTGTGCGTGCAAGGAAAGCAGGTGTTTAGAGAGAGGCAGAAATAAGCAACTCAGAGAGATGGAGAAAAATCTTTTGAGTTCCTCACTTCCCGGTGAATGTTCCCAACAACTGGCCCTTTTTAGTTGGAGTTGGCCTGTTGGAACCAAACGACCAGCAGACACAACATCCCCTGTGAGGAGGAGAGAAGGCAGTTGGACGTGGTTCAATGTTGTCAATGGCACAACCGAAGCAGAAAACAAAGTGGGGACTTGTCCGAGGCACACAGCAGAGCGTGGCGGGCTCAGACAGAGCCTGATCTATGACTCGGTCTCGGGTCCTTTCGCTCTCTTCTGCGTCTGGTTAGCAGCTCCTGAAGGAGCCAGTGCCTCGGGATCTCGTTACTTGTTCCCTGCCCACATGACTCGTTCCGAGAGCTCTTGAAATTCAATCCCATCACAACTGGAGACAGAGAAATAATGAACAGAGAGGAACAGGGGTGGGTGCCATCAGAGGGTGACATCTCTGACAGCATGTCCGCAGGCCACTGTTCGTTCCAGTTCTTTATTGAGACCCTCTCTTGCCTCCGCTGGAGTGATTAGCAATGAGGGTATTTTTGAAACTTTCCTTCTGGCAAGTTTCCTCTGCACTTTGATGTGACAAAGGAAGTGCGAATGGCCTTCATTTAAGGAGAATTCAATAGTCGGTTCCTTAACCCCAGGGTTAAGATACAATTGGACAATGTGGCAAAAGATGTGGCAACACGCATCAGAGGCGTGTGAGAAAGAGCACATGCCGGGAGTGCTGGCCAATTATTGTGGCATCACCCTGGGTGGCGGTGGTTTATGCTGTGACACTATCATTAGCGGTGGCCCCTGGGTATTTGTTGTTCAAATCCATGGAGGTAGTTCAGTCCCTTTTTACTGCGTGTATCTTGGCAGCTGTTAACTCCAGACTAAGAACAGAATCTCTGAGGGCAGAGAGAAAAACAAGTGACGTGACCATTTTCTGTGTTCTCCATGCACATGTACGCAGTAGGTGCTTTCAGGTCAGTGCTGAGCACCTTCTAGGCACTAGCACAAAGGTCTTGAAAACAGCCCTGCAAAGGAGGAAAGGTCCCTTCCCACACTGAGGCAAGGGGAGATTGAAGTAAGGTGTGGACAGTTGGGAAGTGGTGGACCTAGAACTTAAACCCGGGTCTCTGACTGCTAGGACCCATTGCCTGTCTTCTGCTCGATGCTCTGTCATAGTACCAGCCTAATGCCTTCCCAAATGGATTTTTTTTCTTGTTGTTTTCCCTAGATTTATTTTATTTGAAATATCTTTTTAAAAATAATTCTTTACTGTTAAAAGTATTATGAATGTCCCATTTCCCCCCCATTAATCCCCTCCAGCCCATCCCCTGCCCTAGGCCCTCACCGCCCCATATATGCATGGCCCAATCTGTGTCCATGGATCATGCATATATGCAGACAAGTTCCTTGGTTGATTACCTTCCCCACCTTCCCTCTGAGATTCCACACTCTGTTCCATGCTTCCATGTCTCTGGATCCACTCGGCTCATCAGTTTAATTTGTTACTTAGATTCTACATTTGAGTGAGATCATGTGCCAAATGGATTTTTTGAACCTAGATCATGTCATCCATCTTTGCATCTGTAACATTGATCTCAGTGCTTAACTGCTCAATACATGCTTCTTAAATGAATTGAATGAATGAATAAATTTTAACTCCAGCTTTGATCGAGTTGCTCAGACTGGCATACAAGGTGGCCATCTGGGCATTCGGTGTCCTGTCTTGTGCCCGAGGTGTTTCTTGAAAGTTAATGCATCTCAGCACAGTGACTCAAGTAGCTTTGTGGGTCAGAGCCTCCTGGGCAAGGGCCCATCTCCAGGAATCCTTGTTTGGTGTATCTAGGGAACAAACTAGCACAATGTCACTGTTTCTTCTGAGGGACAGACGGCTGTCTCCTGGTCAAGAGTGTGTTACTGCGTTTCAGCTTCCCTACTTTGGTAAAGAGGGATTTGGGCTTATGGGTGAGTGATTCAGCACTGGGTTAATCAAGCATTCTGCACAGCATCGATGTTTTTGAAATAATTTTTGTGGATTCCTCTCTGCTTCTTCCATTTAGCACCTCCTACGCCTTGGTAACTCCATCTCCCGACACTTGTTCTTCTTCAATTTCTCCTCCACATTCCCTTTCTGCCTTTTGACAACTCTCTGGGGGAAAACAGCCTCTCAAGGTTTCTCTGTCAAGTGTTTCCTGGAAATGCGAATGGAATGAAGTTTTCAGGTCATTGCTCTGGAGAAAGTGTGTCTTCTCATTACTCTGTACTATTTGCTCACGTTCCTAGTCTAAACTCTGAGGGTGATGCTAAATTCACACCCCCTTTTTTAGGCCTATTTTCTCTCAATTATATAAGCAAGCTTACGTGTGCTTTTTAGGGCTTTATTTTATTTTATTTTATTTTATTATCAGTTTTCATGTTCCCCTTTTTTTGTCCAAGAGAACAAGTGGCCTCCTATCAGTGGTTGAGGTAGATCTACCTTGCCTCCCACACCCATACCACATAATTCTGCTGCCTTTTATGTGGGGAGATAACACTCAACTTTTAGATTTATTCACACAAGTAACACAAATGACCAATGTGTGAAGATCACTGGTTCCTCCCATAATACTCACATCTAGAGGATGTCCTCTGTTTCTAATTAGTCTTTAATTAATAGCACTGAGTGTTCCAGCAATGTTAGACTCTAGAGTTCCTTCTTCGTTGAAATGGTTTAGAAACCCAATAGGAAAAACAAATAACTCAGGTGAGAGAAAGGGACTCAGAGCACTCCAAAGTTCTTTTTCCCGGCGGAGGTCCCTCAGGGACACCGAGACAACCTCTTGGGTTTGCAGACCGCAGCTGAAACCCACTCTGCAAGTTGCCAGGAAGATGAGCTGACTACAGCCCCTTCCCTTGGGGAGCTCACAGCTGAGGGGGGGAAACGTTCCATGCTTACCACACGGCTAGCTGTCCCACAGCGTGATAGTTGAGAGGCAGCACAGTATGGCAGAGGAGACAGTGGCCATTGGTTCCCATTGGGACCACAATCCTGGTTCTTCAACTCTCTGTCATCTTGAGCAAATGAGTGAATTTCTCAAACTTTCAATTTCTGATCTCTAACATGAAAATAATGTTACCTACTTACTTTTTCCAGGGTTCTCGGAAGAGTGAGAGATAGAATAAGCTACAATGACTTTAAAGTAATGAAATCAGTGCCTGGCTAATTGTAGTTGAGAGTATTGATGAAGCTAGTACTCAGGACAATACTTAATGTCGAGTGATTTTTATGTAGTGGTCACAGGGCTAGTTTCATGGTATCTCAGTCTTCACTAAACTTGTTTGTGAGGTATCATACAGATAAAGACTCTCAAAAACTTGCTTACTATATTATCATTTGTGTGTTTACTCATTTATTCAACAAATGTTTATTGAGGACCTCTTAAATGCCAGGCACTGGTCTAGTTTTAGGGGATACCCTAGTGAGCTCTGCCCTCATAGAGCTTGCATTCTTTTATTTTTTGTTTTTAGAGAGCGTGGAAGAAAGGGGGAGAGACAGAGAGAGAGGGAAACATTGATGTGAGAGAGACACATCGGTTGCCTCCCACATATGCCAGAACAGAGCCTGCAATCGAGGCATGGGCCCTTGACCAGAATTGAAGCTGCAGACTGACCCTCTATCCACTGAACCAGACCGGCCAGGACAGAGAGCTTGCATTGTGATGGAGGAAACAGTTCATAAAAGATGTGCTAGTTGGATGGTGGTCCAAACAATCTCCAGAAAAAAATGATCTTTTTGGCACTCAGAGGATAAGAGAAGTGATTCCTTGAGCCAAGTCAGACTTTGACTGTGGGGTGAAATATCAAAATTAAAACCTGATGGTCATCTCAGAGATTTACTTCTGCTTTAGAGATTAGAAATTGAGATTTGTTTCCTCAAAAGAGTCATTTCGTAATCTCCTATGAACACAGTGCACTGATGACCCCTGTTTTAGGCTGCGGGGGGCCAGGGAAGACATCACTCTTCAGCATTTACTCAGCTCGGTGTTTATAGTAGCCCTTCATGGACTTAAAAATGCCACCAGGCTGTGGAAACAAGCTACCACAAGCTGGAGCCAGGTGGAGAAGTGAGTACTACAGATGGAGGAGTAGGTCTGGCACTCTTTCAAAAATTCTTTAGATATTTTCCACCAGAGGTAAGAGGGGAGGCCGCATGCTGGGAAGGAAAAGGAGTGGGGTGGGAGTCTCTGCTCAGTTTCTTTGCTATTCCTCCAAGCAGCTCCACTTTGGCCCACATCAATCAGTAAAGGGTGCAGATAACCGCATCTACCCTCCTTAGAAGGTGGTTGCAGGGCCTGTCTCACCCACAACCCATCAACAGTAGCTCCTTAAAGTATTTTTCCCCATCACATGGCACATCCTCTGAGATGTACAGGAATTTCCTTGTTCATCATCTCAGTTCAGTTCTGCTAAGGTTTTCATTTTCCCAACATGTTTGTATGTCCTGTATAGATTGAGATCTTGGGGCGAGGTCTCTTGACCCACTTTTCTTTGAATAAGAATCTCATTTAGGTGACATTTTATCTTTCCATTCTCTAAATCTATATATATTTTTACATGAAGCTCCTAGATGAGTATTTGGTGCCTTTGTCCTGAAGTCCATTCCTATATGCTTGTTTTCAATTGTCTCATAGACCCCATCTCTGAAGCACAGCGACAGCCTCTTCCTCCTTTAGCCCCATCAGTATTCCATCGAGCTCTTGGCCTCACATCGTCACCATGCAGTGTGACGGATGGCACCCCACTGCTCTGGGATCCCTGGTCCAGCCAGGGGGCCATGTGGCATCACCACACACTTGTCACTTCCTCAAACCTCAGGGAAGCCTGTGCCACCCCCTGCTGTGGGGTTAGTTCTGCAGCTGAGCATGACTTTTATAGCCGGCTCTCATCTCTTTCATCTCATTCTCATCTATTTCATATCCTTGATATCCTCTCTCTAATATAAACTGTCCTCAGGATATTGCTTTATCTGCATCCCTCTCAAGTATAGGATATTTATTTTCCCCCACCCCATACCTCAGGCTAGCCGGTGCCTAAGTCAGTGACAATGCCAATGTCAGACCATTGCTCAGCTGCCCATTTATAAAACCCCAGCCTTCTTTCAACCTGTGGCCTCTGGTTTTTCTACCATCTACCCCCACTTTGCTGTCACTTTGATTCTTCTTTTTTTTTTTTTGCCCTTCATACCCAAACTTCTCTATTCCTACTCCTATTATCATCTTGCTGATGTCGACATGCCATCAATCACTTTAACTTCTAAATTTTTCTTACCTCCTTATTCCCAAAGACTTTTTCACCTATTTGTTTTCTTAACAACTATTGATTTTTAGAGAGAGAGGGAGGGAGAGGAATATTCTTTTCTCTCACTAGGATGTAAAAGTTAGCTTTTGCTGCATAATCAACTCTTCCAAAAGCTAGTGGCTAAAAACAAAAGCCCATTTATACAGCTCCTGGTTCTCTATGTTGACAATTTGGGCTGGCTCATCTGATCTCTTGGCTATCTGTGCTTTCTCATGCAGCTGTGGTCAGCAGTTGAGGGGGCTAGACTGTCTGGTTTATGATAGTCTCAACTGAGATGACTGGGATTACTGGGATGACTGAAATCTCTCCACGTGGCTTCTCCTCAGGTCAGCATGGTGTATGTGTAATTTGAATAATTCCAAAAGCAACAAAAGAAAAAGCATTCAAGGTTCTTGAAGTCTAGGCTTGGGTCTTGCCATACTCTATGGATCAAAGCAAGTCATCATGCTAGCACAGATTTACAGAATGAGAAAATAAATTCTACCTCTTGATGAAAGGAGATGCAAAGAATTGTGATCTATTTTGCTATACACCATGAGGATTCAATTCACTGATTCTACCTCTCTATCACTCCCTGACTCCATCTTCCTTCTTACCCAGCTTAGATGTTTGAATTCATAATTATAATCATTCCTTTGAATCTACGCCCAAATGATTTATCTCTCTCTCCATTTACTACAACCAGTTCAGAAATCTGCAGCCCTAGAAAACCATCTCTTTTTCCTTTGCCTGTGTACATGGTGCTGAATATCACTGGGAGAAAAAAATCATGTAACTGGGCTAAATTTAATACTTGTGGACAGAGTTTTGAGTTGCTTTAATATTCATTCTTCTTATTATTTTCTTAAATAATTCATGGCCCAGAAGGCTTTGACTTTTTGTTTCCTCTCTCTCCCTCTTCTTCTCTATTGTAATAAAAAAGGTGGGCAGACTGAGAGGGAGCTGTACTCTTTTATCTTCTATTACTTCAACGTTGTCACACAGGTTTCTCCAGAGGCCATGCTGTAATTAGGTTTGATTGATTGATACTTTCTGAAAGGCAAAATAAATTTTATAGCTGTATAGGTAAGCTTTTCAAAAAACTCCCAAAATGTGATAGTCATGAAACCTGCCTTGGACCCATGACTTTCCTTGGAGCTAGCCCAAAGGTGGTGGCCCGCATGGTGTAGGCAAGTTTACCACCATCAACAAGCAAATCGTTCTTCTCTGTCTTGTGCTTTCATTTTGATATTTCTTTCTATTAGAGAGCAAAAATATCGTCTCAAAGCCTTCAGAAGCAGTTAGTGGTTGCCTAGCAACATAATTCCCAGCAAAGTTTGTGGCTTCCTCCGCAGAAAAGAGGGGGAAAACTCTCTCTCTCTCGGCTCCCTGTGAGCCTCTTGCATTCTCTCAGTATATTGATCTCTGGCTGATTGAAACCATATAAAATGATATATACAAAGACTCAGACAGTCAAGTGTGAATACAAAATAGGATTATTATCTCTCATTAAAACTCATTTTAATCCCCAGCTCAGTGCAGTATCTTTGCAGCCAGGATATGAATCACTGGTCTCCAATTTCTGGAATATTCTTCTGATGCAGACAGAACTGCAAATGTCAGTCCCCAAAAGCAAATGAATCACCCCCCAAATTCTTTTGTTCTTTCGTCTGGAGATAAGTGGCACCTGTTTTGCAGTCTGTTCTTGGCCCCCTATCTCTCACTTTGCAAAGCTGCAAAGTTGGCATGTTGGAATCTGTATTTGTGATTGCCTCTCTACTTGCCAGTGAGTTTATCTACCGAGTTTGTTTATTTTAGCTATTACTGCACATACTATTTGTTATGCACCTTAACTCTTTCTCCTTATTTTTATGTTCTCAAAACTTTTTTTAGAGAGAGAGGAAGGGAGGAAAGGAAGGCTGGGGAGAGAGAGAGAGAGAGAGAGAGAGAGAGAGAGAGAGAGAGAGAGAGAAAGAGAGACATTTATTTGTTGTTCTACTTATTTATGCATTCATTGGTTGATTCTTATATGTGCCCAGAGTGGGGATCAAACCCACAATCTAGGCGTATTGGGACAACGCTCTAACCAACTGAGCTACCCTGCCAGGGCCTGTTCTTAAAACTTTTGTGTCTGCATTTGTGTTCTGGTTATTTCATCTATGAGTTGAGTGACCCTGGGTAAATTTAATTGATATTCTATGACTTAATTTCCCCATTTGTAAAATGGGAATAAAAAGAGAACCTAAAAATAAAATAAATTTATGAAATATTAAAATGTCAGTCACATTGCAGATGTCCTATAACATTAGTTATATTAATACCGACAGCCTGTCTCCATCATACACCATCTTATTTTTGTCTTGCTCTATTCTGTTTTGCTTTGCCTGAAATGTCCTCTCCTTTGCTTATGGCATAGTGGTTGAGAACATGGGCTTTGGGATGAGACTGAACTAGGTTTGGCTTTAGGGCATTTCATGTATTAACTGTGTGACATTGTTAAGAGCTTAGCACAATGCTGCAAAAGTGATTATTATCCTACTTCTCCTTCAAGATCCAACTCAGGGGAGATCACCTATGTGCCAGCTACTAAGTTAGCTATGAACTTACCTTCTGGAGTTGACTTTCTGGGTACAGGAGTCTGCAACCTGTGTTACTCTCTTGCCTGCAGGCTTCCTGTTAGATTCTATCTACAGGGGGCAGGAGAGGGAGATTGTGGGACTGGAGAAGGAAGAAGGGACTGTTCCTTCCTGTTTGTCTTCTGGGTGCTGCCCTCTGGCTGTCTGCTCCTGGGGGCCAGTAACATTTCTTCACCTCACCTGAGATAATTTAGACTTCTCATTTTATCTCCTCACAGGGCAGGGACTAGGGTGAGGTGAGGCTTCGCCTCAGGTACAGAATTCGAGAAGCCACCAAAATTCTCCGGAATTCAGGTAAATCATCCTATATAATAAAAGGCTAATATGCAAATCAACTGAACAGTGAAACGACCGGTCACTATGATGCGCACTGACTACCAGGGGGCAGACGCTTAATGGAGAAGCTGCCCCCATGGTGGTCAGTGTGCTCCCACAGGGGGAGTGCAGCTCAGCCAGAAGCTCTGAGCTGGGCTCACGGCTAGTGAGCACAGCGGCGGTGGCCAGACTACAAGAGGACCCCCTTGAATGCATGAATTTTGTGCACAGGTCCTCTAGTACTATATAATAAAAGAGTAATATACAAATTGACAGAATGGCAGGATGACCGGTCGTTACGATGCACACTGACCACCAGAAGGCAGACAGAAGCCGGGTGAGCACAGCGGCAATGGCAGGAGCCTCTCCCGCCTCTGAGGCAGCGCTAAGGAGCAGTGAGCAGACAGGCAGTAAGGAGCAAGGGGTCCCAGACTGTGAGAATTTTCATGCACCAGGCCTCTAGTATTCTAATAAAATATTAAAATCAAAGTGAAATGCAACAAAACCATGATGAACAAGATATCAACATTTGAGAGACTGGGGCCATGCTGAGCCACATTGGAGTTTGAGGGAAAAGGAAAAATATGCTCCACTGGCTTCAGTAGAGACAAACTCATAGAAATATGTTCAAAATCTATTTTTTTTCTTATTTCATTTTCAATTGTGAGAACTGCCCTATTTGACCATTTCTCCTGTCCAAGGGATGATCTTGAATAATTTTGTATTAGCTTAAGCTAATGTAAAATGATAGTAAATTAGGTTTTGGTTATAGAAGTAATTTAAACTTAAATAACATTGTGAATTTTAATGTACCTATTTTCCAATATTCGATTACTTTAATGTTTCAGGAAAAGTCACCATTGAAAAAATACCTAATATCATGTATAGATGGATGCATAACTTTTCCCTCTGCCTTCAGGCTTCCATATGGCCCAGCAGCCCAACGCTGCCTTTTCACTTACCTTGTCCAGAATTTTATATTAGTTAACGATTCTTTATATTCACTTCTCTCTGTCAAAGTAGCTGATGGACCCTGAATGATGCAACCTCTGAGTGAGAAATGGACTTCTTCCTGTTCTCTTTACCACTCCTCTGAGCACTATCCCACATCTGTACTTTGCTCATTTTCTGTATCAGATGAAATAAAGGGTGTCCCAAAATTTACACAAGATTTGAATTTTGTGTGAACATTAACAATAACAACAACAAAAAATAAAAGCCTAATTTTACTTGTTTTTTTTTTTTAAAATATATTTTATTGAGTTTTTACAGAGAGGAAAGGAGAGAGATAGAGAGTTAGAAACATCGATGAGAGAGAAACATCGACCAGCTGCCTCCTGCACACTCCCCACTGGGGATGTGCCCGCAACCCAGGTACATGCCCTTGACCGGAATCGAACCTGGGTCCTTTCAGTCCGCAATCGAACCTGGGACCTTTCAGTCCGCAGGCCGACGCTCTATCCACTGAGCCAAACCGGTTTCGGCTTTACTTGGTTTATTGAATCAGATTCTAATATCTGTTGCCTTTGATTTCAATCCCTTCAATTTGATAAGCATTACCAAGTACCAATTATGGCCCAGAAGCAGGGACAATGAAGACCAATGAAGACCACGGCTTTGCATATGTGCCAGCAAAGCCATGGAGGCCATTTACCTGATGTGCCATTCCATACATTACCCTAGACTGTATACTTTATGAATCAATAAAAAATTTACAATTTTTAATTATAAACCTGTGTTTCTATCAAAATTACTTCTTGCGTGAATTTTGGGACACCCTTTACAAGCCTCCCTTCCCCACACATACATTCTTCTCTTCAGTGCAAATCCAATCCATTGTTCAAGACCCATGTCACGTGCTCTGAAATCATTCTTCACCCCCCACTAAATGAATGTCTTCTCATTTTACTGGATCTTAGAGCCATTTGGGCATTCGTGCCTGTTTTGTGGTTATGTGTGCGTATTTCTTATTTCTTCCCCACTGCACATCTGGAGTTCAAATCTTTGAGGGTCAAGGACTGTCCTGCTGGTCTTACTCATCCTTGAGCTTTGGGGCATGATGCAGAGAGAATTGCAGACACAGCTTGGCCATGGAGAGCCGGCATTTGGCACAGAGGCAGAAGAAACACTATTAGATGTTTAAACTATTTTTTTTTTCATGTTCCCAATGGTCTAAATGTTTCTTCTTCTTTTTTTTTTCTATCTCTGCCTGGGTACTCAGTTTTGATTCTTGAAAGGGATAATTAACGCCTCTTCTTTGTTTAGCCTGCTGAGTACTGGGGGCCATTTGAAACAGTCATAAGCAACAAACAAACAAACAAAAAGAAACACACAAAACAGTCATAAGCAATATCTTCCCCGAGTTAGAAAGAGAGTGATTTCCAGGAAGCAGACTATGAGATATTTGTCAGTGGGAGCCAACAGTCCTGGCGTGAATGGCTTTTCCTCGCAGAAGAGATGGGGTGTTGGCAGGATCCATTAATGAAGGAACCATGGTAACTCGGACCAGAGGGGATATTCTGCTTACTTCTATAGCAATGAAAACACCTCCCACACAATTGAAACATTAGGAACGGCCCATCCCTAAAAAACAAAGACCCCCACCAGCTCCAACTTTGTTCTTTTCGAAAAGTCTGCGCCCACTGAGACTGGGGGTATTTTCTCAGAAGTTTGTTTATTTATATAGTGTAAAATGATATCTTCAAACTGGAGAGCAACTGATTCCAGACTACAAAAAGAATTTTCCAAAAACAAATCCACGAGGTCAAGTTTCAGCGTCACAGAAGGGGTAATTTAGGCAAACTTGGCCAACCACAACAGACGCCAGCAGATTAAATTGCTGCTTGGAGCAGGAATTTGTGTTCCTAGACCTTGGGCAGCCCTGGAACCTCCAGTGCAGTCTGAGCTGAGAGCTTTTCTCGAGAAGCTCACATTTTAGGCTCGTTATCCCCAAGGGGTAGAGGGAAGGAACAGAGTAATGCAAGTCGTAGAGGAGACTCTGACCCTTGACTGCCTTTAGGTGCCTACTGTTATGCCTTACTTCTCAGACGAAGACCATGGCTGATTTAATTCTCATCAGAGCAGCATTATTTATTGCAGAATGGATGAAAGACCCAAAGGATAATAGTGGTTTCTAGGCCTTCGAGGACCACTTCAGAAGTTCAGTGGGGTTTTCTTTTAGAGTTAGACACGTTCAACTCTCCTGAACCACAGAATATTCTCTGCAGTGCACTGATGTAGGTGAGAGACCTGATGTGCCTAGACACACCCAAAGAAAACAAATCTGTATCTCCCTAGGTAGGTTTCTTTATTATTTTACTTTTTCATCCATCCGTCCCTCCATCCATCCATCCATCCATCCATCCATCCATCCATCCATCCATCTATGCAAGTCCTTACTGAGAGCATACCATATGCCAACACCATGCTGCTAGGAGGTGGCTGGCGTGTAGCATAAATAGAAAATACATAGTCTCTGCCCAAGGACTGGCCTTGCTTCCTCAGACTTCAAGCCTGGTATGCTTGACATATTCCCAGATGTTTGGAAGGCTCTCATAAAGTGATAGGCCTCACAGGGAAACCTTTAGATGTCTCCCATGGGCTACTCAAAGCATCAGAAATTGGACCTGAGAGTTTCACACAAAAATTTAAAGTATTCCAAGTGGCTTGTTATCTTTAAAACAAAACGGAAACCAGTGGTTTGCATTAGGGGTGATTTTGCTCTCCAGGAGACCTGTTCCAATGTATGGAGACATTTATGATTGTTGTGACTGGGAGGGGGTAGAGGAATTTGCCAGGGATGCTGGTGTTACAAGACAGTACTTCTAACAAGGAAACCTAGCCTAAATTGTTAGTAGAGCTGTTTGAGAAACCTCGTTTTTAACCAATATGGCCATAATCACTCATTTTTTCCTAGTTTTAATCAAGTTGGGCAACTTATTTTGAAAACAGATTGATATGATACTTGCTGAGTATCACTGTACATTAACAATGATGAGCCGTAACTGGAATTTAGTCCTGCCTGACTCCAGCTTGGGGGCAGGCAACGCCTTTTGATCTTCAACTTCCTGCCTCTAATGGCCTTAGCAGAAATCCTGCGCATCTGCCCAAGTCACCTCTCTGCTTCTTCTGAAAAGTTCTGGGAGTTTAGTTTCCCTACTTTAGTGATATGGGATCTGAAAGTCAAGATAAGGCTTACTCAAGGTCACCCAGCGGGGCTTGCCGACCAGCTTTCTGCCCCCCCCCCCCCCCCCCCCCCCCGCTACTCATTCATTGGTCCCTGCAGGGGAAATGCACAGTCTAAATCTGAAGAGATCACTGCCCACAGTCCACAAAGTGTGAAGGTGAAGTTTAGTCAGGCAGGTGATTTATACTTGCTTATTTCCTTTAAAACCTCGATGGAGAACAGAGCTTTCAGCTAGGATGACAAGGAAGGAAATCCAATATTTTTAAAGCTCTGTTGTTGTTATTCCTCTCCAAGTATGAAAATATTTTTTGTTTAAAAAGTCTGTGTGCCTGGGGAGGCTTGGATGAGAGTGAATTTTTGTGGAGTCACTAACTCATCACAATTTGTTCAAACAGAAGAGTCTACCGGGAATCTCCTGATGGTCAAATGATCCACACAAACCAAAGAACTGGACTGCAAACACCAGGGCCAAGGAGCCTAGTGCGGAGTGTAATAGACTGACTGGTAGGGAGTTTCTAAAAAGCGACATGAACCGACTTGGTTTGGGTTATAGGGATCCTAAATTACGGTGATAAAATTTATGAAAGTAATGGAATTGCTAGCTTAGTTAGGCCAGTCATTTCTTTTGATTATTATGGGGAGAGGTGTGTGTGTGTGTGTGTGTGTGTGTGTGTGTGTGTGTGTGTGTGTGTGTAGGGGTTTACAATTTACAGTATATAGAGACCAGGAAGTATCCTCTCTCTACCTTCCTTTCTTCTGATAGTTCTTATTTTTTAAAATAAATATATTTTTATTGATTTTGGAGAGGAAGGGAGAGGGAGAGAGAGAGAGAAAGAGAGAGAGAGAGAGAGAGAGAGAGAGAGAGAGAGAAACATTAATGATGAGAGAACCATTGATTGGCTGCCTCCTGCATGCCCCCTACTGGGGATAGAGCCTATAACCCAGGCATGTGCTCTTGACAGGAATCAAACCTGGGACCTTCAATCCACAGGTCGACACTCTATCCATTGAGCCAAACTAGCTAGGGCCAAGTGTACTTCCTAATTATCCTTTCATCTGAGTGTTGTCTGCCCTAATTTCTT
This sequence comes from Myotis daubentonii, assembly GCF_963259705.1. Classification (NCBI taxonomy): domain Eukaryota; kingdom Metazoa; phylum Chordata; class Mammalia; order Chiroptera; family Vespertilionidae; genus Myotis; species Myotis daubentonii. The sequence goes on along the minus strand of NC_081842.1, from coordinate 12,215,446 downwards.
TTGCTGGATATGACACGTTTAGGAACCCAAAGATATGCTTTCTAAACATGGCTATCCTACAAGCTAAATAGCCCAACGAGGCATTTTCTTCTTTTGGTGGAAGCCAACGTTGTTTCGCTGCAACTGGAATTAATCAATGTAGCCCAATGTTTATCTGTCTGCATCTTGTTTTAAGAAATCTATGAATTATAGGTTCCGAGCTAAAAAAGAAAAAATAGAGCAAAACCTCTAAAATCTCAGAGGGCGTGGCCATAGTTGTCACAGTTGACTAAATTGCTTGTATGTGCTCATAAATGTTATTTATTTATTTATCTTAAAGGGAGATGGCCCCCAGTTTTCAGCACATTCTCAAATAGTTCAGGAACTAAAAAAAATTGAAAGCCACCTCTGAACATCTGTGTGATAACTGATACTGACTGTACTAACACTAGAATGTCAAGTCCACAAGGACAGGCATTTTGGCTATTTTGTTCACTGCTATAGCCTGGAGCATAGTAGGTACAGAATGAATACTTGTTAAATGAAGGAATGAATCACACAAAAGCATTGTAAGATCTCAGTATTCTCTTAAATAGCTAAAAAAGACCACATTTTATTTAATAAGAATGAAACGTTGTTGATTAAAAAAAAAACACCCCACAAAACCGTTGCCCTGGCCATTGTGGCTCAGTTGGTTGGCATCATGTCGCATGCACCAAAAGGTTGCCTGTCCGATTCCTGGTCAGGGCACATATCCAGGTTGTGGTTCGATCCTGGTTGGGGTGCATACAGGAGGCAACTGATTGTTGTTTCTCCCTTACACCAATGTTTCTCCCCCTCCCCCTCTTTCTCTTTCTCTCCCTGTCTCCCTTCCTCTCTCTCTAAAATCAATAAAAACATATTAAAAAACTATTGACCCAAATCTGATTAAGGTTAATTAAGCAGAATGGCTAGAGGTTTTAATTTTGCACGTATTTGGCTGATTGGCAGTTTCTCTACTTATAATTTCATCCATCAGCTCATGTTGCCTAAGAAGATCTGTGGTTTTTGCAGATTTTGTAATACCTGCTCATTTGTCAATTTTCTGTGAGTCTGAACCAGATTAAGCAGTCCAGTCAATCTTCCTCTTCCAGTTGCCCTTGCAGTGTTTCCTTGTGGCAAACCTCTGGAAATTTCATTTATTCATCCATTCATTCATTTATTGCCTACATGTGTTTCAACAAGAATGTAACGATTCCTCTGCTGTTCCGGGGTTTGGGAAATTTTACAAAAGAAAAGTTTTGTTTTATTCCTCCAACCTGTATACTCACTTCCCAGATGACTGTTGGTGCTACAATTGGGGCAAATGAACATGTATTTAGTGTTAGTTGTAAACTTTTAATAATTAGACAGTTGAGGATACCAAGGAACATGGTATATCTGTATAAGAGTATTTAGAATAAAACGCATTTGTTTTCTTAACAAATACATTTTACTGAATTTTGATTTAAAAAACCAAATGATGAAAGAAATAATAGTATCGGTGATAAAAGACTAATAACATAAATTAAAAAGTATATGTTAAAAAACTTCATGCAAATTGTTTAACATTATTGCCATGTCAAAATTAGTGAATTAAAGGGAAATAGGCAATTATTAAAAATAAGCAAATTGGCCCTAGCTGGTTTGACTCAGTGGCTAGAGCGTCAGCCTGTGGACTGAAGGGTCCCAGGTTCAGTTCCAGTCAAGAGCACATGCCAGAGTTGTGAGCTCGATCCCCGGTAGGTGTGTAATAGGCAGCCAGTCAATGATTCTCTCATCATTGATGTTTTTATCTCTCTCTCCCTCTCTGAAATCAATAAAAATATATTTAAAAAAATAAGCAAATTGGTCAGAAGCGAATTACAAAGGCCATAAAAAATATAGGAGCCCAAAGATGTTTAGTTCTTCTATTTGGGCCCGATTTATTCCTCTCCACAACACTGCTAATAAATACCTGCCAACAGTGAATTTCACTTTTCTTTCTCAGTCTCTGGCCTACCTGGTAAATTCCGTTATTCTAGATGAACTGCCTCCATAATGTTAACATCTGACCTAAAATGATAGCACAGTTTTCAAAATCAGGACTATGGTAGGGTTTGCTCTACTTTTCTGTCTTATCTCATTAAGTCTCCATTTCTCCACTTCAGAAAAAGCAAAATAGAAAGAGGAATCTACTCATCACAGGCAGCCCTGGGGGATGGCTGTCTCTCCAGCCCTCTCCGTTTGGCTGCCTGGATTCTTTCTCCACAGCACTGGGCTCTGTGCTGCCCAATGGCAGCGCGTTAGCCCAGGGTTCAGAATGCTGGCTGGTTTCTGTAGTAAGAACTCTTAGAATCTTCTTGTTGAGGCAAGATAGTAGGAAGCTAGGGGGATTCCTTGACAAGCGGAATAAGGGAAGCTGTGACAATATCATTAAACAAGGCCAAACACTGAGCAAGTTACAGCCACCTACTGAATCACAAGGTTTAATCTTCCCTAACCAAGGCCACTTAGGAGCAAATGGTTTACACATTCCAGACTGACTGGGACAGAATGGCCCCGGTCCTGGCCCCTCTTCAATGACGTTCCTTAAAAAAGAAACTAACCAGAAAATAACCCCTGGCCCCTCTATACACACATGTTGATGAATCCACCTATGGAGGGGCACACCTGAAAGCTAATGACTATCCTGTTAAGACTCTCCCCTAAGACCGCACCCCCTCCCCCCCTAGGATTCCGCAGGTCAAAGAGAGATAAAATGCCTCAAGACAAAGAGCCACGGTGCACCCTCGCAATGCACCCTTGCAAGCAAGAGCATGTCGATGCCTTGTATCTTTGCAGTTTTTCTCCTAAACTCTAAGGGACCCCACGAGACTTGGAACCAGGACAGCAGCAGCGTGACCTAGGCTAACCCTGAACCTGTCTCCTAGGCCCCCTTTTCTCTGACTTTCCCTCTGCTGTTGCTTTCTTTCCCTTTGTTTCCCTGTCCCCAGCTTTAATAAACATGCTCTCAAAAGCCACTTGGCCTCCTGCTGTGAAATATTCCCCACATGAAGGCAATCGCCACACATTACCGCTGGCCTTAGGCAGACCTGCCCTGGGCCCAGACCCTGCCCTCTAACATTATCAGGGGCTCAGATTAATAATCCAGATCTCAGCCTCATGCTGATTCATACTATCTACTTAACATGAGGTTTACCTCCTTTTTAGTTAATACTATTCCTTTATAATAAAAAATGCATATATATCTTGTAGTATGTCCAGCCTGGACATGTATGTCAAGATGGTTCCAAACTCTAGCCTCTGGTTTGTTTTGGTGATTTTCATACTGCTTAGATCTGGTGATTATTTCTAAAAAAAATTAAAACAACCCAAGATTTATTTGAAGGGTCACATTTCTAGCTCATGGGTTCTTGTTATTGTCCTTCTGCAGCTTTGTTTTGCTGTGTGTGTGTGTGTGTGTGTGTATAGCATCGCCCAGGGAGCTGTTGGTTTGGGGTCAGGGTCATCCATCTCAGCTGTCTCCCACACCAATAGCAAACACAAGGGTAGCTTTACGTGTTCCACGACAGGAGACAAATCTCTCCGGAGGCGTCCCCACTGTGGAGTGGGAGAAAAACCCATGAGCAGTTTCCTGCTGACCCCTCTCGCTCACAGAGCTTTGTTGGCAGGAAGTGCCTTGGTTTTCTTGATTGAAGAAAGGAAAGGAAAAGCTAAATGGAAAACGTTCAAGGATCCGCTTGCTATTCAGACGGGAAAAAATTTATTTCCAAGGATCACATGGGGCATCTCTAAGATCTTTGTATTTACGTTACCATACGACCCCTTCCTTACCCCAGGAAAGAGGGAAAGAAACCCGCTGCGGTGTGTCGTCCGGGCTGTTTAATACCCGTCTGAGTGGAATGACCAGAAATCACTAGGTTGTGTCTGGTGGAGGCAACGCGAGCCTCTGGCCCCTCAGGATTGAATCTAGGAGGTAATCGAAACAGATAATTACTTCCTTAGCGTTTGCCATGTCTGCACTGCTTTCTGAGGACTCCACTCTGCCACGGGGAGAGAAGAGACAAGATCTAACGAGCCATTCTTGCCTGCCAAGTGTTCCCTTCTTTCCACGATGGAAATATGACTCGGCTGGGTGGGTCAGATCCAGTATTTCATCATGCCAAGAGAGACTCGCCTGCTGGGCGGCCAGAGTAAACATTCTCCAAGTCTTGGCTGGTCAGCAAGCCCAGAACCTTCACCCAATTCCCTGCAAACCTTTAACCAAGAATGATTTGTTTATCATGTTCTTTTCTTTCCCTTAAATCAATCTACTCTTATATGTGGAAATTAAATAGATTTGTGTGTAATGAGCCACTTGCATTTGCCAAGCTTATCTGCAATCTTAAGAAATTGTAGGAAATAGAGGACGGTAGAGAGAAAAATATTATGCAGGAGACGTTGGATTGTTTGGGAAATGTTTCATCGGAATAGAGATCTATTAGTGTCAAATGGTTAAGCCAGCAAAAGGCAACAACATACATTAAAACAAAAATCAGGTCTGTGTTTGAAACTGCAAGCTGCAGGGTGTTTTTTCAGCCATTCCTGCCTTCATTATATTTTCATCTTTTCGCCTCTGGGCATTAAAATGCAACTAATCCACAACTCACCAAACCCATCAGCATAAACAAACAAACAAAAATGAATGATCGGATGACACATCGGTGGCACTGGAGTCAGTTTAGTATCATGTAGATGTGATGGTCATGTTGGTGTCAGAGCAGTCTCTATCATGATAGATGGACCCATTTTGGGACTTTAATTCTGAGTTCTTTTATAGATGGCTGCTGTATGTGTGTACTTGAAATAAAACATCTGTGTTCTGTTCATTTTTGTTGTTTGTTTCTGCTTTTGCTTTTTTCTCAAAGTTTTCTGAGAAAATTGTCTGCTTTCTAGGACAGGAAAAGGGAAATTTCCCTGTAGCTGTCCTTTGAGTGAGAGCATTCTAATTATTTCTTTGCCACTAAAGCACACGCTGCCATGGAAATGATCACTGACAGAGGAGGTAGGAGTCTGCCGCTGTGGTTTCGCCTCCATCCCCCTCAGAACTGCTGAGAACGCCCCCTCCCAGTCTTGACATCTGAAAGGCAAAGCTCAGAATATGAGACACCCCGCCCCCCCTCCACCCATCAGTGCAGGGACAGCCAGAGTGTCCTCCTGCCCATGCTGACTGAGGTCCAGTGCACCTGCAGCACTATTATAACTGAGACAAGAAAACTCTTCCTTTAATCTTCTTCTGAAAAACAGAGGGGAGAATATCACCATCATATGTGTTTTCTTTCCTATTAGTTCCTAAGTTTTTGTCTTTTAGACAAGACAATTGTGAGAATCAGAGGGTCCTTCTTTCCTTCCTTCCTTCCTTCCTTCCTTCCTTCCTTCCTTCCTTCCTTCCTCCCTCCCTCCCTCCCTCCCTCCCTCCCTCCCTCCTTTGCTCCTTCCCTCCTTTCTTTCTTTCTTTCTTTCTTTCTTTCTTTCTTTCTTTCTTTCTTTCTTTCTTTCTTTCTTTCTTGTACTCGTAGTGTGCACCTTGAGGGTGGGAAACCAGCTTTTCTTGGCAACCAAGACCATCCACACTGGTCCCTCAGCCTGGCCTGCACCCTCTCACAATTCGGGACCCCTCGGGGGATGTCTGACTGCTGGTTTAGGCCTGATCCCTGCGGACATCCCTCTCGCAATCTGGGACCATTGGCTCCTAACCGCTGGCCTGCCTGCCTGATTGCCCCTAACTGCTCACCTGCCTGCCTGATCACCCCTAACCGCCTCTGCCTGCCTGCCTGCCTGATTGCCCCTAACCACCTCTGCCTCAGCCCCTGCCGCCATGGCTTCGTCCAGAAGGATGTCCGGAATGACGTCTGGAAGGTTATTCGGCTGTCTGGTCTAATTAGCATATTACACTTTTATTGTTATAGATATTGATTTCCGTGAGGAAAGGAGAGGGAGATAGTAACATCAATGATGACAGAGACATATCATTTGGTTGCCTCCTGCATGCGCCCCTGACCAGGCCCAGACCAGGGAGGAACCTGCAAGTGAGGTACATGCCCTTGATCGGAATAGAACCCAGGACCCTACAGTCTGCAGGCAGACGCTCTATCCACTGAGCCAAACTGGCTAAGGCTGAGGGTTTTTTACTTAAAAAAAAATTCCTTCTACTATATTATCATTAGCAATTTTGAGTCCCAAGTGGCCTCCATGTTTCTTTCAACAATTTCATGCCCTGCCAAACATCGCAGGAAAACTGGGAACAGAGGCTCAGTCTCTTGACTCAACAAAATCACATTTACATGGTTAACTCTGCTGGGGATGGTGCAGGGAATGTCATAGCATGAAGATAATGTAGGAAAATTATTTCAGTCCCCTATCTGTGTGGCCTACAGAGAGGTGACTTTCTATTCTACCTTATTCGCACCTTGAAGTTAGTCCTTTCCTGACATCATTTGGAAGCAATACACAATGTCTTTATACAACTTGGCAGTTCAGATGGATTTGGCCTTGGCAGCCCAACATTGATCTTAGGCCTTTGGGCAGAATTCAGGTGACTAGAATGAGACAGGTAGCTTGGAGACCTAAGGGTTATTTCTTCATTCATGTTTCTGAGCCAGCCATAAAGTCAAGTGCAATGCACTCCTCTTCTCTTGAAGGTAGAGATACAAAATCTTCAGCCAGAGACATGTCCAGAGACTCGCAGAGTCCCTGAGCCGCGCCCTGTGTGCACACTGGCTGTCAGGGAAAGCTAAACGGTCAGGGTGAGGTCTCTGCTGAGTTCAGTGTTCTTAGATGATCTTTCTATTTGCAGAAGAACCTGCCTTCCACATAGGCAGGGCTCTTATGAGTAGCGTAAGCTTAAAATGATCCTGAAGAGACCAGACTGTTAGGTCTGACCAAAGAATTGAATGGATGCCCCCTCCCCTGGGAACTGACCTTGAGGCCACTGCACAATGGACATTCCACTTGCTTCGACCACATTCCACTTGCTAAGACCATTATCTCTCCCCTCCGGAGTTTCCCAGAATCCAGACCTGCACAGAGAATTCGCCCAGAAAAATCCCACCTAGAGTCCTTTAAAAACCTCTGACTCCCCGTCTTTGGGTGCTGGCACCATTTTGGGGCTCATTCCAGCCGGTATCCAGATGACCTAACAAATTCATAATGCTTTACCCCTTTTGGCCTCCTGCGTTCGTCCTTCGGCGACCCTAACACAGACATGTGATTATAAATACACCCTGAAATTGGCAAGGTGCCCGTTCCAGGAACTCATTTCACTCAGGCCCATTTCTTTGCAGATAATTTTGCTTCCTCTATTGTTGAAGCTTATTAACGATCAGGCAGGCCTTCGGTGGAGTGTTCCTGAGGTGTTTCTATTGCTCTGAGTTGGTCATTTTCCTCTCTCCTATTAAGTGTCTACATTGCAGGGTGCAATTCGCCAAAGCTTTTATCTTAATTCCTAAGCAGAAGTAAAATTCTCCAGTAATAGGTGTAATTTTCATCAAATGATTGCGTTCCTATTCTTATTGTTGGAGCTCCATCGCTCGATGTGCAAGGGCTGCTGGCCGTAGATAAAACCCTCTGGTTTGGAAGGATGAATAAAACCGATGAAGCAATTTAGAAGCTTGCTTTTGCCACCCAAGCTTATCAGAAGCCTGTTTTCTGTGCTAGGCCGGCCAGCCGTGTGAGGGTGCCATCTCAGAAACACGTCCTCCAGCCCTGCGGGCTGCCCCCAGTTCTGTGTGGGGTAGGGATAAGCCTTCCCTACTGAGCCCTACCCAAAACGCAGATTTGTAGCAAAATAAAAACTGTTAGTGTACAATCGCGGTTTGGGGTGGTAATGGTTACTTGGAGAAGGAACTTGTAATGTCTTGAGAGTAGAACATGTTTTGTTGTTTGTTTGGTTGGTTTTTAAACCATTGCATCTCTCTGACCTGGGCATTATCTAAGTGCATACAGTAAGCACTCAATAATTTTTAAATGAGTGAATAACCCAATATGAAGCTACTGTATCCGTCTCACAAACTGAATGATGGAATTTCGCATTCACTGCTAAGGTCCCGGTTTGGAGAAATAGCCGAGCCCAGAAAAAGCTCAGTGCAGGGCGGTTAAACATTGTAACGTGCTTGGGAGCACATAAAACAGCTTCTCCAGGAATACTTGGTCACTTACTTTGGAAGTTACCCTAAAACCTTTTCAAAAGGAAGGCTGTTAGCAATGAGGCATGGCTTGCTAGTTAGCTTTGGAGCCTGTCATTTGCAAGGAAGGGGGTGGAGGACAATTTCTGTTGCTTTCATAGCCACCAGGGAGCTTCGTATTCTGATTTGATTTGCAAATGTAGTCTACAGGATACTCATTTGTATAATGAAAGCACGGGGATTACATAAGTTATTTGTGCTCCGATTTTTCCTCTATGCAGGAAGCCACACCACCCTCAGGCCCTTGTGTCTGTGGGTAAAGGAGAGGGAATACAAGAGAATGGACGCAGGGGCCGTTCAAGAATCCTCTACAAGAGAATTATCCCTGAGCGGCCAGCCTCGGAGGAAAATGCTGTCCATGGTTTGCCCCAAATTTGTCTCTCTTTTTCCATTTCTCTCTGGCAACGCACGACACTCCCAAGTCCCTCTGGGTCCTGTGGTCCTGTGGGAGGGCACTCCCATTACTGATGGGAGAGGGACTTTCACTTTGCAAAATCAATTTGGTGCCATGAATAAGAAGATAAGAATGAAATATACCGTCTACTTCTCAGACACTCTTCCGAGTAGCTAACGGTTATATACCATTTACTGCATATCACACAACGTTCTAAACACTAAATATATTAACAAATTTAATCCTCAGGACTCTCATACTAAGTCCTATTACCTTATTTTACAAATGAGGAGACGGAGCCCCCACTGAGGCAAAGCCGGACTCAAAAGTCTGTGTTCTTGACAATGGGGCAGTTGAGGGCCTGGGATGGGGTGGGGGATGGGGCCTCGAGGGCGGGTTGGAGGGGGTCAGTGGGGGAAAAAAGAGGACATATGTAATACTTTCAACAATAATTACTTCAAAAAAGTCTGTTCTTGAAGCAGATGCTAAACTCCTCTTATTAAAACACAAAAACTGAACAGGACAGTAATTTGCCTGTTAATAATATTACAAGCGTTAACAATATTTCTGTTTGAATGGTGGGATTGTGAGTGAATCCTCTTTTTCTGCTACCTTCTGTATTTTCTGGATAATTAAAACGTGCATTAAAAAAAACATAGTAATCTGAGCCTGCAACTCAGGGAAAAGGTTTAGATTTGAGCTTTTGCTTTGCACCGTTATAACTAGCATTTTCCATGGGGCTGAGGTTAGGAGCTGGTGCATAGGAGAGAAAGCTGAGGGCAGACCTTGGGGTCCCCCTGATAGATCCTCCCTTCCCCCAACTGGTGGGCGGGGTATGATGTAACCTGCAGCCCAGAAATACCTGAGTGACTAACCAGGTACCTTATATGGACTATACATTGGACCACCAATCAACACCTGCCAAATACCCTAAGCCCTTGTCCTATATGGACAATACAGTAAGCCACCAATCAGTGTGCGCCGAGTACACTAAGCCCCCCACCCCTTCCCATTCCCCCCCTCAAAAGGCGTGCCCACCCTGCACGTGTTGCTGTCTTCCCCTTGCGAGGCAGCCCGGCAGGTGCTTCTCCTCTAATAAAGCCTGTAGTCCTGGTTTTAGGCCTCCGTCTGACCTCCACAGCAGCGGTTCTTAAGACCTTTCATGGCTTATGCAACTATGGTGGGGGCAGGGGCTTATTAAGCACGCGGACTCCCAGGTCTCCCGAGATGATCTAATCAGGTCCAAGGTGGGGTCCAGGAAATTGATTTTTTGGGGGCAGGACTTACAGGCAATTCTGATGCAGGTGAAGGAGAAAGGCGTTTAGGAGACAGATCTGATGAACAGCACCCCAGGGAGGACTCAGGTAGGAGACAAACAACAGAGGGCCAGGGAGCCCCACGGCTTTGGGGACAACAGACGTAAAACGACTTAAAAGCACGTTGTGATAGAACAAGCGGTTGTCCACCCCGGCTGCTTGTTAGAATCACCTGGGGAGCTTTTAAAACATGCCAGTGTGGGACTTTGTTGGTCATGGTGCTTAGTGACCTGTAAGTAGAGAAAACAAACAAAACTCAGCAAATGCCAGAAGAGCGCCCCCTGCTGGTCTCTGCAGCCACCACAGCCCACGGGGCGCAGAAATCAGGGCAAGGAGCCTGAAAATCCCTGGAAAAGTGGGGAGGGGAGCAGGGGACTTGGAGGAAAAGCAGACAAAACCACCCCAAAAGAGAAAGGGAAGCAAGATATACAAAAATAGTGACCCTGAGGGGGACCTGGTAGCTCAGAGCCCTGGCTACGGAGAGGGGCTGGGGCGTGCAGGGCCAGAGGGTCAGACTTGGAGACGCATGGCTTCTGGGGGCAGCAGGGTCCGTGGAGAAGAGGGGGTGACCTGGGAAGCAGGCAGGGAAGGAAAAACGAGGAAAATGAAGGATCCTCCTGTAAACAGGAACAGGACGCATCAACCCCTTCCCTCCAACCCATTCATCAAAGACGCTGCACAGGAGAGCAGAGCGCCCCCGGCCCACCAATGACCAGGACCAGAAAATCACAGGCCAGGCTGGCTCAGAGGTTGAGAGTCCACCCAGCTCCCAGGAGGTCACCCATTGGGTTCCCTGTCAGGGCACATGCCTGGCTTGTGGGATCCATCCCCAGCAGTGGCGTGCAGGAGGCAGCCAATCAATGAGTCTCTCTCATCATTGATGTTTCCATCTCTCCCTCTCCCTTCCTCTCTGAAATCAATAGAAATATATTTAATAAAAAAGAAGAAGAAGACAGAAAACAGACCATTTCCACAGAGAACAACAGCAAAACGCCCCAAGTTGTGAATGGAAGATTCTCTGCGGGCCAAGTCTCCCACCCCCAACCACCATAAAGTTGAAGAAAACTGTTAACACTCCATATTAATTAAAAATTCCCCCACATGCATTTGAATCAGAAACACAAAAACTAAGGAGAGAAATCAAGGCGGGGGGCGGGGGGAGGGGGGGAGTGGAGGAACCCAGAAAGAAACAAAATGAGAGTTAATGGAACTCAGGAAAGAAATGGAAGAAAATCACAGAACCGTATCCATGAGGAAGAACAGATTATAAGGTGCCCAAAGGGTTCAAATAAAAACGTAATAAAGGCTATTGAATAAGAGAAGGTACACAACCAAGAGAATGAAAAATGAGATAAAGAAAATAAAAAGGATCAGAGAGGAGGTTGAAATGGAAACGAGGGAAAGGAGGCCGAAAGTTCATATTATTCCCCTCTCCAAATAAGAAAATGCCAATAATGGAATAGAATATAAAACTCAAATCCAATAATCTGAACAAGAAAGATTTAATAAAAAAACTCTAATCCAAGAGAAAGTTCCAGAAAAGAAATGAACTGACTCTACCTGTTGAAAGGGCTCAGGAAGGGGTGAGTAGTTAGGAAAATTGACCACAAATAATCAACTCTGAGACATAGCTTTGTAAAATGATTAGATTTAAAGATACAGCAAAAACACTCTCCGCTCCTCCAGGCTGACAAGGGAAACACTAAGAAGGAAAGAGAATTAGATTGGCCTCGGCATTCTCAAAAATAACCCACAAAGCAAGGAAACAGCATGGAGCAGCATGGTCAAGATACGCAAGGAAAAACAAGCTGCCTTCAAGTTTTAAGTGATAGAAAATCAGTTTTGAATTGGCCAGAGCTGCAGGTATACTGTCCACATGGCTGCTGCAGGGGAATTTACTGGACGGTGAGCTTCATGCAACCAAAAGATGCCTGGGAGCCAAGGACTGACGGAGCATCTCATCTCCCTTACTGGACTGTAGGCTAAGACTGAAATAGGGTGGGTTCCTGGGTTGAAAAAAAGCAAACATTCACGTAGAGCAAATGCAACTGAAAAACATGGGAGAAGAGAGAGAACAGGGGGGCAGTAGAGTAAGAACACTGACTATTGTGTAGGTGGGAGGTAGGAGTCAAAGGATATCATTTAGAAAAGAGAAAAAAAGGTTAAGGAAGAAATAAGAAGTTAAGAGCACTATAAAAAGTATTAGTACAGAAGTAACCACTAGAATGAAAATACAGAGCTTCCTATAACACACACACACACACACACACACACACGCAGGCCAAGAGCCCTCCCCCCAGTAGAGAGAGTAAATGCAATACACGCAGTAATTACAACATGAGATATTACCGAATGGAGAGCAAACACAGCAGTCATATCATAAAACTGATTTTCAAATCGGCTCATAGAGCAAAAACCCAACTCTGTGCTTATGAAAGACAGACACACACTTGAAAGGCAGAGCTGAAAATAAAAAGTGGGCAAAGCTCTATTGGGCAAATGGAAAGAGTAGACAACAGGGTTGCAATCCTGATAGCAAAGCAGACTTTAAGCCCAGAGCTAAAGACACAAACAGAAAATTCGCAGAGCTATAAAATGGCCCTTGAACACATGAAAGAATATCCGACTTTACTCACGAAGAGATAAGTACACATTTACACTTTATCGACATGCCATGCCGCACCCACCAGGTTGACCACGGCAAACTCCTCCAAATTCTCATTGGTCTTTGGCTTGGGCAACTAGACCATCATTCTATTTGGTCACACATTGGTTTTGTGTAAATTGCCCATAGAGTAATCCCCAGACCACCTGGAGAGTCCTCTCAATATCTCTCAATTTGAGAAGCAAGATGATAAGACATTATCTTTTCATAATTCAAATATATATACATGTGCTTTACTATATTCCCCATTAATGATCAAAGCTAAAGCTTGCAGTTCCAGGGACTGAAGGCTGTCCTGGGAGGAGCATCCTGTTAGGGAAAGTTGGACTTCACTTCGTTAGTGTCACTGGAAACACAGTTTTGTCAATTTTACCGTCAGCTCCCTCTCTCTGGGTCAGGCAAGAGGCAGCTGTTGCTCCTATGTATAAACTGCTGCGAGCTACATGCCATCACAGAGCAGTCCAGTCCAACTGCCCTTAGCGGGATGAGGACGCTTTTGTTCTCATGAAGACAGGATGCCCTCAGGTATGTTTTCATTGAGCCTGTTCATCATGCCTGGGGACGTGATGAAGCAATTTTGTTCAATTTTCTGTGCTTAGTGTTTTAGTGTAAAAGGTAGCAATCTGACTAAAAGGGTGCTGGCTGATCCTCCCGTTCGCCTGATACCAGGCCCAACACTGCAAAAACACATTGGCTGTGTTTTTTTTAATTTTCATTTATTATTTTTTAAAATAATTTTATTTATTTCAGAGAAGAAGGGAGAGGGAGAGAGATAGAAATATCAATGATGAGACAGAATCATGGATCGGCTGCCTCCTGCATGCCCCACACTGCGGATCGAGCTCACAACCCGGGCATGTGCCCTGATGAGAACTCGAACCGTGACCTCCTGGTTCATCAGCCGATGCTCAACCACTGAGCCATACTAAGCCGGGCTTTTATATTTTTTAAATAACCTTAGTAATTAGCTTGGAAAGTTTCTTTTTTAAAAAAATATTTTTATTGACTTTCAAGAGGAAGGGAGAGGCTGAGAGCGATAGAAACATCAGATGATAGAGAATCATTAATTGGCTGCCTCCTGCACACCCCACACTGGGGATTGAGCCTGCTACCTGGGCATGTGCCCTGACTGGGAATCGAACCCTGACCTCCTGGTTCATAGGTTAACACTCAACCACTGAGCCACACCGGCTGGGGTATGTTCTCAGACCTTTGGAACAGCAGCTGGACAGGGTTTCTCAACTGAAAAATCATGTACGTGACTTTGTTTTAAAGTAGATACAGTGTAGTGTGGTTCTCAAATGGGGGTGACTTTGCTCTCCCTAAGTGACATCAGGCATTGGGCAATGTCCAGAGACATTTTTGATGATCATACCGGGGAGTGGCTACTGGCATCTAGTTGGTAGAGGAGAGAGACGCTGCTAAACATCCTATAGTGCCCAGGACAACTCCAGCAAGAAATCATTTCCTACAAACTATGTCAATAGTGCCAAGGTTCAGAAATCCTGTTTGCTAGAAAATTGGATATCAGCTGGTCTTAGTTTTTATTTCCCTGGAACTTTTCCTGTCTTATTTGGGGCTGCTATGGTCTGCCATATGTTTGTGTGCCCCCCAATTCCTATGTTGAGATTCTAATGCCCAATGTGATGGCAGCAGGGAGGGCATTGGGGGTGACTAGGTCATGGGGGTGGAATCCCCATGAATGGGATCAGTGACGCATAAAAGAAGCTCCAGAGAGGCCCTTCCCCCTCCTATACCATGGGGGCAAGGGGACGTCTGTGGCCTGGAAGGGCCTTACCGACCAGGCTGGCCCCCTGCCTCAAACGTCCAGTCTCCAGAACTGTGAACAATAAATGTACCATATTTTTCTGTGTATAAGATGCCCCCCACTTTTCCAACCCCAAATTAAAAAACCAATATTTTAAACATTTTGTTGGTTTTCCTCTTAAGGCCTTCTTTTTTGGGGGGCGCCTTAAGGAGTTGTTCTTCCTGTTTTCTCCATTGTCTGATCATATACTCAGTGGGAGGAGGTCCAAATTGTCTCCCTGCAGCTCTATTTCCATGCTCTTTTGCATAGCTGATTACATTCAGTTTGAATTTTGCAGAGTAGGACAATCGCTTATTGGTATTTATCTTCTTATTTTTTGACATCTTTACGGGCCCAGAAGGCTCTGGTCCCTCTTGCATCTGTGCACTCTCCACCTCCACCTCCAATTACAGCATCAGCTGATGTCAGAAATAAGGCTCATGATTGGAGGAAGCCTGTTTGACAAGGTGTGGGCAGCTATGCACCCACTAGCTCCCTCCTTGTATAAGACTTCCATGTATAAGATGCCTCTGGATTTTCAGTCTAACGATTTTATTTTTTTAAAATATATTTTATTAATTTTTTTACAGAGAGGAAGGGAGAGGGATAGAGAGTTAGAAACATCGATGAGAGAGAAACATTGATCAGCTGCCTCCTGCACACTCCCCACTGGGTATATGCCCGCAACCAAGGTACACGCCCTTGACCGGAATTGAACCTGGGACTCTTGAGTCCGCAGGCTGATGCTCTATCCACTGAGCCAAACCGATTAGGGCCAGTCTAACGATTTTAGAAAAAAAATAGTCTTATACATGGACAAATACGGTATAAGTACATACACATTCATGAAATGGGATTTTGTTAGAGAAGCCTGAATGGACTAAGACACAGACAAACTTGAGGACCAAGATATTGGCAGCAAAATGCTTTGGGTCCAGTAAAATCTGCGTTAGATGTATGAGGTATATCACTAGCACCAGGGATGCACCCCGGCCCCAAATTTTCCATCTCAAACTTACAACTAAGACACAATAGGTGTGGATGCCCAATATTAGAGAACATTAGGCTTCTCACTCATCTTTAGGTGGTGGTTACCATGGAATCACTCACACCAGCACAATGGCACTCCTCCAAGAATGTATTTATTTACATGAAAACACCGTTTTGTACAAATTGAAGACAAATCTTAAAGAAGGGGTTGTCCAGGCATGCCGTCCCCAGTCCCTGATTTTGCCCCTTCCCCTTTCCTCTTTTGGTATCACAGCTAGAATGTCCTAGACTGGTTAAAGGAAACAAACTAAATCTGCCTCTTTCCCCCCCCCACCTAAAATAACTCTCGATATTGAATGTCCACCGTCATCCTTCAAAGAAAACTCTTGCCCAGGGTTATTTAATTTAATTTATTTATGGAATACAGTGTAGAAAGCTATCATGGTCATAAGCAATGACTGTACAATCATCCTGCAGAAATTTTTTGGGGGGAGAATTCTTGTTAATGTGAGACCCGCAGAGCACTCCTGCTCCCCCCACCCCCACCCCCAAGAAAAGTGCTTACAAGGAACAGGGATTCTTTTCTTTATCAAAGATCCAAAGATACATGGACCAAGAAATTTTCAAATCTGAATGCCTAACGTGTGCACATAAAACAGGCACAAAGGAATCGACGGGTATCCTCGTAATTCCTATATCACAAATATAGCAGAAGCAGCAATCTGTACAGTAAAATGCAGTCATGGAAAAAAAAAAGGTCTCAAAATCATCTGGAATACTTAAAAACGTGTAACTCCAAAATGCATAGTGATCAGGAAAAGAATACTTAGGCAAAGAGAAGCAGCTACACTCCCACGTCCACATGAAGCATCCCTCATCGATTTCTTAAAGCGTATTTCAAGTAGGACTTAATTGGGTCACAAACCACAAGAATAATATACAACTGGCTAAGGGGCTACGCGATAAATAACCAGGAGAGTATCTAATCATGCATTAGTCTGATACGGCTAAAGTCTTTACAGTACACAAAACCCATTAAGAATGTGGTGGAGAGACCAAAAGGTAAAGAGAGAGAGAGAGAAGACATTACTGATCTGTGGATTAATTCAAGTTCAGGCATCTACTTGTGTTACAGCACAGCTGTCAAAAAGGTGGTCATGAGTAAAGAATAAAAATAAAACGGGAGGGTGTGTTGCTTTCCACAAGAGTCTGTAAATGAACTCCGATGGGTGGTGAAGCAATGGCGTTTGCTGTCCCACGTCAGAGGCTGCTGCGGCGGCTGGTCTAGTTCTGCATCTGCTCGAAGAACTTGTACGTTGGGTTTTCATAGCCGTTCTGCTGCATCTTGGAGAGGTGGCGCTCCTCGGGGGTCACGGCGGCGTCAACCTGGAAAGCGAGTGCGAGGAAAAGTGAGTGAAAAGAAGCATCAACCTTGAAAGCGTGCGCATGGAGAAGCCCAGATGGCCAAGGACACCCACTCTCTTCTTCTCTCTCTTCTGCACTTGGGCATCTGGAGCGGAACCCAGTGCCCACTAGTGACGCAGATGCTCCATCTAGCCACCAGGTGGCGCTTCAAACCTTGAAGTGTTCATTGGTTATTCCCTCAGCTCAACAGTAACGGGATACATCTAGTGTGGAAAATATGTTTTTTTTTCCCTTCTCTGTTGGCTCAATACAAGACAAGAAAACCACAGTGGAAGGCTGCTTTCCTTGAAAGTGTGGTAAACTAGGAAAACATCCAAGAGTATCATGAAGAAATTCAGCAAAGGATACGGGGAGACACTCAAATCTAGACTGTGTATTTCTCTCATGTTTAACTGGTCCCCGTTTTTACCAAATTTAATATGTGGAAGAGAGGTCTGAGAATTAATGTTAACTGAAATAACAACGCATATACATCAAAGGGGTTCTTGTTCGGCAGAGACAGGAAAAACTGAACAAGGACATGCTGTTCTAGATTACAGATGACCTTTTTTTTTTTTTTTTTTTTTTTTTTTGTGAGCACTAAGATAGTGTATAAGTATGTCCGGCTAAAGGTTTAAAAATAGATCCTCTGTTGATATGGTGCTTTATCTCTAAGATTGGCCGGCAATTGTAAATGTGTTGTGTCTGTCCCCCGTGCCCCCACTTTTCCCCAGGGTCACTGTCAGGACAGGGCTGGGGGGACGCATGCCATGTACTCTGCACCCTGGACACAGTGTGTTCATCCCTATACTGGGGGAGTGCTGTTCAGGTGTCTAGTATATTGGCTGTACCTCTCACAGTGCACAGAAGAGAGGAAGTACTGAACTCTTTGCTGAATGAATTGAAGCTTAGTTTTGTAATTCTTTTTACAATTTCTCTTCTGTGAAAGCACTGCAAGATGAACAAAAGCAACAAATTTAATCAGAATGAAGAAGCAGCATGTTTTCCAAAGAAAAGTCAGGATGTAGTGTGCAGATTTTTTTTTTCTCAAAGGCACCTTTTTATTCTGCACTCGATGGAATTGGGGTCCCCACCCGATTCCCAGGAGAAGACGGCAGGCCTGTTCCCCTCTGCGGAGCACGGCAAAGCGACACCCAGCTCCTCTGTGGGGTCCCCGCCGCAGACACAGCCAGTCTGGCCTGGTTCCGACCCTACGCTGCTGTCCCATCGCCACCCACTGAAGCAAAAAGCCCAGGGCACTGGTGTTGGCGCTAAGACACCACGTCGAGGGATGGAGTGCGATAGGACACTGTGACTAGACCACACTGTCTGATGAATGCTTTAGCCTAAAGACTGGTGCAGCCACGATGGGAAACTGTGGAGGCTCCTCAAGAAACTAAAAATAGAACTACCGCATGATCCAGCAGCTCCACTTCCGGGCATTTATCTGGAGGAAATGAATTCACAAAGCAAAAAAGATATATGCGCCCCCATGTTCACAGCAGCATTTCAATATCCATAGCTAAGACATGAAAACAATGAAATGAATGAATAACAAAATGAGGCACGTGCATGGGGACACACACACACACACACACACACACACACACACAATTATTCAACCATGAAAAAGAAGGAAATCCTGCCACTTTCAGCATTACGCTAATTGAAATAAGTCAGATTGAGAAAGACAAAAACCGGGTGATATTAATTATATGTGGAATCTAAAACAACCCCAAACTCAGACACAGAGCACAGTTTGGTGGTTGCCAGAGGCAGGAGGTTGGAAGTGGGTGAAATGGGTGAAGGATACAAATTTCCAGTTATAAAGTAAGTCAGTCATGGGATGTAATGTCCAGCACGGTGACTGTAGCTAACAATGGAATTGGACATTTGAAAGTTGCTGAGAGAGTAGCAAGAAAAAAACCTGTAACTACCCGTATATGAGGTGATGGATGTTGACTGAACTTATTGTGGCACTCATTTTGCAATCTATACATGTATCAAGTCATCATGTTATGTACTAAAACCATTATGTTCTATGTCCATTAGGCCTCAGTAAAATTGAAAAAAAGATGTGTCAATATTTTCTGTCTTCCCCACGGTCTCAGTGTGACCCTCAGAGGACACTGTTCGAACGGATGCTCAGTGTCCCTGTCCTTGTGGAACTCATCACAGATGTTTTCCCATCTGCGGCAGCGTGCTGTGCAAACTTGGGCATGTCTTTGCTCTGGGCCACCTCTGACCTAAAGTTTCAAAGAATGTCGAGGTTTAAGAAAAGCACACACCACTTTGGTCTGCCCAGCGCTGCCACATCTCCACGTGTAGAGAAAAGCATCACGCTGCTTGACTGCTGAAATGTACAGCTGCGCGTCCCCCAGGAGCCACACCAGCCCTCGCACCGGCTGTCCACAGGCGTCCGCGCGCACCAAGAGCAGAGGGCACCTGGCAGTGCAATAGTGTATGTGCCCTTCCGAGTGCAGGAACGCGTTAGAGCCCTGCCAGGCATGCCAGGCTGCGGGCCGCGTGCAGTCCAGGCATCTAACTCGCCTGCCTTCTCATGCCTCTCTTCTACTTGCTAATCCTCTACCCGGTGGCCAAGAGGGCTGACCTCAGAGGGCCCGGAAGCCACAGGAGAGAGGATTATCCTTACAGAATGGCACCCGAGGAGTGCGGATTGTGGCTTTTTCACCCCCAACCCCTTGAAAGTGAAAAGGGAAATGCTGAGTCCCCATGTGCACGGATAAACCTACCACTAAAGGAGGAGCGTGGGGTGTGTGTGGGGGGGGAGCCTTCCTCTCCAGCAGGGCTCAGCGACCTGTCACTCACGGCTGAGCGGCACTGTGCGGGCCCCCACGGAAGGCCAGCCCACTGCGGCCCTGAGCAGACAGGGCCTCTGCACCAGCACATTAGTGTTAGGCCCCTTGCCTGGCCGGTGTGGCTCAGTGGTTGAGCACCGATTGACCTGTGAACCAGGAGGTCAGGGTTCGATTCCTGATCAGGACACATGCCTGGGTTGCCGGCTCAGTCCCCAGTAGGGAGCATGCAGGAGGCAGACGATCAATGATTCTCATCATTGATGTTTTTATCCCTTTCTCTCTCTGAAATAAAATATATTTAGAAAACACTAGGTCCCTTAAAGCAGAGAAGGAGCGATAGAACAATGACATCAGGGACAGAAGTCCCATCTGCCCACTGGGCAGGGACAGCCATCACTAGCTGAGATGATACCACACACACACACACACTCTGTACATTCCCTCTGGCTTTCTGGTTAGAGGGCAGCAGTAGTATGTGCTGTCTCCGTGTGGCTCTGGGTGGGGTGTGGGTCTTCCTGAGACCCCGGGGCCCTGATGGCATCGAAGCGTGGCTTCAGCTGGCGGCACCCCGTGGAGGGCTGAGCCCAAGCAGCCCATCCGCCTTGTCCTCACATGGCCTCGGGGAGACCTTCTGAGCACTCTCCCTTCTCCTTTCTTCCTGAACTTGACTTTTTAGAGCCACTTGTCCCTTCACTGCATCCACCCTCAGAGGCATCTGTAGCTCAACCATCAGGCCTCGAGATAAATTCTACTCGGGTCCCTCAGTTTCTAGCTCTCTCGTGTCTCCAGGGTAGCAGGGTAGGTATCTGAAGCCAGGGAACACCACTTTTAATTTTATTCTGGATAGCCCCCAGCAGGGGGAGTGTTGATGGGGGTCCCTTTAATGCAGAGCACTGAGTTAGGCCAAAATCAGAATCCGGGTCCCTACAAATGGGAGGAGGATGACATAAACTAAAATGTATGGAGTAACAACAGAGTGTAAGACCATCAAAGGAGCCAGTCAATTAAAGCAAAGGAAAGAGCAACTGAGTCTTGAAGCCTCCGTTTCTCTCTCCCAGTGACCTCCTGGAGTTGATTTCCTGTCCAACTGTATACACGTTCCTTTTCTTAATTACAATCCCCTCTCTCGGTAAGCAGTTCGATCATGTTTAATGCCTCCATGGAGCAGTTCTTCAGGCTCTGGAACCTGTGCTACGCACTTCACCATCATTTTTGATGTTTTCCTTGGACCTTCCAATTTCTCTTCTGGCTGCTGGCTTCGAGAAGTGCGGACTCTGAGTCCACCCTCACTTTCCTTACATTTGCTTCCCGTTTCACCTGACCACTCTGTCCAACTTCTCTACTAGTGGCTGTTAAGTACCCCATCCTGGGTCAACTTCTTGCCAGGAAAAAGGACCCCTAAGGACATAGTATTTTTCTAGCATTACCAGTTTGGTGGCACATTCATCAGAGAGAGTCATACACCACAACCCCACAAAAAGCTAAATAAACTACTCTCTTCCTATTTAGATAATCCATGAGATGACTGGGGGTGTGAGGAGACGTCTGGTGTTCGTTATCAGATCCGTGAAAGGAAAATGTTTTCCACCCTGTAATCAAGAATTTTTGCTCCCCTCCCCAAATTTTTAAAGAATTGAAATGTATTTGACATAGGACATTATATAAATCTAAGCTGTTCACGTTAACTTGATACATGTACACGCTGCAATATGATAGCCATTGTGGCGATAATTAGTGCCTCTATCATCTTAGAGAATTATCTTTTCTTTTTAGGGGTCGGAATAAATTCTACGCTCTTTGCAAATTGGATGATTACAATATTGTCTATATTCACTATACTGTGCAGTATATCTCCAGGGCTTTTTTTACTACTTACAAATCTGTACCCTCCAACAATATCTGTCCTAGTGGTTCATAGGTCGATGCTCAACCACTGAGCCACGCCAGCTGTCCCCGACCCCCACTAAAGGCAAGGTCTCCATTAGGAGGAGGAATGGAAAAAGCTACGATATATATTTTCAAGTATGCCCCGTCAATGGGTATCTGTGTAGAAAAGTCCCACCCCTGGCTAGTAAACAGAACCAGGGGTCAGCGGGCTTTGCAGGACCAATTCAAGCAGGAGTCACAGTGGATAATTCAGCTGGAGCCAGGCTCCGCAGCCACCAAGGAAGGCGTCCGATGGGGAAGCAGTATAACGGAGGGCCATGGTGTCACTGCTTGAGGCACAAATAAAGCACACTCCTCTCCTTGGGAGACCGTGGTTAATGGCTCCCAGAATGACTCTCTGGCCTGATGGCTAAGCAAATCATTAAATCAATGTTTACTGCTTATCCGCTAACAACTAAAGCTAGCAACTGCTCATTTCCAGCTGGGAACAGCCCTATTAATAACAATACCAGGCTCGTTTTCATTTCCCATTTCCACCATCGTCTGTCGGAATCTTTCACTCTAAGAATGAGAGACGCCCTGGAGACCACGGCCTTCGTCATGGTTTCTTCGGGCACCGATAGCGTGAAGTACAATTGTCCTGTCCCCACAGGCTCCAGCCAGTCCAACTGCAACTGCTCATCTACTCATCTTTGTTCTTAGTGAAGTAGGATCCGTCACTAATGAGGCAGGTTACTCAGAGCTGGACATGAACTTGTTTCCGGGAACTCGAGTGTGAGAGCCTGCTGAGACGGACGGGGGGCGTTCGTAGGAGAATCACTTCCCTTGAGGGTAGACTCAGTGGGCCAGGTGAGACAGCCGAGGTGCCCAGGCTGGGCTGCAGCTCTCTGCCCAAGTTCTACCACCCCAGCCAGCCTATAACCTTCTTAAGCGTGGGGATGGTGGACACACCTTGGATGAAGTTGTGGTCCAACAGGGCTGTACACAGCGCAGCACGGAGCTTGACAAAGCGTTTCTTCAGAAACACAAAACGAGGTGGGATATTCACTCTAGAGAGGTTTCCAGTTGCTCTCAAGAAGCTAGCAAGATGAATATCAAAAGAAGAGCTGCATAACTGCCCTCCCTATAATTTTGTTCCTTGAAGGATGCCTCTTGGCTTAAAAATTATTTCCTTTTTTTTTTTTTTTTGAATCTTTGTTGAAGTGTCAACTTCTCTGATATTTCAAATGCAAGGAGACGTTCCTTGGGAACCAAAAGAAACATTTCACTTAGGCAGCTATCAAGTAGACTTAAGAAATACTTAAGATGATTCTTCTATGTCTGACTCAGTCAGGAAAATTTAACACTCAGGTTCCCAGCCTCCTATCTGGAAAGCCTGTTTCCCTGGGTCTGGGGTAGGGCCAGGGGTGTGTCCTTTCAAATAAGTCCCTGGTCAGTCCCTGGCACAACCATGGCAGACAGCCTCTGCGCCAGCCCCCTCCTCTGCCCAGCATCCTGAGCTCTGATAAGGGCTGAACTGTACCCCCTAAACCCATACATTAAAGTCCTAACTCCCGGTACCTCACAATCTGATTATATTAGGGGCAGGGTCTTTAAAGAGGTAGTTAAGGTTAAATGAGATCATTAGGGTAAAACCTAGTCCAGTAATACTGGTGTCCTTACGAGAAGAGGAGGTCAGGACGCAGACACACACAGAGGGAAGAGGTGAAGGTGGAGACGAGCCATCTAGGAGACCTTGATCTGAGAAAGTCAATTTCTGTTGTTGGAGCCCTCAGGCTGTGGCTTCGCTATGGCAGCCCGAGCAAACCAATACAGCAGGTCCCCAAACCATGTCGTCTCCTTATGAAGTGGATGAGATGCCATAGAAACTTGACTTTTGTTTATATCAATTAGCCTATTGGTAAAATTGGTTTTGTTGTATGTCGTTTACACTATCGATGCATTAAGAGAGGACTTACTGTATGTGGCCTCTAGCATCAAAGACAGAAGCTGCCTCTTGGATTGATTTATTAGGCCAAGGCAATTAAAACACAATTACATTAGATCAATTTAAAAAGGCTTTTGAATTATTCAAGTATGAACAAACTTTTATTTGCCCAGACCAGAAATTAAAATGATAAGCAAAACTGTTTTGAATACAAAGTGAGATAAACCAATGCTAGTAATAATGTATCTTATACTGTTTCATAGGACACAAGCTCAGAAATCCTAAGAAAAGAGCAATACCCCAAATTTAATGATGCTATCACTGCTGATTTTAAGTGCTCCCCCTCTAGTTTGCCAACCATTCAATTCTTTTACATTTTGCTACCCGCTCCCTGGATGCATTCATTCATCTATCTGCTCTTTAGCACATCCGTACCCGTATGCACAGAGGAAATAAGACTCAAAACCAGTTTTCATCAGTAGCTACTATAAACGAGTAGCCTGGAGATGTTAGGGGCTGAACACAGCGAGGTGTCTGGCTTTGCCACAAATTTAATATATTTAAACTGCTCCTGCTCCCCCATAATCAAGAATGGTTCGGAGCATGTTTCCTTGGGTTTGGTGAGAAATTTAACGCACTGGGATATATCTGGACATTTCTCTGAAGGAAAAGCCAATGCAGAGGAGGTGGGAAAATGCATACTTTGACCTTGGCTGTACTTAGCTTGACATTGAGCAAACACTTCTGTCTGGGTCTCTTTTCTCATCTACAAAATGAGAAGCTCAGTTTGATTCATCACTGAGATCTCTTTCGGCTCTAAAAATTTGACACTTCTCAAGATGGATTAATTCGCTGTCTCGAATTGTTTTCTACGAAATTATATGCACCATGAGTGTCCTTCCCCTGCAACTGTATTTGAAAAGCATAAAAAGAACTTATTCGTAAATTTTATTTCTCAATACTTTGTGTCATGGGTTTCAGAAGTCATACTCGAATCTTGCAGCTTACTCTAGTTTGTTGGTGTAACCCACTACCTCCTGTGCTGTGCACAGCATGTCAGTCACAGACTGGGCTGTGGGGAGAAACAGTCTCAAGGACATGACTGTGCAGTGACCGTGGCTGTCACTGGTGGGTCTTCTCTCCTGTACATCTGCACTAAATGGCTCAAAACTAGGCTATTTCAGGTGAAAGGGTAGGGTTGCAGGCTGAACATCTTGAATAACCATGTATGTTCTGCTCAGCTGTCTGGTATGACATATTTAAAAAAATGTACATATATTTTTGATTTCAGAGAGGAAGGGAGAGGGAGAGAGAGATAGAAACATCAATGAGAGAGAATCATTGATTGGCTGCCTCCTGCACGCCCCATACTGGGGATCGAGCCTGCAACTTGGGCATGTGCCCTGACCAGGAATCGAACCATAACCTCCTGGTTCACAGGTCAACACTCAACCACTGAGCCATGCCAGCTGGGCATTACATAATTGTTTTGCAAAACTTTAAAGGTAAGAATCTTTACGGAAAATTATTACTTACTATTACCTGGTTTTAGTTAGAGGTCAGACTATTTAAGAAACAAACAAAAAAGTCTGGGAATAAATGTGTTTAGATTTGGGGAGGGAGGGGGAAGCAGTCTTGCACTTCCTTTATTCAATTTTAAGTTCTGCCACTTTTTTTCTTTCTTTTAATGTTGGAGGAGATCACAATTTTTTGAGACAGGCGTTATGATTAATAGTTTGCTATTTCAATATGAATGATGAGAAGTTGATGTAGCAGCGCACAACCTCAATGCCTCAATAGTTCTTATTTCGGAATGAATAAAAACCAAAGCAAGAAAAGAGCTGCAACTTGAGAGCTCTATGCAGGGATATAGATTTTTTTTTCAAAGAGAAATACTTAGACGATCCTTAGTCTAATGCCAAGCGAAAACATCCCCTTGCAGTCTCTAATTCCCACTTGCAAACACGCAGCCCCGTTTACTTACCTCCACCACACCATGATGGATGGATGTGTACTGTTTCTTCTTCAGCATCACCAAGGTGATGACAATCACTGTTGCTATGACAACACCGCCCACCATGAGTCCAATGATTGCTCCTTTGTTGGAACCCACATCTTCAGCAAAGAACACCTTGAAAAACAAATCAAGAAAAGGGGTTGTAACCGCACAAGACATTTTGATGAGGTATACGGACAGTTTTAGAATATTCACTAGCTAGCTCATGCTGTAAGTTTGAGTGGCTGGTCCCACCATTTTTTGGTGTGTGCTTGAAACAAAAAAAATCACATATTCTGCTTACTAAGAATGACATTCATAGTCTACAGAACGATGGACAATGGGTGGCTTCCCAGGTCTAGCAAGTCTACTTTCACCCCACCTGCCCCCAGAGAAGCAAAAAACTAGCCAAGGGACCCTGAAACCCTTTGGCAGGTGGAACATTCACCGAGAGGTGAGACAGCAGCTTGGCTCTATCAAAAGCCGAATAGTTATGAGTCATGATTATAAAAGGAGGTCAGCATTTTCCTAGACACAGCAGGTTTAAACGGGGAGACCTGATTCATGACAACTACGCCTTAGGTGCTTTTCAAACCCGCAGATGCCCTAATTTCTCGAGCACAGCGATTTTCAACTGGTGTGCCAGGGCACACTGTGGGCCCCCAAATTTTAAAACACACAGTACCTGATTAGTCAGGGGCACTGACCTCTTCCCCCTTAGATTGTCAAGTAAAAAAATGACAACAGCCAATACAACAATAACTGTCCCGTGTGAAGGGTCTAATGATACCTGTTTTTTTTTGGTCAGATCGGCAAAAAAATATAACATATATTTTGGTGTGCCGCATAATTTTCATTGTTTATGTGCGCCATGAGATGAAAAAGGTTGAAAATCACCACTTTAGAGGAACATCAATATACAGGAATAAGCATTCCCACACAAAGGAGTTAAACAGAAGAAAAAGGACACACTGTTACCCACTTTTAGCTGCGAGAATTCAGCAGGACACTAATTAACCTTGTTTTAAAAGACAGTCATTTCAAAGGGAAGTAATATGCAAGAATTTTAATAGTCACAATAACTCATGCTTTCTTACTACGCTGTCTCCAGGAGCACAACTAAAATCGTTGCTGTTTATTTGGATTAAATATAGAAAGAATCTGGAGGTCATTGTGAAGAAGAAATTTATTCAGTATGATAAACTTACTGTACTACACTCCTTCCTACTGTTTATAAAGCAGGCCATTCTTTCTCAAATTTAACTACTTGAATGGAATTTTAAGAACAAACTGCAACTTGTATCATCTTGTTGCATGATGATCTCATGCCAGGTCATTAGCCTAACGACTACTAAACATATTTCACATTTGTTATAAAGTTTAATGAAAACAGTCCCCTACATATTGTTTTCATTTCATCTCAAGGGCAGTAAAATGACCGATTTTCGTAATGAAAACCAACAGTCTAGCAATCTAAAGAGGCAATATACAGCCAATTTCTATGAGTTTTACTCATGGTCTATTTGCAACAAAATTAGCAGCTGCTCATAAATATTCCACCTTCCTCAAGAATTTGCTTGCTCAACATTATTGATAAAAAGCAAATCATTAATTAGCTAGTGATGCAAATATGAAGCCATCAGGAATAAAGGCATGTCTGGACATCTTCCTGCGTCTTTAAGAAAATACTGTAATTTTGTAATATTCATCGCACTAATTACAGTGCATTATCTTATCAAGGAGCTCAGTAGAGGGAGCTGATTCTCCTAATTGCCGCCGCTGCCATTCGTCTCTGTCATGTTATAGGAGCCAGAGTCGGTGTAATTGCAGAGACCGACTTTTATGACACGGGCACCAGAAAAGGCAAATCCGCACATTAATCTCCAGCTCTGAGCCCCACCGGCTCCAACTCTTCAGAAGCTCCCCCAGTTTTTCTTTTAACCTCTTTGGCATCAGCCAGATGAAGAATGCCCCCGATTCTAGAATAACTATACGGATTAACTTGCCAATGAAAACCACGCTCCAAAAAGCTAAATGTCCTTTTACCCACCCCCCCCCCCAATTATGGGAGTTAAAATGCAAATCTGAATCTCAAGTCGGTTTCTGATGTGTTCCAATAATTTAGAGTGAAAAGTTGAGGCATAAACAATACATTAAAGGCATTTCTTTGGGAGTTTAATAGTTGGATTTATAAATTTTATTCGTGAATATTGGAAAGAGATTTCCACTTGGGGAAAAAAAACACCAAAAAAAAAAATAAAATAAAAAACCACACACATCAACTAAAACAAAAATAAGTGCCTGAGATGAGAACTTCTAATATTATTATTGTTATGATAATTTTATTATCATTTCTTGTTCACCACTGAATGTGTAATGAAATTGTCTCCTTTATTAATGTAACCCCCTACTATGCTTACTGATAAGATGAAAGGAAAGCTAGCATAATGCAGGATTTATCTGAAACTTTTTGTAAGGGATTCTACATGACTAGAGCTGCCTGCCAAGGAAATGGCTGCTTTTTGATTTACTCTAATTCCAATATTTGGGGGGGAGGGGGTGTGATTTTAGTCTGAAAAGGAAGCTGCCGTTTTTCCTTCTCCAGTCTGTAACCAGCAGCACCCCTGGGAACAGTCTGCAGTGGGCTCACCTCCAGAGAGACACCAAGATCCGACCCCAAATCCTACCCCTGCAGGAGAACTTAGAACAGCAGTTCTCAACCTGTGGGTCGCGACCCCTTCACAGGGGTCGCCTCAGACCATCGGAAAAACACATATATAATTATATAATTACATATTGTTTTTGTGATTAATCACTATGCTTTAATTATGTTCAATTCTGTAACAATGCAAATACATCCTGCATATCAGATATTTACATGACAATTCATAACAGTAGCAAAATTACAGTGATGAAGTAGCAACGAAAATAATTTTATGGTTGGGCGTCACCACAACATGAGGAACTGTATTAAAGGGTTGCGGCATGAGGAAGGTTGAGAACCACTGACTTAGAACGAAGAGGTTGGGAGCAACGAAGAAGCAAAATAGAGACAGTTGAACAAACAGGCACTTAGGTGAGCGAACAGCCAGAATAAAAAGTGTTGCTGACGCCACGCAGTGTTTGCACGTGTTTGAGATTTTGATGCTTCAAATCAATCTATTATAAACCTATTTTCTTAAAAAACAACAACAAACCCACCAGAATGCGAGCTGATTAGAATGGCTGCTATAGTAGACATGAATTCTACCTTAAGCCCAGCATGCACTTAGCTGCCTTCAGACACAAAGAAAGAACTACCGCATAAAGAACCTCTCTCTCTTTTCTTCACGTATTTCTGATGATCATAGAAGCAGGAGTTTTACTGGTGTTTTTAATCTTTTTCTTAACTGGATCGATGAACAAGAGCTGGTATGTCATTTGGCGAGACAGAGGGGAGGAAGAGGCCAATTATTCTACGCACCAGTTTTTGATGATGAACTTCATATCCCGAGTCGTGGCGGAACTCCGCGTCCATCTTCACCTCAGAGATCTCTTCCGTCTTGATATTGGTCAGCCCCGAACCTGCACGGCACCATAAGCGTTACACCCTAATTAAAGCACGCAGACAGCCCATTCATTTTCTCTATGAACAGTAACGCTACAACACGGAGGCCACCGGAAACCCTTTCTAGGCCTGAAGTTGGATGAAATGAATGACTTTTTTTCAAGAAAAATGGCACCCTATTATATACATCCTTAACCACCACCTATTTTAAACAAAACATTTTTTTTAAAGATTAAAGAAATCTGAGGCTACAGTTTTTACTACCTTTTAGCAGATATTATATATATTTTTTTAAATGGGGAAAAACAGAGCTAAACGCTAGCTGGGGGGTTGCAAGGTTTGTTCCTGGAATACGCTGGCTTGTTTTAGGGGCTTATCGGTTGGCGTATTGCACGTCTTTTTTTACATGTGCCCATAGTCCTTCAGAAAAAAATAATAAAAGCCTTTAAAAATGAACGTTAATTACCTGGTAGAAAAAAACTGCTACTTTGAGGCTTTGTTCCGTTACCAATAAATTATGTCCCTGTATCTACGCAGTGAGGCCTTGTAGAAATCTTATCATTTATTTAGTTAAGTGATTTAGTTAGCGATACCGAGTGTAATTGGCTCACGGGCTGAATAAAGAGCTGCCATACATAATCTTTGAAAATGCTCCTTTGCGACTGACTTCCTTCTCTACAAATTGCTATGACTCTTCCACCGATGATCACAATGTATTTCACTTTTCAAATAATAATAATTTGAAGTCAAAATGCAAGGTCATTTTTTAAAACAAATAGAGGCAAGTACAAAGCATGAGATTCTGCACTGTTGTATTTCAATATCCAAAGTCAGGATTTTAGGATGAGAAGGGCTTTTAAAATCATGTCCTCTCGGGTGTTCCCAGCCCAGGGCTAACTCCCAGCTCCTGCCTGAACAGAGGGCGAATATATCCGTTTGCTTCTGTTTTCAGACAGAACGGCCTTTCTTACATTACCCCCAAATCTGTTTGTTGTAAGTTCTTTGTTCAGCACATGACAAGCCCAACCCTGCCTTCTGCATCACAGCCTTGAACAGATCAGATGCCCATGGAGAGCCAATGGGTCCTGCTGATTCTCCTCTTACTCGGGCTACACATTCCTGGATCCTTCAGCTCCCCTGGGACTTAGGCTCTTGCTCCGAGTTTAGTCTCTCTTACCACCTTGTCTAAAAGGTCTGTGAAACTCGTCACACCCCTCGCTGGAACAGAAAAGCAGTGTCCCAGCATCTGACGCTCTGGCCTAGCAGCACAGCCGAGGAAGGTACAGAGGATAACTAACTGGACCAGAGGTCTGGAACCCACGCGGGTTATGACCAATCACCACCCATTTCTTGTCCAGTTGCTCAGTTTCCATTTAACAGGCTGTCCGAAGAGACTCAAGATCGATCTCAATCTACAGCCAGGTTGTAGATGGTTAACGCTCCCGTCTTTCCCTTCTGCTTGTAGGAACTACACTTTATTATTCCTACCTTCCCAGGTCTTCTCCTGCTCCCCAGACCCCACAGGACCATGGAGAACAGCTCTGTGAATTCACGTTCAGGTTCTCTTAGCCTGCAATTTGTCTGAGTCATAATGATTTGAACTTGGGTGGAGATGGGCGACAGTGTTAAAATAGATAAAAAAATCTGGCGGCACTCCTCTCTTTGACTTGCTTCTAATGAATAAAATTGGCAACAGTGTTGGGGGAGAGGCTTCTGAGGCTAGGTCGTAAAAGACATTGCAGCTTCCTTTTTATTCTTTCTCTTGGTCTGGGGAAAGCCAGCCACCATGTTGTGAGGACATGCAAGCAGCTCTATAAAAAGGTTCACCTGGTGGGGTACTGTGGTCTCCTGTTCATAGTCATGTGGGGGAGCCATCCTGGAAATAGACCCACCAGTCCCAGTCACGCGTCAGTCCTCAGATGACTGCAGCGCTGGCCGACGTCACCCATGGAACCCTATGAGAGACCCTGAGCCAGAAGCACCAGCTGAACCCTGCTTAATATCCTGAGTATCACAGGAATTGTAAGAAACTCAATGCTTGTTGTTTTAAGTGGCTAAGTCATGGGGCTATTTGTTACACAGCAGTAGATACCTAATACAAGGGACTAGTGGCTCTTTATTCTTATTTATTTTCTTGCTTTAAAATTATTAGCACTTTCTCCTAAGTTTCACTTCATTTGGCCTTAATATTTCTGATACTAATTTTTATTGGGCTGTGACACTAACACTTTTATTCTTACTGGCTGTATATTTTTATCTTTCCACAAGCACTTTTAAATCTGAGATCTTTGTAAAACCACAGTGATTTCTTTACACCTCATCCTTTTTTTTTCTGTCATGAGGGTATAGCAATGAAATAGTTAATACTATACTTCTGAGATTTTTAGAAAAGTCTTTTGGTTTTTTTCTTTTAGATCTGTGAGACCAAATAAATCATGTCAAAAAATAAGGAAAAAAAAATGTTCTCCTCACTCAAAAAAATTTAAAAGTCAGGTCTCCCTGAGGAACTGGTTGGAGCCTGAGCCCTTTGACATTATTTCTCAAAGGATACCAAGAATACCTTTGATCATAAAAAAAAATTCAATTTCATGTATCAAGTCAGAACAACAGATAATTATAGCTCAATAGTTTGAGAGTTTCAGCCCAAAAAGCTCTTGCTAGTTCATTTTTGCACAGCATTTATAATATAATCAGTGAAAAGACTTTCTGTACATTAAGCAAATCTCACTAAGAGGGGAGAAAAGTTAATACGCTTGCACATAGGAAATATCAATGACAATACGTTGACACCACATGTAATAAAACATGATGGGCAGAGTTCAATAAATCGCAGGGAGCTCTGTTTACAGGCTCACCAGATGCAGCGTCTGGGTTGTGCTGATTGCATTTTATGCCCTGGTGTGCCACCAGTTTTCTAAGTCCTGGCCAGTGAGGAGAGTCTGTGTGCATTTGAGGGAAAAGAGAGGCACAGCCCTCATGACGCCTCTCACGTGGTGTGGGGTCAAGGACCCGTTTCCTTTTATTAGGACCGGAGAAGGGTGGTAATAAATTACAGTGGAAAGGCTCTCTTTCCGCCCCTGTGAAGAGGCTGCTAATGTATTTTTCTTCTTTATTCTGGTCAAATGGTGTAATTTGTCCTCCGGAGTCTATTTTTTGCTGGAAATAAGCCACAGGGAGTAGCTGTAATGGCCACTAGGCTCAAAAATCACCACTGTGCTCACTACCTGACTCTACATTCCAGTCACAGTGCCCTGGTGGCTCAGATGTGAGAGTCAAGGAGAAGTCATTTTCCTCAGCAGTGATTCTACAAAAACCCTTTACTACTTGTTTCAGAGTGACAACAGTGACTATTCAAACACAATGGCATGATATGACAATCCCGGGCGAGGATTTCCAAGTTTGGAAAAAATCTAAAGGTATAATTTGGCGCCTTAGACTCAGGCATGTAGTCTTATCAAGTGTGGTGATGGAAGAACCAAAACTAATGCTACAAAACATGGGGAGAAATTGGTCCAACCGCTCAACAGACTCACTACAAGTATAAAAATATAGCACACCTATGTCATTATGCATATCCAGCAAATACCACTGTTCATAAGCATGCCTTCACTAGCTTCTTCCTCACTTTTCTGGGCATCCTTTCCAAGCCATGACCTTCTTATATTGGGGGAACCCAGGCCTTACGTTGTATAAGAAAGGCAGCTTGGCCTAGGCTGTGCCGTCCTCTGCATAGAATTACTCCCCTCTTCTTTGCCAATGGACATGCCTCAGATTGTTCAAACCCTTCTCAGAGCTCCTCTCCAGCATTGCCTGGTGAGCACACCCTTTGTTAGTGCCCCATCTGCTCACATCACCGACATCCTGGCTCACACTGTATGTTCTGTGTATCCCTGCCTTTCTAACTCCATCTCATCTTCCTGAATACACAAACTGTGTGTATCTCTTCAATTTCATTCTGAGCAGGGAACTTATTTAATTTCCTTTGACCCTCCACGGCAGTTAGGGCATCGATCTTTGTGAAATATCAAAATGAACTATTGCTATTGTTACAACAAAGACTTTACATAGACCTTCTTTCCATCTATATATTACTTCTAAGTATTCTCTAGCTCTTCCCTAAAAGCAGAATGTTTTTGTTTGACAATCTATGGAAAAGTCTTATTCATGTCAGATTATTTTGTTTTTTAAGAAAAGAAAAATAATTTGACTTTGGTGGTATTGCCCCTTCCTGGATATTTCAATAGGAACATATTGGCCCAGCTTGCCCCATGTAAGATCTACATAAATTTTAATTCACATTTTAATGTTTGTAGATGAAAAGCATCTCTTCCTTTAAAACTAAAGCAGGAAATGCATTGAAAAAAAGGCCCGAGGCAAGTGACCAACCTGGGCTGGTCTCGGTTGCGGTTAGAATGAAACTGACCCTCCCTCCGCCTTGGGCCCCCCCCATAGGCCGAACATGATGGAGAATTGACTGCTGGCTTCCTGACATTCACTTGTGTGGCACCTGCAATAAGGAAGACATGAAGGGAGCCGAAGCTGTGTCTGACTTACTCTAATTCAGGTTCCTCTGAGAAGCCCTGGAGACGGAGATTCATACAATCAATGAGATTAGCTGTCAAGATGTCACTACACTGTCCCTGTTGCCCTGTGCATCACAGTGCAGAGGCATGAAAGACGCCACAAGTCAGACTCTCAGCCCTCAATGACTGTGGCGGAGACAGAAGTGGCCCGAGCCTACGAGAAGGCAGAGCGTGCTCCTGGCCCCATGGCTGACTATCTCTGAACCTGGGTCCTCTGTGTGTTAACATCTTCAATGAGGTTCATTTCTTGTCCTATGATTATGCACAGGGACATTCTGAGGCTAAAGAACAAAATAAACACGCAAAGGTGTGCCTTGTTAGGAGTCAACTCTCCCCAGGACACACAGGGTTGTCAGTCCAGTCACTTCTCTCCTCTTCCTGAGCTTTGACAACACGGCCTGTGCTCAGTTGGGGGAGGCTGAGGGCGGCGTGAACATCAGGCATGTGTGCTCCTCTTGTGGTGCGACATGATTCTTAAAACTAAGTTTGAGGCACAGACATAGACTAAGTACAGAGCAAAGAGTGAAAAACCGTTTCTGCTTGGTGCTTGGGAAACGGTAAGAAAGAAGTGTCCATTTTCGGTGTGAGTGGGAATGCTAAGGCGTATGAGAAATACAGGGCTTGTCTGTAAAATTGTGCACGTACAGCCCTGGTGCCAGTTAGCCACTCACTGAGAATAACGCAATACAACCCACAGAAGGGGCAATGCAAACCTTTCCGGGTTATGGAGATAACGCCAACTCTGATCTTTTTAGAAAGTCAGGTCTCCCTGAGGAACTGGTTGGAGCCTGAGCCCAGTTCAGCTGGCAAAGACTCATCCCGATTCCCAATAGGAAAGCCTGACATGTTCGTCGCACCAATCAACTCGCCACCAGACAGGGCCTGCCTCTGCGTGGGTTTCCATCCCTGAGGACTGACGGGCCCTACAGAATCCTCTCCCCTTAAAAAAGCTTTAGAACAAGTTGGAAGGCCTCTCTTCTTGTTGGAAAAGGAAAGCTCAGAAAGAAAGAAAGAAAAAGAAAACCCATAAGAAATGAAGCGTAAGGAAAAGCAAAGGGGAATTTTAAAAAGTTTGGTTTCCACGTTGTTTCAAACCCGACTTCCCCACATCAGCATTTTCGAGGCCAATAACGAAGAAAGGGGATGGCGTCGGCTCAAGCTCAAGCGACAGATGCTGAGGGGCGGGGCCCGGCTGTACCTGGTCGAGTGGTCAGTCCTCGGTCGGCGGCAGGGCGGGCGTCAACAGGCTCGACTGGGCGCAGGAAGCAAGATGCACGGAAAGCAAACGAGACAAATCAAGACGGTAAGTCGGCGCTCCTGAACACAGAGCAGGGAACAGCATGGGCGATACACACGTTATAAAAAAAAGGAGCAGCTGGCAGAGAACCACAGTGAGTGAATCCTGAACACCAGGAGCAGGAGGGGAACCGCTTCCAAAGGCTTCGTTTTCTCACAAAAGCACTCACCCGGACGCGCAGAACATCAAAGAGAAGCTGGAGGAGGAGGGGTGCAGGTTTTCCTCTCAGAGGGTTTACAGCTAGTTTCGTGTGTGTGTGTGTGTGTGTGTGTGTGTGTGTGTGTGTGTGTGTTAATGAGAAATAAAATATGTTATACCCAGCCCAGCGGAAAATCTTAAAGATATCTCCTTTTACCACCGCCCAATCTTATCTTATTTTACAGTTAATTAACTACAAAGGACTCCGTCCAATCTCCAGGGGAAATGCAAATATGAACTTATCGGGAGAGAAAGGTTTCCCCACATCACCTGCCACAGAGTGAATCGAATTTGTTCCCGGTGTGAGGGTAAGAGAGATAAACCAGGAAGTAAGCCAGGCCGTCTCTGGCTCTGCCTCTCTTTGTAAAAGCCGGTTTCCACGGAAGAGATGACGTGCAGTTGACATGTGTGAAATGCGGATACTTCCTCTCGTGTTGGCTGGCTTGCACAATTCCTCCTGTGCCGGAGCTCTGGGTCCGGCCCAAAGGAAACAGTGCCGGCGGCACAAGAGTGCCCACCATTGTTTGCCGCTGCCTGCTGTTTCCCAAGTGCTTCTGATTCTCAGAAATGTGAACTTGAACTTAAACACGGGTCTTCGGAGAAAACAGGCAAGGGAGAGAAACAAAGCTTTCAGGATTAATAGGGCAAATGAAGCCGAGAGAGGGGAAGTGAGGCCTGGGAAATAGAAGGGTGGGAAGGTAAGGTGGGGTGGCGAGGTGTGCTCCATGGATCAGCAGTTTCAAGAAGATCATACGGCCGCCCAGCTGTGTAGTTCAGTGGTTGAGCATCGACCTATAAACCAGGAGGTCAAGGTTTGATTCCCGGTCAGGGCACATGCCTAGGTTGCAGGCTCGATCCCCAGTAGGGGGCATGCAGGAGGCAACCTATCAATGATTCTCTCTCATCATTGATGTTGTTATGCCTCTCTCCCTCTCCCTTCCTTTTTGAAATAAATAAAAATATATATTAAAAAAAATAAGACCATCAGCTTACTCATGGGCACATCCAGGCATGCAAGGAGGGATTATAAACGCAAATCGATTTTGAATGTCACATGTTGTCAGGAACAGTGAGGGGAAAGAAAGTGACAGCATGCCAAGTCTTCAAAATATAAGAAAATCGTGTTTCTGAGAATACTAAGACGTTTGGACGGATCCGAAGAGACATGTGGTTTGGTGCTTTCTCCTGCCAGCAGTGGCATGATAGAGGAGAAAGGACAATGGGTGTGATTTGGGGCAAATGGCCACTTCCGTGGCTGTTTCTTCACATGTAAAATATAAATAATAACATCTGCACTTTCTAATTGCAGTGAGAAAATAAATTAAAACCTGCTTCGGACACTCGCAAACACTATAAAACCACATTTATTAAATACCCGCTTTATGAAATATCCTGTACCAGCTATGGTGGTGAGGCCGACTCCTCTCTAGTGCTTCATTCACGTATCAGATGAAGACGTACTTCCTGCTGCAACTCACAAATACACCTGAGCGACATAGTTTCTCTGTAAGTTCATCTTTCCCCTCATCTGCAAGCGCGGAGCGTCAGGGATTTTATTACTCCTCGTAAAATGGAGTTAAGGGAACGATTATTGTACTTTCTGAGTGTCCTCACAAGGGCCCCAGGTGGTGCTTTCAGGGGAAGGCAAGAAGGTACGAGAGCCCACTTGCAGAGCCCAGAAGGAACTGAGGGGTGAGCACACGGCTCAGGGGCTCGGGGGGAAGCAGCTGAGTCTGGGGCTTAAACGCAGCCCGAGCAGCTGGCCCAGGCTCAGGGTCCCCTTGAATGCCACCACTTATTTTCGCTGTGATCCTAGGCAAGCCACATTCTCCCTGATTCTCTGTTTGTCTCAAATTCAATGTGCAGACATGCGAAAGAGCTTTTTTATCAATGACCAAGCACCATTCCACCATTACTTAAGGGAATACTGACAAGTATCAAGTGTGCATAGAGAAACGTCCAAAAGGTGTAACCACAAAAAACATTCATCAGTTATTTCTGGGTGAGGAGACCGTTCCTGTAAACTTTTCTGCCCCCCCCCCCCCTTTTTAATGTATAGGGCAGTGATGGCGAACCTATGACACGCGTGTCAGAGGTGACACGCGAACTCATTTTTTTGGTTGATTTTTCTTTGTTAAATGGCATTTAAATATATAAAATAAATATCAAAAACATAAGTCTTTGTTTTACTGTGATTGAAAATATCAAAAAATGTCTATATGTGACACAGCACCAGAGTTAAGTTAGGGTTTTTCAAAATGCTGACACGCCGAGCTCAAAAGGTTCGCCATCACTGGTATAGGGTATTATTTGAAAACAGTAATAAAAACTTTTCTCTTTTTTTAGAAAGATAAAACAATAATAGCCTTAGTGACTTAATCCCTAACCTGCTTTCACAGTCTGAGGCTGATTGAGTATGAATTAATATTGAAAAAATAAGTAACTCTTGTGTTCAGTGAGCAGACATCAAGACATTTTTAAAAAGACAATTATGGCATCATTGGGAAAAAACAACGCACAGAGACAAGACAGAGGACTGCATTATTTTCCAATCTACTACAAACACTCTCTAGTTTTTCAAATGGACTATTGCTTGTTAAGCCGGAAGGCGATATCAATAGAGTGAGTGCTCAAAACATTTTACATGGGCAGGCCAGTCAATTCAAAACAAGAAACAGATCACCTTAAAGAGTTAAACTAAAACGTGAGCAGAACTGTGAAATTTCTCTGCCTTCAGCCGCTTAGAATCAGAGCCTTCCCTCCAAGAGGAGAGACACGGAATGACCGACATTCTGGGCCTTTCGAGTTTGTTAGTTCTGGCGTGCTCGTAATAGACCAATTCTTAGCTAAATGCTGCCTGGCACACCTCCCCACTCTGCCCAAAGTGATGCAGGAATCAGGAGGAAAGCCATTTTACACACAGAGAGGCCTGCGGAGGACCGGCTCTCAGGCTTAATGAAAGCCTTTATTAAATCTCGGTTTCACTGCTGACGGTGATGTGCTCGTTGCTTTTTTTTTATGGCCGAGGACAAGCAGAGCAGAGGGAGCGTCACTTTGCGATTATATACATGCAATCTCACAAGACCTGCTGTGCCTCCTTGAGCCCGCTCGGGTCTTTTATGGATGTGTTACAGACAAGAAGCCGACTGCTGGCCACAGGGGCTTGCTGGTGGCCACTGCCATCCACACTGATTTTCCTGGCTGGCCAGCTCAGGCAATCTTGAGAAAGAACAAACTCAAGTGCTATTAACACAAACGCATTTAGGCAGATGATTTCAGGATCCACGAGAAAATAGTAGTATAAACGCCAGCTTCACTTCAGGTTAGCCAGTTCTGTTGTGTGGACTGGAAAAAACACACACTAAAAATCTCTTCAGGCAAATCGCAGCTGGTCGAAGAGCCTGAGATATTGGAAAGCTGTGTTTGTTTATTTTTTTTCCTTCAATATAAATTAAAAGAATGCCCGGGTGTCTGACCCTTTCTCTGGACTTCATTGATTGTTCTTAGGAAAAACAATGCATTTTTGGGAAGCGTTTGAAGTGACGATGACAAGGACTGCATGAACAATGGAAGGAAATCCTTTGAGAATTCTAGGTATTTTCAATAGCTCCGTGTGTGAGCACATGTCTGTAAGATTAACAGGAAACAGGGCTCCGGAAAGAGGGAGGGAAGGGAGATGATACAGAAAGGGTAAGATTTTAGGCCAGAATCACATTAATAAATTTTAAGGATATACTGTTTGGGCCATAGAGTGATTCTCTTTGATACAAGCTGGTAAAACCTCTCTAGTAAGATCCTGGTTCTATTTGAAGAAAAGAAAAAAAGAAAAAAAAAAGCTACCGTAAAACATGTACTATGTCCCAGGCACTTTGCTAAGAACTTTACCTGCCATCTCATTTAATGCTCACACCCTAACTTTAGTTAGGATTTTACTACTTCTTCTTTCTTTCTTTCTTTCTTTTTTTTTTACAGACTAGGAAACAGCAGGAGAGGCTCTGTAACTTGCCCACAACACACAGCAGAGCTGGAATTTAAACTCTGACCCACTTCATTCAGAAGTGGGGGTGGGGGCGGGGAGCGCCGTCCTGTGGTGCGGATGGTGGGGGATGCAGAGGTGGTTTTGGTTGTCACTAGACTGGGGGAGGGTCGGCACTGCTCGCTTTTAGTAGATCGGGACTGGGGATGCTAAGTGCCAGGCACAGGGCAATGCCACAAATAAATTGTCCCGCACCCTGTACAATTTCTTATATTCCTGATTTTGTGAGTCCAGACTTCACTCAGTTTTGTAAACAAGCACAAAGCATTTTTGCACAGTTCTTACTATAACCTGGGTATTCCAGGAGCTCACCACTGGGTAAAACGAGGGGAGACTGTTTTATTTAGAGCTTTCCCCAGAGTGACTCACTATTTGAGAAAAATCACATCACTGCTGCTCGCTGAACCGGAGTCATGCAATCAGCCCGGAAGCAGTCTGCATGGAGGCCAGACACCTGCCCGTGCCGTTTTCATCTAGAGTCCCGGCTGACCACTTACATGTGGAAACGCTTATTATAAATTAGATCCCTCACAGTGATTCTCCTCCTAAATGTTGTTAGTCCATTTTATTTTAAGATTCATCCTTAAGAAGGCTTTTTGCAATGTTATAAAAAAGGGTGTTGTATCTGAAAACAGTGAGAAGCAGAACTCAAGCTCTGAGATCATAAATATTATTGTCTCCAATACTTTTATCTGAGCTTTTCTTGTTTATCAACAACAGATCTTTATTTAACAACAATATCAGCTCCTTGGATGTAGCCTAGGCCGGTGGTCGGCAAACTCATTAGTCAACAGAGCCAAATATCAACAGTACGACGATTGAAATTTCTTTTGAGAGCCAAATTTTTTAAACTTAAACTATATAGGTAGGTACATTGCTATTAACTTAATTAGGGTACTCCTAAGGCTTAGGAAGAGCCACACTCAAGGGGTCAAAGAGCCGCATGTGGCTCACAAGCCGCAGTTTGCCGATCACAGGCCTAGGCAATTCAAAAACTCTATCTGGCTCAAGAATCCAGAAGCACTTGGTGATACCCAAGGGCCTGGTGTGTGTGTGTGTGTGTGTGTGTGTGTGTGTGTGTGTGTGTGTGTGTGCTATTAGGAATCTGAGCCCAATGGCCACAGACCTCTCTTGGAGTGAGTCCACATCTGAGCAGAAGTGTATAGTCCATTACTGCTCTGGGTATCTCCAAATTGTACTGTTCTTGGCCTTCCAAAAAGTGCTCATTTTGGGGACATCCAGTATAGTTAATCCAATCCTCTTTCTTTAGAGTATTTAGCAAGAGGAAGGGGAAGGTGGGAGGGAGGTCATGATGGCGTTAGGGTTTATTTAGGAAGGTGCTTTGGTGATATAGTTCCTCCCTATCATTTCCACTTAAAAGGAATAATCCTTCCCCCCCCCCCCGCCCGCAAAATAGAATGGATCAATTTAGTTACTATTTCAAACTTTTCATATAAGCAGCATGCTTAATAGAGTGCATGTCATTTTAATGGAGCTCTCATATATGCATATGAATACATATAAGTCAAGATAAAATATTTAGGGCATATAAAGGCAGATTTATTTAACTGTTGATATTATTCATAGTACTAATATGATAAATGCCAAGTTCAATTGACCTCATTAAAGACACCAAGGAAATGTGCAGGCTGATATTCATATAGGAAGCAGTTACACTCTCAATATCTGACAGAGTGGGAAAGTAACGGGAAAATCTGGAATTCAGGAAACGCAGCTTATTCTAGGCCGGCACACTTGCTATTCTACAGTGTGTGATGTGGCACTAGGCTCACTGTATTTCACTGTAGCCACTGAATTTCAAAAGTTACTAGTGACATGAACAGGACTGGAGTGTCTTTTATTTTTGTGAAACTCTGTACAGGCACAGTCCACATGTCTAAGAATTAATAGCACTTAAGAGATACCATGTATTGTAACAAGCATGCACTGTCCTCTCTGTAAACTCATCTTATTCTGCTGCCAATTTAGCTTACTTTGGCTTTCTAAATCTCTTTCCACAAACTTTACCATAAATAAATGATACATTTTAGTATCTATTATTTGTGTGTGTGTGTGTGTGTGTGTGTTCATAATAATGATTTAGGTAGGTGCTGAATGATATTTTATCCTACTGTCCAAGTTCGATAAATAATGGAAAATATTAAATGGAAACATTTCATTTATAGAAGCTATAGCTTTGGAAAAAATGAAAAGGTCTTAAATTTTAAGAAATTGATAAGAAATTCTTTATAAAAATAAGAGCATAACCTATATATTAATTTTTTTTCATAAAAAGCTAACTCTGGGACATAAACAACACACCAAACATTTAACATTATTTGGTATAAAGGGCATTAAAGACAGTAATTGTCTACCAGAGAAGTTTGTTAAACTTCAGACATGTTCCCCATTTCTCCCTCAAACAACCTGATGTTCTAAAGGAAAAGAGGAAATCTCAAGGACGTTCAATTTACAAAGGAGACTGGACATTTTCCACATGCAATTATCATCAGAGAATGCATGACAAGAATTTTAAATGGCCAAAATGTATCTGCCTATAAAAAATGACAGGACAGCACTCTTTTACAATTTAATAAGAAAGTCTTTGATAACTGAAAGTCCTTAAAATTTATCCCTCTATGTGAGTAAGAATTTTTTTTTTTTTTTACAAATGGTAAAGTCTTAATTATTTTTATGTCATAAATAACATTGCTGTTCATATCTTGTATTATTACTATAATGTACCCTTTTTCAAGCTAATAGAACAAATTTGGGGTGGTTACTCACATTATGAAAACAGTTTATATGAAGATTTTCCTGCAATGGTTCTTTAAAAAAAAAGGCTCTCCAGTACCCTAAAGGGCTAATATTGGTTTTAGAATTAGTCTGAACAGTAAGTAACAGACTGCATTTTGAGTTAACGCATACTACAAACATCCATATTACAAATATTACCACCATCAAAAGTCGCTCCTTAAACAAAGAAAATCACAGGTAAAATCCCGTGTGTTCTTGAAAAACATGCTATTAGTATCTCAAAATCAAGGTGTTCCTGTGTTCAAAACCTTCAACGTCTGAACATGTAAAACTGCTGTGGAATAAAAAAAAAACACACCTAATATGCTCTCACCTAAACAGATATTAATTGAAAGTTTCTGCTAAGAAATCGGAAAGAAAGCTCATTAGCTAATGTGCAAATTTTTAGACAGAGAAAATCTTACTTCTCTGCACTATCAGAGGAAAGAACACGTAGGCCAATGTGCATCTTCATTTTGACAGCTGCCTTACATTTCACTTTCTAAATATAAAACTGTGGACCTCCTAAGCAACAGTACATGTCCTAAGTGGTTCTCTATCTTTGCCTTTAACATTTAATGCAACCTGAAACTTAATGCACGAGAATAAACATCTGAAACGAGAACTACGGTGGTTCCTTTCAAACCTCCATTTATGCAGGCCCCATGGGAAGTTCTCTCTTCATCGCCTGTCCGTTTTCTTAGAAAGTGGACATTCTAGGCCACTCTCTCCTAAACACAACTTGAATCTGGTGCTTTCATTCCAGAAGCAACAAAATACCTCTCAATAAGAAAGTATTTTTAAAAGTTCATACCCCCCCTTCAGGACATGAGAGAGCTGTATACACACATCAGAATGCTCTTGTTCTAATT
Source organism: Myotis daubentonii (assembly GCF_963259705.1). Classification (NCBI taxonomy): domain Eukaryota; kingdom Metazoa; phylum Chordata; class Mammalia; order Chiroptera; family Vespertilionidae; genus Myotis; species Myotis daubentonii. Next base: position 12,172,711 of record NC_081842.1, on the reverse strand, counting down.
GGGCCTCTTACCTTCGTTTTCTGTATTGGCTGGCACGGAGTCAACCCCAAAAGGATGCCAGGGCTGGAGTTCGTCCAGGCTGAAATCGCCATTCACGGGAAGAAGCTCCACGGTGGTTTTGGTTTCGGTCAAAGACGGCATGAGCGCATCATTGCCATAACTGATTCTCGGCTCACTGATCATGTTGGCCAAGACGTCATCCGAGTAGTTCTGCTCTTTCTGCAGCAGCTCATCTGAAACGGGACAAAGTCATGATCTCATTGAGAGCTGGGGGTCGGTACCATCATCACCTCCATGTTACCGATGCGAGAACGGAGGCACGTGGTAGTTAAGCCGCTTGTGCAACGTCTTAGCTGGCAAGTGCCCGAGGCGTGCTGTGAGCCCAGGGGGAACGGCTTAGACCCAGGCTGATCTCCTTCCAGTGGCGAAGGAACTCCAGAGCTAACCTGCCATTTCCTCCTCTGAGAGATTCTCCCGGCAAACTATCATCACCGGACACCAACAGGGTGCTTTGGTGATGTGCTGGCCGTGGGGCTGTGGTAATATGCCAGGCAAGCCAAAGGACACACACAGCTAGTGAATCCCTAGCCTTTCCCTGAACACGTGTAATGACCAGAGTAGCCGAACAGTTGGGCAGCCTGCTCCGTTCTCGAACAGCTCTCATAGTTTTGCCTTGAACAAGTCTGTCTTCCCCAAAGGCTCCCCTGCTGCTGCATGATGTTCTACTGCGACAGAGCAACAGTCCCCTTGCCCTTTGGTCATGGCCTTGGACCCATGAAGGTCTGCTCCATCCTCCTCTTCCCAGAGCTCAACATCCCGCCCTCCCAACGGGTCTCCTGTGATCTTGAAGCAAACATTCTGCCTTCATCCTCGGCTGCTTCTCTTTTCAAAAAATGCTTCCAGGTACCCCTTCATCGAAGGGACTAAACACATTCTACTTTACGGAGCATAATCGACTTAGCTGAAGTTCTTGTAGATGAGTGAAAACTCCCCAATTACACATTTCAGTATTGAAATGCATTTCTATAGAAAAAAGAGCTTGGAATATAACCTCGTATCAAGTATAACTAGAGCTTTTAAAACAGGGCATTGCAGGATGTGTGAATCTGCTATTATATTGCCAAAGATTCACCAAGATTTCCTGTGTGACATATTTAAAAAAATTAGACACTCATAAATAGCACGTGTGCTGTCAATATTAATCAGAATCTCATTTCCCAATCATCCCTCCATCAAGAGTTTACTGTATTATATATTTCAGATCAGTCAATGGTTACTATTTTGGTTGTAGAACATAAATTCAGGATTTAAATTTGGTTTGTAATATTTTACTGTCACCCTTCACCTTCTCCTTTACATCGACAAATAATTATCTGAAAAATTAAAATTCTGTTCAAATATTTCTATGAAAAGAATTTCACAGAATAGAATTAAAGCATGAGATTAATATCCTTCTATGGAGCTGGTTTTATTGCAAGATATTATTTTAAATGATAAAACCCCAAGCAAATCCGTTCCTTTGAAGTCTGATTTGAGTTATAATAGGTATCTGTTCACGGTGGGCCATTCTAAAATTCAGTATTTGACACTTGCAGTGCTCTTTCCCACCCAGATAAAAGGCTCCATTAGATTTCTTCCAACTTTTTCATGTCTCGCAGAGTCACAGGTGATGGCCAATAACTTAGCCAGCGTCGGCTTTAATAAATTAAATGGGCATTTCTTTTATATAAATCTTATGCTTGTGACTGTTAAACATGTAAAATACTAAAGAAGGACCTTCTGGAATGATTACTGGTGCTTCCACGTTCATCCTGAGAGGGAATAACCTTCACCAGGGTCTGCTTTTGGCTCCATCCGGCACCATGTTGTTCTTGGAGCCTTTGCGGCATTTTAACCTCCCCTCCTTCTCTTTGTCTTGCCTACACAGTACTAAGCTTGTTTTTTTGTGTGTGTGTGTGACTTCTCTGAATAACTCTTCTTGTTACTTTTTTTCTACTGTCTTCATCTCTATAATATTTTTCTTGTACCTCTTTCTGCAATTCTTCTTTAGAAATCTCATTTACTCTGAAACGCTAAGGATCCTCCCTTTGGATGATTCTGAAAGGTATGTCCCCAGCTCTGACCTCTCCCTCCCTCTCTAGTTTTTATATTTCTATCAGTTTGCTAGATCTGTTAACTTACATCGTCCATGAAAGGATGTACAAAACTGCGTTCAAGGCCCCATGCCTAACTGTGGCAGAACCATTCTACCAGCCACATGTGTGTGGAACCTTCAGAACCATCTGTGACGCTATTTATATCAAGAGCAACTCCTTTTAACTCCATTTCTGGATTCTCTTATTCATCTCCCACTCCCCTTCTCCACTGGCCACCTTGGACCATCATTACTGTTTGTCTGGATAACTGTGATGTTCTTCTCATTGCTGTCCCTACTCTAAGTCGTATCCTTCCTGGTTCCCCAGACCTGTCTCTGATACTGAGAAATGGCTCCTCCCATTTCAGTGGTAATGCATATTTGGTCTTCCTTAGTGGAGTTCCTAAAATCCTTGGAATTTAAGTGGTGAGAGCTGTAAAGGTGTCTTTTGTTATGTTAATGAGATGATTTTTTTTTTTTGGCGTGGTGGGTAGAGTCCCTGGGTCACTTAAGGTGTGAGTGAGGCTGGTCACCAGAAGAACCATGTGATTAGAAGGTTGTAATTTTCAGTCCCATCTTCTAGACCTCCAGGGAGAGGGGAGGGACTGGAGATTGAGTTCAATGACCAATGGCCAATGATTTAATCAATTATGCCCAAATATGGAAACCTCCATACAGTCCCCAAAGGCAGGGTTGGGAGAGATTCTAGGTGGTGAACAAACACAGAGATGCAGGGAGAGTGATGCCCTGGAGAGGGCATGGAAGCTCAGTGCCCTATCTGCATACCTTACCCGATGCATCTCTTCCATCTGGCTGTCCCTGAGTTATATCTTTTTATAATAAACTGGTGATCTAGTAAGTAAAATGTTGCTCTGTGTGTTGTGAGCCATTCTAGAGGAATAGAACCCGAGGAGGTGAGTGGAACCTCCAGTTTATAGCTGGTCATCAGAAGCCCAGGAGACAATCAGGACTTGCCATTGACTATGGTGGGGAGAATGGGGGTGGGGGTGGGGTGGGGGAGCAGTCTTGTGGGCCTGAGTCCTTAACCTGTGGGATCTAATCCTATCTCCAGACAGACAGTGTCAGAATTGGGTTGAAGCGTAGGACACTCAGCTGATGTCGGAGAATTACTTGGTGTTTTGAGGGGAAATCCTGTACGTGGAACTGGTGTCAGAATCGTACCATCACACCTGTCTCAGACTCAGCATCTTAGAAGCCTTGGATTATTCCCCAACTGGACCATGCATTCCCATCATGACACCTCTGTTCTCTGTTCCTGCTGCCTGAGAAGCCCATCTCCGCTTATCTAGAGTATGAACTCTCTCAAGACCACCTCGAACAACCCTATCCTCAGAGATTTTCCTCAATAACTTTATGGGGCAGGCATTCTTAGCTTCATGGGACAGAAGTCAGGCTGGGAGACGTGAATGAAGCTCTTCAAGATCCCACGGCCTGTAGACATCCGTGTTGGCATCCAAGTCCTGGGCTGCACAACACCAGCCTTCCCGCATGGAGCCCCTACCTCTCGGGCCTCCACAGTACCACACACAAGAGGGCCCACTCTGAGTCTCATCAGTGGAATGCGCATTTACTGAGTAAGTGGAAAAACCAGGCAATATAAGCACAGCTCTATTCCATCATGTCTTCCACTCTTACAGGGTTGAAAGCCGACTTAAACACTAGCCCCGTGGAAGGATTATTGCTTTTGTCCCCTCAAACAGGCATTTCCCAGGCATGGGAGTTGGGAGGGCTGTACCCACTGCAGCCATGGGAGTAAAGAGGTGGAGTAGGCAATTGTCACAGTGGTAAACCTTACATCTGTGCTTCATATAACATCCAGGGCATTTCGGGTGGCGGCAAATCAACAAATCGGAGGGCAGTCTTTTCTCTTTTATCTCTTATACAATTGGCAGGAAATTTCCTCCAAATGGCTATTCAAACGCTCAGCCCCACGATGGTTAATTTCCCTGGTTTATTATTATACTCATTTTCAGAAAATGACAGAAGGAGATATTCAAGAAATGTCATTTTTTTTTTTTTGGCAGAGTGAAAAGCATTTAGGTTTTTATTTTTGGTACAAAGTAGCGGAAATCCACATTCCCATGTCAATTAAACACAAGAGATTCAGAAACCACCACCTCTGGTGATCTCATGTGGAACAAAGAAAGTCCGTGTGGTTTTCAGGGACAAAAAGAGGGGTGGGGGGGGAAAGATGGATTTCTGTGAGCTGGGGTAGGATTCAATTTTGGACAGTCCAGAGCAGCCAGCTACCTCCTGATGTTATTAAGGGCTCAGGACTCTACCGGTGGCTAATGCGATTGGCACTGGGCAATTCTGCCTGTGATAAAAAAAATCCAGAGCCAAACATGATTATGTCATTGCTCATTGTGAGTGGGACTTCGTCTTTGAATTCCGTGGTGAGACTAATCGCACAGAAACCACACTTCTATGTGGGAGGCCCTGATGGAGTCTCTTTGCCCCGAATTAATGCAATATTTTATGAAAATGCTTTGATGGCATATATTGGGGATTTCCAAAGCTTTTAAGCATCTGCATTTGCCAACTGCCGTGTTACCTCTGGAGTCAAATATTTTCTTCCCTTATTACCCAGACACATGAGCTCTGCAATTAAGACTGGAAATATTTAACTGAGTTCCATGATGGTAATATTTAATCTACAGTTCAAACAATAGCAGAGGTACTTCATTTCAAATACTAAACATCCAGCGAAAACCCCCATCAGCTTGCCCTTCTGAAAATGTGTTGAGGATGTGCAGTAAAGAGAACAAAACAAAAATACCTCATCACTCAGCAGTCACTATAAATATTTAAAATATTTTAAAGAAACTAACATCAAAAGAAACACCCAATAGCAATGTCATCTTGGTCAAATGACTAAATTGTTTTGTTTTTGTAGAAGCAACAGACTCGCATGATTTTGGAAAGAAACAGCCTCATCAAAGAGCTGCTCAAGGGGAAACAGATGAATTCTAATAGTCTTCTCTTAATTATTCATCTGCCACTTAAGCCCCGCCCCAAAATTTAACTGCCACATTTTAGGATTCAAGAACATAGAGTTTACCAGCATTAAACCGGTTCTCTTTTACAAGCTTCGGCTGTGATGACTGGTCTACCTCTTCCATCCTTTAAACGCATCTGGGGCGGAAAGGACAATTTCCTAATCGGAAAGGAGGTTCGACTCCGCCTTGGCCATGCCAAGCACAGCTGGCAAAGCGCTGACGTGGAGACCGGTGTGAGCCCGAGGTCCCCTGGGCTTGCCGCTTTTTCTTTTGTATGAGATTGAAGCGGCATCGCTCTTATTAATTTTTCCCATTTTCTGATTCTTCTGGTTCCCGGTACAAAAGTATGTATTTATCAGTAGCCTTTCCCCCAGACAAAAATTTCCTTTCAACCTTATCTAACAGGGGATTATTATATGACTGATTCTCGTCTTTTAACAAATATTTACTTATGTATCTGAAAGGACCGGAGATTCCACCTCTGTACAAAGTACGCCCCTCCCCCCGCCCCCCGCCCCCCAACTGCCACAGCTGCATTGGAAGTGTTTATCAAAGGGATGTAATTTTTTCCCTATCTAGAAGCTCTACTGTAAATCTGTCATCCATTCTAAGCATTTTGTCCACACCAGCACCGAGATTGGATTTAATTTTTCCATCACAGTTCTGGGCATGTCTGATCCACGGCTCAGCATATCACTGCCACACTGTTCATTGTATTTTACACCCACGGCCTCCGAAACCCCCTAGGCCAGCCGTGGGCAAACTACGGCCCGTTTGAAATGAATAAAACTAAAAAAAAAAAAAAAGACCGTACCCTTTTATGTAATGATGTTTACTGTGAATTTATATTAGTTCACACAAACACTCCATCCATGCTTTTGTGCCGGCCCTCCGGTCCAGTTTAAGAACCCATTGTGGCCCTCGAGCAAAAAGTTTGCCCACCCCTGCCCTAGGCCTTGCGTTCCTCATCTGCAGAATCAGGGGAGGCCTAATCCCGTGGGCCTCCCCCCCCCCTCCCCCACCCCCCACCCTGCCCCCAACGGGTGGCAAGCAGAATCTCAGATCCCTCCCAGGACCAGGGAAACGGACTCTGGAAAAGGATCCCCAGGCGATTCTTAGTCACATTATAGTCTGACCACAAGTTGTACAAAGGCATCACTACACAATGGCCTCAGCTACCGCCTGCCACCCCCCACCCCTTTCATAGAAAACAGGCCTCAAACCAAAACAAGGTGTGAACAAGGAGTGCCGCCAAGAAACAACAGTGCCATAAAAATCCGCACTCCGCAATCTCTCAAAGTCATGCTTGTAGAACCCAACCCCTGGAAGCGATCTTTCACGAGGACATTTCTGAACCAGAAAGCCGCAGGGAAGGAAGGACTGCTTCTGAATTTCCGTGTCTGCCAGACCACTTGTCAGGAAGTGACCTAGGAGCCAGAGCAGGGAGTGTTCAGGAAGCGTGTCAGAGTGGTTCAGATGCCGAGAGAACGGAGAGAAAGAATGTTCTAAGAGTGTAGAGGGCGCTCCGTGCTCTCCCCTCCTGAAGACCAGCCCTCACTGTGAGCACACTCACTTCTAGGCACGGACTGACCTGTAGTTCAGGGGAGCAGCCTGTTTGAAGTGCTGATGTGGGGAGAACTTTTCAGGTGATTCCTGTACATTAGGACATTTCAATCGGTGGGATGGCTGCCCTGTGATGGAACTGTCATGCGAGGATAGCTTGACAGCATGAGATCGACTGCACCTGCGACACCTTCTACAGCCTTTTTCAGATCCACTAGCTCATTGGACACCCACTACAATCTTTACGGTGGGGCTGCCACCCTCACTGACGGTTGAGCAAATTGTGTCATCCATCTTGAGAAATGCTTTTAAAGTTATCAAGTGGCAGAACTGAGATCTGAACCCAAATATCTCGACTCCCAGTGCAACCTTCTCACCATTCCATGAAAAATTCCACTTCTTCGAGAACACGGCTATTTAATCTGACTTGTAACCCATATCATATAAATGTACACACCTCTATCATCACATGCACCCTGTTTTGCATACATTATTTTTAACAGATTTAGGAAGTGACGAATGCAGTGATATTTTTTTTCTTCCTATGAGGAAACCAAAGGTAAGAGCCTTTAGCCATAGTCCAAAGTCACAGCACTTCTGGAAGATAGAGCAAAACTGGAAAGACAGGGCATGCCCTCTCGTACAACCATGAGCTGCTCCCTTATCTAAGCCAGGCCTTGCTTATGGCTTCATTTTGACAGCCCACCCCCAACAGCAGGTCCCCGCCGAAAGCTATCTCCTTTTGACTCCCTCTCCGGGTGATGGGCATAGATATGATAGCTACATAAACTGTCATTAGCTTTCCCCAATTTGGAGTCAAATTTAAGATAATTTAGATGCCTTTGGGGTTTTGAGTTATTTATGTATTTATTTAATCTCACCTGAGAATATTTCTTCCATTGACTTTTAGAGAGAGTGGAAGGAAAGGAGGAGGGAGGGAGAAAAGGAGGGAGAGAGGGAGAGATAAAGAGAGAGAGGGAGAGGGAGATCGATTGATTGCCTCTGGCACACTCCCTGACCAGGTCGGGAATGAACTTGCAACTCAGGTATGTGCCCTTGACCAGGAATTGAACCTATGACCCTTCCATTCACGGGCTGATGCTCTAACCACTGAGAACACTGGCCAGGGCTGGTCTTGAGTTATTAAAATGGTTGATTCTGCATGCTCAGCCACCCCAAATATCCCTTTGTTTTATTTTAATTAATTAATTACTTAATTACTTAACTAATTTTGTTAATTTTTTTTTTGTCTTTTTCCAAATATCCCTTTACATCAGGGGTGTAGGGACTAGACAACCTCAGTGGAAACAGAGCCCTGTATGGTGCCGCCCCATTTCCCACCTTGGGGAAAAAATGTCATAGACATCATCTTATCCCAGAGCAATGCTGCTCCACAAATCTACTTTTTATTTCAACCTGCAGAAAACTGGGCCAGTCCTCTTATTTTTAGCCACGCTATCCATCTTGAAAATCTCTGACGGTCTTAAAATTCAGCCTCCACGTCTGAATGTGGGTTTATTTTTCTTTTGGGGTTCCTTGGACACGGATTGCAAATGGAGCATGCTTTACCCACTTAGGACAACAAAGTGTCCACGGAGGGGATGCCAACACGGCTCCGCATCACTGTGAGAAGATCCCTCATCGTCAGTGACATTTTCCTGAAGTATCACTTGCCCGGCATAAGACCGAGAGCACAGAAAAAGTCCCTTTTCATTTAAGATAAATTTCCTCTGGACTTTTAAACATCGTAGATCAAACAACTCAGTTCTACCAATGGCATCAAGTCAGAAATCAAGATAAAAGGCAGGCAGGCCCCCCGGCACCTCAAAACAGATGAAAGGGTTCCTTCTTCGTGTTTCCTCCTGGAACCTGTGCCCACGTGCCAATCCTATTTCTGGCTACATCGGGGGTCCTGCTCTGCCTGGGCAGTCGGGGGCCTAAGCAGTCCTGAGGGGCACACTTCTAAAGGTCACACCAGAACCCAAGTTTATTTATTATGGAAAGAATTTCTGAACGTATGCCGCGTTGAGGTTATATTCACATATACAAATCGATGTCCTTGTTTTGAGGAAACACATACTGAGGAATTTAGGTGTAAAGGGCCAATGTGTCTGCAAGTTACTTTCAAAACCAGGAATTTCATGTAATATTTTCAGAACTTTGCTTTAAATTGTCTGGAATTGTTTTAAAATAAAAAGTTCATGCCCTGGCTGGTTTGACTCGGTGGATAGAATGTCGGCCTGCGGACCAAAAGGTCCCGGGTTTGATTCTGGTTAAGGACATGTACCTTGGTTGCAGGCTCCTCCCAGGCCTGGGCCCTGGTTGGGGCTCCTGCAGGAGGCAACCAATAGATGTGTTTCTCTCATATCAATGTTTCTCTCTGTCTCTCTGTCTCTGTCTCTGTCTCTCTCTCTCCCCCCACCCCTAAAAAAAAAAAAAATCAATGGAAAAATATCCTCTAGTGAGGATTAACAACAACAACAACAACAACAACAACAACAACAACAAAACACAAAGAAAAGAAAAGTACAGTCCGGTGGAGCTAAAATTGTAGCTCCGGCTTTAACCTCTATTTATCTGGATTTTTCCTCTCGTCAGCAGATATAGTGAACGTGCATATATGACCATTAACATAAGCAGATATAAACTATGCATCCTATGCAAAAAAAGGAAAAATGAATGTGATTTTTATGCCTCCTGACTCTTACACAGAAGGCAATTCTTTCATGTGGTTTTCAACCCAGGAAACAGTGGTCTCTTCACAGCCTAGAAGCAAAACTGGCTGGAGATGTGTACTTTCATGGCTAAGCTCAAGGAGTTTTAGACTAATCAGGACCATGTGGAATTCTCTCTGCAAACATGTCTTCAAGAGCCTAACCCTGCGGCATAAGCGATTCCTTTGCGATTCCTCTTTTAATGCAAATCTAACAGTTGGTACTAATTGCAAGAGGAACATAAATTCTGTGCAAAAGAGGTGGAAAACAAAAGAAATAACAATGATTCACCTGCAATTCCACCACCAGAGCAAACCGAGAGCCATTTTGAAAAACAGTTTTATCCTCTGCAGAATTGATTATTTCATCTCTTCCCATCATCGCTTTATGACCCAAGTTTTATGACTGTGGTCAATGAGAGTAAACACAGTGAGGTTACTAAGCACGCAGAGGCCCCTGGGACTGCAAGTATCAGGTTTGAGAACACAGATGGAATTGTGAGGATGAATTTTTCTCCTATTTCATTCCACAGCACGTATTTTTCCATTTTCTGGTGGGTTGTTCTGCATAGTTGGTATAGTTTTTTGTTTGTTTGTTTTTACTTCTAATTAAGTTCTCAGATATAGAGTAAATGGGAAAACAAAATAAAATCTGAGGTTTGCACTACCTGGGTCAGTATCACATTTCATTTTTCAAAAACTGCTGATGTCTTTAGTGAGCACAAGAAAGCAAAAGGAGGGAGATTATTGCGTTTTAAAATTATTTTTAATCCTCATCTGAGGATGTATTTTTATTGATTTTTAGAGAGAGGGAGGAAGGGGAAGAGAGCGACAGACATCATTTGGTTGCCTCTTATATGCAGCTCGGTGAGGATGGAACCTGTAACCTAGGTATGTGTTCTGATTGGCAATCCAACCTGCAACCTTTTGGTGGATGGGATGACCCTCCAACTAACTGAGTTACCCAGCCAGGGCGAGGAAGATTATTTTTGAAAAATACTCAAATACAGTTTTACTTCCCTTGCACATATTTTAATAAAGGCAACGTCGTCCGGGGGCCTTTATATAATCTGGGCTCATCCTGTCCTGGAGCCTTTGCTGCTGGTGTTGGGGTGTCTGGGCATCAATCCATAATGTCTCCTTTCTCACCTGAGCTCTGCACCAATCAAGAGAGCAGGTGGAGACAAAAGCATCACCTTTATTTCTCATAAAGGCCAGGCCCTTACTAGGCCATGTGCTGCTTTCTTTGGGGAGTGAGTCACGCACAGGGCACATGGCTTGTAGCTGCATGAAGACTGGATTTCAGCTTCCCCGTGTACCCTCAGTTGCACCTGAAGAGGGAGAGAGCCTGAGGGGTGCCTCTATAGCTTGGTCCTGTCCAACCTGCACACGGTAAGTGCTGGTCCTTCTGATTGGCACCCTTTCCCAAACTTGTGAGAGTCTGTCTTACCTGGGTAACAGATATCCTGGGGCGGACCCAAGGAAACCAAAATAATGGGAAACAGTGTCTCTCCCAACAGCCAGCAATCATTCTCTGCTATGAAGGAAGTGCATTCCAATGGATTCATCTGGTAAATGCTCAATTGACGGACTTTATCTTTAGAGGGACGTATTGGTTAGCAAAGCCTGTTAGCTGATGGTAGAAAGTGAAATTGTCAACATCCATACTTAGTTAATTTCACTCCAAGAGCCTAAAGATTTATGCTGATAATTATAATAAGGGGACCAGGTGAGTATGAATAAGATCAGGACAAGTATAAATATATACATGTCACAAGGGAGGGCTTGCCTGTTCTTATAGCCATCACAGCATGTTTGTATACATGCTAGATCATTGGAAATGATTATTTCTACAGATTTAAAACACACACACCAACCCTCTCTGCTCTTCTGCACACTGGCCTGTTCGTGTTTAGTTTAACACAAAACTTGCTCTGCAGTGCACAATTCTGCAAGAGCAACGATCCTTTCTCTTCTGCACTAGCTGATTTATGTTATCACTTAACAATGCAGGGGAAATCGAGCCTGGTGACGGAAAGTGCTTGGCATCTGGGGCCTGGAGATGGATGGAGAGTGTCTGCCTTCAGGGAAGCATTAATAGTGCAGGAGTGGGAGGCTGAAAGGACTCCCTTTAAGGAAAATAATCTGGAGCCAAGAAAAACAAAACCATTTTCTCATTAATTAATGAGCTCATTCATTCATTCATTCATTCATTCATTCAACGGTTCAGAAATCCAACCATCTCCCATCTCCTAGGCCAGTGCAATAAATAACTAAGGCAATTCCTTTTTACTCAGAACTCATGGTCCAGAGGAAAGATGGACATGAAAATAATTCCCATAAAAGTGTTAAGGTAAACAGTATGAACAGAGCGAGTGAGGGAAAAAAAAGCTGGGATTGTTGGGCTGGAGATAGTGATATTACAGATTTGCTGAGGAAGAGACACTACCATTGTAGTAGATGTAAATGCACATATCAATGAGCAGAGGATGAATTTGCCGAGAGCTGGGACTATGTTGGCTGCTGGGCACAAGGGAAGCAGCTTAGACAGAAGCCAGAACTTGAAGTTTATGGGATACAGAGGGCAGAGGAATTCATGACCCGCACCGGGAGTATGCAATTAGCAAAAATCCAGACTACAGGAATTCTACAGGTTAAGTGGCCAGCAGGGATGGGGGGGGGGGGGGGGAATCTGGGGATTATAAGATCCGTAAGCGGCAGGTCAGCATTAAAGAAAGGGGAAGGGGACGGTGGGTAAAAATGTATGCTAGAGTGATAAAGCCAGAAAGACATTCAAGACGAGATACAAGGAAAAACAGTGTGACTTTGATGGTGGTGGTGAAGCAGGGTAGAGGTGTGATCGGGTGGATGGTAATATTTTTATTCTCGGCCTGAGTTTTGTCTATCAGAAGGGCAGATATAGGAAAGAAGCACAGGTTTTACTTAAGGCACGTAGAATTTGCAGTATTCCAACACATCGTAGTGGCAATGTCTTAGGACCATGGAAAGTATGGGCTGGGAGAGCTCATGTCTGTGCTGAAACAGCCCACAGGGAAGCACTGGAATGAAAATGGGAGTTTTCCAGACTTCAGAAGAATTTTGTAGGGTTTTTGGGAAAAGGCTCACATTAGATTTCTCCTAGGGGATTTTTTTTGTATATTGAATTCTGCTAGAGAATGAATGGTTCCACCCACAACGAAGTGCCGTGTCTTTGATAAAAATTCCTTAGAGTCTAACAGCAGTGGTTAACAATAACATCGGGTTGGTGGTTACTGTTCATATCCAAACAAAGAATTATGGGTCTTCTTTTTTTTTCTTAAGTTATTTCAATGTTAGTATCTATGAGGTGATTTTTTTTTTTTAAAGCAATCTTATTTTTTTTTTTAATTCTGCAAAGAACAAAGGAGAAAACTGTGTAGGAGATGAAAAATAAAGCAGACCCAACCATTTTGCTTCCTTAACCTTGGATTCGCCTTCTTTTTGGGTAATGGTGAAGTGGAATGGGGTGGTATCCCCGAGGCCAGCGCCACTTTTAGTTGCCTTGTGAACTATGGATCCTGGTGCCTGAGGTGTGTTCCACTGATCATGCTGGAAAATTGCCCCAGATGGCCACCTCCTCACAAGAATGGAGGACCCATTCATTCCACTGCCTGAGGCAATCGCTTTCCATGATGCTCAGCTTCCGGCTTCATAGGGGAGACCTTACCCCAGTCTTTCCTTCTTCCCAGTCTCAGCACTAGACATCCCAGCCCCCGATGCATCTCCAGTTGAAAATTTACAGGAAATTCTAGTAATTTCTTCTCTTTAAGAATGTTGCTTTAAATCCTATTTTCATTTCAGCACAGCTAGCCTTTTTTTTTTCTACCCTGCTCCAAAAGTCTCAACTCAGAACTAAAAAGCCAAAGCAAAAACAAACAAATCCAGACTTTATCTAAATTATGATACACTATATAATTATCAATTTTGACCTCTGAGTTTTCTACTCTTTACTTTTTACATAATGAGAGTAAAAATATAACTACCTTTCTTAGAATATATAGTATTAAAACAGGATATCTTCAATACTATGTCATTAATTCACCTCAAAATTTTAGAGTCCTCTCCACTAATTACCACAGTGTTCCAGCAGCCTTTTTTAAAAAAAGTGATGTAAGCAATTTGAATATACTTTATGCTCCACAACAAATTAAAAAATGATTCACATTACGGTGCATTTATATATGTCTTTTCATCTTCCAAGTGCAGTAAACATTAATTAACCCCGGCAAATTAAAACAGCCACAGTTTACAAATTTACTCATTAATCAGCCTCAAGCAAATGCAAAGCATTTAAAGCCTTTCACAATTTGTACCAATTAAATATGTAAATTATTCTTTTTATACAAAGAGATCATCAATTCAAGACAAGCAGAACCTGACTTAAATTTGATAATGTTTCAGGGAGAAACTTGGTCAATTTTTCAAATTCATACAAGTCAAGGGAAAGAAAAAACTAAACTGCCTGATATGGGTTGAATTATGTTCCCCAAAATGGTATGCTGAAGTCCTAATCCCTGATACCTGTGAGTATGGCTCATTTGGAGATAGGGTCTTTGCTTATGCAATCAAGTAAAGGTGAGATCATACTAGAATAAGATAGGACCTCAATCCAATATGGAGTAGGGTGGACTCTCCTGGAATAAGGCAGGCTCTTGATCATACTGGAGAAGACACACAGAAACAGAGGCAAAAGGAGAATACTGACTTGAAGATGAAAGCAGAGATGGGAGTGATGTCTCTACAAGCCGAAGGAATGCTAAGGGTTGTAGGCAGCACCAGAAACAAGAGAAAGGAATGGAACAGATGCTCCTCAGAGCCTTTAGGGGTAGCACAGCCCTGCAGATGGACCCCCTGATTTTGGACTTCCGGCCTCCAGAATAATGAGAGAATCAACTGTTGCTTCAGGCAAACCCAATTTGTAGTAATTTGTGATAGCCACCCTAGGAAACTAATACACTGCCCATAAGTGAATATTAACCATTTGCTGATAAGATAACCGTTTCTCGCTCTAATAATTGCATTGGGGTAGAGTGTGGTTTCTTGGTGAGCTCTGCATTCAAGGCTGGGATAGGGAGACAGGGGGAGAGGAATAAGAGAGCTCTATAATCTAAGAGTTTAATTTAGCCCCATCAGTGCAGAGATGTTCATGCTCCAAGCACCAGAAAGTGTTTCAGTGGCGACTAAATGTTGCTTTGTTTCAGCTCTCAGCTCTCTCTCCCAACACCCTTCTACAGGGCACCCATCCACCTGCCTTTCTTGGCCATCAGTGGCAGCATGGCTTATCCTGGTAAGACCATGGGAATTTTGGACACCAGTGTCAACTCTTAAGCTCAGCAAGGAAATAGAAGGTCTTTAGTTTCAAACACTTTGGAAGCACAGAGGTTATGTCACATCCTCTCTAAGACACCAGAAACTGAGCTGTCCCTGGCAGCAAAATGCATGCCCGATGCCTGGCTGGTTTAAGGTTTTACTAACTCCAGGGTGATGACATGAATGCCAAAAGTGAGTCTGCTGTCATTCCTACGCTCAGCAACTAAGCTGAGTGAAGTTGGGACAGTGGGAGTCATCTATAAAATTCAGCATATCGATTTCATTTTAGGGGTCATTTTTGACAAGCTGATCTTCACAAAAAAAATTCTCTCCAGGAGCCTAAAAGAGTATAGATAAATTAGCAAAAAGACAAGTTTTCAAAAGCCTTCAAATCTCTTCAGGTTAAATATATGCTTTATATGCCAAAGAGGTCATACATTAGAAGTTCATACAGGCAGAGTGAAGACTGCTAAAGCGAAACTTGGTTTCAATGACTTAGGGTGCAGAAGCAGGACAAATATCTTTTATGGTCCCTCTGACTTTCTGGGGATAAAGACACCATCCGTGTACATTAAATAGCTGAGGACTGACAAATACTGAAGAGGGGGTACACTGTGTCTATCCAGAAGCGTGATGTAGCCAACTGTTTATAAACTAATGTGTGTTACCCCAAAAGTCATACATCGAAGCCTTTAGGCCAATGTGACTATACTCAGAGATAGGACCTTTAAGGAGGTAAAGTTATATACAGTCATAAGCATGGGCCCTAATCCACTAGGACTGGAAAACAAAGAGATATCAGAGATCTCTCTCACTCATGCAGAGAAATGGCCATGTGAAGACACAGCAGAAGGCAGCCATCAGCAAGCCAAGGAGAGAGGCCTCAGGAGAAACCAAACCTGCAAAGACCTTGATCTTGGACTTCCAGCCTCCAGAACTGTGAGAAAAAAATTTTCTGTTGCTTCAGTCACCCAATCTGTGGTATTTCGTAATAGCAGCCCCCGCTAAGACATCCACCTAGTCCTACCCAGATAAAAGGAAGACCAAAGGTCAGAACAGCATTTTCTAGGGAATTTTTGTTTCATTCTTCTTCTTTTTTTGAAAAGGTAAAAGCTGAAGATGAGGAAGCATTGTAAATTACCAATCGGTGGGCAGGGCTGTGCAGTGAATTTCATGTCCTACCCCTTTCCTAGAAATGACAAGGAAGGGATCTATTTCAGATGTGGCCCAGTTGGAGGTTTGAAAGTATACTTGACCTTTGAGGATTTTCACTTCCTTTACTTTTCATGGCCATTGCCAAGAACATTCTCAAGTGCTCTCCTTTGCTCCCTTTCCCTCGCTGCAGGCAGAGGGAAAAATCCAAATGACAGTTTCCCCACGCGTCTGGGACATTTCCAGCTATGTGGTCTATTTGTTTGGGGGGAAAACCAGAGGAGATTATGTACGACTTCTGTGCCAAGTGACTATATAAAATACTTTAAGAAGCAGAGGAATATAATTTGCTTTCCTGCATAACCCGCAAAATATTTATACTCCTGCTTAACAGAGAGAGCTGCCTCTCAGGCCAGGCTCCTGGAATTGGTGCTCAGCAGGCTTTTCCCTGGAACCCTTTTTCTGTCAGTTCTCTAAGATGACACATATTTCCCGAGCTAACATCAGGCTCTGTGACAATCCTCCACGATTAAGCTTTCACTATGTGTCATTTACAAGGTTGACAACTCCAGGCATATTTTGTGGATTTTCCCTTCCATGCCTTATTAAAACAGTATCACTTTGGAATTGAAGAGAGCCAGAACAGATGATCTAAGTAACATCCCAGTATTCATAATACAAAGTTAAGAATCTAAGGAGGGAGGAAAAGATTTTGGTAAATAGAGTAGCAGATTTTCAATTTCTGAAACAGCACACAAAAGAGCAAATGGGGGAAATGTTATAAAGTATGGCGTTTTCTGACTGACGCCTGCCCTGTGCATGTATTGTTTAATCCTTTTAGACAAATAGTTAATCAATGTTAATGAGCAGTTTATGCCAATCCTTTTCATAGCTAATAATACGCCTTAACTTAGATAAATAAAATATAGCCATCAACTCTGTCACACCTAAACAAATTCTCTATATGGTTGAACTTCAAGCTTAATAATGCTTCACTGTAATATTTTACATAATCTCAGCTTTGGAAATCAGCACCACTCGGAAGTCACATGGCTAATTTACCAGGATATACTGATTTTCACCGAGAATTGCCATTCTTAGTTCAAGACCAATGTAAATACAATTTAGGTATCTAATCATGAGTTTGAAAGCTTCTGAAGAATTACCTGGGGAGATAAGGAAAATGCAGATTTCTGTAAGTCTGAGACTCTGTATTTTAAGATAAGAATCCCTCCAAATTATTGGGCTTCACTTAGCCCCCCCAAAATAAGAAACAATCAATGGCCCAGCCAGCGTGGTTCAATAGTTGAGCCTCGACCTCTGAACCAGAAGGTCATAGTTTGATTCCCTATCGGGGCACGTGCCAGGGTTGCAGGCTTGATCCTCAGTGTGGGGCGTGTAGGAGGCAGCCAATCAATGGTTCTCTCTCATCACTGATGTTTACACACACACACATATATACTGTATATAATAGTATATACCTAATATATACACTGAGTGGCCAGATTATTATGACCGGACAGATTACTATGACCACCCCATCAGTACTTCATTGACACTTCCAAAAATACTGAATATTGAAAACTTCCTAAGCAAATACTCTCAAGGTGTTATTATTATTATTATTTGCATAACTAATTCACTTCATTGTACTGCTGGGGTGGTCATAATAATCTGGCCACTCAGTGTGTATTTAAAAGAAACAATCAATAGCTTCCAGAACCATTTCCACGGGGTGCACATTTTTCCCTAGGAGAATTTCAGATGAGTTTTCAGGTACCTTTCATGTCCTAGGACTTACAGCAACCAAACCAAAGACATCGGCAAATGACAGAAACTCTTCTCAGACTATTGGCTGATGACACAAAGGTGCAGAAATCACGCAGGTCAGCGAAGAAGGCTCAAGGTATGATTGCAGATCATCAGCTCATCACACAGCCTCCCCTACTAATGGGTTCCAAGGACCTAAAGCCCAGATTAACAAGGCCTTATATAAAACTAAAATATCAGACTCAGTTCTCCATAGAGGGCTCTCTACTTTTTAAATTTTATTTTTTTTTAAAGCAAAAGCATTATATTTTTTTTACACTCAAGTATTTGAAGACCTGCTTTGATTTCTGAAGGGGTTTGAATCCTTCATCTGAAAACTGAGGTCTGATTCCACCTGCCCGATCCCTGAGGAGGTGTTGGCAGCAGCCGAGTGGACACAGGTCCACCCTGAATGAGGGGCAGGACCCATCTCTTCATTTCACATCAAAGAGACTAAGGGAGCAAAGCCTCTCCTAGTTTTATACAATACTTGACTGACATATGGATTCCACACTAACAGATAGGCTCCTTGGCTCTTTTTAGGAGGGATGACGGTGCTAGTACATCTACAGACGGTCACGCCTTAATTCCTCTTCTTATACCTGAAGCAGGTACGTTAGGTATAAGAAGACTTCTCCCATAAGATGGGGAAAAAAAGCACTCAAGTGTTGAGAGAGTGGATTTCTGCCAAGAGGAAGGTGAGGGAAATGAAGGAGACTTAGCCTGTGAACTGTAAATACATTCTGGTAGGGCCGATGTACCTAAAAAGATACTTCCCATAGCCCCTACCTTTTCCTACTCCTACTGGCCTTAAAGTAATTTTTTGTTGTTGTTTATTTCCCTCATAATAACCAACACTGTCAAGAGCAATTTGGAAATTGTTCAAGTCTGATTCTTAGAAGAAAATTGAGCGGTTATTTATCTTAAGGTTACTGTCCTCAAAACACTTCAATTTGGTTGGTTTGCTACAAATAGTCATTCTCAGTATTAAAATAAAATGGCCAAGAACTTCCAAAGCTCTTTTTGACTGACATTAAGTACCCTAATAAATAGGAGGGGAGGACAGCAACAGTATATTAGGAAGGCTCTTTCCTTTTTACCAGAAACCCAGAGAAACTGAGCACTCTTGGGCGGGGAGGGGGGGGGAGGGGGGGGGAGGCGGTGACAGGAGAAGTTAAAATCTTGCAAGAAGAAAACAGATGACCTAGCATTTCCACAGATTATACTTAGACTGGAGGCTTAGACCATTTCTACCTAAGTTTCCTGAAATGTTGCATTTAATTTCCCTATAAATTTAGGGGCACTGAACCCCAAACTGAGAGAAATATAAACAGGAGGCTGAGAAAGGGAAGTGGAGTCTATTATACATCTTTTGGTTTTTCTTTGTTATTTCAAAGGTAGTAATGCTTATCCAAAAAATATTGATATTCAGGGTATCAAGTGACAAGTAGAAGTTCCTCTTTCCACACATGTTCAGTATATCCATAGAAATATGGTGCTAAATTAGAAAAGACCACATTTTAATTTATTAGGTAGAGTCAAATAGTCCCATAAAAAGGTTGTACCATATACTGATCAGGAGCTCATGAAAGTTCCTTTACACTTTCTCTTCTCATGACAGAGTATGACGCATTTTTAAAAGTTACCTTGATAATTTAAAAAATTAATACTTATGCTTTGATTTGTATTTTTAATGACAAGAACTTGTTCATTTTTTTATCCATGACTGCTCAAAAATTATGTTTCTTTTTCAGCGAATAGGAGGGTGTTGTATTTTGTTTTTGTTTGTTAATCCTCAACCAAGGGTATTTTTTTTACTTTTATGATTTGTTTTCTTGTTGATGCCCTTTCTTGACTAACAATCATACATAAAGATGCTTAAAATGCTCAGTAGCATTTTTCCATTGCTTTTTAGAGAGAGTAGGAGAGGGAGAGACAGAGAGAGAAACATTGATGTTAGAGAGATACATCAATTGGTTGCCTCCTGCACGTGCCCCACCTGGGGTCGGGGATTGAGCCTGCATCTGAGGAACATGCCCTTGACCGAAATCAAACCCTTGACCCTTCAGTCCACGGGCTGATACTCTAATCACTGAGCCAAAGCAATGGAGCTGTTGTATTTTATAATCAAATACAACAATTCACTTAGGTTTTCACCTCAAACATTGTTTGTGTTATGCAGTTTTTATCATGTGGCTCTAGAACACAACTGTAGAGGGGCGTTCAAGTCCATCTACATAGATAATACTTTTCTTACAGTGTATGTCACATCAATGAGGGCGTGCTTGGCAACTTTCCTTTAATATACTGACTCTCATTTAAGAGTAAACCCATTTTTATTCTTTTAAGGCTCAGTAATCATCAACAAAATGAAGACAGGTTTTTGCAAAAGAAAACTAATTTAGCATGTTAAACGGCAATCTCTCTCTCCACCCTCCCACACACCCTGCCCCAAGTCTGGAATGTGAAATTTGGTTTGCTTCTAGAGCTTTCTAACTAAAAACAGTATGAGATGCTAATAAGTATATCACATTAATATGATATGTTCCCTTTGGCACCCCCAGCTCATGCCCCAGGAAGTTCCTACATAACTTGGCGAGGCCCCAGAAGCTGTAGGCTCAGAGCTTCACTTCCCTATTACAGCCTCTGCAAGAGAAGAACTGAACAGTCTGCCAAGGCCGGGCTGGCTCAGGCTATGGCTTCCGAGAGGCACGAAACTTGCAGCTGCCCCTTCTTTTCGTAAGAGGACAATGTCTCTGGTCTCTACTGGCCTTAGGAGCAGCTTTATCAAGTTCAATGGCAAAGAGGAAACTGAACACATAGTTCCTCTATTTGCTCGCAAGGGCTGGACCGGCTGATCTAAATGCCACCCAAAGCAAAAGTAAAGAGGCACGACAAGACAATACGAGGAATCATTACTTGCTGTTTCAAAGAAATACATAAGATTTAACCCTCCCTTTCATGAGCACAAGTAAATGATTATTAATAAAAAAAACAACTAAGCACACTAAATAAGCTACTTTAAATCCCCTGTCTTAGGTCAACGGATCTGTCAACAGGCAGTCGAATAAAGAAACAACCTGGTCTCGGTCCTGTGACCATCTGTCTCTCGCTCCAAGTCCAAAAGGCTCTTCTGAATAGTGTTTTGATTTACACTGAGTCAACATTCCTTTGGACATGCCTCATAATCTGGAGCAGGTTAACAGAATGAACACCTATTTAAGATGAGATATTATACCCCACTGTCTATGACTTACTGCCTAAAGTAGCCCACAGTGTACATGACAGAAGAACCGTTAACAGAGAGAAATGGAACTTACTTGGGGAATACCTTGTAATATTTATTTGAGTTGAACAGCAAGATGCAAATTACCATTCCTTCCAAACTGTCTCACGTGGGAACATATTCCTCTCATTCCCAGTTAGTCTTTGTGGAAATATATTTCCAAATTAGTCTTAATTTGAATGTCTCTCTACTCAGGGTGGCAAAGATCACTATGATTTTTATTCTCCTCTTTTTAAATATGGACCTTGCAGGCTGCTGCTTGTGAAAAACAAAATAATCAACCCTTGTTCCAGTCTAAAATCATTGGTTGTTCCCAAGACTCCACGAATATAAAACCAGGACACATCTGCTGTAGGGTTCCATGCCAGGAAGCGGTCTCGCAGCCACCACTGTGGTCTGACCTCACTCCCCAATCATTTTAGTTAGGATTCCTTTTTGGATGTTTATTCAAATTATAGGGCCATACGTCAAAGCTGGTGAGTTAATAAAAAGAACCCTAGAACCGCACTGACTCATCATAGAAACCAGCAGAGCTGGTGTGGGAGGCACTGCCTCAGGCTTCACCCACTCGGTATAAATGCCCACACACACACACAAATAAGAGAATGGCATGAAAACAGACTAAACTACTCTGCCACAGTCATGATTCAAAGGAAAGCTCACAAAGACATTTGCTTGAGTTTCGTCAAAAGATACATGTACCCCGATGTTCACTGCAGCAATATTAACAATAGCCATGATATCAAAACAACTAAATGTCCATTGATGGATGAATGGATAAAGATGTAACACACACACACACACATACACACACACACACACACACACACTCAACGGAATACTACTCAGCCATAAAAAATAAAATCTTGCCATCTGTGACAACACTGATAGACTCTCAGGGCTTTGTGTGAAATAAAATAACTCTAATAGAGAAAGACAAATACCGTATGACCTCACATATATAAAATCTAAAAAACAAAGCAAACAAAACCAAAGCTCATAGAACAGATTGGCGGTTGCCAGATGAGGAAGGTAGATGAAATGAGTGAAGGGGGCCAAAAGGTACAAACTTTCAGCTATAAACTATGCCGTGGCATGTAATGCACAGCAGGTGACTAGAGTTAATGGAACTATAGTACATATTTGAAAGTTGCTAAGAGAGTAGATCTTCAATGTCCTCATAATAAGAAAAAAATAAATTTGTAATTATGTACAGTGATGCATGTTAACTAGACTTATTGTGATGGTCATTTCACAATGTACACAAATATGAAATCACTATATAAAGCTAATATAGTGTTATATTTCAATTATACCTTAATTCAAAAAGATAAATAAAAGATAGAATGAGTGGTTTTATTTTGGAAGAGCTAACTGTCTTGTTAAGAGGGGTACAGAGATAGGCATAGAGGTAGGCAAACAAACATTGGCCATATTTGTAATTCAGGTAACAATATTGGGGGAAATATGAAAAGAAGCATTGGAACTACTGTAAAACCAAAGAAGAAACACATCTTTGGTAATTTACGATATAAATAAATGTTCTTGTTTCCAAATACTTAAATCAGCTATAAACTATAAAATCTACGTACACTTAAAAGTAATTTCTTATGAAAAACAAAGAAAAAAAGCAGAATCCTATATAATAAAAGGCTAATATGTAATTGTCCCTACGGGTGGGAGTTTGACCGACCAGGAGTTAGACATGTGCTGACCACCAAGGGGCGGCACAGATGAGGAAGGCTTCAGCCAGCAGCTGGGGAAGGGAGGCCTGGGCTGGTAGCCGACAGCTGCTAAGGACCCTACCCATGGATGAATTTCGTGCACTGGGCCTCTAGTAAGTTAATAATTCTCTCTTTACTTTCATGATTTCTTTTCTTGTTGATGGCTTTTCTCAACTAACAATTATGCATAAGGATGCATAAAATTCTCAGTGGTAATGAATGCTCTTTTGTTGGTCTGGCTAGTGCTGTAAATATTCTATTTTAAACCTAGACTACTTTGAATTCATTAAATCCCCAAATCAATAGGTTTATTAGGAACAGAGAATGAAACACTGTCCTTGAAATAAGCATGCTGTGTTTTCTCCCAAAGAATAGAAAATCTGATCAAGTGGCCACAGTCAAATTGTAGTAAGAAATTATAAGCATTCGTTCCTTAGCAGAAGTTTCTTGATCTCCTGCCATAGATCTCAATCCTACGCCATTCTGGATTTGTTCTGCCCGAGATTCCTGCCAACATCTGGTTTATAATAACTCATGTTTTTTATTAATTTTGAATGCTAAAAGAAAAAAAGCACAGGGTAGGAGACAATTATGCCTTCCTGTCCCCTTTCCTTCCTCCTGCTTTTCTCATAAATTGGTCATTACAGCATTCTGTGAAAGAGCCAGCTCTAAATGGAGAGCTACAGTATTTTTAGCCATGAGGTAGCTGCAAAATGAAGCACTTTGATAAATAACCTCAGTGCCAACAGTAAGAGAAAACGGAATCCTTTTAGCATAGATTTAAGGGAGACTACAGAGGGCAAAAAGGCCCAATCATTTTGAAATAGCAATTTGACAAAGCAAAGGTTGAGCTGAAAAACAGAAGAAACAAGGGGATTCTGCCTTTTTGAAGGGTTCAAAGGTGATTAAAACAGAACATGGGCATTGAACGGGAGGTATATTTTCTTTCAAATAATGATTCCATCATTTGCTGAATAAAAAATAAAGTTCCAAAGAGCCACTTTAAATAGTAAGGGGGGCTCTAGTCTGTTTGGCTCAGTGGATAGAGAGAGAGCTGACCTGAGACTGAAGGGTCCCGGGTTCGATTCCGGTCAGGGGCACGTACCTCTGTTGTAGGCTTCTCCCCGGCCCAGGCAACTGGTTTGGGCGCATGCAGGAGGCAACCAATTGATGTGTCTCTCTCACATCGATGTCTCTCTCTCTCTCTCTCTCTGTTTCCTCCCTTCTACTCTCTCTAAAAAGCAATGGGAAAATACTACTGAGCATTTTAATGTATGACTGTTAGTCAAGAAAGGGCATCAACAAGAAAATAAATCATAAAAGTAAAGAGAGAACTGTTAACTTATTCTGCTTTTTTCTTTGTATTGAAGGATGCTTTTCAAACAATAAACCATATTGTACAGGTTTCATCTGCATTTTAGAATACTACAAAGAACTTCCAAATACCTCTCAGCTTAAACAATTAGCACCCATGATCAACCTTATTTCATGTATATTCCTACTTTGAAAGTGAGTCACTTTTAAATGTTCCTTCAGATGAAGAACAGCTACAGGAAACAACTAAAAACTCAATTCAGAAAAGCCACTCTCCCCAGGGAACTCCTGCTTTTTTAGCTTTGGTGTTAGGAGCTCAAATGGTGCACACGTCCAATTAATGGAAGTTCATCATTGCCAGTTTCTCTTGCTATTGGAAACAACCATTTAAAAACAAGGCAAGAAAGATTTTAAAAAAGATTATCTCTCAGGATTCAGTATCTGGTATACTTACAATGACAAAAATATTAGAAAATAACATGCTGCTAATCCAACTTAATAGTTGAGCCTCTCTTTTTTTCAGAAAAAAATTCCATGATTCTGATGATCTGCATATCCTCCCTGTCACTGAGATTTGAAGTTTACTGTTGCCCTGTTCTTAGGCATTTTGGAACACTCAAGATTTCTGAATCTCCATCTGTTCTGTGGACGTATGACTCATTAGTGGCCATGGCTTTAGTACTATCTTGCTGAATAAAAAGCTCCTGATAATTTAATTAGAAAGACTCAACCATAATTACTGGGTGAGAGTAAATTATTAGTGTTCATCAACTTTCTAGTCCTGTGCAATGGCTTATTCCTCTACAGTTTGGTACTATTGACAACACCTCAATTAAAGCCACACGTACATGAAAATAGCTTGTTACGAGAGCTACAGGCAGAGATGCACGCATCTAGAAGATCTGAGCTTCAGTTCATTTAAGAATGTGATGATTTCTTTGATTTTTGTCTCTTCTGCAACTTATTGGAAGATTTTCTTATACTTATTTAATATACAGTATTTTAAAGGCTCCTTATACACGGCTATCCTACAAATACATCTAACAAGAATATTCAGTTCTTCAAGATACTTAATAGAATAAAAGTTAATTTGAAATCCTGTCTTCTATCCATGGTGTAGACTAAAAACTCTACTGAATCTCCTCCTAAGATCTTGCTCAACAGTGAATTCCCCCTTTTGAACAAAAGCGAAGATGATGTCGTTTCTTTTCAAAGAGTGTACTCTGAAGTACACTTGATTCTGTTTGTTAACACACAGGACTAATCAGACCATCATCATCTGATCCACGCCAAACACTTGCCTGATGATAATACAAACAATATTTACAAGGAAGTACTAAATTAGAAAAGAAAGAGTAGAATAGCTTTGGCACAAAATGTAAAAAGCAAGCCAGGAAGTGCTTTGGACCATTGCAAGGAGGAATTCCTGTAATGGGTCTACCGATCTATAATATCCTGGCTGTTCTGATTTCAGATAACCTGCATCTATTTCCAACCCAATTAACAAAGGGCAGGATTTATTACAGAGAGAGATATACTACATGCATATTGATTATTTGTGGACAGTTTATGCACCAAATCTCCAGGGTGACATACATTTCTTTTATGTTGAAAGATTCACTAGCATAATTGCCATCCATGTACTTTTGTGAGGTAAAGTTAAACAAATATGGGCATTTGGGGCTTTGCAAAGAATTATGTTATGTGATGCTTTATTTCTTTTTCCAGGAAAAACAGGGAAGGGAGAACTTATACATGTCATTAGGAGAACTAGGGACATAAAAGGTAGTGGGAACACATGTCAGTTTCCTGGTTTTGATAATGTATTGCAGTCATGTAAGATGTTACTATTGGGGAAGTGGGCGATGTGCACACTAGACTTTGCATTATTTTTCCAACTTCTTATGAGTGTATGATTATTGCAAAATAAAAGTTTAATGAAAGATTATGGGCACATCGTTTAATTAAGTTTAAACAATCACGTGGTTCAGACAATAACCATGGCTATTGTGGGCAGGGGGACAGGGGAAGGCTTTCAAGAAAGATGTGAGCTACTGAATCTAACAACAACCTCAAGGTCAGCAGTCACAGTTTCGTGCTTTTGCTGTGCTACTGACGATCAGTGTGAGATAGGCTAGTAACTTTTTAAATTGTAAGTGTGAGCCCTTCACCCATAAAACGGGGATTTAATGCGACACACAGGTGACAACAATAGAGCATTAAAAGATGAAGGGTTGTCTTCATTAAACTGTCAAGTACCAAAGCACCGTGAGAAGACAACTGCTGACAAGTAAAATCCAATAATAAACGGTTCGTTACTGCACAGATATATCCTAAGTCAGGTTATAAGTATCCATGCGTTTGTGAGCATGGATCGTGAAGACCCCATGCAATTGCTAAGGGGAGAGCTAGTGCCAGCCCCTAAGAGTGTCACTTTCACTGAAAAAGGGGATCTGCTCTTTGTCCTTCCACACGTGAGGACACTGGTGTTTGCTGATGCAGACGAACTCCTTCTCTGATGTCCTCCTGCAGGAGCAGAGTAGGTTGATACGCACAGCCATCAAAAGAACAGCTTACTTACCAACTTCATCCTGGATCTCCTCGGCCACAGCAGGAACGTTGTAGAGGAGGGAGAGAGACTGGTTCATGCGCTCGTAAATCACACGGAGGTGGGTCATCACCTGCATCGAAGGAAGACAGTTCCAGGTAAGCCATCTCTGGAATAAGGAATAGCTCTTTTCCTTACCAAGCACCACGGACAGATACAAACTTCAAAGTGAAACTGACAAAACACGGCTGAAACTTTTACCCTTAAAGGGCACCCTTATGTTCCTTCTTCTCCCACTTTTTGTTCTCTGACTTTAGAGCTGCTTTAAACTCCCCGTTATATTGTATGCTTGCAACCATAAAGTATAAAGTCAACTGAAAAGATCATTTCATCCAACTCTGATTTCTCACTACTGAGGCCCCTACATAACCTCTGATGTCCTAGTTATAGTTCTTTGCAAATTTGGAAATAGATGAGAACGTGTTTTAATTCTACTGGATATTTCATGCAACAAAATATAGATATATTTTAAATCCTTCTATTTAAAGAAATGTAGAAATTTCATGTTTCCTGAGGTAGATGCCAGTTGGGAATGGAGGAATATAAAACATACTTATTACAGGACTTTTAGGCTCACATTATACCCAATCATTGTGAGTTTCTGATTCCCTACCACAATGTAGTTGAACCGATTTTAGAGGTTTTGCTTTTATACCATTTGTGTTCTTCATTTTAGTCATGAGATTAAAATGGTTCCTTTAAGAATCAATAGCAGTAGACATTGAAGATTTTTATATTCCTCATTAATAACTCAGAATTGGACAAACCACATGTTGCTCTAAGACAGTGGTCGGCAAACTGAGGCTCACAAGCCACATGCGGCTCTTTGGCCCCTTGACTGTGGCCATGAAGTTTCAATCGCACTGTACGCGCACGCCCGCACGTGGTGTTTTGTGGAAGAGCCACACTCAAGGGGCCTCAGTTTGCCGACCACTGCTCTAAGACACGCCTTTAGAATTTACCAGCT
This sequence comes from Myotis daubentonii, assembly GCF_963259705.1. Lineage (NCBI taxonomy): Eukaryota > Metazoa > Chordata > Mammalia > Chiroptera > Vespertilionidae > Myotis > Myotis daubentonii. The sequence continues at coordinate 12,145,072 of NC_081842.1, read as the reverse complement.
ATTAAAGAGCATTTGCATAAGAGCCAGAGCTCCTCTGGGAATAATGAAAATCTGACTCAAAGACCAAGAACACCGGCTGGTCAAAGCTGCAGGCGATCACCACGCTCTGTGCTCACCTGGGACCGGATCTGAGCAGCTTTCTTTGGGTCCACCATGCGCACGTGTTCAAAATGCTTTAGGGTGTGCTGCCTGTCTTTCTGTTCAGCACGGACATACTTCTTTAGCATGTTGAACACATGACGAGGCTGTGGGCAAAAACAGAAAAATTCAACTTTATGCAAAATATTGTTTCTTCCTACGGCCTCTGGGTCAGAGGTCCCGCTCATTCATCCCATGGTACGAAGGCATTGCGAGTCGTCTCTTTGCAATTCTCCGTTCCAAACATTAGTCCCATTCCTTTGTTCATGGGCAATTACTTAGTCGATTGGTCACTTTCCATTTCTAAAAGGTCATTTAATATTTGATATATATGGTGACTGTCCTCCTTAATCAACATTTCTTATTAAACAGCAGCATTCTGCTGTAGAAGGAGAGTTGATTTGGGAAGTTAGATTTAAGTTAGGTCCTTCCCTTTTTCCACCCAAATATACATGGGCGTATGAGACCACATTTCTATAGGCACAGTCTTAATGGTTATCTCAGCAGAAATGTTGCCCAAATAATCCCACCATAAGTAGCATGTAACAGTATACTAATCAATATGAGGAAAATAAGAGGCAACCTAACCACTACTCATTTGTAGGCCAAGAAATAACTGATAAGCTGTAAGAGACATTAGATTTTCCAATGCGAAACGGTAGTTATTTTATTTTGAAATTTAATTAAATTCTTCCTATGCCATTGGATTCTAATTCTTTCAGCAACAATTAAATTTCTTCTTAAGTGCTTCTATGATTTTCTAATTGGTTCCATTTTTATTCCAATCCTACTTGAAACATCTATCCTCATAAAAGGATAAAACTTCCTGTGTCTTCAACAATTCCACTGCTATATGCATTCTACTGTGTGGTTTTATAAAATGCTTTCCAAAGATACACATTTCTTTTTCATTAGAACAAAACCATGGAAGCTCATGTCATGAATAGAATTTTGGCCAGTTGGGTAAACCCAATTATTATTAAGTTATGAGTCATGGGCACCTTGAAAAGCTGTTGGAAGGTACAGAATTTATTCCCACACAGGGTTTTTTTTTTGGGGGGGGGGGGCGGGAGTTGAAAATAGCAATATCTTAGGGGATATGCCTCCCCTTCTCCTTTTGCTTGTTTAATGGGGGGGGGGGGGGCGGCACCTCCCTGACATCCCAGGTGTAAGTGGTGTTCTTCCTCTATGTTCCCATGAAATGCTACGCAAATCCCCATGATTGCACTTAACAAAGTCTATTAAATTATTTATGTTTCTGACTACCCTCTTCAACTGTGAGATACTTAAGAAGCAGTTTTGTTCTGGCTCATAGGAGGTGCTCTGTACTTAGTAAGTTGCTTAATGTCTTCCACAGGCCACATTCCTATACTTAAGAAAACAAGTAAGTAAAGACAATAAGAAAATAAACCTGCACTCATCCGCCTTACTTATTTTTATCCTAGAAGAAACGTGCTTCTCCATAATCTCAAAAAAGCTTGATGTATAGCTTTTGGCCACACACCATTAGAATTCTCACTTGCACTGTGAAATCGGTTGAATCTACAAACCAGAGAATGGTCTTTTCAATCTTAAAAGAAGAAGAAAAGTAGTGAGAGGTAACAATTGACAAACTACATTGATAGTATATATACTTAAAAGATGAGAGGCTTACATACAGTAATTTGAAAAAGGCAATTTTTAAATGGTAAGCACTTAAAGGCTGACTACTGTTGAATGTGAGGGATTCCCCCCCGCCCCCCTCCTCCAAAGATCCCAATCACTCAAGAGGCCTCCTTAAGTATTTTCATGGTTCTATTGTCCCCAATTCAAACATACTGGTTTATACAGGGTGTCCCAAGAATATGAATATATATATATATATATATATATATATATATATATATATACACACACACACACACACACTGTAACAGCTGGTAGCTCAATTTTGAAAATGAAATATATTTTAATAAACACTGCCTTTATAATTATTCAAAGTGTGTATACATTTTTTTTTGGAAAACCTATATATTGGTGATGCTGCAAAGAAGCTGGGAGAGATGTGGACTAACACTGCTGCATATGACAAGCCATGTGCAGAAGGCTGCTAAGCTGAAGGAAAAACATGAAAAATATATTCTTGTATTAGGCTATGTGGCTACAAAAGGAGTCATCAAGGCTGCAAAAGCAAGAAAAAAGAGGAAAAGAAGAAGATGAAGAGCATGAAGAGACAGACGGAAGAAGATATGATAAATAGGCTAATTTTTTGGTCTGTAAAGCATTTAAGTTCCCTGTACACAGCTCACTGAGGGATGTTTTATATGCAGCATTGGGCAATCAGGATATTACTACACTTGATTCTTGCTTGTCATTGAAACCAAGGCCTAAAAACTCCCCCTAGTTCTATTGCAGTTATTCGTCCAAAGTTGGAGACAGATAGGGTTGCAATTCATTGTATTTATCTAAGATGTCGCTGCTCCTCACTTACGCAACTGACTGCCTTAACCCTCTTTCTTAGTTGCTCTGTTTCATCTTCTTTCCCTTCAAAAGGCTTTACTATTTGAAGAATTTTTTAAAAAGAGCTCATGTTAAAAATACTTCGATCAAACATAAGGATTATTTTACATCATAACTTCCTTTTTTGCAGGTGGTTACCATGAACGTTTCTGAAAGGCATTTTATCCTGAAAGAATGGTCATGACCAAGTGTGTGCGCCGGGATATAATGGCTCCAAACTGGCCGAGGCATTACTGCAGGGGGTCCTCAAACTATGGCCTGCGGGCCACATGCGGCCCGCCAAAAACACTTATCCGGCCCACCGGGTGTTTTTGCCGCTGCTGTGTGCATAGGAATTTGTTCATGGTTTTTTTTAAACTATAGTCCGGCCCTCCAACGGTCTGAGGGACAGTGAACTGGCCCCCTGTTTAAAAAGTTTGAGGACCCCTGCATTATTGTATTAAGTTAAATTTCAAATTAGGGAATAGAGAGACTTTTTTTTTTAAACTAACATCTGGCCTCACTGTGTCTTCTACTAGCACCACACACAACACCCATGCCCACAGGCTAATTATTTTAAGTTAAACATCAACTTTTAAATGAATGAGTCTCAAAATGACATAAGTCTCAATTTGCTCATGCGTGTAATTAAGACAATGGACATTTTCCATATAGAGTATGCAAGTATTAAACATGTTCTGTGTTACTTACTGAGCATAATGCTTAATCCATAGCAGGTTCTCAAATCGCACTTATTTCTTCTACTCACTACTTGCCTCCAACCCCCTCACTTTTCTTTCAGCTAAACAATAATAGTTCAAAACTTATGGACTGCTAATAGGAACAAGACCATGTTTTAAGTGCTTTATGCTTAGAAACTCATCAAGTCTTCAGATCAACTGTAGGACAGGGATAGCTGCTCACCCTGCTTCATGGATGAAGCCAGCAAGGCACTGAGGGCTCCATAGGGGGTTACACACTCAGTGGCAGAGCTAGTCAGTGGGGGAGCAAGAACAGGCAGCCTACTCTCCCAATCACTAGTGATCACGCCTTTCAAGGAAACTCTAAGAGGGACCAAGTGAAAGACATTCTACAAAGTAACTTCCAGCTTTGGAAAGGGAAATAACTGAATGGTTAGAAAAGAGGGTATGTTCTAAGAGTCCTTGCCTGGATTTCTAGTTCGTAGGCGCTCAGATAATATTCTGAGACACACTTATATCTTCTCTCTCTCTTTTTTTATATCTTCTCTCTTAATTGTGCAGGAAAACACCCAGAGTTAGCTTGCTCAATCTCACAATGACTGTCCTTGGTTTTTGACACTCCACTATGCATTGGCTAATGCGTCGGGGAGGAGAAAGAGCAAGATAGGAAGGTTAATCTGTTTCGGATTACTGGAAAATGATGAAAGGTATTCATTCAAAGTTAGGCTTTTGTGACAGTCACAGATTCCAGTTCCAAATCCATCTTTATCTTTTACTGAGACGGATAATTAAGTGGCGAACGTGCTCACACGTTTCGAGCCGCTTATCTCATTTAATCCCGACGCTTCTTACATGCTTCAGAAACATATTCCGAATGTGCCCCCCTCTAAGCCCCTCCAGCGTGACGGGGGACAGCGGCACACCCGGCTTTCCTACTCCCAGGCCTCCGTGTGGCTTTGCTCTCCCTCCCAGGGAACAGAGCTCCTCAGAAACAATGAGGCCTCAGAGGAAACAATGACCTCATCTGTTTATGTGAGCTCACATACACACTGTGTGTGCATCCACACGCACATGAGCCTTTTCTTCCTCGTGCCTGCACCTCGGGCCATGAGATAATGCAGGAAGGCATTACCATGTCCCCCGAGAAATGAATTACAGGGCTCTCTGCTTGGTTGATTTAATCAAGCAAACACATTTCTAAGAATTATGCTTAGAGATGAAAAATAGAAGAAGCAGATTAGCTCTTATGTTGGAGTGGGCAGAAAAATCACACCACATAAAATGTCGGTTATGTCCACACCTCAGGGAAAAAATGCAATTTTTAGTTAAGGAAAACAGGTAACATTTCCCTACTCTGTAATGTTTTCATTTTCTCTAGATTATAAAAACAGAAAGCGCTCTACCTTGGGTCTTTGATTTGTGCACATTTCAGTTAAAAAAAAGAAATAATTGCCTTTACAACTTTTAGCCAGAATACAGATTCCCAAGGCTTAAAACTAGCTATCTCTAGAGCTGTATCATGTATTGCAGAATAACAGGAAATCCCGTTTGTTTAGGGCATTTTATTTTACTATTTTAGGACAAAGTTCTTAATATTTTAATTAAAAACACAGAAACACTCAGAAATGATGGGGGGGGGGCTGGTATCTTTATAGAAATATATTCTCTTAAAGTAACTTAGGTATTAGTATTGTCACAATACTTATATTTAAGACAGGATTATCCATAGGATTAGACAAACAAGCATTAAGAATTTAGTAGCTATTGATAGTAATTGAGTTTAAGAAACATATTTTTTACCTCTATGTGTAGAATTTCAATCATTTTCAAATCATGAAATCTTCTATAATTAGTAATAACATTTTTTCCGCTAAATTTTCCTTATTTCACACTTAAACAGTCTATGTATTAACACTAAAATCTGGTTTTATTGGCATTAAATGGCTAATATTATTAAAATTCATAGCAAAAAAACAGAGATAAAAAGAAAATCTGCCTTAGGGGACTCATTACATCCAATCATATTTACTGTCACTAGTGTTTCTGAACGATGTTTATACATAATTACCAAGTATCTATTCGCATCTGATGTGACACTTTGCAGTTTGCACTAAATTTCCTTCACCATCACACTGCCTTTGAAAAATCCACCAGGAAGGAATTTCTTAGAGGACTAAGAGTAGGCGATACTAAAATGGGTTAGAGTTAACCTGAAGATAGAATTAACCTGAAGATTTACATTTTGGCACATGGACCATTTTCCTATTTTGGAAAAATGATATAACCTATCTCTGGCTGCTGGTACAGTTCCTGACACAGTATTTCCCCAGAAAAGACTTAACAGCCTCCGTAGCACTTCCCACTAGTGTCAACAGAAAGATGCATTTCACTAATTTCAATGTCAATAGCTCATCTCCTTATGGCTTGCGTTTTGCTATCAGGTTCATGTAGGTGATTTTGAAGGAAATTTCATGGCCTTTCCCTATGAGAGATCAATTTCTTTTTAAAAAAATATTTTCCCCACTTTTCAGGTGTACTGCCTTTTTCACTTAGTTCTCTAATGCAATTTCATGAATCTGTTCTCCCTGGACTTGGCATTAAGCATGCACATTTGACCGACCCAACGCCAATCACGACGGAATGTGTAGACTTTCATTCCGCGGTTCACGTGGGCGGGATATCAGAACAGGACTATTCAGCTCCATTGCCCCCACTCTGTGGTTTCATGCTTGATCCAGGAATCTGGCATCTTATCAGAAGAAACTTGTGCCTTAAGCCACTTCTGAACGGGAAGACATGATCTTTCAAGAGCCTTTAAAAGCCCAGGTGCAATCCTGCCACGGAGGAGGAAGTCCATGAGTCACTGTGTGGGGAGCACCCTAGCCGTTCCATGTCACAGGGGAGTTCATCAGAAAGCCCTCTCCTGAGGCACTGAATTGCACCCTAGAGGTTCCCAACCCTGGGAAGGGGGAGTGGATCACCTGCCACGAAAAAGCAATTCTCTCCTGTTTTCAAAGCAGGTTCGGGCCCATGATTTTCACAGCTCTATACCTTGGATTTCTAGAGCATATGGATAGGACAAAAGCTCTGTGTGCCGATGAAAAAACACAGCGAAGAGAATTGGGTCTCTCTGTGCTCGTGATGGTCTCTTGGTTTTCAGCATTTCACACGGACCCTCACTACTGCATGACAAAATTCTGAAAACAAAGCAAAGTAGCACCCCCTAAAAATAAAATAGCCCCCTCCAAGACAACACAAAAAATGACCCGAGCATTCAGGGAGATGTCCATGGGGACCTTTGCACTACACCTGTGTTGATCTTTAAACCTAGGAGCTGAGCTCAATTTTTGAAGTCCCCTGCGAAATTCACCGACATCCCCCAGAAGAGCACGGAAATGATTTTAGTCGTTATTAAAATGAGTATAAGGAGGCAAAACACAATTCTACGACAAGCTGAATACAGAGGTCTCAAGAGAGCAATGCAGGAAATGACGGCAGGTTCTTGTCCCGCTGCCCCCCATCAGTTTCCTGAGGTGTGAGAATATGGCGGCATTAGCTCCATCCCTCCTGGCACATCCAGATTACTTTTGGCTCTGGCCTTGGGCTGTGACCGAACATGGCAGCACCCAGGCAAATTGCAGGCCATCTCCCATCCCTCCCCGGTCCCCATGGAGGCAGGCAGATGACTTCCTCATGGGAACGAGGCACTAAAGCCTCCATGTATCCTATCCTAACAATATAGTCTATCCTTTCTCTTCCTAGGGAGGACGGTATCTTTCTACTTTACAGTTTCATCTCAACGTTCAATTAATCCTTTTGTTTTTCTGATTATGTCTAACAGAAGCTAGAACAATGTTAACTGTAAAAGGGTAGGAGCGAACCCCGATTTGCAGATGGTGGAGGGAGAATCCTTTTAATTAAGTCACTTATTCCAAGTTACAGGTTATAGTAGATGGCAAACCTGGCAATTAAACACAGGTGTTTCTAGTCTACTATAAAAGGTGGGAGAGAAGGGTGGTTCTTCTTTTTTTTAATTGTTTTTTTTTTTTTAAGAGAGAGAAAGGGAGAAGATAGAGAGAAACATCAACGAGAGAATCATGGGTCAGCTGCCTCCTGCACTCCCCCTATGGGAATTGAGCCTGCATCCAAGATGCATACCCTTGAGCAGAATCAAACCCGGGACCCTTCAGTCCAGTGGTTCTCAACCTTCTTGCCCTTTAAATAAGTTCCTCATGTTGTGACCCAGCCATAAAATTATTTTCATTGCTATTTCATAACTGTAATGTTGCTACTGTTATGAATTGTAATGTAAATATCTGATATGCAGGATGGTCCTAGGTGACCCCTGTGAAAGGGTCGCGACCCACAGGTTGAGAACCGCTGCTTCAGTCCACAGGCTGCTGCTCTATACACTGAGCCAAACCAGTCAGGGCAGAAGGGTGGGTCTTACCTTGTCACTCACCAATGAGTGACCTTTGGTCAAAGCTGGTAGGTTGCATAACTCCGCCCCCCCCCCCCCCCCCCGCCGAATATTTTGCTAGTTCTTAGGCATAATTTATTTTGGTTACTGTGACATATAGGAAATACATATTTGGTCTCTGCCCCCAGAACTTGACATACAGTTCCCCAAACTGTCATTTCCTGAGTGACAGGAGCATCTTTTGTTATAAAATGTGTATGTGTTGGTGAATCCGCGGGGGTGCAGTGTGGATGATGTGCTCAGAGGGGGAAGGCAAGCTCCGCGCCCCTTCCCACCCACCTTGCCCATGCATCTCTTCCACCTGGCTGTTCCTGAGTTCCATCCTTTATAAGGAATCACGTACAGTTAAGGGGAGCAGCCATCTGAGTTCTGTGAGTTGTTCTAGTAAATGATCAAATCCAAGGAAGGGGGGTGGGAACCCTGATTTATAGCTTTTAGATCAGAGGTGATGACCTGGGACTTCCAAAATGGGGGGTGGGCAGTCGTGTGGGGCTGAGCCCTAAACCTGTGGGGTCTATGCTAACTCCGAATAGTAGCACAATCATTTAATGTGAGAGAGAAAAACACCCCACACATTTGGTGTCAGAGTATCGAGCGAGAGGTAATAGTTTTTCCTTCAGCTACAGAGACCGCAGCTATAAAGGACTGAAGACAGCTTTAAGAACTGAAATTTAGGACCTGCCCAAACCCTGGGATTTGTGCTTTTGGACCAACTTGAGCACACACTGGATCTAGAGCTTACAGCAGCTGACGTGAGAGCAAAGCAGTGCCAGAAAGCGTTCGGACTTATGTCTTCAATTCTCATGTAGCCAGTGAAGCCTGCTAGAGCTCTGAGTGATGCACAGGATTATTAATGTGACCCAGACGGCAAAGCCCGCAGAGATTGTAAACAAAAGATGTTTTAAGGCACCACAGACCTTTGTGAAGAATTGTCGAATGGGTCTGACCATCTGACAAATGCCAATTGTGACATATTCTTGATTTCTTCAGAGAGAGTTGCACTAAGATGCTTTAGTTTTACATATGCATAACTTGGATTTTGGCATTTTTGCTTTATACCCCCTCTAACTGGTTACCATTTTCAAAAATATTCACATGTATATTTTTACTTTCACCCTCTCCACGTACTCTACCTAACTTCAGTACCCCTGACATACTAAAAATCGTAATATAAAAAAATCCCTCAAGATAAAGCTTAGAAAAACCCAACCATTACCTGGGGGTCTTTAAACTGAACTTCACAAAATGAGTGAACTTGGAAACCCAGGCATAATTCCTGTGCAGCGTACAAGTTTCAAGGGAGAATGTCCCTGGTTGCTATCTGTTCTAGAGGATGGATATCTGTAATGCTGGATAGCTAAGTTAACACTGGATCATTAAGTAATGGGCATGGCCTGGCCGGTGTGCCTCAGTGGTTGAGTGTCCACCTATGGATCAGGAGGTTGCAGTTGGATTCCCGGTCAGGGCACATGCCCGGGTTATAGGCTCGATCCCCAGTAGGGGGCATGCAGGAGGCAGATGATCAGTGATTCTCATCATTGATGTTTCTATCTCTCTCCCTCTCTGAAATCAATTTAAAAAAATAATGTGCCATGCATTTGTCTAAAAAAACCAAAACATTTATGTTTTCATAATGAGTTTTCATGTCAAAGATGGAATGAAAATAGAGATCAACCTGTAAGTATTTGCATGAACCCTTCGCTGGAACAAAACATGATGTCCCAGCGCTATATGTTTTGACAGCATCTGGTGAAGAGCTATTGCGACTTTGCAGGCAGTGTCTCTGTAGGGCTCTGCTGCAGAGGTAATCCGGGTGATGAATAGGGTCTCAGAGGCTCAGGACAGCTTTCAAGCGAATGCCTGTCTTACATACTTCTGTATTTTCTTTTTAACTTAATTCAATTAAAAACAGAACCCACTATGGTCTCTGGTTACAAACGCCCGGCTGGTCTTTAGCAAGATCTGTCTATTAAACTTGGTAAAGACTCAAGCAAGGGAAGGCGGTAAGACCGAGACGCATTACCGAAATGGCATGCAAACCGCTCAGCTTAGTTTGTAGGATTCGGCTCAATAAACGCCAGTTTTCCTGTTCTTCCTTCCACCCCGTTTGTTACTGGTCTGTCCTTAGATGCTCTCGAGTTAATGAGTCCCCTGGTTGCTCATCAGTTTTTACAAGTCTCAACTTAAATAAATGAATGCTGACTGAATCGTTAACATCAGGCATAGTATAATTATTTACATTTCTCAAAGATGATTTCTAACCCAGCAGTCCTTTAAGTATATTCTGATCAGCTTGACAAAATTTTGAAAATATTAAAAATGTGAGGGTGGAATGTCTTAAACATCTTAGTATTCATCTCTCTCAGGGCCTTCAAATGTTAAGAACCCAGCAAATAATTTTTAACTTATTTACCATCCATTATATTGAGGAGTAGATGTATCCTATTTACCTTGGAGATATATGCTATCTACATATATTCTATAAATGCTTCATTTTTTTTCTTTTGTGACAAAGAGTGATAAGCAGCTCAATTTCACTTTTGCTTTACAAAACTTAATATTTACACCAACAATCATGTTGGCTAAGGACTGATTTAGCTGGAACCTCCCTAGGCATTCACTAATTTTCCTGTCACAACACAGCCATTAATAGCTATCCTTTCTTTTTTCCGGTGATTGTTTCTTATTCAATATTTATTGCCCTGTTGTTAGAATTAATCAAATAATGTTAAACAAAACCTCAAATAAGGTCAAAACCGTGCTCCTTAAATGGTAAGTCTCACAAATCATGACATGAATGTTCTACCAAAGAATTCTATACAGAAGCTTTTCCAGGAATTTCAGGGAAATTTAACATTTGGATGAACTAATCAGAAATGAGAAAGAAAAGGGTGCTAAAGACACTGCCAAAATTTTTTCTCCATTAAATAATGAGAGTTTGAATGTGAAGCATCAGTTATAAGCATGAAATTAATTTTAGTATGGCTGACATGGCTGCAATCATGAGAACCTGGGAAAACACAAAACAACACTACGGGCACACAGATACACAGACGAATGGACAGAAATACACAAAAACATTTCCAAGTTCCTACTTTCACATAGAAAATGCTTAAAATTCATTAGAGTAAGAATAATAATTAGGATGTTGTCTAACAGAAGATTTACACAAAGTATCTGTAAAGACTCAAAAAATCTAAGAATTACAAAGCAAGATTTGGTTATTCACCTCTCATCTTTAACACATTTCTATTCTTACTAATAAGGGGCCCCTAAGTTTTTGCAGACCTAAGTCTACAACGGGAAGTTGATTTTCAATAGAAGTTCCTAGCCAGCCTTTAGTTTCACTGTACAGGATCCCATTTAATGCTAATTTCTCTTCAGATCTCGGAGAATGTTGACTAGGCAGGCAATATCATCTTCGCTCATTCTATAAAGTAGAACTCTGACAGTTACAAGTAGGAAGGCTCAGATAGTGTTTAGCTCATATTTCATGAGGCCATACATGCTGAATATGACCTGTGATGAAGAGACCAGAAGAGCAGAATTGGTTGTCAAATAATAATTTAGGTTTAAGTAGTACTTAGGTTTGGCAGCTTGAAGACCTCCAAAGTTGAACTATGTGTGATGCACCTTTGGCGGGGGGGGGGGGGAGGGGAGGATTTTAACTTTTCTGGGGGGAAAAAAGCCCAACTCTTTGATTGTCCATGAAACTTTTATTAAAGTGAGTAACTTGGAGGGGCTGGGTCTTAGAAGAATCACTAACCCTCTACACACAAAGGGTTTATTCTAAGTGGAAAGACCCACCTGCACTACACTTTTATTCCTGGGGAAATAAAACTGTGTTTAACTATTATAATATTTGAAATATAAATATATAAATGCTAAATATGATTCAAGCATATACTTTTGCATTGGATTTTCAGTGTATCAGTCGGTAGGCATGTAATTTATTAAAAAGGAACTTCGGAACATAAAGCACATACAGGCGTGAGGACTCACACATGATAGAACAAGGAACTTTAGCTGAACGAAACATCATCACGCAATACCTCCACGCTTGGGTTAAAAGTCTAGATGAAAGCATGGATTAAACCTGAGCTTCAAAGGCCCTGGGAAAATAAACCCATGTTGTTGCTGGTTCCCGTGTTTGCAAAGTTTGGGACTGGATGGTCAGGGTAAAAGGGACAATTATTCTAAATGTAATACCAGCTATAGAATCTACAGAAAAAAACCAGACTAATTCATGCTTATATTCAACTTTTACTGAGTATTTCATATCTTCCAGACACATGAGGGAGATCTCAGAAATAGCTATTTCTGGCTCCAACGCAAGATGTGACCGTTCTCAGGTAATAACCGGCAAGCTTTTGATTTATGTCTTTCAACAGCAATAAATAAAAGTCCTCACGAAGGGATTTAAAATTTTCTCGCATTTTTCCAAGTGCAGAGCTAAGTGCCTTATCCAGTAGTACGTTAGAATTTAAACAGAACACTCAGATAAAGACGGTAACAACAAAAATGTCAGGTGATGCCACGACTGCAGGCCTGTGACTACCTGGCGCCATTTGGTAGTACATGGGAGAATTTCATGCATTTCCAGGTAAGAACTCAACAGGAATCCCTACATCAAGCAACAAGAATCTGATTTTTTAAGACAGTAAAACAGTTCTTCTTAACCCAGTTTTTAACTTCCAATAAAATGCCGTCTAATTCGATGTGAGGTGATCACCAGGCCCAGAACAAGCACGATTCTGACCAATGTAAAAATATCCCCTTTGCTAGCACAGAAGCTTGGGCAAACATTCTTCTTGTCTGTGTCCTTCCTGTGATGGCCGATGGGCTGAACCGAAAGATTTGAAGTGTGTGCACTCGTGAAAGACTCCATTCAGTCCTCGTCTTATTTTTAGCTCTATCAACGACCATTTAGCAAAGATCTTACTTCAAAGATGGGACTTCCAGCTGGAATGCTTCGCTAAATGGCAGCTATTAATGTTCTAGTCTCAACACCCACCACCCTGTCCTGCTCTGGCAAAGGATCCCGATGGTCCCACCTCTCAAACTGAGTCCCCTAGAAAAAGAGAGTAACTACAGAACTTTTTCTCCAAAGAAACAAACAGAATTTTACAGAGCACAGCTGGGACAGAGATTGTTTCTTTTTTTTTTCTTCTGCATAGAAAATTAAAATGCTAATGTGAATATTCTTTTTCAAAAGCTTTTTGTTCAGCGAGAAAGCATGGCCTAGGAAGAAAGCACTACAGTGGTCAACTGTGATTCACAGCTCCACCCTGTCCACTGCTAGTGGTGTCACCCTGGGCCAGCCACTCGATCTCAGGGACCTGATCAGTAGAACAGGATCAATACTATCTTGCTTTCTGGAAGAGCACCAGGAGCTCTTCCTGGCTCCTCAAAGCTTCCTCTGCTGTAGCTTTACCACAGAGAGAAAAACCAAAATGATGACAAGAACTGGGGCAAGTCGGTGGCCTTTTGGTTTAGTTATATAGACTGCCACTTCCGGCCAAGATCAAGTAATGGGAAACAGGTTAACCTGCCACCTGTAACATCCAAAAAATGGAAAAAAATTAGAATTATGTTTCTACAACATATTCAATGTCAGATGAAGAACAGTGAGCACTGAGAAATGGGAAACAAGTGAGGTGAGCTCCACAAATGCCTAAGTTTACTGCCTTGAGCTTCCGGGCTGTGATTCCGGGCCTGGGAACCCAGCAGAGCCTAACAGACTCTCAGAGTTGAAGACGTGGAGTGAGAGGCTAGGGAGGCAAAGGCGGCTTGCAGTCATAGGAGGGAATGTTGGAGCGGAGGGGGTCGCTCAGAGAGAAGCCAGAGATTTGCAGATGATGCCCCTTGAGGATATAGTTGACTAAGATTAATGCACGCATGTAAAGAAACTAATTGAGGCCACAGAACAAAAATCATCCAAAAGGATTAGAGCTAACGGTGCCTGATGTTCACACAGGGTTAGGAATAGTACCTGTTTGTACTATCCAGGTGGGAAACCTCAACATGGTAGATTACTCAGAAGGATTTTCAGGTATACAAAAATGTCCAGCACTCAACAAGGTAGAATTCACAATGTCTGAGAACCAATAAAAAATTATTGGGCATGAAATGATGCAGAAATATATCACATATAAAAAGAAAAATTAATCAGAAATAACCCAAAGCTGACACAGATGTTAGAAGTAGCGACCAAGGATATTAAATGAGTTACCATAATGTACCCTATAAGTTCAAAAAGTTAAGATATGGAAGGTATAAAAAAACAAAGAAATAAAAACTCAGATTAAACTTCTAGATATGAAAACTATCATGTTTAAGAAGAAAAATAGCCAGATGGGATTAATGGCAGATTGACCTTAACTATGGCACATCATAATCAAATTGCTCGAAGCTATTATAAAGAAAAATCTTAAAAGTAGCAAGATAAAAAGTTATATTACATACAGAGACAAAAAAAGAAAAGGATAACACCAGTATTCTTTGGAAATAGCACAAGTAATTAACAATGGAGCATCATCATTAAGATACTTAAAAAACAAACAAAAACTCCACCCTAGAATTCTATCTCCAGTAAAAATGTCTTTAAAAAATAAAGGTGAAATAAATATACTTTTTAGACAACTAAAGCAAAAACAATTCTTCACCAATCTACCTGAATTAAAAGAAATTTTAAAGGACGTCATTCAGGTAGAAGGAAAATGATTCCATATGGATCTACATAGGAATGAAGAGCACCAGAAATATATATAAATAACTATAGAGATAAATAAATACTTTTCTTCTTATTTAAAACTCTTTAAAAGATAACTGACTATTTAAAGAAAAATAATAATATGAAAAAAGTGTGATGACAACAGCTCAAAGATAGGAAATGGGGAATGGAAAATGGTAAAGACATTTTGTAAAGACATAATGTAAGGTTCTTGTAATATACATGAAGTGGTGTATCACTGTGAAAAGTTCAAACTGTTCTACAGGCCCTACAGCAAACACTAAAATAACAAAATAGTTATGCCTAAAAGGCAACCAAGGGCATACAATAGAATTATTTAAAAAAAAATCAATTAGTCCAAAAGGTGGCAAAAAAGAAAAAAAAATAGGAAACAACAGATAGGATAAATAAAAAGCTGGTGTAGCTCAATTAATACCAGACATAGTCATTTCAGAGCAAAACATAGTACTCGGCATAAAGAAGGTGTTTGATAATAATAATGGGGTGAAAGAGCAGACAACCCCGCACGTTTATGTGGCTAAAAACAGAGCCCAAAACACACAAAGCAGAACCTGACAGCATCTCATGGAAAACAGACCAACCCACACTTCCAGTTGGAGATTTCAGCATCCTTCACTTACTCATGGGTAGTATGGGGAGACCTAGTGTACACACACTCACGTTCAGAATATTCCTACGCCCGGAGTAACCTCTCCCACAAACCTTCAGCGAGGAAATCTATACTTGCATCGCTTGGTCAGCCTCTATGGGCATCTATCACTGAAAACCACACATCAGGCTCCTTGCTGCTGACCTCATGATGGACTAGGGAATATGGGCGCTGCGCAGAGCAGGAAATTCTAGTTCTGGTTTCTCTTCTTCCGCTAAAAATCTTATAACTCAGCCAGATCTCAACTTTTCTTGACCTCAGTGATATCACATCTGATGAGGAGCCGGGCTAGGTTTCTGGTTCCCCGATTGCATCTCTACAGTGAGAGGTCACCATGCCTGGGGTGTCAACTCAAGCCAGGCCGTTCCCTCTGAGCCCCTGGGGGGCCTGCCTGCCTGTCTGTGGGAAAACGCTCTGCGATGATGACAGACAGCCCTGCAGAGGCAGCTGCCCTGTGACCCTTTAACCTTCAACATGGAATGAATGAACTCAGGGCAAACCTCTAACCAGTGGTGCTCATGGCATTTCTCCAGACCTCTTTCTCGTGGCCTTGCGTGCCCAGAGCCAGGGTCCCTCTGCCTGCTGGGAGGGGGACCTACCCGAGGGGGCACGGCCTGCAGCGCGGTGATGTAGTTCTCCAGGGCCAGGCGGCGGCGGTCGTTGAGCATGGCTTCCACTCTGGCCATGTGCGTCTCCACCAACTGCTGCCTCTCGTTGGCGGCTTCCTGCTCCAGAGACTCCACCTTCTCCTGGAAGTGCTGCCGTCCAAACACATGCACATGTCAATCGGGAACTGAGCAAGTTGCATGGGGCAGCAGGTTGGAAATTTGTTTAAACGGACATCAAATTTCACTTCATTCAAAGATTTCACAATCATTCCCAACTTACACTTCTCATTATAAATCATTATTTTATGTGACCCCTGAAGACTGATTCGACTAATGAAAATGTAGGATAAGTTTATGTATTCTTGAAACTCTACATCACATTGCATATTAAAAAAACATTCCTCTCTTAGAGTATTTTAATTTAAGGAAATGACCATGATAATCTCTCATTTACTTAAGGTAATTTTGAGAGGGGCTGCAGTTAAAAATTCTAATTACATTTTTTTTTTTTTTTTTGCCAGGGGAAGAAGCAGCAGAAGATTATGGCAACCAAAAAGATATATTATTGATTAAAAAGTAGGCCGCAAATAACAATGTGAGTTTTATGGAAATGAATTATAACTTAAGCTAATTGGGAGCAAATATAAGGCAGAGTTTAAGCAACTCAATTACTAGACAATGATGAGCAGTAATCCAGGTTGATGAGAATATGAACAATCACAAATGAGGTTCCAGCAGACGATAGGAAACATGAATGGGGGAGGAGGTTGCTGGCATGTACCTCTTATGAGAATGGGCTCAGGTTTTACCTGGATAACTGCTTTCTTATCAGCTTTAGGCAAGTTCTTTGCTTGATGTTCTGCCTCTTCCCATTCTCTCATGACCTACAAAACAAGAAAGCATTTAAATTTAAAGTCAGTTCTTTTGTCAAAGACAGATTTAATGAGATAGATTATGTTTTTCTCCTACATTTGACATTGTACATAATTACCACATTCCAGTTTTACCTCAGTAATATTTGACCTCCCACTAAGATGTAAATCTATCCTGTTAGTACAATGATCGTAAATATTCAAATTTATTGCAGCAATACGGCCCTTTGAAACAGAGGTGGTCTTTTTTTTTCTTTTCCGGAGAAAATGCTGAAGGTCATTTTACTTGATGTGCACAAATGTCGACGATTCATAAAAGGCATCTATTTCCTGAACAATGCTTTCTAACATTAAATCGAACACATTGGTTTTAGTCTTTTGGGAAAGCAAGTTACAAATTTCAAACAGTAGATGTGTGTGTGGGGGGGAAGAACATATAACATTTTACGCATGTGTAGACATACTGTGAACACAGCACCAAAAACATAGTACATATTGGAGGGAGGAAAAGACTTTAGGAAAAACACTTCTGTTGTCAGAAACCCTGAGATCCAATCCAGGGTAATTAGGGCCCTTTGCTTGCCAACCCACACTATAAACAGCCCTAGATCCCTCTAGAAATTCTCAGAAGTACACATTATAACGCTCTGAATGCAGCAAACAGTATTCTTGGCAAGTAATGCTAATTTAATGACCAGGCTCATCTGTTTTGTAGAAAAACAAAGTCTCCTCTCATCCTTGATGTTCACCTAGGATTTCCCTGAGATAAGTTCACTCACTGGTCTGAATGCAGCACAAGTCTGCAGCTGTGCATATTGTTGGAAGAAAACAGGTTGAGATTCTTACCACCTACGGCTGCCTTCTCCTTTTCAAGTGAACTACTTGCTGTCCATTGGCGTGGTGTTTTGGGTTTTTGTTTTGTTTTGTTTTAAAGTGCAACTCCTAACTGAGCTAAGTAAAACGAAGAACAGAAAGTTCAAGAAAGCAAAATTCTGGTTTGTTAACAGATGTTTACTGGCAAACTCTGTGGACTTCCAAACCAGGAGACAACTTGATTTCTTTATTTATAGGTATTTATCCTGAAGGAATTGATTTTTCCGATGACCTTCAGGATCACAAAAAAAGGGGAGGTTTGGAATAAATAACTCTGAGGTAACACCACATCAAATCACCAAGTGAGTTTTTAATTAGATACTTATTGTGTATTAGCATTAATTTATTGTATAAGATATAAGACAAGTGCCCCCATGTTGTTTTCATGAAATTATGGGATATATGCTCTACTACACTTGACAAGCATATTAAAAATGACCTAAAGAGTTCGCAGCAAAATTGGGGAAAATGATCCATTGCTATGAAAAAGAACAGAACATGGAAGAACAGAAACATATTGTCCCAGATGCTTTGGTGTCTCCAAGAATTAATGAAGGGCACCTGCGGGGAGGGGCTAGGGAAGACTACTTTTGCTTTTATGGATGAGATAAGCCTTGCATTGCAAATAGTTCAATTTCCTGCTTCAAGAATGTTCTCAGTGGCGGTACTCTACCATGAATTCTTCAGGCAGGAATCTCAAAATTAGTTTGAGAGAGAAATCAAATGTTTCATTGGAAGGTGAGAAACTTATTTCCCAAATTAAATTTGCACAATCTCACCTTGTATATTCAGAACTTTCATTTCAAGCAAAGAAATCATGAAATAATTAAGGAGATTTATTTAGCTAATAAATTGAAAATAAGCATTTCTAGAGAAATAAAATTTTGATTTTCAGATAAATTTAATTATATCCTACACCCTCGGAAAGAAAACAATTCACCTATAACATCACACTAGGTTTACTACTATAACATTACTGCTGACCTGCTAAATATCAGATCTAGTACTTAGTGCTTTACAAAATCTATCTCATTTAATTGATTCCTCACAACAGCCTGTGAGATTAGGCATGGCCACCCTTATTTTTGAAACAGGTTAAGTTACCCACTCAAGGTTATGCAGGGAAAAAAGGAAAAGGAAGGATATAAACCAAGATCTGTGTAGCTCTAAATATCATGCTTTTGTCCCCTGTGGCCCTACAGGCAATGTTCTAAAATGGCAATTCTAGCAGATGAGCTCATTTTATTTATATTTGGTGACATGAGGAAGGGTCATTCCTAGATGATGATGCTTATCTTAAAAATAATACATTTAGAGAAAGGTCAACTTTCATTTTAAAGAACTTCATTTTAAGGATACATTGACACTGATAAATTCATAAGTAATAAAAGTACTTATAAGCCGTTCAGCATCTTATAGTTGATAGATTCTATTCATAACATATGGCAACAGAAATCTACAAATTAAGAGTTATCATGAACCACAACAAAAAACTGAAATACCAAAAATTACCCAAATTCTCTGTATCTGTAAGAAAACAACAAAGACTACAAGAAGAATTAATTTAAAGAACTACTTTTTAAAAAATAAGAAATGTCCAGGATCCAGCCTCTGAGGCTGTGGCCAATCTTCTTATGAAGCAATTTCCCACTGCATGGGAAAAGTACTAGCTTCATCTGGATTTATGGATCTTCAAATACTGGCAGTTTCATGCAGAGAAATGACAACTAATACCAAGAGATTTAAGAGGCAGGCAAGCTCAGAGTCAAACTGTCCCCAGAATTCAGTGGCACAGATCACAAAGATAAATGTTGATCTCAGGCATATCACTTTCCTATGACTAGCTGGATCTGGCTGGCTGCATTCTCTGCTGTAGGATAACATCTCTCACATTATCTCAGGTATAGCTAATGGCTAAAAGACGAAGAAAATCTATTAAAACGTAGACCAACTAAGTCATGTGTTAAATAGATGTGCTGAAACAAAATGAAGTTCATATTCTGGGAGAGATTGATAATATCTAAAAATTGGGCAGCATCTGAAATCAATTCTCTTAATAGGCTCAAAATGATCAAGATACATTGGGGAAAATAACTCAGGATTTGTATTAGAAAAAAAAGACTAAGTAAGGTCAAGAAAAGAAACACGAGGTTAATAAGGTGACATAAACTTATAGGGACTAAATGTTTACAACCCAGCTGGAGAGATAAGACACACACACACACACACACACACACACACGTATGTATATAAAATAATCACTAATAAAACTGGGGATCAACTACGTCGAGCTGAATACAAAGTAAGAGCAATGACTGCTGGTCCCATTGCGAGGATTACGTGGGGTGTAAGGAATGGGTGAGACTTATACTGTGAGGAGCAGTAGAAGGGCATTTCCAGAGGAAGTGAGTGCAGAGAGCGATGGGAAGGCCAAGATGAGCTGAGCACGTGCAGAGCGGGGCCAACAGGTTTCCTGCTGCCTGTATGACGATGGTAGCAGTTGGGGGCGGAAGAAAAAGCAGGAAATCTGGAGTTGGGAGCAGGGTGTTGGGGTGTGAGAACAGGCACTGGAAATGCCAAGCTGAGCATTCAGTATTTATCCTTGTTCTTTTTCTTTTCTTTTGTCCCAGATGTGGCTTTTGAGGGCAGTGGAAAGCCCCTGGAAGCTTCATAAACAAGAAGTGAGAGAGTTGAGCTTTAAGGGACATCAGCTCGGCGGCTCTAAGTACTACGCATAGTTATCCTTGCTTTTGTAACAGAGATTACTTACCAACTTGTGTCTTTCCTAAAGAAAGATCCCATTTTTTTAGAAGAACTGGCTTCAGATGAAACATCACTATTCCAGTATAGCTAGCTTTCTATTTCTACTCGCATTTGAGTTTTCATTAAGAACTGCATTGTATTCCAGAGCCCAAGTATTGCGATTATGCCCCCCCCCCCCCCCCGCAATGTTATTATCCTAAGTAGTTCAGGTATTGCGGTCACTCTCTTAAAAAAAAGGGATTGTGTTGTGCCTTTCCAGATACATTAGTAGTTCTATGTGATTCAGGTTCCATTGTGATTCAGGTATGGTGAGGCCAACACATCAGGAGACGACTACCAGTGAGAAGATAGTTTCTTGCTCCGTTTTCAATGTGGCACATGGGGAAGCACCAGAGTTGGTCCAGAGGCAGAGAGAGTGAGAAGGAAACACGGATAAGAACCTTTATATGGTTTGGGAGGGAAGGAATGCGGGAGGCGGGGTAAAGTGGCTAAGTGGACTTAGGATGGACTAGTTTGGATTTTGAGTGGCTGGTTTGCGCGGGAAAGATGTGTCTGCAGGCCAGTCATTTGCTACCTCTAAGAATTGGCTTGCCCTGGGAGGGGCAGTCTTCCCAGGGTTAGTTAGGTCCCAGATATCAAAGCATTGGAAAAAACAGAAAATAAAAAGGCATGACTACCATAGTCTACTAATAACCTATGTTGATCTTAAAAATATATATGTGGGACTAGATGAAATGGTCATTATGCTTCACTTTAGTTTTAAGTTTTTAAGGTCTTATGAATGAGCTTTGTAAGTAATGGTTGGTCCAGTGATATAATCATCAGGTATTTGATACAAAATAGTCTTCAACACTAACTAAAGAATGTTTTAAGGGATTTTAATTTACAACATGATGGTCACAGGTACTCTATATACAGAGTAATAAAACCATCAAGAATGTAATAGACATATTGAATTTCTGCTTACACAATCCTATGATACTTACTATACCTGGATCTTTACTAGGTGAAATGACCAGGAGGATAAAACCCTCCCCTCCATATCAGTACCTTATAGAAAACATTGAAAATTAAGACTTTACATCTTTAAGAATCTGGATTAAATAAGACTCCTACCCACCCCTAGACATTTATTGGCCACTGAGCCCCGTGCAGATTCTGAGGCAGAAGCCAGACCAGAGTTCCCAGAATTGTAGGGCTGAAGCACGAAAAGAGTCACATTACCTGGGACATCCTCTCTCGGTGCTTGGCCTCCAGCCTCTCTTTGGCTTTCTGGAAGTGGGCGTGTTCATTCTCATCTCCAGGCGTCTCCAGGTACTTGTCCACGGCGTCAGGGGTGCTGGCTGCGGTGGTAGGAACTGCAAATGGAAGGGAAGGAGGTTTGAGAAGAGAAGCAGACTATCCGATCGTTTCAAAGAAAGCCCTATTTTCCATTATTCCAGAACAGAGAGTTTAGTACAGAAGCACACACACGATGTTAATGCTGCTGAAGAAAATACCATGAGACACTCCCCAGCACAGCAAGATGTGTGTCACCCCTCCCAAGACTCAGGTGAAGGGAAATCTTGAAAATTGTCCGTTTTGTGATTATAAGTATTATGTTTCACATTCTTTGCAAAACAACAGGCATAGAGCAAAACAGTTGATGTTTAACACAGACATATTGTCCTAAATTCCTATGCTTAGCGAAATTAACTTTTGTAACCTTGACAGTAAACAACGGTATCCATTAATTAAGATCCCTACAAAACCCGAAGACATCTCAAAATTAGCCCACTGTAGAATAATTGCACCTCAGAGCAAAGGCAAATCCCACAACTGTGTATTTTAGATAGCTAGATTACAAGCCATCTTTTGTGAGAAAATATTTTAAACATTATTTTAAAAAAAAAGCCTCAAAAAGTCAATAAAGGCATTTTTGAAATCAAAAAAAGACCTTTCCACTTGCACAAATGAGAACAAGTTCAAGTTCTTTTGGCACACTACACTATGGCAGAATGACAAATTTAGGGAAGTCACATTTTACATTTTGAATAAATAAAACTGTTTGGGAGTCACAGTCCCTGATCAGGATAGCCATAGGCTGTGTGTCAGCCATCCACGGCACCCTCTTTGGAAAAGTGGAATTATAATAGTTACCGTGTGCGTAGAAAAGTTCTCCAACTTTTGTGTTAGTTGAACTACAACTTTATACTAGTAAGAATAAAAAATTTATAAAGAATGAGCATGTGCAGTACATTGAACAAAATTACAAATATTTCAAGTATTAAACCTTTTTTAAGCACATGGAAATAAACACAAAGCCTGCGCTACGTATTTATTCCATTTGATCAAGAAATACGTCTCTTTCGGTAAATCCTTGGTAATGACCTCTGTCCCTTCAGCTGAGGACTTTAAAGGAAAGTAGTCTCTCTTTCAATCCTTAATTCAAACGGGTAAGCCACTGATGCTAACCACGCATCTCCGCTAGTGTGAGTGAAGCTCTCCTGTATTCACGGCAACCAGCCAACCAGATCCCTACCCAGCCAGGGACTGAAGAAGGATGACGCCTCTTGATATTTCAAAAGGAATTTAGTATTTCATTACCACTACGCTGCAGCTGCTGAGGGGGAAGGAGAGAACCTTTTAAGGAGGAGTTTGCGCCGAGAGCTCAGCTCATCTTCTGTTTCTCGAATATTCCTACATTCAAAAGACACTGTCATACCGGGACTGGCTGCCATGGTGTGAAGTCCATGGTGGACCAGAGACAGCACACCCAGGGTGGTGGCAGGAGCTGGAACACCTGTGCCTCATGTCCCCACCCTTTCAAGGTGCTTCCTTTGGTCACTTTCCCTTCCCACGTAGGAAGGGAAAACAAACGGGCTCTAGGAGGGCGCATTTTTGTGTTGCTTTTTCAACTTCCACAAAGCGGTTTGTACTGTCCAGACACCTCTGAGGTTCCCTAGGTACTGTGATTTGGGCC
The DNA here is from genome assembly GCF_963259705.1 of Myotis daubentonii. Taxonomy (NCBI): domain Eukaryota; kingdom Metazoa; phylum Chordata; class Mammalia; order Chiroptera; family Vespertilionidae; genus Myotis; species Myotis daubentonii. The sequence goes on along the minus strand of NC_081842.1, from coordinate 12,121,794 downwards.
AGATTTCCACGCTGGCCAGATCATAAAGCCTCCATTCATTAGTGAATACTGTGCCAGACACTCGACACATGTTCTCACTTAATATGTGGGGAGAAGAAAAAATTACCCTGCTACATATATTGCACAGAGGGGAAATACTATCATTTAACACACTCACTCACATCCCCAAACCCACACAAATAAGTCTGAATTTAGGATTAGGAAAACCATGAAAGGCTCTAAAGTTAATATTTAGAGTAGTAAAGGGTTAATCCATTGACTTGCCGAGGGCACTGGAAAGGGTTTGTTTTGGTTAAAGAAAAATATGAATTGGCTCAAAATACACTTTGTTATGACATCTGTCGGCTGTCCCCCGTCCCCTCCCCCCCTCCCCGTATGCTTCCTGGTAAATGACCTCTAACAAGCATTCAGCAGCAGGATTCTGGAACAGGGGGCAAGTGAAAGATCCCATAGACCTTGAATGTGAACAATCTTCCAGCCTCCGGCCCCTGCTCAAACATGTTCATTCATAACTTCTGCAAGCAAGCTTGCTGGGTCGAGTCACCTTTCCAAAGAAAACTCAACTTGAAACTCAGTGTTAGGCATTTCTTAGGTTGAGACCTCTAGCTGCCAAATCCTCAGCAGCACTCCTACCATCATATGCGTGTGATTTTCACTTTCAGGTGACCTTCATATCAATTTTCTTAGTCTCTTAGCAGCCTGGCAGAACACAGCAGGGTGTACACCTGGAGCATGGGTGTCTATACGTAATGCCACATGAAAAAAATACAACAGAGAAGCAGTTCCAGCTCCCAGCACATTACTGCCTCAAGGTCATTCAGCTTCCAAATCTCAGTGGAATTGTGAATGAGAAAGGCTTTTGATCTAAGCCTCAACCCTTTTTCTTTTTGCAACCCTGGGAGGTCGGAGGTTATCTGAGAAGCTGAGACAGTAGCCAGGATATCGACTATGCTGCCTTGAGAGCGCTTGCTCATTCCTTTATTCCTCCAGGTAACATTACGGCTTCTACTTTATGTGAGGCAGGTAGATGGGAGAGACCAACGAACAAAGACCCTTGTCCTTGTGGAATTATGCTCTAGTCACTAGAATCTAGTGAGAGAAACAATCACCTCAAAAAATAGTAATTCACATTGTTAAAATGTGATTTGCATTATGGAGAGAAAGATAATTAGAGGTGAAGGAAGGGGGTGGGGGAGGGGAGAGCCCACAGCAGTAAGGAGGTGGCCAGGCTGGGCTAACTGAGAAGATGACGTTTGTAAAAGAAGCCAACCCCCCACCCTTCAGGCACCTGCTGTAAGAACAGGGCAGGCAGGTGAAGGATCTGGCACAAAGGCCCTAAGAGGTGAGAGTGCCTGGAAAATGCCAGGGCCAGCAGGGTCAGTGTGGCACGAGCTGGAGAGAGAGAGTAGTGAGAGAGGCAGAATAGAAACGGGGGACAAGAGCCAACATGGGTTGTTTCAAGGAGGGAAATGTGATGTGATGTGTTTTAAAGGATCCCTCTGGCCCAGCCGGTGTGGCTCAGTGGTTGAGCGTCGACCCATGAACCGAGAGGTCCCCAGTTCAACTCCCGGTCAGGGCACATGCCTGATTGTGGGCTTGATCCCCAGTAGGGGGTGTGCAGGAGGCAGCTGATTGATGTGTCATTGATGTTTCCATCCCTCTCTCCCTCTCTCCTCCTCTCTCTCTAAAAAACAAAACAAAAAACATATTTAAAGGATCACTCTGCTAAGGGACTAAGCAGCAGGAAGATCTTTAAAGAGTAAAGGACAAAAAGGAGGGTGGCTTGGAAAAGTGGGGGGCGGGTGAGGTGGTGAGGGTCTCATTGCAGGTCCCTCCCTCCACCCCCACCCTCAACACACACAGATGACAAGGATCGGATTCACTTCTCTCACCACACAGCACTGTTAAACCATAAGTAACCAGGTGCTAAGGGAGATACTGCTTTCAGCTGTGGGTAAGGGTTCATTTCAGTTTTACAAATGATGCACCAAGGCTTGTCACAACACTTCCACCTCACACTGCTATCTGCCCTGAGGACCTGCAGAGCTCTTTTTTTGGGGGAGGGGGGAGCTGAGAAGGAGCAGGTTTGCTTTCAGTTTATTAATGAAGCCTGACGCTGTACCCAATGTGCCTGCCACAAAACACACCGTCATCATTGGGGACATAAATGCCAAGGAAACATTTCCGTCCCTGAGTCTCCCCTGAGAAAACTAATCATAAGGAAGGGTTACTCCAAAACAAGGTGAAAACGGGTGTCTGCAGAACACAGTAGGGATTGCCCTCCTTGTCTGTTTGCAGGACTTCTGTGTCAGACACATCATCGAATTTCACTTTCCACGCACCAAATACTCATTTATTTATTTTTCTTTCTTAGAAATATGTTTTTATTGACTTCAGAGAGGAAAGATAAGAGAGAGAAACATCAATGATAAGAGAGAATTATCGAACGGCTGCCTCCTGCACGCACCCTACTGGGGATCAAGCCCAAAAGCCTGGCATGTGCCCTGACAGGGAACTGAACGACCTTCTGGTTCATAGGTCGATGCTCAACCACTCAAATACTCATTTTAGTTCTGATTTTGTAATCACTGCATTGTACTTTGTTTCATAATCACACTCAAGACAGCAAGAATATGGAGTCCAAAACTAGCAACATCATGAAAAATTGCCCCAATCATTCTGATATTTGTGTGTTTCCTCAATCTCTAGGGTGACACACAAATGTATAATCATCATGGGCTCAGGATACAAAAAGAGGAATAATCCCACCCTCAAGCTGTGACCACCCACACCAGGGCACAAGGCAAATATCCCCTTAAACAGAGGCCCATAATGGCATCTAGTCAATATACTAACATTAGAGGCTAGCAGGGAAATTTGATTAGTTTCCTTTTGCTGGCGGAGAGGCAATGTATTACCTCGATAGCATTGACAATAGAAAGTGAAAGTAAATGAAGACCCATATAAGTCATTGCCTTATCACCGAAAGTGCTATTTTATACAGAGCTGGCAATACTGTCAGTTGAAATGGCTGTGATTTATATGAGAGGGGGCAATGGGGATAATTTATATGGAGGTGAAATGTAAACCTGTAGAGAACGATTTTACGTGAAAATGTAATGTGAAAGCACGGCAGAGCTTTGCAGACTGCCACCTCAACTTTCTTTTTTTAAAAAGGGGCTCCATTTCTCTAATTCCAAAACAGCTACAATCCCCAACGCAGGCGGAACTCAAATACCTATCGCCGCCTCCCAGTCCGAGTTGGAGGAAGCATTTATAACATGAAAATAGTTTGTGATCCTTAAATGTGGTGGACATGCTCTAAAGAAAAAAGAAAGAAGAACAAAGGCTCTTTCCCCGATATGCCTTTGTATCATTATTTTATAGCCTGTGTGATCATGGTTGGCAGACCATCAATGCATCATGTGGACACAAGATAATAAAAATGTAATCTATGCCGTGTTTACTCTACACTAGCCAAGCTACATTTCTTTTTTATGTCTTATGGACACAGACTGACGTGGGAATTTTGTCAACTATGTGAAAGCAGCATGAAAGGATGGATACCGGTGCTATTTTTATTAATATCTACAGCCTACTGAACACAGTGCACCAAAATGGAAAAGAACCCTGAAGTCTGAATCTAAACTATATCTATGAAGCCATAGTGATAATAACTGGCATCTAGACTTTCTTAACTCTCGGCTATTGCTTTTTCATCAATTTGTTGGAAGCAATTTTCAACTTCATTACGGCAGATCATAAAGGGGTGACCTGTCACGGTTGCTCAACACTCAACAGATGAGTTCAAAAAAGTCAAAATCCTCAATATTGTCCACTTTCCTAGAAACCGCAGTAGGAAAAGCCAGTGGAACTGCTAACCTCTTTGGAGGTCTTGAAGGAGGAAGCCAGTTTCATTTGATTCCAGCCTTCCACAGCAAGCATTCCCTACTCATGTATATTTCACCTTATATTGTTATTTAATCCCATCACATACTTGGGTCTCATGACACCAATGAAACTGTCACATTATTAAAACAGGGTATTTGGTTTACTTTGTCGGCGTCCCTTACACCACCAAACTCATCACCAGCACATCCTGGGCTCAAAAGTAGCAGCTTTATTAAACCAGAGGTTGGCCTGCTGATCTCTTTCTAAGTAATGTTTTATTGGACACAGCCGTAGCTATTCATTTAGCCTTTGTCTGTGGCTGCTTTTACGCTACAACTACTGAGTTGAGCACTTGTAACAGAGACCATATGGCCTACAAAAGCCTAAGATACTGACTCTCTGGCCTTTTAGAGAAAAATTTTGCCAACACTTTATTAAACTGCTTACTCTTCTCTGCAAATAGCTAAAGAATAGAGCACATATATGATGAACTTTTTTACTTTTTTTTTTTTTTTTTTACTGTTCTGAGTAAATGAGCTTTTTGTTTTTCTTCTTTTTTTTTTAAATGCTGGTTTGCAGAGCAAATCAATTATTTTCAACGTTAGGGTTTCTCATCATGGTAGCTCAGAGGAAAGGGCCATTCTTTTGATCCTGATCATTTCTGGATACCAAAGATGTAGCTTCTCATACTCATTAATCTAATAGGTGTTATTGGCACTGATGTGACATATAATTTAATGCATCACCACGTCTTTTAATGCTAGTAATTGTTTTTAATAATGCTTGGCAGTTTTATGAAAATGTCACAGTTCCGTTAGAATTAGGGAATGTGGTAACAGAAACTAACAGTTGCTCTTTTGCAATCGGAAGAACAAGCACGTCGCGGTGAAGCACAATGGTTCAAGTCTGGCCAAAGACTAAATGGCCCTGGCGTTATGACAGGGCAACTGCTAGGGTGGCACATTCCATTCAAAGGCCACACAGTGAGTTATCTACAGTTTGCAAATTGTGAGCTTCTGAGGCAACAACCTTAGAATCTGGGGTGGTGGTTTGGCCTTATTTGATATGTTCTCTGGAAGAGGACTAGTCTATTCTATCTGGGCCATGTGGATGGGAGTAGACATCAATTGTTTCCCCTTCCCCAGTCCCGCATGAGGCCAGATCTGCACCTGTACAGAGACCCTATGGTCATGAACATGCAAATAACAAGGCTACGTGGCATCTCTACAGACATCGTTCTCTAGCACATGCAGGGATTCTGTGAAACAAAGGAAGACACGAAACTTCTACCTTAACTTACAAATACTGAGAGCTATGATAGCGGTCTCACAAATTCAATTTCATAAACATCTATTGAGAACTGGAGGCTCCTGACATTCTAACACTTCAACATGCCTTCAAGTGCACGGAAAACGCACATATTTACATCAGCCTTGTCATATCTCTGAGTCAGGTGTGGGTACACTACCAGCCTCAGCGGAGGGTCTCAACTGGGGGTGATTTCAACCCCCACCCCTAAGGGCACATGTGGCAAAGTCTAGAGATATTTTTAGTTATCGCAGCTCGGACGGTGTTACTGGCATCTCATCGATAGAGGCCAGGACGCTGCTCACCATCCTCCATGCACCCACAACACAGAATTATCCAACCCAGAGTGTCAAGAGGGTTGAGGCTGAGACCTTGCTTTAGGTGTTGCTTCTACCACAACTCACTGCAAGGAAAGGAGCAACATGGGTCATCTGTCATTCTCTTTAGTCAGACCCCTTGGTGTGGTCGGCTGACTAAAAATTGGCCTGATGCTCATTGTGAGATTAAATGCCATTAAGGAGTCAGTTTGTGAAAGAATACTACAAGCAAAAGATCATAACTAATTCATAAATATTGATGTAGTAGGGCTACTGTTCACATACATTGCACTGGGCAGATTGAAGGTGAAACTTTTGCATTGTCCTAAACCCAAATGGGCAGACACAAAAGTAATGTCAGACATAATTCGGGTCTCACAGATTCTTTCTCCCACATGGGGAAGGAGCTTTTAAAAGGATCCAAATGCATATGCAGTATATGAGTAAAATGAAAGCTCTTAGCCTCACACCTCTACACTTTCTATCAATAATTTAGATTCTTCCCTATGATAAAGCCCCAAATCCAGTGTCCCTTAACACTGCACTGTTCAAAATTGTTTTCTATGACAAAGATTTGAAATGTAGAAATACCTAATTATCATAAGTCCTGACAGGGAAATTATTGTATTTATAACGCAGACCATCACACATTTTCCCTAATATGTGCAATCTTATATCGGTTTAACTGGAGAGCCTTTTCTATCTCATTTCACATTTATTATTTGACTAACAGCAACTCAGACTGAGAAACCCGTAAATCCAACCACCTTCGTGAAAAGAGATACCCTCCAAGTAGGTTGGTTACGGAGCTCTTGGTTGGGGAAGGAGCCAAGTGCAAGCCCAAATCAAAGGGGCTTGTCCACCTTTCTAGTTCTGGCTAATTTTCTCCAACTCCAGTCTGCTGTCTGCATTTGACCTCCAGATGACCATGACTTTTCCAATTCAAATGTGCAGCTTTGCTATAAATAAGATAGTATAGCTGTGCAGGCTATAAATAACTAGAAATTATATGCTTTCCCCAGTCTGTTTATACTAACACTGCAAAACCCTTCACTTGCTGTGACTGACTGGCCTCTGTAGGTAGATTAAGAAAATATAACGGCAAGAATCACACTTCACCCTCCTAGAATGAAAAAGAGTCAGGATCCCAAACACACTACAAGTAGATGGAGAAAGTTACTGGGACGGAGAACATTATAAAAAAACGTTTCAGTGTCTGTTTGGAAGAGCTGAGGACACAAGTACTTCAAGAAAATAAATTTATCAAGTAATAATGTTCATTTCCATTACCTAATGAAAGTGGGGAAATAATAAAATTATTTTGTATGCTAAAGTAATATAAAATAAAACTTAAAGTAAAAATAATTGTTTTGTAAAAGGGTTGAAAGACATTTAATTCATTGAGGCATGCTATATTCATGGCATTTATGAAAAACGTTTTTAATATTTTCCATCCACTTTCTACTATCTACTGTATTCTTAAAATGTGCTTCTGAACCTCAAATATTATTTTTCTAATACAGAAAACAATGTCAGAACCAAATAGTTGGCCATTTGGAGCATGGGGCACAGCCATAATATCATTTAGCTTTCGACCTGGTCTTGCCATTTTGATGGCTGGGGAAAAGTCACTAAACTCCTAAAGCCTCACTTTCTCATGTGCACAAAGGAAATGAGGAAAATGCCCACAGTGTTCCTCAGAAGAATAAATGGTCCATGAAAATGCCACGCAGATCAATGTGCTATCAATCTTACATGTAATATCTATGTTTTCCCCTACTCTTTCTATGTCTACTCACTTCCAATACTCTTAGAAAGGATGCTTTTTCACAATAGGAAATACGTTTATTGTGGTAGTAAAAACCACACTCCCTAAAGTTATAGATAATTTGAGTGCATTTGAATCTTATGAAGGCCAGTAAAAAACTTTTCTGCTAACATCTTTTGTAAATTACATAGTTCTTCAACTATAATTTTTTCTTTTTTAAAAAAGGTAATTGTTTTAATGTTGAGACTAGATTTTTTTCAGGATAATATAGAAAAACACTAATTTTCTGTTGATTACCAGAGGGAGAGGAGGATGGGGTGAGGTATATGCACTAGTACCTGTACTTAGTACAATGCATGCACATTGCATATTGTTTCCTGGGAAACAAGTCACTTATAAACATAGCTTCTTGTTAAACCATGGCACCTGTGAGCTTTAAGAAACAAAAGAGTGATGCTAAATAAAACACAATAGCAGTGTTGTATATACAGTATTTTATAGAACTATACTAACTAAAAAGGAACCTGATCGGAAATAGAAGAAGCTTAGTCAATGCCCTTAGCCGGACAGCTGAAGTTATCTGGCAAAATCAGACATCATTTCAAGCGAGGCAATGGAAATAGACATCTTATTCAAAGACAGGAAGGTGTTCAAGAAACACAGAACCATGCAAAGAAGGTGACGATACTGGACTTAAAGCCAGCCATGCAATGTACTCCTCCCCTCCTTCCCCTCCAGTGAATTACAACGTACGTTTAACAGGATCTTGGGGAAGAGGCTCCTGGGTAGTCTTGAGTAAACTTTGGGACACTATGGAGAAAATAAAAGAACATAACTAAAAACAAAAATAGAAACATGGGAATGAAGGCTGAAACTCACATGATTCCACTAACCAAAGGAAAAATCAAAAACAAAGTCCCAGAATTAAAAACAAAAACTAAACAAATATCCTGAGTTTTGGCCCCAGCATGGACCCAAAGTCAACAGATAAACATAAGATATGTTTGCACAATCACACCTTGGAATCCTGGGTATTCTGTCTCTGATAGTACATCCAAGTCCCCTGTTGAAGGGTGATCCCTGGCTCCCATTCTCTCTTAGCTCCCAGCATCACCAGTTCCCTTCCACCCATTCTCCATGGCATCTCTATCGTTTCATCCGTTCACAGGGCGGCCTCCGGCTCTCAGCTCTCGGCTCTCAGCTCAGGCTATTTGTTGAGGCTTCACTCTTCACTTATTCGTCCACCTTTCTAACTGACCCTCAGCCTCTCACGTTTACTTTCTTGATAAATTATTCTGTAACCCACTTCCCTTGAAACTGAGCACTGCCTGGCTTATCCATTACATCTCTGTTGGGGGCATGAACCTTTTGTAAATCTCAGCAAAATGAGTGCCACCAGGGCGCCTCCAGAGGCTCCATCTGACTCCGGTGCCCGCTGGCTGCTCATGGTCTGAACCAAACCAAACTGATCAAATAGAGAGGGTATGTGTAGGGGCTGCCATAGGGTTTGCTGCTGCTGTTGTGTGTGTGTGTGTGGGGGGGGGGGCGGGGGGCGGGGTGGAATTGGTGTTTCTAACTCTTGAGGTAAATCCATCACTGCTCATAATTTTTAAAACCCTCTTTCTTATACGTCATATGCATACATATTTAGTGGCCCCCCAAAAAAATAAAAATAAAAAATCCACCTGGAAAAGAAGGAAAAAGTTGGAAATATGCCAGGAAATCTCCCCTAGCAGCGAAACCAGTCAGAATCCCTTTCACAAGGGCCCTTTGTTCAGAGGGTCCAGGCAACAGAATCCCCTACATGTTCCGGGTTACCTGACCTAATTAACTTCTTTGTTTGAAACTGAAGGAGTTTTTTTGTGCCAGAAGCTTCAACCGTCCAATCCGAGCCAGGAAAGACGCCCGTGGGGCTGCCAGTTCCTACACCTGTTCTCACACAGGACAGCTCTTCCACGGGAGACCAACGGGAACGTTTCCATCAGATTCCACTGGGATCCTGGGCTTCACCAGAGGTCATAACGGTGCAGGTCCTGCTTCTGTTTAGCTTAAGCCTCTGTTCACACCGGGAAACCATTTATATAATCCCCATCACCCCAGGCAGGAAACAGTGATGTTACCCTCACAAAGAGGGGAGAAAAGGCAGGAGTCTCTCAAACAAAACAAGTCACAATTATTGATTTTAATCTTCAATGGATCAGGTTGCATAACTGTTTCTTGAGTAGTTAAAACTTCCTACTCACGAACAAAAAGTCAATAAAATAAAGTTGGGGATTTAACGTGGGAGGCTGTTGAGAACAGAAGTCCGGATGCCCGCCGTATGACTTCCTGAGACCTATGTCTGTGGAAGAAGTTTCAACTCACACTGAAGTCACCTCGACTTCATTTATTTCTCCCCCAGAATCATGAACAGCTTCAAGTTCAAGAGAAAAGGCTTTGGGAATGATATTCCCTGAGCCTTATGTCACTGAAGGTTTCTAATTTAAGTCAAGAGTTGTCATCTATTTCCAAGAGAAGACATATAAACCTGGCATTGCAAATGTCCACGTGTGAGGTCAGGGGTCACAGGGCCATGGCCCGCTTCTGACATTTGAAGGGCATGTGCTCAGTTCAGTCCCATTCCCTCCCCAACCACAATAAAAGTCCCACGTAATGAAATAACTCAAAAGTACTCAGTCACAGCAAATAGGCCTTACCAATGCAACCGGAGCATCGTCAGCCAGGCTTGCAGTGGTAAGCCTTATTTGCACACGTGGTGCACATGCACAGACCGACACACACACACACACACGTACACGGACAAACACATATGTAAACATTTGCAGAAGAGCTGAGAAGGCAAAACAGCAACCCCAGCTTGGCTTAAAGAGAAGCCCTCGGAAGTCCCTAGAGACTGCAAGACGCGTGCACCACAGCTAGTCAAAGGACACACCATGGCCATGCTGTGTTAGAGAGAGACGGAGATGTGCGCTCATGGTCGGACATCCTGGAGATGCCCGGCCATTGGAGAGGTAGACAGAAATGGGGTTAGTGGTGGCAACAGACCCGTCCCCAGGAACCAGGAAAACCAATCTGTTACAAGGAGCAGAGCCAGTGGCGAGAGAGACGAGAGGTGGCCAGGCTGGAGGGAGGTCCACTTACTGACGCTGCCACACACGGCCATGCAGTACTCCTCTGTGTCAAAGTTGTTTCGGTTGCCGCCACAGCCGCCGTAAAAGAAGGGGGCGCACTTCCCCTCGGTCACATCAAAGTACCAGCGGGAGATCATTGCTCGGCACGGGCCCGTCTCGGCTTGTTCAGAGCACACCTCTAGTCAGAGGAGATGTGGGGAACCACATTTAGCATGAAAAGGTACCGGCTCGCTGTTCACGCACATGTTCGCTTTCTTAACGCATGAGTCCTCCCCGGGGTCACTCGCATTGGGTTCACGGGGCCGTGTCTGCCAAACCTTTACGGAGGAATTTAATGACCCAGCAGCATGACCTCAGAAACAAAGTAGTGCATTCAGAGATGGTTTCATGTGCAGCTCTCAGTGGTAACAAGAGGGTTCCAGCCGAAGGTGAACCAATCTTTCAGCTGCTTTTAGATTAATATGAAAGGCCTCGAGGTATCTGCACATCAAACATTGCTTCACTTTGAAAAATAAACTTTTCCTTTATAATAACTTTCAATTACTCTGCAGGTAAAAGGATTGTGCCTGGTGAGGATGCAAAAACTTTAATCTCTCACAAATATTTGATTTTCTTTAATAACAACTGCCTTGACTTGAAGCACAAAATAATTACACATATTTTGAACATGATCCAGTTTTCAGCTGTCCAATGACTGATGATATTTGAAAGTATATGTAATATCTGTCAATGTGACTTAATGTCAGTTACATTATCTCTAATTAAAAAAAACACTATTATTTGTATATTTACCTGTTCCTTGAACAATAATGTTCCAAACAATAAAACATAATCAAGCAACTCTAATTTGTTAATACATACCATGCATTGTTTTACATTCAAACACATCTTACCTGTCACCATGCTTTGACACCCTCCCTAATTCCTGATTGACTCAAAGTGTAGTAAACACTTCCATTTTACTTTGATTAGAATAAGAAACCTACCTCCCATGTATATTCCATGGATATGCCAGGCTGCAAGTAGGATTACAGAGAGCCTGCTGATACCTTAGTAAACACAAGTGTCTTGCTTATTCTTAACAGAACATGGGAAAGCAACCTTCTTCTAAAAGATAAAAGCCATACAAAACCCAGAGCTCCCAAATGAGGAGTATTCAAGACTGACCATAATCACTCAAAGACAAAGATCCACAAGGAGGGCAAAGAGAACTACTGTTCTGCTTCCCCATACACACCACTCACTGATCTTTCCAACCAAGGCAAAGAGCTGATGGCAAAACCACAAGCTACTGCCACCGTGATGGTGTCAACAGAGTTGGGAAGGGCAGTCAGCACTGAGCCCCAGAGATGAATGTCAAACTCTCTGCAGGAGAAATGTCCAGGGTCCAGCTATGTAAGACGACTCCAGCTCTCTTAGATGGTTTTCAGATGGAACCACCAGGCTCCAAGAGCATCAAGTTCAATGTCACTCATTATTAAATCATCCCATTCAGTACTGTTGCTTTGGAAGTCCATGCTCTCTAGGCAACACAATTTAGTTGTTTTTATGCATAGAATTCTCTTATAAGACAAAAATCTGCCAACCTGTCGAGGTAAGTATCCCACCCACTAGGCAATTCGATTTATCTTCCCCAAGTTAAAGGACTAGCATTCTGACTTCTAAAGGTTAAGTTAGTTTTGGGGGGGGGGGGTCTAATCCTCTCTGAGTTACTGACAAAGCAGCTTCTGGGCTGCAGTATGAAGAACCAAGTCCCACGTGTGGGGTATCTGCCAACCACAGCCACCAGCTGTCTCCACTCCTGGACTTTATATCTTTAGTTGTAATAAATAACAGTAGGTTATTTATCTACTGTATCTCTGTATCTCCCTCACCAATTTGTACACATGCATGTAAATGTTTCTTTTTCTAAGAGGCGTAACACTTCTCATTCATCTCTTGCCCAGGCAGTACTGATTCCACTTGGTTGGCATTGGCACGAGTCACAAGTGGCCATGCCCAAGGAAGGCACAGAATGTATGACCCGAAGTCACAGGAGCACAGGCGACAAGTCACCATGCCTCAACAATGCAAGCTGATCCTCCCATTTTATGCCTCTCAGAGCACCAAACACGTGTCTCCTGACGCCTGTCTGCCACAGGCCCCCTTACACATCACAGCTCTGCAGGCCAGGAAGCATGCCTTTGCAGTATCTCCTATGCACTCAATAAAAGTGGTAGAATTTCAGGTGGGTGCAAGTAATGAGATGAAAGAATGATGATCAAAGGAGATAATCTGTGATAGATATTTGCCTGGTGTAAACTAGTAACAATTTCTTACTTCTGACAGAGGCAAAACCTCTCGGTCCAAAACTCAAATGACATTACAATATACTTTTGTTTTCCTATACCAAGCATGAAACATAATGACACATCCATTTTTTTATAGTATATTAACTTGATTTTTCTTCTGTCTTTGTCTAAATGGCTATGAAACCTTTTGTTATAATTAATGTGAAGAGCCCCAATCACTAAGAAAAAGCATCCAGAACTCAAAATCCATTTATATGTCAACTAAGTAAACAGAAAGAACTACAAGATGGGTCCCCTATTCTTGCTGAAATTTCCAGAGAGAGTCTTACTGCATCAATCAAAAAAAGCAATGAAAGAGTGACAAAATCTCCAACTGGAGAATGTTTTGTTGGCTCTTGAGACATTATTGCAGCTGCTGAACTCCTGACCTGGAATGGCCTCAAATAGCTTCATGACTTTGGTGTGGACACTGGGAACAATGTTTCTATGCTTTTTTGATCTTTGTAAGGTAGGTCCTTGCTGAGATCTGTGCTGGTTTCAACACTAAACTGCATTTGGTAAAAACCAGTATTACACAAACACAAGGTAGAAGCAGAGCGAGAGCTCCCTACATTATATAAAATGATTATGTAATTCACTGTCCAAAATGTAATGCTTAATCATAAAATATTAACTCTGAATGGATTTCAAATTGGAGCAATTTTTTGTGGACAACCAAAATTAGAATGCTAATTTTACACTTTAAGAAAAAATCAGCATGAAGATAGTTGTGAAAGTGTCAAGCTAGGATGGGGAGAAAAATCCCCACTTTCAAATATATGATAATTAAATTGCCATTTTCAAAAGCAAAGTTAACAGATTAGCAAATAATTAGCTTCAAATAAGCACTAACTGAAGGATAATTTTAGAATAAAATGGAAAGCTTTTTATTATTTCATTTTAATAATTAAATTTCAACTATTCTCAGACTATAGGAGTGTATGTAAAAATAAAAGCCTGTATTACATGGAATGTATGAAGTTTAAATTTATAAATAGCAACCACTTGAATAATCCAACTTACTAATCAAACTAGAGTTATTTACAAAAAGCTAGGAATTGAATATTCTGATATTGTAAAAAAATTATGAAGCATACAAAAAAGTTATGAAGCATAGTTTCTCCAAATGCTGCAAGAATATATGCACAATTAAAGTTCATACAAATATATCTACATTCCTTTAACATATTTAAAAATATGTTAAAATTTACATATTTTGCAATTTTAACATAGAAAGGGTAAAGGAAAGAAGGCAAATATAATTTGATCTCATAAGTCAGCTCTTTAATGTTAACAATAAAATAAAATGAATATAATAACAGGGATACTGAAATATACTAAATATGCTTATCTATACTAATAAAAGGGTAATATGCTAATTAGACTGGGCAACTGGCCATCTTCCGGATGTCTGACTTCCTTCCGGACAAAGCCATGGTGGTGGGGGCCAAGGCAGAGGCAGATAGGGATGATCAGGCCGGCAGGGAAGGGCAGTTGGGGGTGAGATCAGGCCAGCAGGGAAGGGCAGTTGGGGGCGAGATCAGGCCAGCAGGGGAGGGCCATTGGGGGTGATATCAGGCCAGCAGGGGAGGCCAGTTGGAGGCGAGATCAGGCAGGCAGGCAGAGGCAGTTAGGGGCCATCAGGCAGGCAGGGAAGGGCAGTTGGGGGCGAGATCAGGCCAGCAGGGGAGGGCCATTGGGGGTGATATCAGGCCAGCAGGAGAGGCCAGTTGGAGGCGAGATCAGGCAGGCAGGCAGAGGCAGTTAGGGGCCATCAGGCAGGCAGGCAGGAGAGCAGTTAGGAGCCAGCGGTCCCAGATTGTGAGATCTGGACTTAATCCCTGTGGGATTGGGCCTAAACTGGCTGTCAGACATACCCCAAGGGGGTCCCTGATTGTAGAGGCTGCAGGCTGGGCTGAGGGAACCCGCCCCGCACCCCCCCCCCCCGCCCCCACACACACAAATTTTGTGCACTGGGCCAATAGTATTTAATATTTTGAATCAGTGTTTATATATCTACCTAATCATACAATCCATTAAAAATGAAGACAAATGACCCCAATATAATTTATACTAACTTTAGATTTTAGCCTGATTAAGTTATTGTTAGTAGTGCTATAGGATGAAACTTCATGAGCCTAAGTTATTAGAACTGATCTTATATTCTGTTAAAGAATGAGTAGACAGATTGTGTTTGATTCTTATGGATGAAAATTTTTAAAAAAATCAGCACACTAGAAAACTGGCTATTTTTTAAGAATTAGAATTTTTTTTCACAAAGTAGATACTTTTAATGGAAAAGAGAATTTATAATGTGCTTGCAAATATGAGCAAGTAGTCATAAAAAACACAGCCAATAGAAAATTCCTCTGATCAGGGCAATAAGTTGTCAGATATTCATTACCTGCTAATCATATTTTACTGAAAAGAGGCATGTAAAATTAGGCAAGCAGGCTCCAACTAAAGTCTCATGACAAATCTCATGTAAGCCTGAAATGTGGGCTGAAATATATAAACAAATGAAGGGAACAGCTGTGCTAGTAATGAAATCACTGACTCATTATGACGAGTGCTAATTTGTCACGGAAGTCTCTAGAAGATATGTGCAGTAGATTTGCCTTTAACTGAATTGTGTTGATTCTCTCGGGCCATCCAATACATCTATCACTCTAAATATACCTGACCTGATTCTCATGTCCCTCCATGATGGAAGGCTATTTATAAAACACCACCTGAGGAGATGTACTTGTAAAGTTCACATCTAGACTATTAATCAGCACTCCTGTGTCGATGGTGTTGGAAAGCGCTGACAATAGAGCACCACTATGACTTCCCGACACCTTTGTTTCCTCTTTGTTGTGGAATAAACTTGTTTTTCTCTAAGCTGTGTGGCTAGTCTGAAGCCCAACACAGTATGACTGGAAGCTCTAAACTCTGAATGAGACAGGAGAAAGTGATTTTTCTTATTGAGTCTGAGGGAAGATGTGGTTGTCTGCAAAAAAACAAAACACGGATTTATGCTGTTTGCCAATGTCCATGGTGTCAATACTCCCTCCATTGGAATGTCACGCTACCAATGGTTGTGGCTCACAAAATTCCTCAATACTTTAATATCAGCATTTATAGGCTGGTAGGAGCTGGCTGTGCCACACCAATGAGAGGCAATGGGGCACAAATGAAACTAGAAACAATTATATAGGGAGGGAAATTCTAAGAATTTTCTAATTTGCTTGGTCTTAACAGCTGAATTGTTACAAAATTTCTTAGTGCGTAGACATATCAGGGTTCTTTCATGCTTGGTGACATTTGATAATATATTAAGAACAACACCGTGGATAAGGAAGATTTTCCCTTTTAGTTTCTTAGTCCCTGCCTCTACCTCCTAAATCTGCACAGTATGTGGGACATGAAATGCTACTAGAGACTATTCTTGGAACAGCTGCCCAAGGACCAGTAGAGCCAGCACCACCTGGTTCCCAAGACCCACACTAGACCTACTGGTTCAGGATCTGCGTTTAGCAAGTGTCCGGGTGACTTGCATAAATATTGTTTGAGAAGCACCATAATCAACCACACCTTCTTTGTGCAGTTGAAATGTCAAAAATAGACGGATGACATTCAATCACTTTGTAAGGACCAGAGGGAAAAGATTAGTAAAAAGCTGCATAGGTTTTAGCTTATTAAAAGAAGCTCGCCCATATCTAGTGAGAGACATAACATACTTTGTTAGAGTTGTAAGAGTCAAATAAATATATGTATCAGAAACTTAATTTTGCCTTGAAGTTCTGTCTTAAGCAACATTAAAGCAGCTTTAATACGTTTGCCCTAAGTCCAATATCAATAATAATTGTCTTACTCATATTTAAGTCTATGAAAACTCAGACTTCTCAGAAATCTGAACTTAATATTGTTCTTGCAATATGCCATGACACTAGAATATCAAAGCTTTTATTTTCATTGGGAAAAATAATGAAGAAAGCTGACAATCCAGGCAAGATCACTGAGCATAGACTGTACTTCTTTTATACCACTTCTCTTATTGCAAAAAAAATAATGTGGATGCCACATTTAAGCCTTTTATAATTAAAATGACAATTTGTTGGCTTATTGTTGGCATTTCTAATTCCTAGTAAACATTACTTCTCTGGAGGATCAGAATACATAATGCTTCTAACCATGACAACCGTAGCACCTTGTCAGCTGAGCACTTACTGTCTACCAGTAACTGTACCAAGTATTTCCCACGGATAACTTCACTCAATCCTCACAAAATGATTAAAATGAGGTAGGTATTATTATAAACACTATTTTACAGAGGGAAGCAATGAGGCCCACCTGTTATACAATCGATACAAATTTACATAGTACGTTGTAGAGCCAAGATTCGACTCTGGGAAGTCTATTTTTGTAAAACAAACTGAAATACCATGGGCCAGGCATATATGCGATCAGTACCTAAAAACGAATCATCTAAAGTAACTGTTACAACAAACATGCATCTACACTACACACGTGAAACAGACTTGCCAAGGTTACGTAACTGGCCCACGCCCACACAATGATCAAAAATCCTCTCTCAGATTTTGGACATGCTCTAGGCCTCAGTGGCCTTGGCTTTAAATGGGAAATGGTTGAGCATTTTGATGAAAAATGTATATGAGTACGTTAAAAATTCATATTACCCTACTACAATAAATGTTAATAATTTTAAACAGTTAAGATTGTAAACTTTTTTCTTTTCTGTATAACAGTGGCTGCAATATTAATGCCTGAAATTTTCAATATGAGAGCTTACTTTTAAAAATTCAACATTGAGATAAGAACAATTTTAGAAAAGTGTCTGAGATTTTAATGAATGTATAACTGGCATATTATGGAAAATTAGGCAGAAAGTATTAATTCTTAAAAGTTGTACCCAGAAATCATATAAAGCAGGTGAGAATACTGGTTAGAAAATATTCATTACACTATTGTACTAAACTGTTAAGTTCTAAACCTGAATTTCAATAAAATTTTAAAGCTAAAAACATAAAAAAAGAAAACAAAATGAAAATAAAATAATCCTCTTAAACACTCTACTTACTTAGTCTGCCTCTAACCATAACAAAACTACCTTCATGAAATGAACTAGACATACAGTATGTGAAATGTAAAGAGCTTCATAGTATTTTCCTAATGATCAGTATCAGAGGTTTTTTATAAAGGCCCAGATAGCAAATATTTTTAGCTTTGTGGCCAGATAGCAAATATTTTTAGCTTTGTGGGTTATATGGTGTTCACTCCACTCTGCTTCTGTACCATGAAAGCAACCACAGATAACATGTAAACAAATGGGTTGCCTGTGTCCTAGTACAACCTTTTAATTAGATTACAGCAGTCGCCAACCTTTTGGACCTCACAGACCACCAGTGGTCCACGGACCACTGGTTGGCCACCACTGAATTAGGAAACATGGCCATAGTTTGCTGATTCCCAATCATTGTGCTCAGTGTGAAATAACAGTAACATGAATATATGCCTATAGCAAAGGAACACACGGTTATAAGGGAGCACGGGGTAATCTGAAACAGTGTGTATTTACAAGCAAAACAGCAAAGTTTTGATATGAGTGTAGCAGCTTTGTCGCTACCGGCAATTTAAAAGAAAAGTCTCTAGGCCTCAGTGGCCTTGGCTTTAAATGGGAAAGTAGTTTCTACAGCAGAGTTACAAGGATTCAGAGACAGAACCATCACCCTAAAGGGCAAGGGGAGTGGTGATTCTGAAAACACAAGAATCCCAGCCCCAGCTGCCACAATCCTGTCAGGACCAACTTCCCATCACACCTTCCTTCCACTGTGCCCAGCAATCAGCAAGGACATAGGGACTATCTGCCGAGTAAGTGAACATAAGGGGGAAAAACTGGATGGACAAAACTGGCTAGATTACATCAAAGATTATGTCATTTATTACAATGTACCTGTTTAAATGAGAGTTAAGTTCATGAAATTAACCCTGATGCCAGAAATGACCCTGACGTCTTGGGTCTATGGAGTGTAATTCCTTCTCAAAACAGAGAAAATTAGGAACAAGTGTCTAAATACACTGTTGCTTTATTCAAATTGGTATTGGCTTATTAGATCAATATCCAAGTTTATTTTTATTATTTTAACAACTCAAAACAATGAATCCTAAAGCCTAATGGATGTTGCACTGTGCGCTCTTCCAAGTAATACCTTTCTCTTCTGGAGTCAGTAACACGGTTAGGACTGATATCTTACACTTTGACGTCATTGCTTCTGATACAAAATGGCTGGAAATTTTATGACCCTGCTGAAATGTCCCATATTTTTCTTCCCTCTGCCTATTCCTTTCAAATTTTAACTGGTTACGAAAGTATTGAGTTTGTTTTTTGTTTTTGTTTTTTATGAAGCACATTAAGGACTCGTGTCAGTGGCAATGTACTGGTAATGAAGAAATAATTTTCTTATTAAGTATGGTTGTAAATCACATTTTCTCTCAGGCACTGAAACATAAACATTGAAAACTAGATTATACGTCTCTTTCAATCTCTCTTCTTTGCAGGTCACTTCTGATTTTCATTTTCAGCACAGGAGCAGGCTACTTGTAATTAGGGTTTTGTAAAGTTAGGCATCACCCATGCATTGCCTTTGGTCTCCAACCGGGGAGCACCATTACTCCTCTTCTATGCCAAACAAAGGAGGGAGAAAACGGGCTTTGTGGAGGAAAAGGGCTCTATGTAGCTGGCCCCTTCAATGTCACCATCCCAAACTGTACTCCTTTATTGAAATTAGCTGGGAATACAGAACACTCTCTGATGTGGACACAATATACCATAACATGTCTCTCCCCTGAGGCCTCCTTCCCAAGAAAGACTTGCCTCCATTAGAAGTTTTGGCCATTTCAGGAGTCTTAGATGGGGATGCATGAACTCCCACTGAAGGCTCTTCTATTTCTGGTATTAACAATCAGTACCTTTAAGTGACCAGGCATTTGCTTTTAGAAAGTTGTTTCCATCCTCTTCTTGCCATCAACATTATTAACTTATCGTAGCTCTACCCTGAAGATTTTTATAATTAGTAAGTCATCTTTTACTTGCCTCTGTCTTTCTATAGAAAATATTATAACATATGTCTTTTCAATTTCTATGGTAATCCATATATATAAAAGGCTAATATGCAAAGTGTCCCTGCAGGAGTTTGACCGGGAGACTGGGAGTTCTATCACTGCTATGATGTGCACTGACCACAAGGGGGTGGCACAAAATGAAGGAAGGCCCCCACCAGCAGCCAGGGAAGGGAGGCCCCGGCTGGCAGCTAGAAGGCCCCAATCAGTCCTGATCGCTGGTCAGGCCTAGGGACCCTACCTGTGCACGAATTTTGTGCACCTGGCCTCTAGTATAGAATAATGTTACATTTAGAGGGAAACTGAAGCAAAAAGAACTGGACATATTTAGAACATAACATAACAAGACTGTACTATCGCAAGAGAATTCTGTCTTGGTCTGCATATGGGCTTAAGTTTGTGTGACTTATTTTCATTGTACTACATGAGTTATGTCAATTCCTATGAATTTTCATCATATGATCCACCGAGTCTAGAAAATGACTTATACCAAATAGGGGCTCCAAAAGCTAATGCTGAATAAATGGGCATTAATTATTATATAAATTGCTGTCTTGATGGAGACACAAGAACTTCAATGTTACTGCAGATTACTAGCTGTTGTTAACTTGTAGTCACATGCCTTTCAGGTTTCAAAAAGAAAAGCCCTGAAAAATGTCTTTCCCTACTAGGAAAATAGAAGCTAACAAGTTCATTTGGCCAGATCTGCCACATACAGTCCTACTAGGTGTATGGAAAATACATGGAAAAGAATTCCACGGGTATTTGAAAGCAGTGGATCAAAGTGTATATTTGCTTACATGTGTATCTACTTACACAAGCATGAATGTGCTAAATTGGATATAAAGTTGTCATTAAGTAGGGAATGATAAAAAATCCATCTTAGACTATATCTTTCTTTTTTAAAAAAATATGCAATACCTACAATGTTTTAAGCTAACTCTGAGCATTACACTCAGAATAATCTCAGTTTTAAAAGCTACAGTTGAAGAAATGCAGAAACTCAAAAACACGATGTTAAGTGAAAGAAGCCAGACACCAAAAGCCCATGTAATCCTCCTTATATTAAATGTCTAGAAAAGGCAAATCTGCAGAGACAGAAAGAAGATAGTAGTTGCTCAGGGCTGGGGTGAGAACAAGGATTAACTATGAATGGGTGTGAGGAGGGATCTTACTGAGATGATGAAAATGTTCCAAGATTGGATTATGATAATGGTTGTACAATTTGGTAAATGTATCAAAGCTGCTGAATCACACACTTATATACTTAAAATTAGTGAATTTCACATGTAAATTGCACCTCAATAAAGTTATAAAAATGCAACGAAGAGAAGATACCATAGTGATCATTAGGAATCTCCATGAGGCAGAGAAAATACCCCATTTTAATCTCTAAAATATAACTACAGAGCCAACATAATTTTTACCTTCATCAAAAGCGAGAGGAAGACTTACACTGCTGCAATATTTGGGGGTAGACATTAAAAGTATTTGCAATCTATCAAAACTCAGTAACTCCCTCCATAGTCACTTGATCTAATTCTAGGACTATCTTTTACTGTCTGTAAAACATATAAATACCGTTTAAGAAACTCAATCCAAGAACTCACTAGTTGCTACAATAACATTTGGTTGCTTACCGAAAGCTCAATGCTTGCTTTTATTTCATTGGGACAAAAAGGAAGCCTTGGGGCTCATTCAGTTCCCAACATTCCCAATAGGAGTATTCATTAAACAGAGAAAGAAAGTCAACCTCTCTGAGAAGGCACCGTCACGTCCCAATAAAATAAAGACAACACAAACCAGCCAAGTTAAATTCCACAGCAAAAAATAATGTTATAGTCACCAAATATCCCTTTTCTTCTTTCATGCAATATAATTGCAACTACTCACTCAACTCCTATTTATTGAAACTTTCTATAAGCCAGACACTCTGGGTAATACTAAGTAAAATCTAATCCTTGCCCTCAAGCTCATAGCCTAGGTGGTGAAAGAGGTAACACACAATCGAGTGTCATACACACTCACCGCCAGGGAAATACCGAGGAGGTCACCTAACTAACAGCCGTTGTCAACGCTTGGTTAAATGGGGTTTTGCAGAACAAGCTGGGATTTGCCAAGCAGCACATACAAGGTACAGAATAGACTGTATCCTAAGGACTTCACATTCTTGGAAATGAATTGGTGGACTGCTTGTTAACCAAAAAGAGTTCAACAAGCATAAGACCTGTTGATTGAATTTTGTTTTTGGTTGGGAAGACAGTGGCAGTAGACTGGATAGAAATGTCCAATGTTGCTATGATGTTTTCATTTTCCCCCAAGAAAGAAAATCCCTGTCAACAGTGGATTACCTCGGACCACCTCTTCCACAGACTCGGTGGTGGTGGTGGTGGTCGTGGCGATGCTGGTGGTTCTCTCCGTGGCCTCTTCATAGGGTTCTTCAGTATCTTCCTCTACCTCCTCACCATCCTCATCGTCTTCATCGTCCTCAGCTTCTTCTTCCTCAACATCAGCCACTTCCTCCTCCTCTGTGACTTCCACGACTTTGTCGTCACTGGAGCAGGAAAGAGAAGGAACAGTGAGGGCCATTTAAACAGGTTTTAGGAAAGGAAAAAAAAAAAAAAAACAACAGGCATGCTGGAAATTTGAGAAGGAATGTGCACTGAATTAAAAATGCACACGGGGAGTGAAGCCAGGAGGTCCAAGTATGATCCCAGCTGAGTAGGTCTGCAACTTTTTAACCCTTGCCCACAGCTACTCTTAGTTTATGCAGTTGAAGAAAGAAGATATCATGATTCCAACTATCTGACATTCCGGGAAAGGCAAAATGATGGAGACCATAAAAAGCAGTGGTTGCCAAGGGTGCAGGGTAAGAAGGAAAAGAAGGAGAGGCGGAGCTCAGTGAACTGTTAGGGCAGTTTATTACTCTGTACAATGCTGTAAACGGGGACACACAATGCAAATGTTAACAACAGAGGAAATGAGGGGAGGGAGCCAGGGAAAAAGGGGGTGGAGAGGAGGTCTCTACTTCCTGCTCACCTTGACTGTAAACCTAAACTTCTGTAAAAAATAAAGTCTATTAAATGGGAGGGAGGGGATACCAAACAGAGTTTATCGAGTTATGGAGATGACTTCTCATAATGTATATGAAAATACCACACAGATCTGCATATAAATACTCAAGACATGTAGGTGGAAATAGATTCAAATATTGTTATTAAAAGTTTAAACTGGAAATGAAGGGGGAAGAAGAAATGGTTTAAATAAATCTATACTACCCCATGGTAGCAATGTCTACTGAAAGTTTATAGTTGTGCTCCTTAGTCTTATTACTTGTGTAAGCTTTGGAGACTATTGGGTATTTAGTGGTTCTTAAATTTCACTGAGTATCAGAATTACCCAGAAGACCTTAAAACACACCACTGGGCACCCTACCCAGAACTTCTGATTCAGTGGGTCTAAGATTCAGCCTGAGAAACTGCATTTCTAATAAGTTCCCAGATGATGCTTATGCTGGTGATCAGGGAACAATATTCTGAGAGCCACTGAAATATGCAATACTGAGAATAATAGTTAGGGAGCCAGTAAGTCACAGTATACTTGGGAACTAGACCAGAAATAATATTTATGGCATTAAATAGGTCTACTACTATACAGTAATATACAATGGTGAGTTTTAAATCAGCAGTTTGGGAGGCAAAAGAAGGGCACATCTGGAATAAAATTACAAAGTCCTACTAAGATATCCTTTTGGCAATCATGTACCTGCCAGCGCAGAAACGGGTTGAGAGCATTTGAAAGATGATAAATGAAGACAGGAATGAAAAGTGTTAAATGGTGGAAGTCCATCACATACCATCTGGCCAGATAAAGGAGAAATAGACGATTCTTCCTCCTTCAGATGACAAAACCAATACAAGAAAAAGATGTAGAGGTGGTGGAGTTTTTTGACATAGCGAAGCTTTTGCCCTGGGTCTTATTGGACAAGAAACACCACAGAATCAGGACTGAGGGCTGCCATTTGACATTTAACTCTCCCCAGAAAAAGAGACAGCACGGGAGAATTATGACCTCAATGCTGATTCTTGCCTGCAAGGAGAAGCATATTGATGAAGAAGGGAGAGGAACCCTTCTTCTTGGAAAGTTTGTGTCAGACCCAACCCAGAGCCTTGGAATACTAGTGTGAGTTGGGCAGGAACAGAAAATCAGATTTCAAATATATTGGGGACACAGAACAGGTTTCCCTGATCTAGGAAGACAGAAAGGAAGACGGAGACAGGTTTTCAAACACTGAAAGTCTGACAGAACAGCCACAACTAATTTTGCTGAGGGTGGAAAAGGAAAAGATATGTGCAGAGATGATATAGCATGAGAAGGAATTTCCATTTCTAACTCAGATTTTAAAGATCTTTTATAAATGGAAGGTCAATAAAAATGTGTATAACCCCCAGTGAAATGCCTAATTCTGATTCAATATGATGCAAGGGGTAAAAAATACATACAAAGGTGGTGAAGCATGTGTCTAAAAAATAGAATAAGGAGAAGCTGATTAAATTGAGTAACATAATAATGAACTATTAGTGTATTAACAAATGAAGTGTCAATACAGAAGACCTTGCCCTAGCCGGTTTGGCTCAGTGGATAGAGCGTCAGCTTGCAGACTGAAGGGCCCCAGGTTTGATTCTGGCCAAGGGCACATGCCTGGGTTGCGGCTAGATCCCCAGTAGGCAGCGTGCAGGAGGCAGCCAATCACTGATTCTCTCTCATTATTGATGTTTCTATCTCTCCCTCTCCCTTCCTCTCTGAAATCAATAAAGAAATATATATTTTAAAAAATACAGAAGACCTTAATCAGTTATTTTAACATTTCCTACTCCATGGAAACCTGTTCTCTTTCCCTAATATGCTTGAAATCTGATTTCCACAAGAAATGAGTAAGAAGAAGAGGAAGAGAAAACATTGGCATTGATCATCAGATGGTATAAGCCTTCATCTGCTTAGAGATAAATGGGGTGCAATCATTGATTTCTTAACTACCTGATTTCCTGCACAAGAAGTCTACCACTTGAGACAACGTTGCAAATAAATCCTAAACTTAACACTTGCTCAGATGCCCCAAATGTCACCCCGTCTACTTCCATATCATTTGTGTCCTACAGGATCTCAAGTTCGTACTACTTGTGAACAAAGATAACCGACGCAAGTCATCAGCCAGTTTATTATGTGTGAGCTCTTTTATGTTGTCAATCAAATAATAGGCACCAATGCTAGTCATTTCTTCAAGTTAAGAGGAAAATTCCGGGAGAAAAATCAAATGAAACCAGTATTCTCCTTAAACTATGAGGGTGCATGAGGTCTTGAAACACAACTGGAGCGACAGGCAAGAATGCAATCCCAGGTTAGGACAGCGATGTGCTTCCCGAGTTTCTAAAACATGACCCAGGAACCACCCTCAACCTCCTCTGCCATGACTTGAATGTCGTATAAAGCTCCAAACAGAAAGTCTGTGTTTAAATGATCGGGGTACAGCTATGAACAAGAGCGGAATATGCCCGTCTCCATCACCACATCTGCCTGAGCAATTCACAGGCATAATAACAAGAAACAGACACACATAATAGTTCAGCTGGCGGGGGAATTAGATTACTAGGCCTAAGAGAATGCAGGCCCAGTCCTTATTACCATAGCATTGATTTCTGGAATTAAATTTAGATGTCCATGAATCCAGTTAGCTATTTGAACGCTATTAAAACAGTAGCACATGGTTATGTTTTAACACCAAACACGCCAACATGACCACTGCCAATAGGAGAGTTCATAACAGCAGGAAGGACAGAAAGGGGAAAAAATGATTTTTCCTCCTCTTCGTCTTTTTTTAGAAAATATTTTTATTGATTTCAGAGAGGAAAGGAGAGTGAGAGAGAGAGAAAAAAATCAAAGATGAGAGAGAATCATTGATCGGCTGCCTCCTGCACGCCCCCAACTGGGGATTGAGCCCATAACTGGGCATGTGCCCTGACCGGGATTCAAACCATGACCTCCTGGTTCACAGGTCAATGCCCAACCACTGAGCCATGCCGGCCAGGTGCTCCCTCTCTTCAATGGCTGGAAAGCTTGGCTCTGTGATGTGACTAAGGCAAGTCAGTTTTGGAAAGCTGCTCACAGGGCAAGAAAACATGAGAAAGGGCTATTATGGACATGCCAGGCTGGGCAAGAGAAAGCCATTTCTTTATAAACAGACAGCTCACAACAAAATAAGCCCTTGGGGACACAGTGGGATAGTCACATCACATTCCTGTCTGTCAATTTCTAATAGAGGGCCTTTATAGTTTTTAAATTCCAATCAGGAGAAACACTTCTAACGGAGAAGGGAACTCTCTGAAAATGCTGGCCGTCTCAGTAGTACCTGTGTTTAATAAGAAGGCTAAGGGGTCATGAGCAGAAGCATATTCAGTCCTACTTAACAGTCAGGGCTAAAGATCCCAGAGGTTCTAAATACCATAGTATTTGAGCTAGGAATGGGGCACACAGAGCCTATGTATCCATGTGCATGTTGGGAAAGAACACTCCCAAATGGAAGGGAGTTGGGAAGGCTATCTTGTTATGAACAGCCTGTTCACAGGTTTGCTAAGTGTTTCAGCACTGATGGTGAGTTGCACATGAGGTTGGACTCTAGGACTTGAGATGCTATGAAAGTGTGGTCTTCACCATCCTGTTCCTCTGATTGGCTCTCACCGCATTAAACTACTGCAACTGCAATGTTGCCACCTTTTGACGACCTTGTAAACATTTTTTAAGTGCTTCCGCCTGTGTGACTCCATGGCTCCAATTTTCCAATAATAGGGACTATAAATTCTCCTGAGAACCACTGAGGCTGACCCATTAACACTCAAAGGATGTACCAACACTTAAAATGAAACAAATGAACAGCATGATCCAGGAGGCAAAAGATTGGAACTTTAATATATCATCCCTTACTTACTAGTAAAGCTTAAGATACCATGATTCTTCAAAACCTATTTCTGAAATATAATCTATAATAATAAAAGCATAATATGCTAATTAGACCGGACAGCTGAACCACCTTCTGGATGTCCTTTCAAATGACCTTCTGGACCAAGCCAGGGATGCGTGAATTTCGTGCATCGGGCCTCTAATTTGAATATAAAATTGAAGGTCTTTGAATAAACAGAAGTTGAAAAGTAGAATGACTTTAGTGCTATTTGAATAGCTACTGAATTTCTATTTAAAATAACCAAAAGAGCCCAAAGCAATTACACATTAGTTTTCCAATCCTAGGGAATCATATTTTCTAATATTTTTTGCTTCCTTAAAATAAAAAAAGAACTCCTACATATTTAAATTCATCAGATAAGAATGCCATTAGCTGTTTACCTTTAAAACCTATTTTAATAATGTTCTCAACCTCATCTAGGACAGAAAGTGCTTAAGGAGTTATTATCTATTATTATTGATTACAATAATTACTAGGTGTATAATACTTTTAAAAGACCTAATTAAAAAGAAATTTGTTACAATAGCCATGATCATCAAACCAGAGGTGGGGGATTAGTCATTATGCCAAAAGGAAGGTTTTCTATCTGACAGTGTGAGATTATGGGTGGGGGAGTGATTGGACCAAGGAAACATTGCGTATTAAAAATTTGCTGAGTTCTTTGTGATAAGATCCTGCTACTAGTTTAGACTAAGAGAGGGAAGCATCGTGCACTCACTATAGTTTGACTTCCCATTCTAGGGCTCCTGGAGGCCAACTTCTATAAAACCAACTTCCAAATAAAGATCCAGCATGATGTTTATTGTTATACCTCTTTGGGCATAATATGCTAATATGTGCATCTCGAGGCAAAGGAAAAACAAGTGAAAAATAAAGAATTTTAAAGGCCACCTTTACATGTAACAATGGGAAATTCCATCTAAATTAAACTAGGGATTTTCCAATGAAGATAATCTTCAAATGTTGGTTTCGACAAGGAATTTGTGTCTGGGGGTACTATTGCCAGAAACCAGTTGAAATCATAAGGATCTGAATTTTCTTTTATTCCCACTATTTTTTTTTAATTTGGAAAATTTAAACAGTTTAATTAAAAGACATTGGGGGATAAAGAGAGATCTTTCATGTGTCAATGGCATGAAGTTCTCTGCACTGAATAATCCAACTCTCCAAATAATTCCCTACAAAGGAATTGTTCCCCAGGTCTTCTGATTCTGCCATATCCTGTTACAAGGACAGCTTGTGCCATCAGGCCCTAAGCAAGGGTGGTGATACTGCCACTGCCAGGTGAGCTCAGATGGTAGCAACCCAATCCTGAACATCAAAGGCATCCCACCTCCAGCCATCACCTGCCTGGAAACCAAATTAAGCCCCACCGGCTTGGCCATACATCTGTAATCTGGTTAAGGCTATTAAAGTGCTTTGTTTTTCTTCTTGACATACATGTGGCCCACGCTTATTAAATACAGAAACTCAGCATTTTTTTTATTAAAGTTGGCAGCCAGCTCCCTCAAGAGAATGCAAGCTTCTGCTACTCTCCTATTCATCATTTTCAAATTAGTTTTCTCATTTAAGTACAAGACTCAGGGATACAGTTACAGCCTCAAACAGTGCTAGGAGCTGCCAACCCAGCAGCGTGACTGTTACTTCTCAAAGCCACGAGCTGTTTCATCAAATCCAATCTTCCTTGACTCATTCCCTGGCAAAGATGGGAGGCTGTAATTTATCATCTGTATGATTCACTTTGTATTCCTCTAAAGTTGCCCCCCCACCCCCCGCTTGAGTCGTTAATACCACTTACAATGCAAGCAGGAAAGTAGCTGAAAGATGATCACATATTCAAATAATTTCAACTCCAGAGATCTAAATAAGACCAAGTCAAATAACACTCTCTAAAATATAAACAAACACTTATACCCAATTTTAAAAACAGATAAAAGTACTGGTCCCTAATAAGCACGCATCCTCACAACAGCCCGAGTTCAGGTATAGCTATGTCTGTTTCTACATCCCAGGATACTGGGAAAGCAATGTGTTGCACCACGTATCACATGATTCAATCACAAGCTTTCACAAAGGGCAGACAATGTATTTGCAAAACGCACCCTCCATACTACCCACTGGTGATTATTTCTGAGAAAAGTTCTTGGAGCACACAGACCGTAGTTAAATGGGCTTTCAACTCTACCTAGCAGTGTGCCACTCACAAATCAAGCTTTACCAAGAGCATTTTATGCTGATTGCAGTAATGACCATGATCAAGATTTCTTTCCTTATGCTGAGCATCAGCTAGTGTGGGTCTCCGCTCGAGTTTCTGGGAAATGACTGAAAATGGGCTGCCTCTAGCATTATTAGCAACCCTGTGTGTTTCTGGAACAAAGGTAACTCCTCCACCTCTCGAGCTTAATAAATGAATACAAAAAAACTCATATTCGGGCTCATGTGTAGGATAGAAAAAAATGCTCCCAGTTGCTTTGGCTAAGTCTTGTATTTATTATGTCACAAGTTCTACCAGAAAGGTAGCTCAAGACATTGAAACCATATTCCTGTTATTTACACTAGAGCTCTACCAACAGCTTCCATTCAGAGTAAGCTTACCATTGTTATGATTTGTATTTTGACATGTTACGTTGGGATGCAGTTAGTGGATTAACATTTCCCTCCATAAATACTTTTAACATGATGGGCTTACACACTGTATTATTAGCTCTGTTTCTACCTTATTTGATTCAATAATGACAAATCATCTGGAAACAACAATAACATTAAAACAGTCTAGCTATTGATCAAAGGGAGATGTAACTTATATATATATATATTTCTCTATGTTTGTAACAACCCCATTCTCTACAAAAAAGACATCTCTGTGGAACACTGCACATAAATAATGAATAAGACACCTTTCTGTCCTTTTTAAGAGCATCAGATTGAGCAGATGTCTGCTAACGTAGAAGTAGGGTCTATAAATTCTGTCACCCCAGGAACCCCAGTTCCCTACTACCAACAAGAACGTGGAAAAAATAACTCACTCCCTTTAGGAACTCTGGGTTAAATGATGCTTTTCCAGGGGAATAAGTTAGCCCTCAACAGGTCCTGGCCCTTTTCTAGGCATGTGTCACAGCGTACTTTTTTCTTTCTTGATATTTTTCATCTGTACTAAACTAATCTAAAGCCTTAGACTCAACCTCCCCACCTCCATCCTCCTGAAGGCTCATTACTAGGGCAGATTAAACAACATGGACTCAACATATATTATACTAGAGGCCCTATGCACAAAATTCGTGCAAGGGGCTCGGCCCTCACAGCCCTGGCTTCCTTCAGATGGTTGTTCTGCTCTTTGGTCTAATTAGCATATTAGCTCTTTATTATATAGGATTATCAGTAAAAGTGAAGCATTTTGCATTTACCTCAAATATATTATGAATCATTCAATCAAAATTATTTATTGGCCTGAGACTTTGTATGCTCAAAGGTAATGAATTAATCATTTTTAAAGTTATGATTTATATATGTTCTACAGGTAAAATTAAGGAAATGCAATTGGATGAGAAAAGTGCATATTGTTAAGTACAATTCTAATGCAGAATTAATGAAAAATGAATTTACAGAAGGTTTTGGGCGAATTTAGCATTTGAAATACTACCTGTAATTTTTGCTTGGCACAAGAAAAAAAACTAAACGCTCAAGTATAGATATATCAGCATAAATCTATTCCCAGTTTTGGAAAAGCCCAAATAAAACTCATTAAGTCATTCTACAAATAAAAATGGACATTAAAAAGCTGTGACCATTAAATGGATTAACATTTGCAAGGTATTCAGAAAGTGGTTTGCACATAGCAAGGCCACATAATATCTATAACTATTACTACTCATGCACAGAAAAGGGTGTACAAGATAAAACCTAGTCAATATCTTCATGAAACTCACTAACTAGAAAACCCTGAAAGTTGGGAGTATGGAGAGGGGCCACATTATTAAAAATAATATCATCCAGCATAGGCTAGTATACATTGACCAAATAAATTCATTCACTACTGCTACCTCACTGTAAATGGGCATAAACATTATTGAAATATATTTTAAGTGATGTGAAAAGACTCACATCTTTTAACCCCCAAATCCTACCTTTGGAAATCTACCTTAAAGCATTTATTATGGAATATGGGAAGAAACCTGAATTCATTAAAGAATTCAAAAACATGGCTTCACAAACATAACAAGCAAAAAATGTCTGACACTGGTGACATGGATAAACAAACTTTGAAGAAAAATACATAATTAAAGGAATTATAAATGCATTTTAAATGTCTTAAGATATTATTTAAAAATAAAAATATTACATTTTTACCACAAATACATAATAAAATACACAAATGAACAAAACAAAAATGAATAGAAACTCTGAACTTACAATAAGTTTAAATTATAGGTGATCTTCCCTGACCCACTGAAAAATTATCATACTTTCAACAGTTTTCTAATTACATGTAATAGGAAAATATTTCAAGTGGAGATAATCTTCCATGCCTCTACATACACCAAATATTTCCAAATAAGATCTGTTTGTCCCCAAAAAATAAGCCAGTATTTATTGTAGTCAAAATGGACAGCACTATACTAATAAAAAGAAAAATATTTGACATAATGATTAGAATCAATGAAGTAAATGGGTGCAAATAAGAAGCCTTAATCATCCATTGTATTAGCACATTTTTGATGATATTTTAACCTATGGATGCAGTTATGAATAAATAAATCACCGGGGTTGATGAAATACTGACAGAAATATTTCAAGCCTGAGACTGAATCTGTCAAAATCCTAGCAAGAATACGTCAAATATTAAAAACAAAACAATGGCCTTCAGACTGGAAATGTTCCATACACCTCCCAATCTTCAAGAAAGGAGATGCCAAGGAGTACAGCACCTATAGGACCATCGCTCTTATTTCCCACCCAAGCAAAGAGATGCTTAAAGTGATGCAACTAAGGCTTCTACTACCTTATGTGGAGCAAGAAATGCTGGATGTTCAAGCTGGATTCAGAAAAGGTAGACACACTTAAGACAGGCACTCACTGAATACTGGCATGCTTTATAGAATTTCAGGTTAGCCTATGTGTTTTAGACTACAATAAGGCTTCTGACTGTGCCAATCACGAAAAGCTATGTGCTGCTCTGAGAGGAGCAGGCATGCCTGAGCACGTGACTGTCCTGACGCGCAGCAATGCAGAGAGGCAGAATGGTTTCTTGTAGGCAAGGGTGTCAGACAAGGGTGCATTTTATCTCCTTCTGGGTTTAATCTGTACACAGAACATATATGAACAAGTGGGCTAGACTCAGAGGAAGGAAGAGTGAAAATTGGTGGAAGAAATATCAGTAACTTAAGATATACAGCTGGTCCAACCAGTGTGGCTCAGTGGTTGAGCATCAACCTATGAACCAGAGGTCATGGTTCAATTCCTGGTCAGGGTACATGCCTGGGCTGTGGGCTCAATTCCCAGTGTGGGGCGTGCAGCAGGCAGCCGATCAATGATTCTCTCTCATCATTGATGTTTCTCTCTCTCTCCTTCTCCTTTCCTCTCTGAAATCAATAAAAAATATATTAAAAAAAAAAAGATATGCAGCTGACATCATCTTACTGGCAGAAAGTAGCAATGACCTGAAATGACCTCTGCTGATGAAAGTGAAAGAAAGAGCCGAAACCGGTTTGGCTCAGTGGATAGAGCGTCGGCCTGCGGACTGAAGGGTCCCAGGTTCGATTCCGGTCAAGGGCATGTGCCTAGGTTGCGGGCACTTCCCCAGTGGGGGATGTGCAGGAGGCAGCTGATCAATGTTTCTCTCTCATCGATGTTTCTAACTCTCTATCTCTCTCCCTTCCTCTCTGTAAAAAATCAATAAAATATATTAAAAAAAAAAAAAAAAGAAAGTGAAAGAAGGAAGTGCCAAACCAGGACTGTATTTGAACATCAAACAGACAAAAGTCATGAGGACAGAAGTGCCAGAAGTCGGTCCATCCTTGCTGCTTGACACAGTGGATAGAGCGTCGGCCTGCGGACTGAAGGGTCCCAGGTTCGATTCCGGTCAAGGGCATGTGCCTAGGTTGCGGGCACTTCCCCAGTGGGGGATGTGCAGGAGGCAGCTGATCAATGTTTCTCTCTCATCGATGTTTCTAACTCTCTATCTCTCTCCCTTCCTCTCTGTAAAAAATCAATAAAATATATTAAAAAAAAAAAAAAAAAGAAAGTGAAAGAAGGAAGTGCCAAACCAGGACTGTATTTGAACATCAAACAGACAAAAGTCATGAGGACAGAAGTGCCAGAAGTCGGTCCATCCTTGCTGCTTGACACAGTTGCTGCAGGAAAGAAACATCTGCACAGCATATGTTTCAAGGGACCTGGCGTATATAGCATACTGTTCTTAATATGTTTGCTCCCCTTAGCGCTGTGTGTTTTAACCAAGGTCACCTCTCCGAGAAAGGCTGTTTCCCCAGGTAGGAATTTTTCCCTGAAGTCAGGGAGGGGATGAAACTCCTTAACTAAGTGCCAGGCGGGTAGTTGATCACTACAAACAATCATGCTTAAGCTACATAATCTTTACTCCCTGGAATGGAGATAAGAAACGCCCTAACCTTTGTAATAGAAATTGACAGGATTAAAATCAACTGGGATAAATACGGATGTAACAAGACAATAAACAGCAGAACCTCTCTGGAGATCGAGACCAGAACTTGGCTGGAGATCCTGGCTAGGCTGCTGATCAACTGAACGCTGTCTCCGTGTCATTCCTTCTTCGCCGACTCCGTCTACGCCTTTGGGAACCCCTGGACCTGCTGGGGTTGGACCCCGGCACAGAAGCAATACACAACTTTAATAAAGACAATGAAGACACTGCTTACCTTGGTTCAGTCATCAATTCAAATGGAGACTGCAGCCAAGAAATCAAGAAAAGGCTGAGAATCGGAAGGGCAGCAATGGAAGAATTAGGAAAAATTCACCAACAGCAAAGATGTGTCAATAGAGGTTAAGGCTAAGATCATTGAAACCCTCACATTCCCAATTACTATATATGGATGGGAAAGTTGGACAGTGAAGAAGACTGATGAGAAAAAGTTGATTCATTTGAAATATGGTGCTGGAAGTTAGCTCTACAGATACCCTGGATCCCTGGTCAGCAAACTGCGGCTCGTGAGCCAAATGCGGCTCTTTGGCCCCTTGAGTATGGCTCTTCCCAAGCCTTAGGAGTACCCTAATTAAGTTAATAACAATGTACCTACCTATACAGTTTAAGATAAAAAAATTTGGCTCTCAAAAGAAATTTCAATCGTTGTACTGTTGATGTTTGGCTCTGTCGACTAATGAGTTTGCCGACCACTGCGCCTGGACCATCAAAAAGACAGACACGCAGGACTTAGAGCAAATTAAACCTGAAATATTGCTGGAGGCAAAGATGACAAAACTGAAGCTGTCCTACTTTGGGTACATCATGAAAAGGCAAGGTTCTTTGTAAAAGGCAATAGTGCTGGGAAAAATAGAAGGCAGCAGGAAAGGAAGAAGACCAAACACGAGATGGATTGACTCCATAAAAGCCATAGGCGTGAGTCTACAGGGGCTGAGTGAGGCTGGTAAGGATAGGACACTGTGGACATCCTTCATTTATAGGGTCACCAGGTTGGAGTTGACTCATCAGCACATAACACACACAGGCAGTTATGTTTAGAAGGTTTGTTTTCATCTCAATCATTTCCATCTGCACAAAAGATCTATTCAAGACACATATTCCTGGGTATTTGCTTTTCTGTCCATAGGAGATCAGGGTTAAACAAAAGCTTGCAATGGAAATATTTTTTTTTAAAGAATACTTGCCCTAACTTCCCAGTACTGAAAAAACTTCTAAACCAGTTTCTCAATCTTGGTTTTATTGGCATTTCTTGGTTGTGGGGCTGCCCTTTATATTGTGGGATGATTAGCAATGTCTCTGGTCTCTACCCATTAAATACTAGGAGCACCCCCCGCCCCCCAGTAGTGATAATTAATAATGTCTGCAGAAATTTCCAAAGGTCTCTTGGGCAGCAGAATTGGCCCTAGTCTAGAACCATCGCTTTACACTGATGTTTATTTATTCATCTTTAAAATCACAGGATGCCTGCCAAACGCTAATGGAGTTGAGCTAGTCTCATGACTATAACTTGAAGTTCCTGAAATTTTGCCTACTGTTATTTTTAATAAAGAGCTCCAATTTGACACTAGGGAACAAAAAAATGCTTGCTGGGATAAATAAGAAAGCCACTCTAAGAATGGACTTTTATCCAAAAGCTCAAATGGAGATAAATCTTACTTTCATGTATGATTCCAATTTCATTTTATTCTATTTTATTTCACTCTTGAAAGCAATGAAGAGACATTCAAGAAGTAACTGTAGTAAAGGAGCTCAACAGTTGTAATACATATTGCAGAGGTCCTAGCATTTTTCAATGTTTCTAGCTTTAGAGACTCCTGATGCAATTTCACTTAATTATTGCTTGTCTGGAATGATATTCCTTAGTAGTTTTTGTTTTAAAGCCAAATTTGTTTAACCTCAAGTTACCAGTTACGTCTGTGTATGCATTTGATGGGAATGACAATTCAATTCAATTCAAATATTTGTTGAGCACTTACCTTTATACATTAAGCTACTTGGCTAGAAAGTTAGCCAAGTATCTTAATGTATAAAGTCACACAGATCCCATAACAAATGTAAACTCCTGATCAGCAGGATATACTATTAACTCTTGGAATACCATCAGGGTCCACTGGACACAATTTTACCTTTTGAGTTTCATTTTGAACAGTTTTATCTATCTGCAAGATTGACATTTCTGACTTTTCTACTCTATTAGAGAAATTTTACTTTTTAAAAGTCAAATAAAACTCTATCTTGTAATTCCCATCTCAGTCCAATGGAACATGTTATATACTTCATTTTTCTATTTTTGTCATTCCACAAGAATTATTTCATGATTACTCATTAACTATTTCCATCTCTGCTAAAAAGGACCAAATCATGTAACAATGAAAGAATAAAGGAATTGCTGATGATGTAATAGAGGTTATCACAGTTTTATTACTGTGTTCCCAAAATATTGCATCATCTTTCAAAAAGGCATATAAGAAGCCTAGAGACTTTCATTGAATATAACAGAAAATCAAAGAAGTTCATTTTCCACATTGGCAAATAGGAGAAATTGACAGGGGATATTCCACAATTATTAGACAAATCAGGAGATGGATGAAATTGATCACATAAGCAAAACCTCAGACCATCAGTTTTTAGATGATGATATCCTAGATGGATTTTCTCAAGCTCAGGAGCTGAGCAATGCATTTCTTAGAACAAAGAGGAAATATAGTATTCTTACGCACTTGGTTATTCAACAGGAAGGAAGACATCATTCAATATTTTATGGAGCCCTCACTGGTTTGGCTCAGTGGACAGAGTGCAGGCCTGCGGACTGAAGGGTCCCGGGTTCAATTCAGGCCAAGGGCACATGCCCGGGTTGCAGGCTCAATCCCTAGTGGGGGGTGCAGGAGGCAGCCGATCAATGATTCTCTCTCATCATTGATGTTTCATCTCTCTCTCTCCCTCTCCCTTCCTCTCTGAAATCAATAAAAATATACAAATATATATATATACACACACACACACACACACACACACACACACACACACACACATATATACACATATATTTTTTTTTTGGAAAAAATAGGAGCCAGCCATTGACAATATTCTTTCCTCTTTTATGATACTTGTGCAACACTTATATTTGTGAAACAAAATCTTTTTGGCACCATTCAGAAGTAGACAAATACCAAAGGCAGAAGTGTGTATAAAAAGTGATTAGAAGAACCAATGTAGACATAAAAATGATTGGGTTATGCTTCTAATAGGTTTCCAAGTTTTTATAAATCCAAATTTGAAAAGTATTTTGCAACTGTGGACAGAAAATGGATGCTCTCACTTCAACAAAATTATAAACTCTTAAAGTTTTAAAAGTACTGATTTTTGTTTTTGTATTTTTACAATTATCAAGTGAAAATGCAAGTGCGAGAAAAAGACTAAGAAATATGATGAGCCAGAACCAATTAGATATATTTGAAGTGTGGAATTAGATTTATAATATGGATCTATTCCGGGTCCATGCCTGGCAGGTGAATAGCAGTTGCATTAAAAAAAAAAGTGCCCATTCCAGAAATTCCTACCTTAAAAATCTGGACTTATATATATAAATTTTAATTCAAATTAAAATATTTATGATATTAATTCTTATTAAAATTTCTAAATGAAGTTATTTCTCACCATCCCTTCATTCTTATTTCTGTAAACCATTTGCAAAATATTTTTAATATATAAATAAAATAATAATAATATAAAGAGCCCACTGTACCTAGAAAGTCATTGGTGCTGGGCTGGCTTTTCTGGCACAGAGATGGGCAAGAGGAACATCAGAACAAATTCAGGTAAATGGACCCAATGAACATTGTAGGGCAGCGAATTTCAACCTCTTTCATCTCATGGCACATATAAAATAATTATTAAAATTCCACAGCACATCAACAAAATATATTTTTTGCCTATTTGACAAAAAAAGGTATAATTTTGATTCATTCACAACCGGCTAATGTTGTGTTGGCTGTTGTCATTTTTAAATTTGAAAAGCTAAAGGAAAGGAGGTCAGTGCCCCTGACTAAATAGTCAGGTATTGTATGTTTTAAAAATTCTCTCAGCACACCGCTATGTGGAAGGTGATAAGTCATCAAAGTAAGGATAATTAGGTACATCTAGTAACATTAACATTCCAGATGATGTCACAGCATGAATAAGAAATGGAATTTACAGGTAGGGTTACACGACTTGATGCATCAACCTTAGAAAACTCAGCAGCGATTATAAGAGAGAAATTATTTTTTCCCGGATAAAGAGGATTGAGAAAAGTATGTTCAGAAAATACAAAGGGTATGAACAAGTCCAGGATATTAGAAGAAATATGTAAAAATGGTTATCTATTGAGCCTCTTCGTGTTAGAAATGATTTTTAAAAAGGAGGATAATGAACTAAAAACCTTGACTAGGGGTGTTGGGTGATTACTAGGGAAGGATACAATTCACTAGGACCTGATGAGTGATTCAGGTTCAAGATCAGAAGGTCATGATCAGAGAGGAATGTCAAGGCTGAAACCCCATGAGTATAATATTTCTAAGAAATGGCAGTCTCCAAGGGATGACTGTGGAGCGGACAGCAGAAATGCAATATACATGACGGTGACTAGGAAGGAGCCAGCTAGCATTTCAACTGATTATCAACTTGGATGGTAATATAAGTAAAAGACACAAATAGCTAGTGTAACTACATGACCTAGTTTGTCTGGGTCCTTTAGTTTTTGACTGTGGTCCTAGTGTCAAATCTGGTTTGGATAATAAATTGTGTAGTTGCCTCAGTAGTAGGTAATGCAGTAAACTAAAAGGAGAAAAAAACCAACAGTGTTAAATAATAATACACTAGTGTCCTGCAGTTCGTTAACTGTATAAAGAGGACAGATGCTGGTATAACCAGAGAGATGGATAGCAAAGGTGCAATTGCTGCATGACAGTAATAAATAAGGGGGGCTCGGAGCCAGAACAAGAAGCCCTGTTGGGTCTTTTTCCAGGATGAGTAAGGGGTGCAAGAAAGGAAGGGGCCACTGAGAGGGCTTCATAAGATGTTAGTGATGCTTTCAATTTGGTCAGTGATTTGGGAGAGGTGTAGGAGGAAAAGATCAAGACACTTTGATATCCATTCCCAACAAAAAGCAGGTTTTACAAGGCATAAAAAAATGTGCTAAATTAGAAAGAGGATCTGGTAAAAGTGTGTCACTCTCAAGATAAAGCAAAAAGACCCATTTTAGTCACAGAAGTCTTCGCATCGCTGAATATAGATATTTGCCTTTAATTAAAAATAAGAATTTGTAGGTTATGAGATTAAGATCCCAAAGAAAAAGTGATAAAAATGTATTTCTTAGCAATCAGGAAACCAAAGACAGTTAAAGAACTTTAGCAGACATTTATAAATGCTTTTGACTTCATTCACAAAGGAAAAGATGATAAAAGGCAAAAATACAAAACAACACACACACACATACACACACAAAACCCTCACAAAAGGAAAAAACAACCCCCCCAAACAAGACTAAACCTTTCTTAACAAAATTCAAATGTAGCTAATGACTATAAAATAATCCCAAAGTACTATTTAAAATTTTTTTCTAAATTACAGATCAAAGCAGAATGCCCTGCCACCCAACTCAGACTTCAATCCTTAGTAGCACTGCCAGTGACTTAAAATATCCATGGAATTTTGATCCCAACTTTTGAGATTAAAACTTTTGATCCCAACTTTTGAGATTAAAATAGTTAAAAGTGAGTCAATGCTGGTTGTTCAATTATATTAAAATGAAACAGTAGGCCATAAGTCTAATAGGACTTCATGATTAGAATTTTTCTATAAAAGCAAACTTTGACGGGAGTGGGTAGAAATCCTTTTAATGAGAAACAGGAAGATATATTGACAGAAGAAACAACTCTACGCTGGAGGTTTCAGCATCCGAGAGAGCCCAACACAAAGGCCAGCTCACCTGCCATCGGCGTAGTCTGCATCTGCTCCACCCCACCAGACATCCGAGTCATCCTCCTCGGCATCGGCTGAATCGACATTGTCACTTTCCTCGGCCAGCGGGCAACATACAAACTCCACCCCTCGGAACTTGTCAATCCCGCAGGGCAGCAGCATGCCGTAGTCGTGCAGGTTGGTGCTCTTCTCACTACAGGTCTAGGCAAGGGAAGGAGGAAAAAGAGAGATCAGTAGAGTAGAGGTTATTCTCTGTAAGAAAATGCAAATATAATAAGCGACACACAGATCCGCGAGAACCAATTTTATAATGGAATGGATCATTTGCTTTTTGCTCAGGCTATCTTGGTACCTGTAATATTTAACTTGATCACTTACTTAATAAGGTAAACTTTTTGTGTTACAGAAAAGAAGAGGAACAATAGGAATGGAAACCAATTGGAAAATAAGGTGTAGAAGCCTGCACTGGTGAACACATGTAAGAGAATCAGTGCTTTCTGGCTTCATTTGTGCATCTAGATGTGACCACTCCTCCCCAGCCAGTGTGGCGGTCGACATATGAACCAGGAGGTCATGGTTGGATTCCAGGTCAGGACACACGCCCGGATTGCAGGCTTGATCCCCAGTAGGGGGTGTGCAGGAGGCAGCCGATCAATGATTCTCTCTCATCACTGATGTTTCTATCTCTCCCTCTCGCTTACTCTCTGAAATCAATAAAAATATATTTAAAAAGAAAAGAGAAGTGACTGCTCCTTGTATACCCCCAATTCACTGCAATCTCTACTACGGATGAGTGTTTCACTCCCTTAAATCTATCTTATTCTAGAAATTCTAACTCTTGGCTCGCCTCCAGAATAACAATCCTGGGAAGAGAAGAAATTGTTCTCTGCAATAAAGCAGAAAATACAGTCATTAGACATTTCTCTTTCAGTATCTGCTTGCTTTCCTGGGATTTGCTAAAGTTGCACAAATCTAAATGAACATGAAGCTTTGAAAGCATCCACTGCTAACGGAGGAAAGATTAATATTTCAACACATGTAGGAAGGTAAACAATGAAAATAGTAGAGTGCATTTTGACCTCGTAGGAATTAGAGTCATTTTTGTTTCTTAGCAACAGAGAAAAATTTTGTGAAAACTCAAGAAGAGATGAAAAATGAGGTTAGCAGATGGATAGCTGGGCTTGAAATTGTCTGGCTTGTTTTCTTCAGATCAACAAGCTGTAAAACACATTTTTATACACAGAAAATTTTGTTCTACGGTAAATGAAGACATATTATATTAAAGGCAAAATTAATATGAAGTCTTAGGTCGTGTTTTTTTTTTTTGCTCAACAGCTATAAGGTTGTGATCCAGCAGTTACATTGAGGCAGATGATGGTTTCTCAGCCTCAGTACCAATGAAATTTTGCATCAGATAGTTCGTGGGTTGGGAGTAAGAAGAATATTTAGCCGACTCTCTGGCCTCTAGCCACCCAATACCAGTAGCACCACCAATTCTAATTGTGAGGACCAAAAATATCTCCAGACATTGGCACATGTTCCTGGGGAGGGATGGGGAGCAAAACTGACCACTGTGTTAGATGAAGGAACCTAATTCTAGGGGACCGATAACATTTCTCACACAAAAGCTATACTTACATTCTGAAGTTTTTCTAGTAAATTTATGTATCCAAAGAAAAGGACATTTTAAACGTAGTAATAGTAAAGAGTGGCATTGTATGCTAATTGTCTCACGTCTTTTATCAGTTTTGCCAAAAGCAGTGGTTAGCCAAAGCCAGGATTGGTGCCATGTACTTACCTACTATGGAAAAATGAAGGTGGTAACATGGCCTGGTGAGCAAAAACCTGCACTGCTTCATTGAGGAACTGAATTCTAACTAGTTTTCATGTTGGTATTAGACAAGCTATTTTGTGTTCTACTATAGCCTACCCAATAAATAATTTAAAAAATGGGTAAATCATTAAAATTCTGTATGTGAAAAAGAAAACAATACGTAAACAAAAATAATTAGAAGAAGAGCTACATTTTAAGGTCTAGAGGGTATAAGATTATAATTTCTAATTTATAAAATGTGGCTCAGATACACAATGAATCTAAAGAGGCCCTGTTTTTGACTCTTTACAAATAATCATGGATAAGGCTTATTTTTTAATAGTAAAAGAGAACTTATTTATCAACACAGCTGTTGCCTCGAAATACCACATCATTACCCATGTCCATAGGAAGTCTTCACTTTAAAAGAGAAAAAATGGTCTGGCTGGTACCTCTTTGGCGACGGTGTGCCAGTGAAGGTGGGTCTCGCAGACGTCCATCCTCTCCTGGTGTAAGAATTTGCACTTGTCGGGGACGAGGAGCGCATCACTTACAAACTCGCCAACTGCAAGAAAGGGAAACAGTTTCATGTCACTCTGTCTGCATCACCGTGTTCTTATCTCAGGGACGGTGTCAAGGAGGGATGGGCTAACAGGAGTCAGAGAAGTTAATCAGCTTTTGGAAGGATGAAGCCATCAATCCAAGAAAGCGAGGACCTTTAGCATGTTGAGCCCAGTGTCCTTAGCAGCCCAGTTCTTGGCCACATCAACCTTGGTTGTTAAAATACTTCCCACATGTTTTAAGTAAAATCTTTAAGAGGAATCTCTGAGTGCAAACTCAATCACAAAAGAGCTGCCATTCAATGGCAGCAAGGGTAAAAAGTACAAATTGACATTTCCTAGGCAATCATTTCAGCTGAATCAACCCAAGTCATTGCCCACCCCTCCTTCTTAGACACTTTAATCTCTGTGTAAATGAATAGAAAATTCAGCATTTGTCTACTTCTTAAACAAACAAAATCTGTGTATACACATTTGTATTATATATGTCTATATATGTAACCACACATATAGACACATGGAGTT
This sequence comes from Myotis daubentonii, assembly GCF_963259705.1. NCBI lineage: Eukaryota > Metazoa > Chordata > Mammalia > Chiroptera > Vespertilionidae > Myotis > Myotis daubentonii. The sequence continues at coordinate 12,079,377 of NC_081842.1, read as the reverse complement.
TAATTCAATTAAATTATAAAAACTACTTTGACTTTTGCTGTTTTTTTTTAAAAAATGTATATCATGCAAATTATTTTGAGCATTGCTGGTACTGCAGAGATAACGATACTACATGAAGTCCTACAAAAACTCACATTCTTCTGAGGATGAACGTTGAATAATTACAATGTAATATGTGAATTGTGAGCTTAATTTTTATTTGTCTTATTCACTAGTGTATCCTTAGCTTTTATCAGAGATTCTGTACACAGTAGGCATTAATGATGAATGAAGAGGTTAAATGCTGCAACAGAACTGAAGAAAAGTGCGGGGCCAGCATAGCGAACAATTCTGCTTGGGTGCACTGGGACATAGCTCAAAATGGAAATAACATTAGAGACGAGTCTAAGTCAGCGGTTCTCAACCTGTGGGTCGCGACCCCTTTGGGGGTCGAACAACCCTTTCTCAGGGGTTGCCCAAGGCCATTGGAAAACACATATATAATTACATATTGTTTTTGTGATTAATCACTATGCTTTAATTATGTTCAATTTGTGACAATGAAATTGGGGGTCACCACAACATGAGGAACTGTATTAAAGGGTCGTGGCATTAGGAAGGTTGAGAACCACTGGTCTAAGTGGATGAGTAGGAGTATGCCATAGAGAGAATGAATGGATGTTCCAAGATGTAAGTATAGTATCTGTCTTGTTTAACATTCTACTCCCAATCCCTGACCCAGTTCCAGCAAACATGACCACACTGGATGGGTGGGTAAATGGATGGATGGGTAGATGGATGGATGGATGGCAACTTTAGTGAAATGAAGACTGGACTAGTGTCGTGAGGCCATGAAAGCAGGGAGACCACAGAGCAGGGCACTTCAGGCAATGCCTTCAAGACCAGATTCCAACCAACGACTCCAAGTGAGCAAAGAATACAAGTTGTTCACATAGCAGCATAGAAAATAATTTTTTTCTTTCATAATATGCTACATGAAGTTTTCTGAAGTGCCACATACAAAGTGAATAAAGGCCCTAACAAGGAGTAGAAGAAACCTTTTCAGCTACTTCATATATCAGGGTTCTTTAAAATTCTCTATCAGGGCATTTAAACTTTAGTCCCTTTTTGGCTCAAACATACAAGATGTCTCAAGCTATTTAAGTACTTACTTTAATAAATAATAGTTAGATAAAAATCTAAGCAAATCTTAGGGGATAAAGAACCTCTCATCTTATCATTCCTTAAATCTTTAGGACAGTGGACGAGGCCTGCAGCATGGGTGAATTAAAGAGAATGTAAGAATTTAGGAGACATGGTACCCCCAACGGCTGCAGGTGCCGCCTGGTGGGAAAAGAGCCCATGAGTCCTGGGCACCTATTCCATGGCAGTAGCTGAGGCTCCATGGGCATCATTGCGTCTCAGCTGTGGGAACCTCTTGTAATATAAATGACTAGTGTCCTGGTGCATGGATTCGTGCACATTGAAAGGAAATTAACTAGAAGAAATATTTTAATATCGCTATTTGCGTTTTGCTAATAAAAAGAAAATAGGATTCTACCGAGTCTCCTATCTACCTACTCCAGGACTTCTGTGAGGATCAAATGAGATGAGGCATGGGAAAATGCTTCACAAACATTTAGTTAAACTGTGAAATGTTTGCACCTGGCTATAAAGCAAGTCGGGTTCCTGGGCTGAAGAAATTCCAAGGAGGTTAGTCGCTAGGGAGAGGAAGCTGGGTGTTGCTATGTGATGTCATTACCTGGCACCCACAGCTACTGTTTCTGTCTCCAGGCTGGACTGGGCTGTGGGCCGCATTTTGCGCCATGGGGTCTTGGCAGCGTTGGCTGCAATTTGGTGGGGTGTTGCTCTGGGGTGGTGGCGGGGTCTGTGTCCCACTTGGGGGAAGCCGAGTGTTGGTTTGTTGGCACCAGGTCCGTGGTGCTGTTTATTTTTAAATGGCCAGTGCGGGTCATGGCAGCTCCTGAGCTGAGCGTCTGCCCCCTGGTGGTCACTGCGCATCATAGCTACCAGTCTTTGCACACCTGCAGGCCTTTGCAAATCTCAAGACCTGTGACCTGCCATTGGGCATATCTTTTGCCTACTTCCCCATGCAGTCTTTGTCCTTCTACCCAATATGAGCAGCTGGCTTATGGAGAGAGGCAGAGCAGGTTTTTGTGGATGACCTGCTGCTCTCCCATACTGCTGACAATATTGGAATAAATGCTCATATATGATTCAACCCTCTCTGCTTTATTGGCTCAAGTAGTGACAGGCAGCACGGACCCATTGATTGTCCTGTTACATAAACCCCACTTCCCAAGTGAGCGATGCCTGCCTTGTGTCTGGGACATGCACCCTCTGGAGATTATGACCAAGTGACCCATAGATAAACATCACCTAATAATGCAAGTGATATCACATTTTTCTTTTTCTTTTACATAGAAGACTATAAAATAACAACAACATAAAACAAAACACCTAAAACCCAGATGAGATGGAGAATACAAAATAAAAATCATTAAATCCAAAGCCAATACACCTTCCCCAGGTGGACTCTTCATGATTTCTCAGGACAGGCAATGAACTAAGGCTGTTAGCAAGAATCCCAGATGCCTGAGTTATCCAATTTTTAAGACCACAGGAAGCCAGAAATGACCAATGGCTTGAAGATGCTTTCCTGGTTTATTAGTTCTGGCCAGTCAACTGTATTGCCATATTTACAAATGTTTGAAATACTAAGTGATGCTTTTCTATTTTACAACTACTATAAAGATGAATGCCTGGCCCAAGGTTATTAAATCAGTCCATGAGTCAATCAGGAGCAGATATCAGATACACTTGACTTTGGCCTGACAGAGTTCTCATGGCAATAACAGGGTAACAGCTGCCGAAAACAATGTGCCTTTGTCTTGTTTTACTTGCCCTCGGGCCAATCTGTTGAGAACTGGCTTTCAATGCAAAGTCAAAGTCACAGGAAGATAATTACCTCCGTAAAATCTGATGTTCACACCATAAGAGCATGTATTGCTTTAAGTTATGAAAGGATACTTGAATTTTTTACATTTGCAAAATGACATTTCATTGAGTATTGAAAATACACTCTTAGGTTTCTCATATTGTGCATAGCCAATAAATATATGCCCCCCCTGCCATGAGATTGTTCTTTTAAAGGATTAATATTGGTTATTTAATAAGCCCTCAGGACTCCTGGCAAAACAGAAGACTCATTGTACTCTAACATTAAAGTAACACTTAGAATCAATCTGTGTTTTTACAGCCCTGCCTGTATCACTTTCAAAATTGATGAAACATACAGAATGTTACACATCAAATATTTCAAGCAATTAAAATGCAAAAAATCTATTTTAAAAATGATAATAAAGAGCCCTGGCCGGGTAGCTGAGTCAGTCAGAGTGTTGTCCCAGATACGCCAAGGTGGCAGGTTCCATCTTCGTTCAGGGTACATACAGGAAGCAACCAATGAGTGAGTGCATACAACAGATAGATGTCTCTCTCTCTCTCTCTCTCTCTCTCTCTCTCTCTCTCTCTCTCATCAATAAATAAAAAATTATAATTAAAAAGCAGTGGTAAAATTATAATGAACCTTTTCTCACAAACTGACTTACTGTAACATGATTTGTTTTCTCTTTTAAAAATTCTAACAGAATTTATGATATGAGAGGAACTATACAGGAACTCTCTACTCTCCACTCAATTTTGCTGTGAAACTAAAATTGCTCTGAAAGTAATTTTTAATGTAAAAAAAATCTGACTGAATATACCTGGAATTTCCATGTAGAATTGTGCATACTTTTATTTTTCAAATGAACCTTCTGTTGATCTGACCTTGCAGTTTTTTTTTAAAAAAATTCTTAACAGAATTCAAGTAAAAGAAATGAAAATAAATATCATAATAAGAAATCATGTTCCTGTTTATGCCAAACTTTAGAAAATTTGGCACCGCGTAGACAATATAATCCTAGTGGATAAATTCATCCAGGTACACTGCGAATATTTATTGATAACCACACAACCTGATTTCCTGTTTTAAAAATTCACAATTCAGGTTTCTCTCCCCCAACCCTAATGGATAGGAAATTTTCAAAGCTAATGAACAGGATCTGAGTTTGGCTTCCTTTTTGACTACAAAGTCTTGGCAAAGTCAACAATGATTTCAAATTCAATTGGGCCGCCACAGCCTCAATCCAATGGTTCTTTGGTGGTTGTGAGAGGATAGTCTAGCTCAGTGATGGTGAACCTTTTGAGCTCGGCGTGTCAGCATTTTGAAAAACCCTAACTTAACTCTGGTACTGTGTCACATATAGAAAATTTTTGATATTTGCAACCATAGTAAAACAAAGACTTCTATTTTTGATATTTATTTTATATATTTAAATGCCATTTAACAAAGAAAAATCAACCAAAAAAATGAGTTCGCGTGTCACCTCTGACACGCGTGTCATAGGTTCACCATCACTGGGCTAGCTCATATTACATCATTTTGCAGATGGGAGGAAAAAAGCCCAGGTCCAGTGGCTTGCCCATTGGGCCACACGAGCAGTCTGGTGCTGAGGCTGGGGCTACTGCAGATACTCAATGATGCCCTCGGGGCCAGGCTAGGCCTGTGTCTCTGTACTGCCACCATCAGCAAGTTGGCGTTTTTCCTCCTCATGTTCTGTGGTCACAAAATGACCACAGAAACTCAAGACATCATGTCCAAATTCCAGAAAGGAAGAAGTACAACAATGTGAACATACTTAACACTACTGAACTGTACACTTTAAAAAAGATGGATAAGATGGTAAAATTTATGTCGTGTGTATTTTACCACAATTAAAACACAAACCATCTAAAAAGTGTTTCAGAATGCAATAACCAGAAACGTAAAAATTAAAAAAAAACTTTCTATGATGAGCTATGACATAAATTTTACTGTATTACCCATTTTACAAGAATACAGTCCAGCCCAGCCTACGTGGCTCTGTGGTTGACAGTCGATCTCTGAACCAAGAGGTCTGGTTCGATTCCTGGTTGGCGGGCTAGATCCCCAGTATGGGGCCTGCAGGAGGCAGCCAACCAATGATTCTCTCTCATCATTAATGCTTCTATCTTTCTCTCCCTCTCCCTTCTCTCTGAAATCAATAAAAACATAATTTTTTAAAAAGTGTACAGTTCTGTAGTGTTAAGTACATTCACATTGTTGTGTAACCGTGCTCTTTTCATCTTGCAAAACTGCAACTCTAAACCCATGATCAAGTCCCCATTACCCTCTCCCCTAATCCTCTGACAACTGGCATTCCACTCTCTGTCCTTATAAATGTGACCAATCTAAGCACTTCATGTGGTTTGTCCTTTTTAAAAATTAAAATCAAATCCTTCAAGCCTCTTTCCCATAAGCCTGGTGCCTTGTCCCATGGATGTGTCACATTGGCACCATCTCAAGGATTGAGTACCTTTGACCACAAGTTGCTCCTCTTTTGTCTTTTGCTTCTTTAATCATAGAAGATAGAAAACAGGGTAGAAAGAGTTCTGTATTTGAAGCCAGAGGAGAAAACAAGGCAATGAATGACTCAGGAGAATGCAGTGACTTCCATATATGAAAAGGTGAGGCTAACAATGCCTCCTTGCCAGAGAGGTTCAAATAGAATGAGGGACAAGAATAAAAATTAAAACCAAACACGATTTGGTTTCATTTTGAGAGATCTTCCCTGCTACCACCCAGTTTTGCTAACTATCATTGCATGCAGTTCCATGAAAGATACAAAAGGCCGAAACCGGTTTGGCTCAGTGGATAGAGCGTCGGCCTGCGGACTGGAAGGTCCCAGGTTCGATTCCGGTCAAGGGCATGTACCTGGGTTGCGGGCATATCTCCAGTGGGAGATGTGCAGGAGGCAGCTGATCGATGTTTCTCCCTCATCGATGTTTCTAACTCTCTATCTCTCTCCCTTCCTCTGTAAAAAATCAATAAAATATATTAAAAAAAAAAAAAGATACAAAAGAACGAAGACAGTCTTGCACCAAGAGAATACAGACCAGCACAACCCAATAGAAATATAATGTGGGCCACATAGGTAGTTTTACATTTCCAGTAGCCACATTAAAAAAGTAAAAAGAAGTGGGTAAAATTGTTTTTGTAATATACTTTATTTAACCCATTATATCCTAAATATTGTAACTTCAACACTCAATCGACGTAAGAAAGTATTATGGCCCAGCATGTCAAACTCACAGCCTCGGCATGTGGCCCGCCAGCCGTCAATTTGACATGCTTGGTTCAACTCTCCAGTATCTGGTGTGTATTTTACACTTAAAGCATCGGCCAGTCTGGACTAGCACGTCTCAAGTGCTTACGTGGCTAGCAAGCAGCAACACTGGGCAGTTCTAGTTTAGTGTCAAATTTTAGAGATCAGGAATATCTTTCAAGGAGTGATGAGTTGAATGTGGAGAGGCTGAGGCTGTGGGGGGACATCTAAACCCAAAGATATAGGCTTAAACAGAGAAAAAATTGTAAGCTCGAATACACTGAGAAGATTGTATCTACAGTTCTACCTGCTATTAGAATACCATACATTTCAATCATGGAGAGGACTACCACTCTAATTTAATATTACTGCCACTAACCCTATTTATCAGCAGGGCTGCCTTCTCTCATTTCTCTTTTGCAGTTCTCATATTATAAGTTGTATTTATACGTATGCAATTAATGTGGATGCAGAAATGTAAGTAAGGTCTCTTTTACACCTAAACTTACCTATTGTTATTCTGTATTTTGAGAGAAGAGCAGAAAGGCAGAACTGTAGGGTTATCACCCTAAATTCTCTATTTTGACTCTGGAAAATACAAGTATCCTCACTGGCTGCTTTCTCCTAACACTTTCTTTCCTTCTGACTTATTAAAAAATTCATAGCTTGATAGATTTTAAAGATGAAATTAATTAGGGTTATATATGGGGCTTTTAAAAAGCCACATAATTGCTAACAAAATACCAATCAAGCTGATGCATAGTGAGGCAAGATAACCACCAGTTATTACCAAAACCCTAAATTATACGGAGAGGTAAAAATACGCAGCATGCTTTTTCCACATCCCAGATTCGGAAAGCCGTGTGTGAGGTAAGCTATAATCAAGACAGGAAGAGGCACTTTCCCACACCAACTTTACAAAAGAGTTTTAGACTTTCACTTTCAGGCTCCTGACTATTCTTTCCAAGCCATTACCATCTGACCTGGCTCCAACAATCTTCTCCAACGCTTCTTCAAGGTCAATAGCAACAAACACATTAGTCTCTTCTCAGCCCTCACGTTCCCTGTCCGCTCTACTGTATTGCTTTCTTCCTTAACACTAGATTGCCCAAGGAAGTCATTTTGACTGCTTTTTTTTTAAAAAAAATATTTTATTGATTTTTTACAGAGAGGAAGAGAGATAGAGAGAGAGTCAGAAACATCGTTGAGAGAGAAACATCGATCAGCTGCCTCCTGCACATCTCCTACTGGGGATATGCCCGCAACCCAGGTACATGCCCTTGACCGGAATCGAACCTGGGACCTTTCAGTCCGCAGGCCGACGCTCTATCCACTGAGCCAAACCGATTTCGGCGACTGCTTTTTAATTTCAATTAGAAAAACAATTATGTATATAAGGACACAATGTCTTAGAATTTTGTGACTTTTTGTACAACATATAAATGCGTTTATTAATAATTGTAGTTACCTCCCCCTCCTTCATTTCCGGTATATATATATATATGTGTTATACCTATATTGCCCAAAAGCAGTCATTTTGACTGCTTGGGGAAATTATGACTCTTATTATTGAATTGAGTAAATTTCTTATATGACCAGTTCGGCTCTGTATTGAAATAAAAGTTTTCATTTTTTTTCCGATTACCGTCACATGATAACATACAAGTACATGATAAATTGTCGATACTTGATAAGTTGCAGTTGCTCAATAAGCTAAACTAGTACTTGTTATTCGAATCTTTATGCACTGATACTTGTTCTAATAAGTTGTTTATTTTCTTTTGCGCCCTAAATTCATGAAAGAAATGTTGAATAGAAGTGAGTTATTGGAAAAGCTAAGGAACATAAGTGAAGAGTGCTTCGATATTATTCTTTCACAATGCAGTCATTTTGACTGCTTTTGGGCAATATAGGTATATACTAAATTTCAGTCTTTCTAGTGTTAAATTCAGTCTTCTCCTCTGACTTTCCAGCAACCGAGATAGCACTTGCTTCCCCATTCTCTCTCTCAAACTAGTTGTTCTTGCCCTCTCACTGACTCACCTTTTAATAATTTTGATTATAAGTAAGACTGTCCTCTACTCTCTGATCTTACTTTCTCACTCAGATATCTCCTCTGTGCCTAAGGATTTAATGACCAACTCTGCCTTCAATGTTGACCTTTCCGTTACTTCCATTCCCTTGCTGGACACCTGCTTAAGAAGGTATTGTTTTTAGCAAATGTGCTAGATTAAAATCAAGTGCCAACTGACCATCAAGTCGTGGAACTGTACCCCCCAAAACAATAAGCAACCCTTCACTGGGTCAAAATCTATCTTATGTGGAAGCAAGAGAAGGAAAAGAACCAACATTCAACACTCTGGGAGAGCCCAACCAAAATGGTGGCACTGCAGAAGAGATTCCATTTGTATGGAAAACCCAGGTCCCCTAACGCTATGCTTCTATTTTCTCAATAAACATGTATCGCTGATTCATGCCCCTACCCCACAGGTTATAGCTCCACTCCACTCAAACAATCCGTATTCCTGAGGTTGGACCTCAGATCACGTCACACCTAGAAATGTTCTGAAATTCTGAACTCCGGTAAACCACTTGCCGAGCAGACAGAAACTATTCCTTCTACTTCTCCCTTCCTTTTCATCTACAGCTACTCATCGGGCCCTACGTCCCTGGACTCTTCATCACTCACTAAGGTTAGCAGAGCAGGTTCCACTGCCTGCATTCCATTCTCCTGCCCATCTGGTGTAGGACCCGTAGCACATACATTCATCACCGGTGCTTATAACCAACTACCCTTCTTCCCTGCTCATGATGTCCAGCCAACCTCTCTCCCAATGCCGGCTGCCACACCGTGCTCCTTAGAGCTTATTACCTGTCCCTCTGGATTCTCTTGTGTCTAGCCTAGACTTGAAATGTCTAGTTTTAGGAGACAGTGGCATTGCCTCCAAATGATCAGAGCGATAAATGTTTTATATTTCAGGGGTTTTCCAACTCAAAACTTCTCAGAAAAAAAATTCATATCCTAAAGATGCAAAACTACAGAGGGCAAAAAGGAAGTAGATACAGAGAGAATGAAGAAGAAAAAATAGTTATCATGGCATTTAACAAAAGAGCTAGACAGGAAATAAGTTTGGTAAGTATTTGAAATTTAGCACAACCTTTTACTGGTATAAAAACATTGTTTTAATATCCACAGGCTTTGTTAAAATATGGAAGAAAAGATTAGAGTTCTGTCATTGTACCCTCAATACTACCTAGGGAGGAATGACACAATGTCTAAAAGAATAAAACATATAATAAATATACATTATTTGTTAAGCTCTTCGATAAAAATATGTTTCAAAAATCACCCAGCTCTACTTTGAGTTGTGTTTCAAAAACCATGTAATCTGTTCAAGGGGGGATGGATCCCAGCTAAGTTAGACCCTCTCCCTCTGTTCCCACTCCACTGAGAACTTAGAAATTGCCACTCGGATTTGTAAACAAGGCTTAATGTCATTATTGTAAATCAATTAGCCAGGGGTTATCACTCCTGAGAGAGCGGAAATAATTAAGTTTCTGGACTCCTAAGGAGGAGAGTCTGGGGCAGGAAATTGCATTAAGGCTTCCAAAAGGCGTATCACAAATTATTTAGCAGAAAACCCCCCTGGAAAAGGTCTGATCCCGCTTCTCGAATCCAGTGTCTTGTGATGGCATCTTGGTCTGGCGCAACTGAGCTATCTGTCTCTACCGGCTGCTGCTCACATGTAAAAGCTAAGAAATGATTGTGAGTCTCCGCAGTAATGGAACAGGAAGCCCACATTATAACAAGTACATAGGGGCTTGATAATAAGGGGGATACTGGAAATCTGTTTAAGGATAACTAAAAAAAAAAAAACCCTTAGAAAATTTAAGGTCTGTTAAAAAATATGCACACCTCGGCTGGGGGCTCAGTTGGTTGGAGCATTGTTCAGTACATCAAAGAGGTTGTGGGTTCGATCCCTGGTCAGGGCGAAAACAGGAGGCAACCAATTGATGTTTCTCTCTCACAACGATGTCTCTTGCTCTTGTTCTCCCTCTTTCTTTCTCTCTCTGTCTCTCCCCCACCCCATCCTCTCTAAAACCAATAACATCATAGATCCTTGGGTGAGATTTTTTTTTTTTGTAAAAAGCACAATTTAACACTACTGATCAGTATGTATTAAAAACTATTTCCGTGTTGACAAAGTCCCCTGTGTCACACGGAGTAGAACACGGCTAATCTTGAACCCAGCAATTTTCTTTCCTCACTGCATCTTCAATCATGAATGTAAATGAAAATTTCTGCTCCCTTTGCTACTTTTCTGCTTGACTGGACTTTATAATGAAAACGTCTGTTCCTTTCCAACGGAGCACAAGTGTCATTCAAATTTTTACACCCACAGGCAAAGAGTGAATGCGTTTGTTTAGATGCAAAATCATTTAAATGTGTCACTACAAGCCACTGCATATTTATGGACGTTGCAGTTTAAGATTCTCTTAAGCCATAAAGCCAAGGCGTCCATGAAGGTGCATTCAGGCTGCAAACATCTTCAGGCTAGTTCTGGCCCTCGGCATACAGTCAGCCCCGCCCTCCTTCAACCAGAAAGCCATGGCACTCTGCCAAAGCCCGGTCCATTACCAAAGTCTTCTGGGTCAACAATCCAGAGTCACTGAAAACCCCACCTTCCACTGACTGCTCCGGAGAGCAAATATTTTGAAGGGTAAGCATTCCAGGCACGCAGAAGCTGCGCGTTGAGATCAGACTCCATTGCTCCAGCCACTTCTCTCTTAATGCCCAACGAAATCAAACTCCATCTTAACTAGTCTTCCTAAGTGCAATCCTGTTGCACACAGAAGGCACACAAAGAGTGTTTAAGAAGGAAATCTCTCATTTCAGATTTAACATGTATAAATGAGGAAATTGTGTGATTAAGGCTTTTAATTACTGCACGGGGAGTAATCCTTGAGTAGCTCTCATTCCAAATAATACAGTTTCGGTCTTCCACTTAAAATGATAAGGATGACCTAAATCTGGATGAGGGGAGAATTATGTTTTGACCGGAAATGTTGAGGTTTGGGGAAAATACTGATGAAAGACTTCTGATTTGGGGTAAGACTATCTGCCTATCAGAACCTTCTAAGAAAAGTGTAAGTCATTTCTCACTTTCTGTCAAAACCAGACATTCCAATGATGCAATCAGGCTAACAGACCGTGAGGTCTCCATTATGTAAGCTGAAGGTGAGCTATTTCACGGTGTGATGAAGTGTTTACTCAAGGTTACCCACAAGGAAAGCATGTCTGCATGCTTCCAGCTAAAAGAAGTAAGAGGTGAGTTCCCTCTATGCCCTGGTACCCTGCCCCCTCATGCCATTACCTGATCCTTCTAGATGTTTCATTTTTGGTTGATGCTCCAACTGTCTGGATATCTCAAAGCCTTACCTTTTAGGTTGCCATAACAGGGTACTGGCTATTTATATAAGTCCTTAGAAAATGTGTATTTTGAAGACATATATGGGCCAAGAGGGCTGATCATTTGAAAGGCCAACTGTTGCACCAAGTAAGTATGTCTTTGATCAAAGTTCTCATGGGCAAATGAACATTCACCAACTTTAACAATTAAATAATAGGTACCATGTACATTTCCTTGGACTTTGGAGAACTTGCTAAGACCGTCTTATCATTCTTCACTCATGTAAGCAGCTGTTTAACTGACACTCCTACTTTAGGACAGCTCTCCATGTTTTGCTTTCAGATGATTTAAATTGATTCTTATACATCTCCTTACAGTGTAAGGTGCTAATCCTAACACTGAGATCACATCTAAATAAAAATATATATTTTGCAAGAAATTTTATACTTAAGTTAAAGTATCTAAAAATGCTTTTCAAAGTCAAATTTTGAGAGAGATTATGCATATCCTCATTTCTTTTGAAAACTGTGGAAAATGCAAACATGAATATTAGTACTTCCTAAGGATTTAAGCTTGATTCATTTTATTCTTGCATTCTAGTTGTAGTTAACTGGCAGAAAAAGCAAAACAAAACAACAGCAAAAGCCCTGGTGGGAGGTGTATTTCTGTATCAATAGCAGGGTCTCTACATTAAGCCGATTTAAATCTAATTAATTCTTATGTATGGGAATCAGAGATCCAGGAGACCTTAATAAAAGCTTGAAAACAATCTTATCCTTTGCCTAATACAGTTTCTTATACCAAATGGCACAATAAACCAACAGAGGAAAATGGAATAGACATGTCCCATGCTCATGTGTCTTTTGTTTAAAATTCACCACTTATTGATAAGGAAACTGGTGCACATCTGAGATGAAATGTCCACATGAGCTAAGAGCCAACACTGTACACTATTAGCTGAATCTGCACATTCTTATCCTTCAAAGTCAAGGCTAATTATCAGTACTCTGGGGGCCATATCAAGTCTGATGGCCAGTAAATACTTGGAGGCTGGCCTGGGTAGAGTGACCATCAAGCCAGGCCTTTGGGAGACCACTGCACTGATGAGGTTTCCTTGAAAGTATGTGTATTGTGAGAAAATGAACATCCCAGGAGGACTCCTATAAAACACCAACCCTGAGGATTTCTTGAGTGGGTTGCAGGAAAAAGAGGGCCACAGAAAGAGAGTCAGCAGAGAGAAAAACAGAAGCAACAGCCTAATAATGGTGTGGGGTGAAGGCGGTGATCAACAGGCTTAGATGCCACTGAGAGGGGGTAAAATGTGTGTGATGGATCTGACAACCTACAAGGCAGCAAAGAGCTCACTCACTGGAGTTGAAGGGATGGATGCCTGATAACTGCTGACTGTGTAGAAAGCTGAAGGTGGCTACCAACCGTATCAAGAAGCACAGCTGTGAATGGGTAGAGCAACAGTGGAAGTTAAAGATATGGGCTTGCCTTAGCTGGTTTGGCTCAGTGGATAGAGTGTGTCAGCCTGTGGACTGAAAGGTCCCCGGTTCGATTCCAGTCAAGGACACATGCCTGGGTTGCAGACTCAATTCCCAATAGGGGGCATGCAGGAGGCAGCCGATCAATGATTCTCTCTCATCATTGATGTTTCTCTCTCTCTCTCCCTCTCCCTTACTCTCTGAAATCAATAAAAATATATATTTTTTTAAAAAAGATATGGGTTCAAGTGACTGATATGAGGGCCCAAGGGTCTCTGGTGAATAAGAAAATAAGAGGAGGCTAAAAATTACTGATACATGAAATGGAATAAAGGTCTATGGACCAAAGGTCTTTGTGAAGTCCAAGATCAGATACAATGAAGACACGGAACCCACTGACGAAAATATGGGCATTGATTGATACCCATGATTTTAGGCCAATTCAGAATTTTGCCTCAAAATTTAAAAGGAGAACAAAGGTGGCAAAATAAACTCAAATTATTTAAATGGCAAGATACAGAATAATGTCTTGGCATACTGAACGTGAGCCTATTACTGTATCTAAAATATGATTAGAGAATTTAGAATATTATAAGGCTTCCATTGACAATTCATGCTAAGTTTTTAATAATGTAGAAATGGTCATATGACCTTCTCACAGGAATCCAGCAACACCGAGCTGATAAAAATATCATACAATAAAGAAGGGATTGCCGAAACCGGTTTGGCTCAGTGGATAGAGCATTGGCCTGCAGACTGAAAGGTCCCGGGTTCGATTCCGGTCAAGGGCATATACCTGGGTTGCGGGCACATCCCCAGTAGGAGATGTGCAGGAGGCAGCTGATCGATGTTTCTCTTTCATCGATGTTTCTGACTCTCTCTCTCCCTTCCTCTCTGTAAAAAAATCAATAAAATATATTAAAAAAAAATAAAGAAGGGATCTTAAGTGACAGCCATACCTTTAAGAAGCAAACAAGGCTATACCATATTCTGGCAAAGTAGTTAACACTGAGGGGAAGAGTTAGGGACTTCTAGCCGGGTAACATTCTTAAAAATGTACCTAATCAATACATTAATAGGATGGCCCCCAAACTTAATACCATGAAAAGATTTAAACCTCTAGAAGGGGAGTACTTATAATCTACTTACCAAGCACCACATTCATCTCATTTAATAAAGACATTTAAATAAAATAGCAATTAATGGTTAGCATACATAATATGACCCTAACTCTTAAGGTACAACATATGAATCTGAAATAATCTTATAAATTCCGTTATCACTATGAATAATATTCAGAAGTGGGGTTCTTTTAAAACAATCCTTTATCACTAGAATGAAAAGCTAAGAGTAACGAAACAATTATAAACTAATCTAATGATACGTTTTAGCTCTACACACAGATGCCTCTGGAATACACTGGCTTTAAATTAGAAACATGTGGGATAGGTATGTCCTACTGCCTACAGATAAGAGTTTAATGTATTTTTATTCAGATCCAAAGAACCTGAGTTTCTTCCTAATCTGAGATGCCTGGAACTTCTTGGTTGTTAAATAAGACCTGCCCTTCCTCAGTTGATCAATACTGGCATAAGTAAATGACATTTACAGTAACTCCAGAGGTTTTTTTTTAGGGCCGTGAAATGGCTGCTTTACATCCTTTGCCTTCCTAGTAGTTAGGCTATTCCTTCTTTTAACGTCCCTTCCCTTTTACAATATTCAGCCAAGGCCTCCATTCATTCAGTCAATATGCACTGATTAAACACCCGCCATGTGCCAGGACATGCAAAGCTCTGGGGATCGTTCGGTGAATAAAACAAAAGTCCCGTTTTCGTAGAGCTTCCGTTCAAGACACAAAACAATTATTTCCACATGTACAGCCTCTGCAGGGATGCCTCTCAGTGCGTAGCATCGTGTACTGTTATTCCCAACGCAGCTCTCTGATTAGTCTTTCCCCTCACCTGGCCCTCAGATCCATTAACTATAAACCTTTCTCCCAACCTATTACCCGCTTGTGGGTTTGCTATTAACATTCAAAGATGATGAGTACCTGTACTGCCTGGTTACTGTAGTTTACGGAAATGTTACTCCAGAGTATAAACATGCTTTCTCTAATCTAATTGCACCATTTATTTAAAAAACTGACATCATGAAATAATTTAATCTGAGGCACAGAACATACACCATAGCAAGGACCAAGGAAGTAGGTATGGATATCTTAAAGGTGATTATAGCATATTCCTGACATGTGCAAGATAAATAAGACCATGTTGAATGCTCAGGTATTTTTCTGGGCACCACATAAAAGAAATAACCAAGTGAATTTAATGTCCTTCTAAATAGGAAATGTGATTTTGATCCTATTCCAAATTTAAATAATGAACCATCTTGATTCTATTCTAATTTTCCAGCATTATGTAACCAACACGACCAACACAAACCATTGTCCCTGGAATAGTCTTCAAATAGTCTGATTTAGATCTTTTCATTTTCTCTATCTATGTCTTAGAATCCATAGCATGCCTCACTTTCTTTCAAGAAGTTTCGACCATATGCTCCAGCTCACACTACTGTCTCCCTAACTCCTGTTCTTCAAGCAGTTCCACATCTTACACAAAAAGTTCATGTCGACTGGTGATAAAGTGCATTTTTAATTAGGATTGGAAATTTAAGCAGATTTGCGGTTGGGGGAGACCTTCTGGGGAAGAAGAGTCCAGTTTTAATCGTGTTGAGTTTGGGTCCCTGAACAAACACCTGTCACTAAATTATTAGCAAAGATAAGCATGTTTCCATAGTAACAATAATCACAACTACAACCAGTGAAGCTGTGCTCTGCATTCTGTAAAATATGTATAAAAGTTACTTTATACATGCATAATCATAAAGTATACCCTAGGAAAAGCTAATATCTTGTAAAGTCGATAGATACATAACACAGAAAAAGCTCAGTTGAGCTTTACCCAACTCAAAGTTAGCTCGCAAAATAAAAACACCTCTTTAGCAGCGATAGGACTTACAACTTTTAACTTAAAAGAAAATTTCTAGATTAAGAAAAAAATGCCTAGAACCCTTCAATTCAACTTATTCTGCCTCAGGCGTACTTGATAAATTTCTCTGTAGCAAGAAGATGTGATAATATCATTCATGGCCATCTCATTTAGTTGTCTCTTCTGCTATATATCCCTACATTTCTAAAGTCTGTGTTTAAATGGCTCTCTCCATGATTTTTCCACTTTAAGTCTCCCTACAATGGAGAGTGAAATTTCACATGACCCCTTCCCTTCCCATGATTTGTCCAGTGCAGCTTCATCATCTGCATGGCATTTGCATCATGGCTGTGCTGACTAGCCCATACATGACTATGCCAACATTGCTCAGACTTGGGCCAAGACGGTTTCTTTCTTTTTATTTTTAACCTTATACCTTTTTGTCATTTTTAACTTTTGGGTTTTCTTTTTTGAAGGCTAACACGTGCCTCATTTTACAGTTTGCTTCATTTGTGATGCATGTTAGGTTTGATCGAGCAATCGAATCATTACCTCTCCCCCGGGAACTGGCTTTTCAGGCCATTTCGCTATGGACATTCCCTTTGCTGCGATCACATTCCATTATCTCCCCTCCAGGTATGCACAAAGAAGTCACCACCCAGAAAAAGCCTGCCAAAAGTCCTTTAAAAGCCGCTGACTCCTGTCACTGGGTGCTGGAGCCATTTAGGCTCAGCCACCTGGTGTGCAGATGATCGAATAAATTCATAAGCCCTCACCATTCTGGCCTCATGCGTTCCTCCTTCAGTGACCCACCAATGCATCCATCAGTACCGCATCTTCCCCGAACTCTGCACCCGAGCTCTAAAGCTCTAAGTGCAGCCAAGCCCCCCCAAGTGATGCGTCAATGCCGTTTCCTTCCTGGAGACTGTCCTCCTGGGACCCTCCCCATCCTCCTCCAATCAGGCCTGGCAACAGTTGTGCATCAGTTTGGAGAGCAGCCAGGTTTCAAAGCTAAAGCGTGAGACTCAATGACAGGGGGAAAAAGCCTCCTGGGACACATCACCAGCGAGAGCTGAAATTTATCAAGGGGATTGGAAGAGAGGGAAGTTTAATGAAGCTACTCACTGACGGCTGTGATAAAAAAAAAGAGAGAGAGAGAAAGGAAAAGAAAGAAAGAAAGAAAGAAAGAAAGAAAGAAAGAAAGGAAGGAAGGAAGGAAGGAAGGAAGGAAGGAAGGAAGGAAGGAAGGAAGGAAGGAAGGAAGAAATGAGAGAGAGAGAAAGAAGAAAGAAAGAAAGAAAGAAAGAAAGAAAGAAAGAAAGAAAGAAAGAAAGAAAGAAAGAAAGAAAGAGAAAACACACAGAATTTATCCCTAGACCAGTGATGGCGAACCTATGACACACGTGTCACCTCTGACATGCGAACTCATTTTTTTGGGTTGATTTTTCTTTGTGAAATGGCATTTAAATATATAAAATAAATATCAAAAATATGTCTTTGTTTTACTATGGTTGCAAAGATCAAACAATTTCTATATGTGACACGGCACCAGAGTTAAGTTAGGGATTTTCAAAATGCTGACACGCCGAGGTCAAAAGGTTCACCATCACTGCCCTAGGCTCTACAGTAACACTAACATTGAGAGCATTCTGTGTCAAGTACTAAAACTTGAACATTTCAAACATACCTTGATACTGAAATGGAAATATGTCTTAACTCATGCTTTTGATTCACTGTCATCTTTTTTTAAAAAAACATAATGCCACAATGATTTATTGAAGTTGTGGTATATTATTTTTACTGATTTTTAGAGAGAGAGGAAGGGAGAGGAAGAGAGAAACATCAATGATGAGAATCATTGATCAGCTGCCTCCTTCACGCCCCCTATTGGGGATCGAGCCCACAACCACGGCATGTGCACTTGACTGGAATTGAACCGGGGACCTTTAAGTTCGCAGGTCGATGCTCTATCCACTGAGCCAAACCGGCTAGGGTTTCACTGTCAACTTTATGACGCCTCTTATGGTCATGATGCTCTTATGTGCATACTTTTCCTTGGTGTATTTTAGTCAATTCTTTCATTAAGTATAAACACCAAGTTACTTTTTTGAAATGTCTTACAATACTTGAGGAAAATGATTTTTCCTAATTTCACCCCCAGAATTCCTGATGTAATTACTCTCTCCCACTCCTAGACCAAACTTCTGACAGAGGAGGGAGCGCATTTCACTTACGTTCCTGGCCACACACCTAGGTTAATACTTACACAATCTATACTAATAAAAGGGTAATATGCTAATTAGGGTGGACATCCATCCAGATAAAGCCCTGGTGGCTACGAGGCCTGGGGCTCAGGCAGCTGTGGGCTCAGGCCTCACAGCCGCCATGGCCGGAGTGGCAGCAGCAGCGGGGTAATGGGGGTGGCGCATTCTCCTGATTAGCCAGGTCACCTCCCGCAGAGGGAGGCCAGACTGTGGCTTAGGCCCTCTCCCCATGGGCAGGCTGGGCTGAGGGACCCCCACCCCCATGCACAAATTTTCGTGCACCGAGCCTCTGATGAATATATAATTACTAGTAATTTTTGTAGAATTTATTTGTCTGTGAATAG
The DNA here is from genome assembly GCF_963259705.1 of Myotis daubentonii. NCBI lineage: Eukaryota > Metazoa > Chordata > Mammalia > Chiroptera > Vespertilionidae > Myotis > Myotis daubentonii. Next base: position 12,060,660 of record NC_081842.1, on the reverse strand, counting down.
TCAATCAAATGTTTCCCAATATGGAAATTTAGAGAAAACCTTATTTTAAATAGTCCCTTTATTACTAACCAATAATAAAAAAATATGGGTTTGTTGTTTTTTTTTTTTTTAATTCATTATCAATTTAAAAAACATAGCTAAATGTAGGGGTATCTTTAAACTCAAGATCAGAAATCAGTATGAATACTTTCCTCCATGTTTTCAGGTGTAATTAAATAGCACATTTATTTTATTAAAGCAACTAGAAGATTTCCAAGACATTCAGCCAATAATGGAGTTTAAGGAAAAAGAGAAGCATGATATTTATCATAGCATCATTTATACTAGTAATGAAAGAGACCCAAAACTTTACCTTTGGGATATTGATTTTTTAAGCTGGTTATAAAAAAAAACACCCACAACAATAACAACTCAGCACTGGCCAGGTGACTCAATGGGTTGGAGCATCCCCCAGTATACCAAAAGGTTGTGGTTTCAAGCCCCTGTTAGGGCACATGTGGGAGGCAAACAATAGATGTTTCTCTCTCTCTCTAAAAATCAATTTAAAAAACACCAAAAAAAAAAAAATCCTCAGGTGAGGATTTTTTTAAAAAAGAAAAAAAACTCCAAAGGAACCTTTTACCCTGTCCCTCCCTCTCCCTTCTAAGAGATTCAAGAGGGAAAGAACTATTCCAAGAAAGCAAGCTTAGGGAGTTTGCATGAGCAGCCTAATTTGAATTGAGTATGGTGAATGAGAGGACTTGAAATAGGAACCTGTTTACTAGGTGACCCCAGGCAAATTGTTTCTGGGTTGCTTAGCAAATATTTACCTGCCCAGAACCTTTAGCTGTTCCTCAACTGCCTGTGAATCACCCATTCTCACCTTTGAAATCTCGGCCCCTAGCTCCCCTTTTCTCCTTTGTCTAAAGTGACATATATAACCAAATTTATCTCATTGTGTTTGGCATTTTCATGCTTATGTGAATTCCCCATGCCCATGCATTAAAAATTTGATTTTCTCCTTTTAATCTGTCTCTGTTCATTTTATTTTTAGCTCATCTAGAAGAACTTAGAAGGTGGAAGGAAAAGTATTATTTATTTTTAGCCCCACAATAACTATCACCACAACAAAATAAAGGAAATTATCTAAATAACCAGAAATTATCTAAATAACACATTAGTGCCTGGTATAATAATAGTTTGAAATTGTGCTTTCCAAGAATATTTGATTTCATGAATAAAGTGTTATAAAAATGCTAAGTGAAAAAAACTAGGTCATAAAACAGGAAATAAGAATGTTATAATGTTAAAAATAATATAAGCAAAAAATGTGCGCAGAAAAACAGAGACTGCAGAAAGCAGAATGATTTGGGTTTTTCTTTCTGAGCTGTGGTTACATTTTCTAACTTCCTACAATAAACATGCATTACGTTTGCAATCAGAGAGATTTATTTTAACTACACCATTGCATTCTTAGCATGCACTGCAAATGAGATACCCATTGACTTCGCTATTCACTTTTCAATGCATTGCAGAGAAACACTGGAATAATATGATGTCAAATAAACTGAGATTTCTTTTTCATGCCTGTCATCTGGGACCTGCATAGATGAATTCTGTTGTTTTAAGAAAACACTGACAACAGGGCACACCTATAGGGCATAACAGCAAATTTTCAAAGATTGTTAATGTTCAATCTCCAGTAAAAAAAAAGAAAAAGGCAAAATTAAGGATTTAACTAAGTACATCATTCACACTGCCATAATTCTTATGTCAGACAAACGTAAGTTGTTTATAGTCCTAGCAAGAAGATTTACATAATAGCAGGCACAATAATTAAAATGAGAAGATGAAAAAAAAATTAAAACCGGACACAGTAAAAACCACTAAATTTTTCTCTCCAATTTTGATTAAAAAAAAACTTTTTCAACTTTAGAAAGCAAATCACGCTGGAGCCAATTAATAATTGAGGGTTCAATGGAGAACTGGGAAAAGGAGGAAGGAGGTTTAACCACTGGTCTTGGTGGGAGACCTACCTGGAAGAAATCATTTCTATCGGTTTTCCTTATTTAACCAAGTAGGAGGGGCTGCACCTTCTAAGTCCTTCCCCACCCAGATAAGATAAATGTAATTTCTCCCCATTCAACAATCCACCCGGAAACAAATTAGCTCCCATATGAAAAATTTGAAAATAAAAAATTAAGCAAAATCAAGAATCTTTCTGAAAAAAATTAGAGATTCTTACTGCTGCTTAAGTCTGGTTGAAAGCAACAATGGAGACATTTCTTTTAATTTGGCAGCATGGTGTTTTTAAAATAAAATGTTTTCCCATAAGAAGTTATTCCTACTGTAAAAAACTCATAAGGCATAGGTTAAAAACAATCACTCTGTGTGCCTTTTAAGCCTGTTGACTTTTTTCCAATGGACCACTATCTGATGATAGACTTCATAATTCATCCTTTTTATGATAAAAGCTACTCATTCACTTAGGAAAGGAATAGAAAAGGGCTTAAGTAAAATCAAAGTCACCTGTAATTCCACTGATTGGAGACACAGACTAGTAAGATTTCTCTCCCATTCATATTTTCTTTTATATAGTTGAGAATCAGACTCTCTATACTCATTTTGAAGTATGATTAACTTGGAATGAATACTCAAAGGTCCTATGTGGAAGACCACATAAGAAGAGTCTACTGTCTCTCCAAGGATGGCGATTAGCTTTTCCTGATGAAGAAATGTCCGTAGTTCTGGCATTCCTTATGTGTGCATGGCATAGACAATCCTTAAAAACATAGAACATTTAAGAATTTATATCCCTCTGGTGTGCAGAGACCAGGTTCATCAAGCATCACTCCCATGGTGTGCATGTATGTATAACCCCAGCATCTCCCAAGACTTCATATGCAGTTGGATCTACAGAGTGCAGAGATCCATGAAGACTGGAGGAGGCATAGGTACTGACACTGAATTACTGTACAGGGGCATATCATTAAAGTCTACATTCCCATCCCTATTCTTAAAATTAGATGAAATCTTGTGTAACATTCTTGAGTATCGCGCTGCTGTGTCTCAAGAGAACTGTTGTTTAGTATAAATAAAAAAAAACTACTCTGGCCAGAACCAGTTTGGCTCAGTGGATAGAGCGTTGGCCTGGGGACTGAAAGGTCTCAGGTTCGATTCCGGTCAAGGGCATGTACCTGGGTTGCGGACACATCCCCAGTAGGGGACGTGCAGGAGGCAGCTGATAGATGTTTCTCTCTCATCGATGTTTCTAACTCTCTATCTCTCTCCCTTCCTCTCTGTAAAAAATCAATAAAATATATTTTTAAAAAATTAAAAAAAACTTACTCTGGCACAGTATCTGTCAGAATATCTAAATACATGCTTTTCACACTGAAGATAGTTTTAGCTGATCCACACAAAAGCAGCCACCAAAACACAAAGTATGCTCGTCTTAAAATGTTATTAAAACAATGTAATTCAAAATTAAGGTGAATTGAATACCTTCAATTTTTCATCTGACCATAGCTGAATAAGCTTCCTGGTCATTGCTACTTGTATATTTGGAAAGCCTTGAATATATAATGAAATAGAATGACATTTAAGGTAGTAATTCTTTAGCTTCTAATTCTTTTGGTTTAATTTAATCTTTGCCCCCTCCCTCCCACACCCCCATAGATCAGTAGTAATTTGTCTTATGCGATGCACCTTGCCTGTACTGGACAGAGACAAGTGCAGAGGGCACCATTTTCAAGAGTGGATCTATTACACCATGTAGAGTAGTCATTCAAATGCAAAGGGGTTAAAAGCTTCTCAAAGAAAACATCCTCGTTGAGTAGTGATAATGATGTGCTTAAATCCCACATGAGACAATAAAATGTTATTATGATTAAGACAGATCTTATACTGGGGAGGGGAGGAGGGCGGGGTCCAGAGGCACAATCAAAAGCAAAGGGCGAAATGAGAAAGCCACCCTCTCCCACGGGAGATCATTCAGGCCATGGGAAGAAAATGGCAACAGCAACAGCAACCTAATACCCGTTCCCCATCTAAACAAGGAGTGCAAGGTACTGAGGAGCAAGTAAGCCCAGGGCAAACACAGGGATTAGAGAAACACAACCCAGAGCAACATCAGATCTGCATCGGCTAGAAAGATCAGGAAGGTCACATGCCAGACGTAACAGGCATTTTTCTCTAGTCAAGCTTTATTTTGAATTGTAATGTGCTTAATATTTAAGACAATTTTATTTTGTTTTCTAGGTAGCACCTTTCTGAGAATTAACTTCTGTAAAATAACCTTTTTTGTCTAACAGATATATTTGGGTACAGCCAGTGAGGTTAGAGGTTAGCAGCCGTGGGCAAACTACGGCCAGGTTTGAAATGAATAAAACTAAAAAAAAAGACCGTACCCTTTTATGTAATGATGTTTACTTTGAATTTATATTAGTTCACACAAACACTCCATCCAGGCTTTTGTTCCGGCCCTCCGGTCCAGTTCAAGAACCCATTGTGGCCCTCGAGTCAGAAAGTTTGCCCACCCTGGGTTAGAGGATACTTGCGTTAATGCTAAACAGTAATTCCTTGTTCAAGCACAGGTAGTCTATCAGACTGTTGCCTGTTACTACCATAGAGTGGAACACATTATTGGGTGGTAATTTATCCTGTTTCAGAGTCATGGTTGTCTCTTTTATAAACACAACTGTGAGTTTTTTAAAAAAGTGTTATTTACTGCCTCTAAATCAGTCTTTCGTCTATGATTTGATTTTGATTTTGTAAATCAGGTGGATATTTGCTCTGAAACAATCTTGTGTGCATATTGTAAGGGACATTGGATTAAGAATCAAAAGATCTTTGGCATTGGTCCTGCTTCCACCACTAACAAACTGTGTGAGTTACAGTAAGAGATTCAATCCCACTGACTCAGTATTTGTGTCTGTGAAGTGAGATGACTTAGGATGAAGTTTCTCTAAATGGTGGGTAACACTGCTTATCATGATAAAAACAAATATTTTGACAGTTAATCATAGTATTTTCATGAAATCTTCTGACTTCATGTTTATATCTGAAGACATTTTACACATCTTTTGTTCCTTTTTACAGTGTTTTTTCCCTTGAGTTTCAATACCCTCTTGGTATAGAGTGGAGCTTTTCAGAGGTGGGGAGGTGCCTATCTGCCATAACCAGTGGCACTAGTTACAATCTTCATGTGGGTTCCACCTTCCAGTCAATTCTAACATCTCTGAATAGAATTCTGAAGCAGAAAGTCTAAGCAAAACGATATATATTCATCTGAAACCAACAGCAATGCGTCCTGTGTCATACGCCATAATACTCATCCACAGACCAAGTATTCATTCCCAGTAAGATTAGTATCTACAAAAAAATGTATTTGAAACATTTCATAGAATGGGAAAGTGAGAACCAACAGAAACTAATCATTAACAAGGCCTAATTAACAAATTCGTGATTCCTTCCTAACTTGTGCTGAATTATTATGGTCTCTTGGTATAACAGCTAAGATACTGCTTTTCCAACTCTCTTCATCACTTACCCTGTGAGTAAATCCACCAAATCTTACTAATGCCCTTTTTTTTTTCTATGAACATCTCAAATTATACACATGCATCAACAGTAGCCAGTATGCTCTAGTGATGATATTCATATTTGACCAAGTATTACAGAGAGCTCCAGAATCTTCAATAGCTATCCTTTTTTTCTAAATTTCCTGTTGGGACTTTTTATTTTTTTAAATTCCTTTTAGCCCGGCTGGCATGGCTCAGTGGTTGAGAATCAACCTATGAAATAGGTCATGGTTCAATTCCCATTAAGGGCACATGCCCAACTTGTGGGCTGGGTCCCCAGTGGGGAGTGTGCCGAAGGCAGCTGATCACTGATTCTTTCTCATCATTGATGTTTCTATCTCTCTCCCCCTCTCCCTTCCTCTCTGAAATCAATAAAAAATATATTTTTAAAAAATCCTGTTAAGTCATTGGAATGTATATCAATATTTGTCTATATCCTCCAGATGTAGATCTCTATGTTTTTATTTACAACCATCCTACTGGTGAATAAACTTGCAGAAAACATCTCGATGCTAGCCATCAGATCAGAGACTGCTGATTTCCACAACTCCTGGTTACATAAAAATATCAAGGAAGAGACTAATAACCAAGTCAGATTAAATGTGGCAAAAGTATAATACCACACAAAACAACTCAATTTTCTATGGAACTTCCTTTTGACCTTGTGATCCCACTTCTAGGAATATATCCCAAGAAACCAAAAACACCAATCAGAAAGGATATATGCACCCCTATGTTCATAGCAGCACAATTCACCATAGCTAAGATCTGGAAACAGCCTAAGTGCCCATCAGTAGATGAATGGATTAGAAAACTGTGGTACATCTACACGATGGAATACTATGCTGCTGTAAAAAGGAAAGAACTCTTACCATTTGCAAAGGCATGGATGGAACTGGAGAGCATTATGCTAAGTGAAATAAGCCAGTCAATGAAGGAAAAATACAACATGATCTCACTCATTCATGGATAATAGAGACCATTATAAACTTTTGAACAATAATAGATACAGAGGCAGAGCTGCCTCAAACAGATTGTCAAACTGCAGCGGGAAGGCCGGGGAGGGTGGGGGTGCAGGAGGTAGGGGGGTAAGAGATCAACCAAAGGACTTGTATGCATGCATATAAGCATAACCAATGGACATAAGACACCAGGGGATAGGGGAGGCTAGGGGACTGTCTAGGGCGGGGGGAAAAAATGGACACATATGTAACACCCTTTGTAATACTTTAAGCAATAAAAAAAAAACCAACAACAACAACAACAAAAAAACAACTCAATTTTCTAAATGAAAAGTTAAAGTAAAATCTGAGGTCAGTGAGAGAAACACACATTTAAACGGTAGTGATCACACTGTTTCCTCTATTTTGATGTGAGCAGGGGAAAAAATAAAAAATCCCCCAATTCCAATTCTCCAGCTATGGCCAAACAGGAAGAGTAGTCAGCTGTTGTATGAAAGAGATTAAGAAACTAGCCCAGCCAGCATGGCTCAGTGGTTGAGCATTGACCCATGAACCAGGAGATCACAGTTTGATACCGGGTCAGGGCACATGCCAATGATGATTCTCTCTCATCGTTGATGTTTCTATCTCTCTCTCCCCCTCTCCCTTCCTCTCTGAAATCAGTACATTTTTTTTTTCTTTTTAAAGAAACTAGCAAAATGCTGGAGCTTCACATAAGGACTGTTCTTCTGTGAAGTCAATGTCAGGAAACACAAAAGGCCTTAATTCTGCAAGTCTAGATAGTCAGTGTATGTGGGAATCACCTATAGAATTTGTAAAAGTAAGATTCCTGGGCTCCACCACCAGGCACTGTCATTCAGCAGTCCTGGGATCGGTCCAAGAATTCATAATTTTGAAAAACACCCTGGGTAAATTCATTCTGTGCCAGGGAATTCAGAAATATGCCTCCGATACTGTCGGAACACAGGCTACTTTAACAGTCCAAATTATAATCCAATATCGAGTGGCCACATGCCAAACAAGAGTCTGTGTGTTTGAGCTAATCAGAGCATCCTTCTCTTCCATCCCCAAAGATCAGGGCCACGGCTGGCCGGCTCACCTAAGCAGCGGTAGGGGATCACCATGTGGCCGTGGGTCTTGCACTGCTTGCGGCCCCTCTTGCACCAGTTCTGGATGGTCACTGGCTGGTTGGCTTCCACCACATTGGTGATCTGCAGTTCAGGGTAGACCTTGGAGCACACAAAAAGGGTACATGGTTACCTGCGGCAGCGGCTGGGATAAGCAAGCACCTGATCCATCACCACTGTTATTCTAATGTATTCCTTTTTTAAAAAGCTTCAATCTTTATTTTGAGAGTATTATAGATGTCCCTCTTTTTCTCCCCATTGCCCCCGTCCACCTGGTTCCCATCCCATCCCAGGCCTTCACCACCCTATTGTCTGTGACCATAGGTAATGCCTATATCAGGGGTAGGCAAACTTTCTGACTCGAGGGCCACAATGGGTTCTTAAACTGGACCGGAGGGCCAGAACAAAAGCATGGATGGAGTGTTTGTGTGAACTAATATAAATTCAAAGTAAACATCATTACATAAAAGGGTCCAGTCTTTTTTTTTTAGTTTTATTCATTTCAAACTGGCCGGATCTGGAGTAGTTTGCCCACGGCTGGCCTATATGCATATAAGATCTTTGGTTAATCTCTCCTCGCCCCCCACCCCCTACCCCCATACCCCACAACCTTCCCTCTGAGATGCGTCACTCTGTTCCATGTTTCCATGCCTCTGATTCTATTTTATTCATCAGTTTAGTTTGTTCATTAGATTTCTTGTTCATTTATTTTGATTTTAGATTCAATTGTTGATAGATGTGCATTTATTTTCTATCCCCCAACACTCAAGCAGGCGCATGTCCAATCAAGCTTAAGCAATTCAGGGTAAAGAAAAATATGCAAGAGACAAGCACTTAATCATTCCATTCCAAACATTAAGCAATGTGCCTTTTTGTATTTTATAGCACCTACTCAGGCTTAAAATATTATCTTTCCAGAGGAGATAAAAATAGAAATGGGGAGGGGACCCTCTCTAAAGCACGGGGTCATTTTCAATGCAAAGTAAACTGGTGTGAGGACTGTATTCTGTAATGTTTTAAATAAATATTATATAGTAGATTGATGGAGGTATTACCTTCACTGAAATTCAACCCATCCATATCTTACCCATTGGGCAAATATTTTACACACAGGCTATGACACATAGCAAGCTTTCGATATAAAAAGCCTTCTTTTTATTCAAAGTAATTTACATAAGGATAACTTATCAAACAGTTATCTGGGCTATCATTTAGATAAAGACTGAATTTATGGATCTCTTCCATTGATAATTAGCTACAGCCCTTTGCTTTGATTACTGTTCTCAGTACATCATGGTGTTTATTGGGCACTTGGAATGAAATGTAGCATTTGGATCAACCAAGATATATTTGTAAAATATCAAACCACTTTTATTGATTAATAATGAGTAGATATTTGAAAGAAAATATAATCATAAAACTTTCTTTCTAAAATGGATTTCCCCTTGCATAAAGCTTGCATTTCATCAAGATACTGGTTTGCCAGGTAAGTCCAGTGAAGAGAGAAAGAAGCATTAAGAGACTTGAAGGGATTCAAGAAGAGTAGAAGGGGGAAGTCGCTCTCCCCGACAAATGCCTATCACTAGTGAAAGAAGCCAATCTGAAAAGCCCCCCCCCCCCATGTGATTCCAACTCTGACATTCTGGAAAAGGCAAGGGGTCATGAGAGTAAAATATCAGTGGTTGCCAGGGGTGAGGAATAAAAAGGAGCACAGAGGATTTTTAGGGCAGTGAAATTATTCCATATGATACTGTAATGCTGAACACATACATTAGCACAAACTCAGAAAGTACAACCAAGTGTGACCCCCTAATGTAAACTCTGAACTTTGGGTGATGATATGTCAATGTAGGCCATCAGCAATAACAGATGTACCACTCTGGTGGGGAGGCTGGTAATGGGGAAGGCTGTGCATGTGGGGGGCAGCGGGTATGTGGGCAATCTCTTGTACCTTCCTCTCATTTTGTTGTGAACCTAAACTGCTCTAAATAGACTTTAGTCTATTTTAAAAAATTAAAACAGAAAGTCTATTTAAAAAAAAAATAAGGCACCAATCAGTGTAGCATAGGGTAACTTTAGTGTTGAAAACTTATGCTTGAGAACACACACACACACACACACACACACACACACACACAGAAAAACAATGCCAGTAACCTAGCTCCCAAAGGAAAATCTACCTTCCCTTTATTTTACTTTCTACGTAAGTATCTTAGCACAACTACGATGCATGCATTTCAGGCTCAGATAATGCTCCACTCCAAAATGCCACTAAACATTTAATAACCCCGCAGCCTTTTTCTCTATGAGGACAGGTGAAGTGGTTCTTTGCACAGGAATATAACTCTCCCACCACCTTTCCTTGTTTATTATCTCACAAAAGTGCAGCACTCATGACTCATAAACTCTGTGACACGAGAGAATTCGCCCTGAGGGAAAAGACTTTATGTGCCGTAAAGGGTGAGTTACTGCATTTTTCTAAAGGGGTTCCAGCTGCCACTTCACAGACATACTACCCCGCTGAGCATTTTCCCAGGAGCGCCCGGTTTCCCTTAAACCCCGTGGCAGGCAGTCAAGTCACATTTTCTTCTTTCAACTCAAAACCACAGACTATTTGTAGGGTACAAGTTGATAAGGAGGAAAACTGGATCTCTGGTTTGCGTTGCAAACCATCCTCAGTGTCCTGGGGTAAGAGGGGGTGTGACAGAGCAGTCATTCACCCTGGCGCTAATCTTCTAGCAATCGGGCCTCTCACCCAGAGATGACCAGAGCTTCCCGAAGTGACCAGCCAGATACAGAATGTGCTTCCGTTCCCACCACAAAAATCTAGGGCATAGGGGTCATTTCCGGTGTTTCCACTTCTCTCTCCAGAACACCGACAGCGACAACTGGTAACATGTAGATGGAGGAGGTTAGAGAACTTGAACCACGTGGATCCCGTGCCTGCTTCACCTGCAGCCCTGACTCCCCTGTTACTCACAGATAAGAAGTCATTCATTGGGATCTGCCAAAGATAATACAATTGTGCTGTTGTGACATCATGTTTACTTAGAAAGGGGGAGGAACATCAACAATCAAGGTCACAAAATTTCTCCTGGAACGCAGCCAGTCCCAGTTGGTCGAAGTGATTACCACATGGCACAAGCAGCCCCCAACTCAGAAAACAAACAACGGAACAAAAAACATAATGAAAAAATCATGGTCAAGTTTCTGACAAAAATCCCAAGTACTACATACCTAGTGTTTTGTCTTGTTTGTATTAAGCAGCTCCAGTATATGACCAGAGACAAATAAGCACTTAATGTTGAAACAATAGCAGAGCTTATAGTTTTAGGCAAGAGTAAAGATTAAAATAATTAGATACGCAAATGTGCTTGTGGTAGTAAGTCCCTGACTCTTCACCATAATTAATCACAAGCATCAGTTCAATGTTTCATATTTTCTTTGCTGGATCTCAAATCATCACATAGGAAGGAAATAAGGATATGAATCCCTTCAGCTATTTAATTTGCAAAAGACTGACATTTAAGAAAGCCAAAACATGTAGTTATATATACAGAAATATAAAAATATGTCCCCAACAAAACAATTCTCCAACCCCAATTATGAGTAATGATTTCTTTGATTATTAAAAAAACTAGAGGCCCGGTGCACAGGATTTGTGCACTGGGGGACATGGCCTGCAGGGATCGGCCCACTGTGGGAGCGCACTGACCACCGGGGGCAGCTCCTGCATTGAGCGTATGGCCCCTGGTGGTTGACCAGTCTTTCTGGTCATCCCGCCATTCGGTCGCTGGGCTTTTATTGTATAGGATAGACTTTAGATAACCACAAGGCACATTAATAATAACATAAAGCAGCAGCAAATCGAGGCCTGTGTTAGTTCCTTGAAAAGCAAACTGTCCTCAGTTCCAACAAATCTTCCAGAATTACAGCTGCACAAATAGATCCATACAATGTGCTCAAAAAAAATAAAAACACACAAAAAAAGAGATCTCACCTAAGACCCTTACATTACACCACGCTGTGCATACCAAGCCCATTAGGATCCTCCCATGTGGGCAAACCCCCTCCATCCCCTGTACCATAATGTGAATCCCTCTCTCCTCCTTCAGGAATGCTTTCTGGTATTTATCACAGTGTGTCTCACATTTGTGTTAAGTACATAGCTGCACCGCCTTCCCAGTGAAAATGCACTTTCCTGAAGGGTGGAAGGCACAATCTGGCACCCCGTTGCCTCCCTCTGGCACCCCACATTCATTACCTGTGGTTTAAGCTCTCAGAAGGCTGCCAAGCCCCTCTTCCTGTCATGGAGCCCCAACCCCCAGCCCTATGGAGAACTCATTAGTGAGCCGTTGAACTCTGCAGCTCCATCCAGAAGGCTGATTACAGCCAAAGGAAAGCAAACAGTAAATTGCATTCTCTTCCTCAAGAGTTCTAGACTAGCCCTGGCTGGTTTAGCTCGGTGGATAGAGCGTTGGCCTGTGGACTAAGGGGTCCCGGGTTCAATTCCGGTCGGGGGCACATGACTGGGTTGCAGGCTCGATCCCCAGTGGGGGGGGGGGGTGTGCAGGAGGCAGCCAATCAATGATTCTCTCTCACCACTGATGTTTCTATCTCTCTCTCCCTTTCCCATCATCTCTGAAATCAATAAAAAAATTTTTTTTAAAAAAGAGTTCTAGACTATTATATACAGGCTCCAGCTAGATGAGGGGACACCTGACTGGCAGGTAGGCTAAGCCATGGCCGGAGCTGGTGCGTCTCTGAACCGGTGTGTGAAGGGGAACAAGGTACCTGGAAGAATCAGCTGGTCTACCACAGGAGACTAGGAAGATGTGCAGAGAAAGAAGCTAAGATGAGAGAGTCTAGTAGCTGAAACAGAGACAGATAGACAAGACAGAGGATCAGGCAGGGACTGCCTGATTACCTATTAACCCATGGAGGCGTGGTGTGTCCCCTTCATTAGGTCCCCTTTAAACATAAGCCACGTTGGTAGCTTTATTTTGAACAAAACCCTAGAAAAAGGCCTGGCTCAAATGCTGGTTCACTAACACACCCTCCCTGATCCCTTCGATCTCTGTATCCAAAGCATTTTATCCAACCACATTTCCCTGATCACCGACCACTTTCTACCATCTCTGACACTTATGTGTCCTATCAAACTATACACCCCTTATAGGGCAGGACTATGCGATTCATTTGTGTGTTCCCTTCAATAATGGCCAACACTACGATTGCACAGTAAGTGCCTAATCACTATTTAATGAATATTTCTGGTTAAGTTCAGAATGCATCATGGGAGGGAAATTCATTATATATTAATCTCCCACTGGGTACTATCAATGTCTCTCCTAAATAAGATAATATAAATAGGATAATATTAGAGTTAGATTATGAGCTTTTGAGAAAAAACAAGCATCTCCATGTCTTCCAATATTATATTTCCAAGTATGATGTGGCATCTTATTCAAACAGTAGCATCTTATGTAAAAAGCTGCAGATTGATATTAATAATTACACAGCTGAGAAAGAGGCTTAGAAAGAACTAAGAGTCGGTCTCTCACTTAGGCTAAGAGGGCCCATCAGTTGGTCCAGGCACCTGAAAAGCGCCTACTCTTCTGGCCATAGAAACATGCTTCATCCTGGAAAGCTAATGTATCTGAGGCTGCAGTTGGTAGCCTAAAGCGGTTTTGCCCATTACAGAAAAATACCTTAAAACTCGATCACCATCAGAACATTTTCATTCCAAGTTTAAAAAAATCTACGAAGTCCTTTTTCTCTCTTTTTCTATCCAAATTGGAAATATATTAATCTCCAACAAGATGACATTTAAGTTGTTAAATATGCATAGCAAGAAAAAAAATTGATGATATTTAAGAAAACCAAAAACATGTAGCTAGATATGCAGAAATAGAAAACTATTTCTTTAAGACATACGTTGTCAGAGTTCTATAGAAAATTTCCTCTATTTCCAATATTAAGGGCAAATGGGGGAACCCTTATACTAAGGTAGTCCCTTTTGCAAACAAGCCATGTGGAATAAAGAATTAATGACAAAAGTCTTGTTTACACACAACTATATTCCAAAAGACCAAGGATACTTCAAGAACGCAAAATCAAATGTGGCTAGGAAAAGTCTGAAAACAGTTAATGGTCAGGGTCCTGGGAATTGTTGCTAATTCTGAAAATAATTTACTTACAGTTCTTTCTAGTCTTTCCACTTTTGAAATCAATTTTTAAGCATATTCTCAAGGATGTTTCTTTTCTTTTAAATAAAAGTGCAAGCAATTATGTAATATTAATAAAATGACACTAAATATGGAAGAAGTCAATAACATTCATCTTAGTCAATGTACAGCTCTGCAAAAGAGATGAGCTACACATCTGCCAGGGTTCTTGTCCAAAATAATGCTGACCTTGAAGGAGGCAGGAAAAAGCACTGCATTCCAGACGGATCCAGGAGCCAGTGACCAGATTTGATCATTGCTGAAGTGGAGTGATAGGTACATGGGGCATTAGACTGTTCTTGCTAATTTGTATATGTGGCTTGGAATTTTGAATGAAAGAGAATGAAAAGAGTCAAGACAATGTTTATGTACTTTCATGATGCTTAAAATTAAAGTAAAAAACAACAACAAACTATCCCAGCTGAAACAGAGTCAAATTTCTAAATTTACATTACAGGCAGAAAAAAAAGCAGAAACAACCAAGATCCAAATTGTATATACATGATGGCAGTTGGCACGAATGAACATTTACATGAAACAAAATATCAAAAACACTGCAGCGACATGGTATAGAGGTAGTCTAAACAAGGGATCATTTCCTTTGAAAGCTTTTACAGACCGATTTCTTATTCAAAAAAACATATTCAAGAGGAGGATAAAGAAAACATATAATAACTGAGGGTTTACTATGTGCCAGAATCATTGCAAATGTTTCACGTTAGTCATGCCACCCTCTGTCAGTGGGCAATTGCTCTATTTCACAGAAGACAAAACTGATGGAGGTGAGACTTGGTGAAAGTAGGAGCCATTTCTGAGCACTCCAGGAGCCCATTAAGGGTAAGTTTTAAAACAAAACAAACTCTGTGTCTGGATTAAAATGACAAACTTGCTTCTTTAAAATTTTCTGGAATGCAAAGAAAAAGTCCTATCAAACTGTTTTCAATGTAAATTCTTTTCATCGTGAGGGCTACTGGAAACGGAATGACTAATTTAATTGAGAAAGAGAAGTAGAAACCAACCGAAAACATTCTCTGATTACAATGTAATGAGGTGCTGAGAGGCAATGAGCAGCTGATGAAACACAACCGTAATGGTAATAACAGGACGTGTGAGCAGCGCTGTGCTTGCACAAGGAGGGCCTAAAGCCAGGACGGAAAATGCCGCACTCGGGCACTAGCTGATTTCCCAAGAATCTGACCCAAGTTTGTTCCTCACACTGTCTATAAATGTACGTGTACACACACACATTTATACTCAGACTTGGAAAAGATTGTCCAAGAACCTGGTTTAATACCACTCTTATTCCAAAGTGCTGAATGTAAAAGCAAATTGGTGGGGAGAAGGGGTGTCACCAAAATAAATAGGGCAGAACACGAATGTGAAAACACAAACAGATGTGCGCACGCGTAGCCTAGATTCTCATTCCCTGTTAATTTATGCAAATTGTCTTATATTTCTAAGTAAAGTGCCAATTATAAAAGTATAGTATGACTGCAAATCGGTAATAATTGAGTATGCATTTAGGAACGAGATAGATAATAACAAGAAGAAATGTTAAATCGAACAGTAATTTGATTCAATGATTACTGTGTAAAAAAAGAAAATCCAAACTGGTTTTATCTCACTGAGCTCCAGATACTGTGATTTGTGCAATTCCTATTTTTATATAGATCATTAATGCATAAAGTAGATCTGTTCTCACATTAGGTAGCTGAATACCTCAATGCAAAAATTGTTTCACCTAACAGGAATTTTTGAATCTTTCCCAAACCGCAATGCTTATGTGCCTGTACTTCGTCAATTTTAAGCCTACAAAGGTGGATGGTAGACACAGCAAAATCACAATGGCCAAGGGTGCGGCTTCTGCCCTCAGGTGGACAGTGTGCCCTCGAAATTGGTTACATTGAAAGATCGAACGCGTCCTTTGTTTTTTAAATGATTTTAATTTAAATAAGGTTGAGAAACAATTCTTATCTGGGAGTCCCAGATTCGGTTATATATTTTAAGAGTAGAAAGCTGGGCAAAGGAAATGGCTTTGTTCAATTCATCCAATGGGCAGTTTTTGTTTTATTCAGACGCTGGTATGCTTTGTCTGGTGATCCTGTTCATTTATTGACAAAGACAACCGTTCATTTAGAGCAAGAAGGTTAAAGAAACAGAAAACACATATTGTTTGCTGTGGAAAAGAAAACACCTGGGAAAAAAAGAGTGTGCCCATCATCTAATAGAAGGGATGATAAACAAGCCACATTCACGTCTTTCTTTCCCAGCTGGAAATCTCTGCCAGCACTTGAGGCTTAACCTGTTCCAAAGTCCCCCCAGAGAGCTGTTCCCCCGTGTGTTAGCAGAGCCATGGACACCTGCTCCAAGCCCCTACCCTCACCCAAGGGTGCTCTGAAGGTTAGGGATAAGGAGAGTGGCAGAGCCTGTGTTTTAAGTTCTGTCCTTAAAAAAAGAAAGAAAAAGAACAGTGCTGGTGCTCAAACAACTTCTCAATTAATTTGACAATTTTTAACTTGTACGACACACACTTGTCACACCTACACCTGTGTATTCCTATCAAAAAGGGAGGTCTGAGATTGGTGAGGCAGCTCTCTACATTGCTCAGGTGTCAAAGAGCAAAGGCTGGATATGAAGGGAGGTCTGTCGGATAGCAAAGCCCATGTTCCCCTGCACTGCACTTGACCCCAGGGGCTCCCTTGTCACAGCATCTGGTGCACCGTGTGGTGGACAAGGAGGATGCTCTCTCCCATCCCTTTTCTCACTAACACCTTGAGATTTGAATTCCTTTCTCTCCCCAATATAACCTATCCTCATAGTCAGGCTAATGCTTCTAAAAGTGTCTTGACCAGATATAAACAATGTCACAGCTCTTTTTTTTTTCCTTTTTATTAAATGTATTGGGGTGACATTGGTCACTAAGATTATACAGGGCTCAAGTGTACAATTCTATAACACACATCTGCATATTGTATTGTGTGGGCCCACCACCCAAAGTCAAATCTCCCTGTCACCATATATTTGACCCCTTTTACCCTTCACTACTCCCCACCTCCTTCCCCCCCCGGTAACCATCATACTATTGTCTGCGTCTCTGAGTTTTTGTTTATTTGTCTTATTTGTTCATTTGTTGCTTTCAGTTTTATATCCCACATATGAGTGACAGCATATGGTTCTTGACTTTTTCTGACTGACTGTTTCAGGTAGGTACCCCAGAAAAGGGGATGCTGGGTCATATGGTCCCACTATTCTTAACTTTTTGAGGACGTCCACACTGTTTTCTATCGCGGCTGTACCAGCTTACATTCCCAGCAGCAGCGAATGAGGGTTCCTTTCCTTCAGAGCCTCTCCAACACTTGGTATCACTTGTCTCGTTGATAATGGCCATTCTAACGGGTGTGCGGTGGTATCGCAACGTAGTTTGGATGTGCATTTCCCTAACAGCTAGTACGTTGAGCATCTTTTCATAGATCTGTTGGCATTTGTATGTCTTCTTGGGAGAAGTGTCTGTTCAGGTCCTCTGCCCATTTTGTGAGTGTTGTTGCTGAGTGTATGAGTTCTTCATGTATTTTGGATATTAACCCCTTATCGGAGCTCTTTCTTATCTCCAGAATCAGACTGCAAAACCCCAGACTTATAATCAAGACCCTCTGCTTTACAGCCTCATTCCACCTTTTCATTTTCTAAATCCCCTTTTCAACTTATCTACTTGTGTATGTATATAAGCTCTTCATGAGTCAAGAGTGGTGTCTCCCACCATTCAGCGACACGTGACACAAAATACTCTCCTGAACGCACTCAGTAAATATTTGTTAAATTTGCTTGAATTAAATTTGGGAAAAAACAAGATTCCTTAGATGAAGAAACAAAATACATTTCAATTTTTTTCTTTTCTCATCCCAAAGATCTTGGTTTAAATAAAACTGTTTGTTTTTTAGAAAAGGAAAAAATCTCATTTCATTCAAAAGGACAAAAAAAGCTAAAGATTCTCATTTCCCCCCTACCCCCTTAGGTTTTAATATGTTTCAATGGAATATTATCCTAGTTTTATTCTATTTATATTTATAAGACTGCTAGTGCCTTAGACCAATGTTTGGGTACTATAGCAGTTCATTAAGGCAAGTGGCCACTTTAGGCTGTTAAATGATGAATAATTTATATAGTTATTTTCAAGTTGTTTTCATGATGGCAGCACTTTCTGCATCTCGTATAAAACAGAGGAAAGGAGCTATTTTCTATTAAAGGACCCCAGAGGAAAATAATAATTGAGGGAATGTCTGTTGTGGTTCTCTCTTATTGCACACAAACTATCCCAAAACTTAGTGGCTTTAAACGATAAATATTTCTTATAGTACACAATTTAGGTGGGTTAGAAGTCTGGAAGTGGCTTAATTGAGGGATCCGGGCTCTCACAAGGATGCGGTTAAGATCTGGGCCACAGTCACATGAAGCCTTGACTAGGCTACAGGATCTACTTCCAAGTGGTTCGTTCACGTGCCTGTCAAGCTGGTACTGGCTGCTGATAGGAGGCCGTTCCTCACCATATGTACATCTCCCCGGTGCCCTGGGATGTCCTCGGGACAGGCAGCTGGCTCCCGCCCCAGCAAGAGTTATGCAAGGTGGAGGCCATGTGTCTTTTCTGAATTGGCCTCAAAAGTCACACACAACATCATTCTGTAATATCTCATTGATTATACATGTCAGCCCCGCACAGTATGAAAGGAGACTACACGTGGACATGAATACGGGAGGGAGGCAAGGATTGTTGGGAGCCAGCTTGAAAGCTAGCAACTACATAATAATTTACAATTTCTCACAGTTCTTGGGCTGACTGGGCAATTCTTCTTGGCCTGGTGTTGTCAGCCAGAGCATTACAAGGAAGGCTGGGAGGTCCCACCTGGCCCTGCGCAGGTGGCTGGTGCGGGCAGCTGGTTGGGAGCTCAGGTAGGGTTATGGATGGGAGGCTCCATTCTCTTCCATTTGGGCTTCTCCACATGGCTGCCTTTCCAGAGCATGAAAAGAGAAACTTCTAGAACTTTTTAAGGCTTAGACCCAGAACTGAACCAGTGTCACCTCAACTCTATCCTACTGGTTAAAGCAAGTCTCGGTTCAACCAAGAGGGTAGCTGCTGAAGGCATAATTCATCAACAGCCCACGATGGGACCTATTACCACAGCGTCACATGAAGAAAAATCTAGGGCTTGCTTAATACTTTCAGAAAGCATACTTAGTGATTATTTAGTACTAGAGGCCCAGTGCATGAAATTTGTGCACAGGTAGGGTCCCTAGCAGCTGCTGGCCAGGACCTCCCTTTCCCCAGTTGGCCGGCCGGCCCCACCCCCTGGCTGAACTTCCCAGTGGAGGGGACAATTTGCATATTAGGCTTCTATTATGTAGGATATTTAACTGAATATTTAGTCATGTACATGTTTATCACTCTACTATTGAGTGTATATCATAGCACTTACATCTTAAGTAGGTAAGCATAAACTGAGGGCAAATCTGGACGATGGGCCAACATTCCCCAACTCTCACCTAAAAATCTGTTTAGAATTCCATCAATGGGAAAAAACAGTCCCTGCAAAAGGAAACCACAGCTCTGTTTGAGGGGAGGCTCTCTCAGGGCCCATTCTGCTGCAATCCCCAGGCCAACAGGGCCATCCACAAGCACTTTCTAAATGAATGACTACTAGTGTGTGCTGGGTCAGAGCTGTTTCAGATAAAATGCTTTGTTAGGCATGACCTCTAGAAGCAGTTATTTTCAGCGACACCTTGGGTCTGTAATCCCTTTACCCATAGAAACCATAATAAGTCCTACTGTAGCTCCAGTTGCCACAATAAATTACCATACACTGGGTGGCTTAAGCAACAGAAATTTATTTTCTTCTAATCCTGAGGAAAAAGTCTGAGTTCACGGTGGCAGCATGACCAGGTTCCGGTGAGAGTTCTCTTCCTGGCTGGCAGATAGATGGCCACCTTCTCCTGTGTCCTCACATTAGCTCATTGTGTAAGCAGGGAGACAGAAGACAGAGCAAATTCTCTGAAAGTCTGATGTCCCTTCTTATAAGGGCACTAATCCCATCATAAGGGCCCCACCTTCATGACCTCACCTAACCCAAAGGCTCCACCTCCAAATACCACCACATTAGAGGTTAGGGTTTCAATATAAGAACTGGGCGTGGGAGGTGGGGGAGAGGGGTGCACAAGCATTCAGTCCATAGCAGTTTTCAATATATATTTGATAAAGTTACAAAAGAAAGTTCTCAAATGGTGCTGACGATGCTAATATGAAAAAGAAAAATACAAAGACGGGCAAATATCTGAATGATGACTGGGCAGAAGTATAACTTATTACTGGGGAAAAAAAGGGGAGGGAAAACGCAAGGCACCTAGAATTTGGAGGATTTGGAGTAAAATACATTTTAAACAAATATTCGATTTAAACCCTAAGTTTGGAACTGTCTTCTCAATAAAACTTTATATAGGTTTATAACCAAGAACAAAGGTAAAACACTCAATTTTTCTCCCTAATTTTGACCTTGACTCATGATAGCGCAAGAGAATCAGGGGGCCAAATTGATAATATTCATAAAAATAACAGCAAGGAACACAAATTGAAAGGAACATGATGCTGCAAAGATAGACTAGGTAATTCATCAAAATAGTATTTGACACATCATACCAAGTTAAGCATCAACAGATACAATGTGCAGCTTATATGGGCAATCCTTTGAAAAAACAATTTAGCAGTGAGTTACACTGGTTAGCAAAAGGTCAAAATGAGGTCACAGTCATGAGTTCAGTTGGTTTCTTTTGTCCTAGGTCCACAGGCTGCTAACAGCTGCCCCTCTGACTCAGCCAGCTGTCTCTAAAACAAAGGCACTGAATGAGCACGTAGAGAAAAAAATCTACTCATCCCTATTGGGAGGAAAATAATCAGTAAGTGAGTAGCACTATAAATGGTAATAAAATAGTCATGGTATCTGTATATTTTTTAAAAAGGAATGCGCACAATGATAGATGACAGAATAAGTTGAAAATATCTTCATGGTGCAAAAATGCTCATCAGTCTGGAATTCTACATCCGATTAAACCATTGTTCAATAAAAATGAGTTCAAAATGACTACTAGTGAGTGCTGGGTCAGAGCTAAATTTCAGATAAAATGCAACTTCTAGAAATAACTAAGATGACAGACCTCAAAAACAAAAGAGGAATAAAAGTAAATAATATAGGAATAGAGATGCTTTGATGAAAGAATTGGTTGTAAACAATGAATCCAGTTAAAGACAGAACTTATAACTACCTCTTGGGAACTTATGCCAAGAGAACAGATTATAATATTACAACATTGAAAATATGAAGGTAATATAATTTACAAAACCTGTATGAAGAAGAGGTAGAAAATTTGTGCATTTTATCTGTGGCTTCCCTAATACGGAATCAATCAATACTGTCTAAAATAAAACATGAAGTTAAAAAAAAAAAAGAATGAAAGAACATAAACGTTTTCCAACAACGCACATAAAATTCAATCTTATAAACAAAAACTATTCATTATTTCTAATTATAAAAGAAAAATATCAGAAAACTTATAGAGTGGGAAGTGGGAGGAAGACCCTAAAATATCAATAAGGAATGTTCTTCTAGGTAGTTCAGGATGCACATTCAACAAAAAATGTCAAACACTGTTTGAGTAAACATCTATTCCCTCCCCTTCCCCACACACATACTTTCCCCAAAGCTGGTTAAAATAAGGAGGCACCATACATGTCCTCAGCTACCCACTCCCCAACCCATAAAGCTTTTCTAACACACTGTGTGTTTCTAAGCTCACTGTGTTGGACGGGGTCATATTTTTATGTTGCCCCATGCCATCTTCATCCACTTTCTGGCAAGAGCCCCTCTCCCCACACCATGTGGCTCAGGTCTAGCTGTCAAACAGGGCACACACCCATCTGGCCAACACAGGCCAGTCCCAGTACTGATGCCAAAGGTAGATGTGTGACCCAAAGCAGGGCCAACCAGAATCCCTCCGTGGAGTGTTAATGCATATAATGCAGTTGGGAAGCCAAGCGAGGATGAAACCCGCCCAGAGCTCCTGGCTGCCACCTTGCCTGTCCTCCTCGAGAAAACTCATCTCTGCAGGAGGTGAACGAATGTAAGGGTGGAAGGACAAGCAGAGAACAAGAGAGAGCCCGATAGAGAAACCCCAGGCAGCACTGAGGCTCAGGTCTAACATCTGAGGAACCAGCTTCTGGATGTCTTCATTAAAATTCTATAAGCTACCCCCAGCCCAAGATCCTTCCCATCTGCGGTACGAACTATTCTCCATGTGTAAGATGCTGAGTGAGCTTCCAGCATCTGGCAAACATAAGCTGGCGAATCAACCCACTATTTTCCCCTCTTTTCCAAGACTCAGCCCATCACTCATCCACTGGATCCCATTTCTCCCTAGATACCCGAGCCTAGTTTTCTTTTGATGGACAGCCACCCTTCTCAAGTTTGGTTTAAGCTTCCTTTGACTTAAGTTCCTTCCCTTTACAAAACAAAGATACAGCAAAACACCAAGCCTTTCCCCTTTCCTTGAACTGCCCTCAAACTCTTGGTTTCTAGTTTTTTCCTCAAAGAATCCACAGATGTCTTCACTATCTATTTCATGCATTCTTCCTGTCACCTACAGCAACTGGACTTCTATTCCACTGAAATTGCTATCCAAAAGATCAACAACCACTGACCTTGGATTTGCCAAATTAGAAGAATATATTGTTATAAAACACACATATTCTAGAATAGGCAAGTGTCTAGTGCAGCGGTTCTCAACCTGTGGGTCGCGACCCCTTTGGGGGTTGAACAACCCTTTCACAGGGGTCGCCTAAGACCATCGGAAAACACATATTGAATATATAATTACATATTGTTTTTTCAATTAATCACTATGCTTTAATTATGTTCAATTTGTAACAATGAAAATACATCCTGCATATCAGATATTTACATTACAATTCATAACAGTAGCAAAATTACGGTTATGAAGTAGCAACGAAAATAATTTTATGGTTGGAGGTCACCACAACATGAGGAACTGTATAAAGGGTCGCGGCATTAGGAAGGTTGAGAACCACTGGTCTAGTGAATGGGGAGTAAAATGCCTGGGACTCCACGTATTTTAAACTGAATTAATAAGGAAGGAGCACCCTGAACAAAAACAACAAGGAGACGAGGAGGAATTGCACAAGGGATAGAGACCCTGATGGATGAAGACCTCTTAACTTATCAAAGTTGAGTCAACAAAGCAAAGTGCGGACAGAACAGTGCTTTCTGTAAGTTTCCCTTTTTAATAAAAAAAATAAAAAAATAAAAATGCATATTCTCTTTTGCAAGAAGGATGAATCAAAGAATGAAAATGTTAATCAATAGAAGATGGGTGGCAAATGATGTTTCTGAGCATAACTTTTTTACAGTTTCAATGTTTTAACACTGTAAACATTTTCTTTTTTCAGAGTAAAATGAATAAGGAGGGAAAAACTGAACACAAGCAGAAATAAAGGAACTAAAATATATCAAGTTGGTAATATAAATAAACGTAAGTCTAGTCACTTTTACACACAATAGTTTGAGCGCCTGTACTGAGATACGCTAAAGGTAAAAGGATGTACCGAGATATCTTACATTTTACACAGTTGGTTTATTAGTGGCCGGAGTATGATATTCTTTTTAAAAACATTTACGCATATGGGAGAGTAAATCATCAGGAACAAAGATTTTCCACTGCGAGAGCTAAAATACCAATATTTAATGTCAAAACCAGTAAAGGCAGGTGGTGCAGGGTGGCCGCCGGTGGGACTCACCTCCTGGCAGTACTGCAGGATGCCCTCCTTGGTGCCAATGCAGGTCTTGGTCCCCGATGGATCCGACTCCCACTTCCCATTCTGCACATTCATGTGCATGTTCAGTTTGCCGCAAAACATGGCGACCTGGGGTTCCGCGAGCAGGCCGGCATTGCCATCAGTGGGCACCTGGAAAAATAGGTTTGGGTTAGTTATGGCAATCCACAGTTCTGGGGGTGAGACGCCGGGGAACGCGGGACTAGGCAACGAAAGCAAGAATAGTTCTATTCTTGCCAATTCTCCATTGTGAATTAGCCCCGCCTTCAGCATTCCTTGAAGTTAATTATGATGCATGCTACATACATCTCCAACCTCCTGTAATACAGTGCTTTTTTTTTTCTTTTACAGTAAGTGGAGAAATTAGTAATACTGAGAGGAAAGTAGTCATTGAAAAGTTTACATATTTGTTTCTACATTTTCCCCTGGCAGATCTCGTGGTGCCTCCTGCAAGGTTCTGACAATAAAATAAGATTTTTTTCTGAAATAAATACACCCACTCTAGAGGGAACCATAGTCTCACCACGACCTCCACCTGGCTCACACAAAGAATAATGTCAAGGCCTGCGGGTCACACTGTCTCAGCTTCTAGAGCTGAAGGCACAATGGTAGTGTGCACTATTAGTTAGCAAATTTTTTTTAAAAGTATCTGTTTATTATTGATTTCAGAGAGGGAGAGATAGGAACGTCAATGATCAGAGAGAATAATTGACTGGCTGCCTCCTGCACACCTCATACTGGGGATCAAGCCCAGAACCCGGGCATGTGCCCTGACCAGGAATTGAACAGTGACCTCCTGGTTCATAAGTTGACATTCAAGCACCGAGCCATGCTGGCCACATGCCATTATAATTTTTTGAACAGAAAAACTACTGTGGTTTTTTTTTTTTTTTTTTTTTTTTTTTACCATACCCAAATGTGACTGAGTATGTTGGCCCTTTGCCCGTTTTTTGCCCCCTGCGACATTTCCTTGTTAACACTGCCTCAGCTCTTGAGTATGTTAAGGATGCTGGTCCCATCCTCCCAAGCACAGTGCAAGCAGGCACAGGTCTTCCTCAGAGCCCAGCACAGTGCCCACCAGCTGTGCAGTGAGCTCTGACGGGCCTCAGGCATTCTTACCACAGGCAGGCTAGCATTTCAGGAAAAGAACTCTGAAAAGGTGCCCTTCTGTATTTCCAAGCCTTCTGCCCACAGGTATTCCCTTCATGTAAATATTTTTAAAAGGGAAAAGGGAAGTAATAAAAAGTATCTGTACTACCTCACTTCATAGGTTCTGGTATCTTAAAAGGAAAAACAATCAGCCAGAGATGAAAATTAACCCCCCAGGAGCGAAAGTGCTCTTCCAAACCAAGGAATCACAAGGCACGTTTAGGAAAATAATTCCTCCCTTGTTAACGCCAGCTGCTGAGGACATGTGTGACATCCACGGGAGGAAGGGGTGACTTCCAACAAAAGCCGTTCCGTGGTAAAGAGCTGGGTGATCCTACAATAACTTGTATCACTTCTAAAAACTGTTCTAAAAACACCCCATAAAATAGCACTGAGAGATTTCAGTTAAAAAAACACCACACCACACCACACACACACACACACACACACACACACACACACACACACAACCAACACAAAATAACAGAAACGGCTTCCTGACATTTCTTCCCACAGAAATGTAAAAATAGATCACACATCTGTCCGCGCTGGTCATCGGCATATTTTTTTGTGTGAAACCGCAACAGAGGATTTACTTCCTTTAAAAGAATCTGGCCCTGAACCCAGCTGAGACTCAGCCCCGACCAGCGTGCAAAAACTCTGGGCAAAATCTCTAAAACCACATTCCAGGTAACATTTTCTCCATTTCTATTCCACTTTGTGAATCATATTCGATTAACAAAACTTTGCCCCTCCATTGCCAGATGGAACTATCAGTGAGGCCACAGTATCAGATTGTTAGCAGGAATCTCTGGGACCCCTCAAGTTCCCAACTTGGGTCTCTTGACAACTACAATTCCCAAGCCAGAAACGGAGAGGTCCTTCTCCAATGGGTGCAAAGAAGCAGCTTGGGCAGAATGCTCTATACACTGACGTTTCAACAGCTTTCCTGAGGGAGTGAGAGGGAACCCAATGCCTTGATCCTAAAAATCAGAATACGAATTTTGTCAGAAAATGTTTTAAATATTTTTTTTATTTGATTTCAGAGAGGAAGGGAGAGGGAGAGAAAGAAACATCAATGATGAGAGAGAATCATTGATCGGCTGCCTCCTGCACACCTCACACTGGGGATGGAGCCTGCAACCCGGGCATGTGCCCTGAGCTGGAATTGAACTGTGACCTCCTGGTTCATGGGTTGACACTCAACCACTGAGCCATGCTGGGTGGGCCAAATTTTGTCAATTTTATTGACATAAGTAGTAAGATATTACAAGAAAGTCAGATAACAATCAGATACCAACAGGTAAGGCCCTAAATTAGATGCTACGGAGGATATGAAATATATTTATAATATATATAAATATGTAAAATTGATTTATTTGTATATAAACTATGAGACTTACCCTTCAGGGATTTATAATCCAGTAATGGAATCATCACTGGATTCCCCCTGGAGATTTTATTCTGCTCAAACTATTCCTGTCCCAAAGATTTCCAATGTTAGCAGAATCTTGGAACCTTACCTCTAACTAAACAGAGCACAATGATCTTTTATGACAACTGGCAATTATTTTGTTGAATGAATCCCCCTCTCGACCTCAGATTCTCCACAATCTGTTCCCTATAGTTCCTACCTCCTTGTCAATACAAATGCTCTTCATTCCATAGCCGCCCCTCAGGAACACGGGAGAGCAATTGGCAATTGGTGGTGGCCAGCCTCCAAGGAGGCCCCAGTGAGGCCTGCCGCCTGGTATTCACATTGTCAATGCCATCCCATAATGTATCAGGGTTTGTCTGTGAAACAAATAGAATCTAGCAAAAATGAGGTGTGTCTTCCGAGGCAAAGTCATATAGGGCACCTTGCTTCTTCCTCGCTCTCTGGGTCACCCGCTGCGGGGGTGAGCTGCCATGCTGGGAGGACACGGAAGCAGCCCCGTGGAGAGGCCCATGTGCTGGGAACCAAGGTCTCCAGTCCACAGCAAAGTGAGGGAGCTTGGAAATCTCCCACAGTCTCAGGCAAGCCCTCTCATGACTGCAAAGATGGCTGACACTTCTGAAAACTCAAGAAGGACCGGGAGGGAGAGCCACCTGGAACATAGTCCCAAGTTCCTGATAATAAATGGTGTCTTAATCCATTAAGTCTGAGGTAACATATGAGCACAGAAATAAGACCTCATATGCTCCCCCTTTCTCCAGCTCCATGATACATCCACAAATAGCCTTTGATCTCCTCTTTTTTAAAAAATATATTTTATTGATTTTTTACAGAGAGAAAGGGAGAGGGATAGAGAGTTAGAAACATCGATGAGAGAGAAACATCGATCAGCTGCCTCCCCCACACTCCCCACTGGGGATGTGCCTGCAACTAAGGTACATGCCCTTGACCAGAATCGAACCTGGGACCCTTGAGTCCGCAGGCCGATGCTCTATCCACTGAGCCAAACTGGTTAGGGCTCCTCTTGAAAAGAAAAAAATCAAACTTGCCTCATTCTATTTAATCTCTGGAGCAAGAGGTCAGCCATTTTTTTTCCAAAAAAGGACCAGATAGTAAATATTTTAGGTTTTGTGAGCCATACAGTCTCTGTTGTGACCATGCAAAAGCAGCCTCAGAGCATATGCAAAATGAGCGTGACTGTTTTACAATCGAATGTTATTTACAAAACAGGCCATAGGCCAGCTGTGGCCAGTGGGCCACAATTTGTTAATCCCTGCTCCAGAGGAACCTCCTTCCATTTTCTTTCAATTAAATCAGCTGCTGACTTAAATAAACACTCATTGTTACCACTTTCTAACCTGCTTCATAAACCCCCTATAATCTGGTTTACATTCCCACCATTTAAACAGCTTTCTCCAAGGTTTACACATGACTTCCTGTCTGAGAAACCAAACAGGGTCTTTCTTCAGGACCTGTCACTTTTCAACTTCTTTGCCGTAAACGAATTCTTCCTTGGATGTCTGTTCCCTTGGCTTCTGACCGAAAGAAATATCCTGGCTCTTGTTACTTGGCTCTGATGATCTCATCACTAACTTGCAGTCCTCCAATTCACAGCCTAGACAAGTCCTAAAGATCGGGCCATCGCTTCTCTTTTACCTATTTTAATGAAAAAGTCTTGGTGATCTCATTCTTTAACTTCTCGCTGCAGAGAGGCAACCCTGATATATCAACAACAACAAAAATGGCAGCAGCCAATACTTCTTTCTTCATTCATTTCGTCTGAGTAGACAACACATGCTAGACATTGATATACTTTTGAGAACAAAGCAATAAACCATGCCAAGTCCTCTACCTGACAACAGGGATGACCAGCCATTCCAGTTTGCCCAGGACTGAAAACTTGCCAAGAGATGAGACTTTCCATACTAAAAGTCCCTGGCAAGCTGGGACAACTGGTCACCCTACCTGACAAACACATCATTTTTCCTACTTTGACTTCTAACTTCTTTCCATTCTCTACTTTGTTATCCTTCCCTCTTCTTGACTTTGCAGTTATTTTAATGCCATCTGTTTGCATGTCTGTACTAGTATATGCTAACTACCAAATGGTAATCCTTTTCATATCTCTTCAAACGAACGGATTACAGCCTTATCATACTGTAACCGCACAGAAACTCCATTTCTTTACCCTGACCCTTTCTCCTTCCTGTCCCTCCACTCCCTTCTTAATCATTAAGTCCTTAGGACATCAGATTCTGGTCAGTATCAAACTGTCTTAAGAACAAAGTCTCAGGTCTGTTGACCACAAAAGCTAAGTTTTGGTCAAACTGAACATAACAGCTTAACTTCAGCTGTGTTTCAGCCCCAAGCCCATGAAAGGGAAAGGACCCTAGGGACCACACCTTCATGAAACCAGAGAACAATGCCATGGCTGACATCAGGACCTGACACAAACATCAACTACTCTCTGCCCGGGCCCCAACCAATCAAGAGCCCAAGACCCCAATCCTTTAGCCACCACGGTTAATGCTTTTCTCCCTATATAACCCACCCCCTGGAAGCCACTGGGGAGCCAGGTCTTTGCGCAGTAGGTTATCTGTGACTCAGGGGTTGGTGTCATTCCCTCAACTAATAAATGTATCCTTTCTTTGCTGCAGAATCCTGTTTGCATTTAACTGGGCCGTGATGTTCACAGGTGAATGGACCCTTTCAGTCCGGTAACAATATTACTAAAGAACATCTTTAACTGCCTCAAGCTCTTCATTTTTACCAATGAGAGTTCAAACCCAAACATAGATGCATCAGTTCCTTTAGGGTTTTCAACCAGCTATCTAATATTAACCATAAAAAATAAATGTATAGAGGGTGATCATTATCATGCCCGATTTCCTTAAAGTGGAGATTATTTAATAGTTCAAACTTTGATTCCTCAATAATTAGAGCAAGTTATTATACTAGAAATTGAAAAATGTGTCATATGTATACATTACACTTAACATGACAAAGGCCCTTCATAAATAAATACTTAAATCACAAAAAACATGATTATCAGGCAAAAATTCCTTCCCAAACCAACACCATGTGCATACAATCAGATCAGACCAATTTTCTGCGAGATAACAAACTGAACCGGAAGCTTTTCTATTCTTACTGAAGGCCACCTGTAAAGATGTCCATGTTTTAAGTAACATAACCCAGTTGTGTTATTGGCTCCGTTAATTAAAAGAAAACAAATAGTCCACCGGCTTCTCAGCTAAGCCAGTTAAGAAACAAAGCCAAGATTCTAGGAGTAGTCCACTCCTTGGCATTGAGCCAGAAGGAAACCATTACCAGCCCAGGTGATCATATAGGAAATAATACTTAGCCATCCAAGGGCCCAAGAGGTTTAATCAAATCCCTTTTAATCATCCCGAATGATTCCTCAAAGAAATGGCTTAAATGTCACACACAGGGCCCTATTTGGGAGCTGTTAATATGGACACTCCTAAAACTAAAATCTTTGGGTCCTAGTTTACGTTACTTGCTGCCGGTGAAAATACATTCTCTGTCAAAGTCATCTTAAAGATAATTATTCCTAACTTTTAAAAAGCATTTCCCTTTTCGGTTGAGAAGAAATACAAAAGCTCTAGTAGATGGGAACTATAACCCCTTAAATAACTATTACAAGTTAATTTTGTTTTGATCTTAACACTATCTAAGGTAATGTAAGGTTACTTTGCAGAAATCTGAGACACCACCTAAAAGATTGGAACCCTGGTCGAACCGGCCAGTCATGGTCTATGCATTTCTGAGACCAAAGATGAAGATAATTCTTGTAACATTGGATGACTTTGCACTGACATCATGAGACCAGAGATGCTTTCCCATGGGAAAACAGTGTTCTGAGACAATGAATAAAATAACGGGCTCGAACAATGGAGTGTTCACACATCGCCTCAGAACCAAGGGGCTATTTACAGAATGTTCTGAACTACAGAGATGTAAATATTGCACCCAAAAATGCTGCAAAGCTTTTAAAAATAGTCCTCTGCTACCAGAAAAATATTTTAAGGTCACAATACATAAATAGAGTAAGTACAGAAGTGAAATGGACTTGCCAAAGCAAGTTAGGCTAAAAAAGGGCTTTAAAGAGGCTCAAGGGGAAAGGAAAATAACATACAGACCAAATCTAGGCCAATCTGCAGAGATGAACTAGGAAACCTACAGATGAAATTGCTGTAATTTACAAGTGCAACACCAGCTTCTCCTGCTGTCTTTCAAACTGGGTGTTCCCTTTCCCCAAAAAGTTTCTCTTTATTATCATCAAGGAGATCAAAATTCCTTATAGAGCAGGCTTGGCCGCATTCCTCCCCGCACAGGCCCAACTAAAAGGGAAAGGGAACAAGGAGCTCTCTGTTTCCCTGGCTGAAAAGTCTCCCTTTGCAAGGACAGGCGCAGATCCATAGCTTACTTGCACCCGTGGATTTATGTGATTTTAAGGTTTGTAGCTAATGAAAACCACCTGGTTTCTGCATTTCAACAGACTTCTCACTGGTCTGAATAGCTGGCCTCATAGAACAGGGACTTTGGTCCTTTTTAATCAGTTCACAATTTCCCCGGATCGGATGCTTGTATAGCATCTCTTTAAAAAACACAGTGATGCTATTTCTATCACATCTGCGGTTTCCTCCAATAAAGACAGGTTTGCCCTAACCTGGGCATGATGCAATGATAGCCCACAAAAATGCTGTTCAACTTCATTTGAAAGCAACTTTTCCATTTTCCACGTAATGAACTGATTTGAGAGTGAACACTTTTCAAGAGGGACGCAAGTAAGCATCACATAATGCTTAACATAAACAAATGTTCATTCTGTAAAGAAAAAGACTCTGTACAGTTTTCCTGTTAGTGCCAAAAAACACACCAAAAACACACACCAAAAACAAATCTTAAGCAGAATAAGAACATCTGCCATTGCCCATTTTATCTCAGAGGAGAGCTCACATTAAAATTAGAATCACAGGACTGGAAGAATCTGTAACATCATCCATCCCAAGTTTGGGAAGGAAAAGGCTCTGGGAAGGACCTGGCCAAGGCCACACAGTTATGAAGAGGCCGAGGGTGGAGTTGGACCTCTGTCAAGGGTGTTATCGACGTGACTAGGCTAACTCTGAAATTAACAAAAAATTGCAATTTTCCAAAGTTTTGCCCGTGTGTGTGTGTGTGTGTGTGTGTGTGTGTTTGTGGTGAGGAAGGATGAAGAAGCTAGTCAAAGCGTACAGAAAAATTAAATGTAGTTACTGAAACTATACACAGTTTTAATTTACTTCTGTGCAGTTGGCCAAGTTCCTCACATCCACTATTTGCTGCATGATTATTTCAGAGCTCAAATTGCAGGCTAAAAAGATTTGCCACAAAAGTGAGTAAAGAGAGGAAAAAAAATTCCTTTCAGAGAACAAATCCACATATTTCACTCCTCGAAATTTGCCACTGTTGACCTGGCTTCAAATGACAAATTCTCGCTCCTTGATGAATAGTTGGCCTCTGCTGATATTGATAAAAGTTAATTCTTAGCCCTAGCTTGTTTGGCTCAGTGGATAGAGCCTGCGAACTGAAGGGTCTTGGGTTCGATTCAGGTCAAGGGCACATGCCCGGGTTGTGAGCTTGATCCCCAGTAGGAGGGCATGAAGGAGGCAGCCAATCAATGATTCTCATCATTGATGTCTACCTCTCTCTCCCTCTCCCAATCTGAAATCAATAAAAATATCTTTTTTAAAAAGTTAATTCTTACATGGGGACCCACACATCGAGGCTTCCCCAGTGGCCTGGCTCACATCACAAATCTCAACCTAAGTCAGCTTGCCCTTACAGGAAAAACCTGTCAAGGAAACCCAACACACACCAATCACAATTCTCAAATTCAGCGCTGCCTAATTCACCTTACCCTAGAGAACAGGACCTGCTAGCCTCGTGATACAACCCCTGACCTCTTAGCCAATCATACCACTTTCCTCCTTGCCTCTCCCAATGTTCTATAAATCTTGCTCTTGTCCCAAATCCCTGGGAATAATACTCTATTGCTGTGAGGCACTGTACGTCCCCAACCCAGGGATGGCTTCCCCCTGAATAACAAAGTCATTATTAAATTGTTTTAGTTTTGTCATTTGATAATATCAAGCATTTCTTTCTTCTCAAAGGTGGGTTTTCTAAAGACCCCAAACTCCTTCCATCTCATAACAAAGCTGGTAAACAATGCTTGCTGCTGATGCCCAGTAGGAAATGAAGAGTTCTTTCAATAGAAGCCCTTGTTATTCAACATCCATGAAATTAGTTACCTACTAGGGGCCCAGTGCATGAATTTGTGCACCTTGAAAGGAACTGTGGGCCACTAGGCTGTGGTGGGCACAAGGGCAGATCTTGGCCCATCCTCCGCACCCCCACCCAGCCCCTTCTGCCATGGTCCTGGTTCCCCTATCTGCTGGCAGCCCTGCTCCCATCACTGCCGCTGCCGCCGCTCCCACACTCTGATGGCACTGGCCCCACTCGCACTGCTGGAGCGGAGCCATTGGGGCTGGTGCTATCAGCAGGTGTGAGTGGCAGCTGATGCCCCTATTGCCCCTCAGGAGCAGGGGGAGGTGGAGAAGCCCTCAAGGCTGATCGGGGCCAGCGGCCACAGTTCGCACCCACTGATGGCAATGAGCGATTGGGACCACGTCTGGCGTAGGCAGAGGGTGTGAGCCACGTCTCCAGCACTGGCTGCAGGTGCGAGCAGGGCCGGCACCAGCAGTGGGTACAGGATCACCCATCAGGAGCAGGGGGAGGTGGAGAAGCCCTGAGGGGCGATTTGGGCCAGCGCTGGGTGCCAGCAGCGGGTGTGAGCGGGGCTGGCACTGGAAGCAGGTGCAAGCACTGGGCGGGACCGCAGCATGCGGGAGCAAAGAATTTTTAGTAACTACCAGAGGATTGCCCCCATGACAGCAACTGGCACCCCTCCTTGGTCTGGCACACCGGGTCACCTGCTCCACCATCCCACCACGGCCAACACCCGCCATGTTCTGCGCTCTGCCACCTGCTGCCAATGCCACCATGTTCTGTGCACACCCTCTGGTGGTCAGCACACGTCATAGCAACCAGTTGTTTGGTTGTTCCACTGTTTGGCCTATTTGCATATTAGCCTTTTATTATATGGGATATGTGGACTATCCCATGTAAAATGGGCCTAATGTGCTCTTATGCTGGTAACAGTCTTTCATCATCACTGATGTAGAAATGGCTTATTTGTTTCATTATAAGTTTTACTAGCATGTTTCATATAACCACCATACAAAAACATACAATAGCATCATCTTTATGCTATTTTGTTTTTCTCAATGTTGCTATATCTCTTCAGCCTTGACCTTGTGAACACAAAATCAGGAAAAGAATTAAGGGTAAAAATCGAAATGTCTCCCTAGGCTTTTCCCTTCATTATCTCATTTGACTCTCAGAAGAACCAAGATAAATCATCTCCACGTCTACTTAGATAATTAGAGAGGCTCAAAACCTGTCTGGCTGTTACTCCAAAGCACACGCTTGCTTTTTTCATAATAGGCCAATTGGCATTCCAGCTACTGGTTCTCATGCCTTTTATTTTTAAATCTGGAATATTATTTTCAAATTACTTTTCCCCTATCATAGCAGTATTTTACAGCTCTTTGTCACTAGTTTTTAAAAAATATTTTTTAGAGCAAGTAAAAGGAGAAGCAAATTCACAGTTTGAATGCTTAACCTGCATTTCTTGAATTTAAATCACTAGATGTTAACATCTAGTAACTTTTGATGACTTCCTCTTTAAGAAATCTCCCCTGAAATGCAAATGCAAAACTTCTAAATGGGTTTTTTCCTTAAATCAGAAGCAGCCAACTGAATGTGCAAGAGTAGGGTCTGGAGTTCCCAACATTCCCATGGTTAATGCACATTCATTTCCTGTTAGCTTATTTAATCTGTACTTTCCAGTTTTTCAACAGTAAGCATATACCTACATATGTATGTCCCTGTATATTTGCCTATTATAGAACTGCCAGTACAGCATGCAGCAGTGCTAATAGTAGTAATCAACACAAACACACACACACACACACACACACACACACACACACACACACACAGAGTTTACTGGTATATCAATTAGAGCAAATCTCAAATGACACTGCTTTTGCTAAAATCTCATTCTAGAGTTATTGCATGTTGCTAACAAGCTGGAGGACTTGGAAATTGAGCTCCTCAGAGATGTTGGTTTGAATCGCATTTGTCTCTAAAGAAATTTGATGGTAACAAGTGAACCATTTTCCAGTGTAATTTACATAAGTTCTGACAGCTCGGGCAGATTAGCATGCAGCACATAATGCAACACAGAAAATTCAAATTCTATTCCTCCTCTCCATTTTAGATACAAGAGATATTGTATATATGTTCAATTTCTGAAGTTCTATTATTTTCTATCCAAGCTCAACCAAGATCGGCTGACCCACAGGCCTGTGAGCTATAATAAATGTTTATTATTTTAAGCCACTGAATTTTGGGGTGGGTTGTGGCTTTGCAGCATTATTATAGGAAATAAACTAATACAGGCATGCATTTGATAGGCAAAACTAATACTAAGTAATAGTATCAGGGATGAAAATTAGTTCAGAAGGTAGAAAGTTTCACATTGAGTTTTTACTAGTATAGTATACACAAGACCCCGTATTTTGCTTAAAACAATTTTTTGAAGTAGTACAAGACAGGAAAGGCACAACTGGGTAGCAGTTCTATAAGAAAAAGTTCCAAAAGTTTTAAGAAATGAAAAAAAGCAAAAAACAACTAATGCACCCTTATGCTTTACAAATAAGGGGGTCCTAGAAGATCATCAGAAATGTTGGTATGTCAAATCCCATCTAGAAGGATGTAGTATTCACATTTTTAGATAAACACTAAAAAATCGCACAAATGTTACCTTGGAAAGAAACAAAAGAGTATCAGGACAAATTTTATCAAATTTTAACTTTTTGGGGGGAGGATTGGAAACCGGAATTTATTTCCTCACTGTTCTGGAGGATAGAAGTTCAAGTTCAAGGTGTCAACAGGGTTGGGTTCTTCTAAGGGCTTTTCGCCTTGGTTAGTAAATCTCCATCTTTTTTCAAATTTTACTAAATTTTACAGAAAAGAGGATAGACCTAGCTGGTTTTGCTCAGTGAATAAGAGTGTCGGCCTGAGGACTGCAGGGTCCGGATTCGACTCTGGTCAAGGGCACGTACCTCAGCTGCAGGTTTGATCCCCAGCCCCAGTGGGTCCAGGCTGGTGCGGGAGGCAACCAATTGATGAGGGTCTCTCTCTCTGTCTCTCCCCCGCCCTTCCATTCTCTTTAAAAATCAATGGAAAAATGTCCTTGGATGAATACTAACAAAACAAAAACAAAAAAAGGAAAAAATAAGGGTCGAAGACAACATCTGGAGCTTTTTTTTTTTTTTTTTTTTAAATATATTTTACTGATTTTTTACAGAGAGGAAGGGAGAGGGATAGAGAGTTTGAAACATCGATGAGAAACATCGATCAGCTGCCTCCTGCACACCTCGCACTGGGGATGTGCCTGCAACCAAGGTACATGCCCCTGACCGGAATCGAACCCGGGACCCCTCAGTCCGCAGGCCGACGCTCTATCCTCTGAGCCAAACCGATCAGGGCTGAAGGAAGAGCTTTAAATATGAAGGACAGTGATGGGGGGTGGTTGTGAAGGAACCTCATGAGGTGCTGAGTCTCACCAAAGATCCACTTCAATACATGGACACCCATCCAGCAGGGTGTCAGAACTGGCCCCTCAGTTCGGTGGGAAGTGTGATGAGGTTAACAGCTTTCCAAAGTGTTCAAGCAGAAGGACTTTGTGCTCAAATAAAATTTTATGGGAAACCCTCACACCTCGGTCCTCTTCCCGTCAGAGCATGGATTGCAGCCCTGCAGCCTGTGAAGCACTGGCCTCCTGAATATTGATTTTCCTGTCTTTTCTATTGTTAGCCTATGGGCCTTATTCCCATCCACACTTAAAAATCTGTGCTCCCTTTTGCATTTTTGCAGAGCTCTGCATGCTTACAAGCTCTCCTTCCTGACATAGCTCAAGAAAATGATTACACTGCTGAGTACCCTGAACCTGGACTGTCAAAATAGGGTGAGCATTAGCCACGTGTAGCTTCTAAGCACTTGAAATCTAGCTATTTCACGTGAAGAACTGAATTTTCGTTTGAGTTCAAGGTAATGAATGTAAATTTAAGAACCAATTATTCAATCCTATCATTGAAAAACTTTGCATTACGTTTGAAACAACTTGGACAAACAAATCACCCTTTTTTGACAGTAATTTTATGAACTCTACAACATCAAATTTTTCTAGTAAAAATGTAGTGTCATAATTGAGATTGTGGTTAGTATGAAAAGCTATGTTGTAAGATACCTTATTAATAAATTTTATATGCTGGAATGATTATCATTGGATTAAATAAAATATATCAAATTAGTTCTAACTTTTATTGTGACTTTTTTCAATGTGGCTCCTAGAACAATTTTAATTACATATGTGGCCCTACTTTATATTTCTATTGAATAGTGCTGCCCTAAACGTGGCACACAGAAGCCAGTACAAAACTGACAACACAATAATAAATTATGTTCATGTCAACATATTACCCATTTGTGTTTTATTAATCTTATTGTACACGTGTGTCACTATCTCTTATTCTTTTTTTAATAAACCCTGGAAAGTCAGGACTTTAGTTGGTTCAACAAATCAGCACATTTATATCCAGAAACAGGATAAATATTTGATATTTAATGTATTATATGAGGCAGGGATCAGATAAGAAAATGGCTCCACTGTGGCACCTCAGCCATAATCTCTTGGTTTTATCTCCTAGATTCTAGAATCTAGAACTAAAAACAAAGAGGGGAATAAGACGATACTCCAGACACAGACATTGCAGCTTTGAAGGGGATGGCAATCGACTGTCGCCATCTCTAAACCTGATTGATATTGTGGGCTTCACTTTTCTTCCTTCTTTTAAACATCTGTAAATAATAAATAATTTTTAAGTGCACAGGATTTTAAAAATTAAATGCATTTGTTTTTACTCAATGTTTCTAAAAGAAAATGTTTGAAATCTCTAAAGCCTAATGCTATTAAACAGACCATGCTCCTGCTCATGGTTCACATGTGGCTGTGTGAATACAAAAAACCTTATTCTAGTGCCGCTTCTACCAGCAAAGACCATGCAAGTTGCATCAGCACTCACTCTGCTAACATCACAGTCCACCAAACAGTTTGTGCTTGTTGAAATCCAAGGAACCAAGCAGTGAAGGTTCTTGCCACACACAGTCCCGGGCCCAGCCCGCTCTGGGAGGTGGATGTGTGTGCAGAGAACAGGGTGGGGTGAGAAATGGGGACACCTGGAGTTCTGGAATGTTAGGTCAAGCACGTCAGTCACCTGATACCGCATATCAAGATCAAACCAGATTTCACCCATGGGGCACCAAACAAGTCCCAAAACAAAAGCCTTAACATCACTTGATTGCACAGACACAGTCAAATAAGTGGAATAGTTATGAGCTAAAGGCAGACTTTTTTTTTATTGCCTTAGAATACACTATCCCCACATCATTTGCAAGCTGGGTGGTTATGACTACTCCTCTTCTTAATATTAAGGCTATGGATGTTGCCATGACATTTGTGATACCTCTCATCACCTGCCAGATGCACTTATCTTTTATGCAATTATCATATTCATCACTATCCAATGACACAGCTCTAAAGTGGACTTCTACTTTGTCAATAGGGCTTTACCTAGAGCACTTCCAATGGGTATTCTAGAGCATAAGACTTATGCTAGCATGCTTCAGGTACAACTAAGTACAAATTTTAAAGTTTTTATTTATTTATTTATTTTTAAATATATTTTATTGATTTTTTACAGAGAGGAAGGGAGAGAGACAGTTAGAAACATCGATGAGAAAGAAACATGGATCAGCTGCCTCCTGCACATCTCCTACTGGGGATGTGCCTGCAACCCAGGTACATGCCCTTGACCCGAATCGAACCTGGGACCTTTCAGTCCGCAGGCCGACGCTCCATCCACTGAGCCAAACCGGTTTTAAAATTTCATTTTACTGTTTAAAGTATTACAAATAGTAGTACATAGGTCTCCTTTTTTCCCCATTGACCTTCCCCCGGCCTACCCTCTCCCCCCTCCCCTGGCACATGCCCCCCACCCCCACCCCACAGTGTCTTACATCCATTGGTTATGCTTATATACATGCATACAAGTCCTTCGGTTGGTCTCTTACCTCCCGCCCCCACCCTCCCCCGTCTTCCCGCTGTTGTTTGACAGTCTAGTCTGTTCCATGCTTCTTTGCCTCTGTATCTATTTTTGTTCATCAGTTTACAATGTTCATTATAATCCACAAATGAGTGCGATCATGTGGTATTTTTCTTTCATTGACTGGCTTATTTCACTTAGCATAATGCTCTCCAGTTCCATCCATGCTGTTGCAAATGGTAAGAATTCCTTCGTTTCTACAGCTTTATTTCTTCTCATTTACCCACTGCAGTGTTGACCCAACTCGTAAAGTATACAACTGAGGAAACAGAGCACCAAGGGATCAACAGATAGAGAAGAGAACAAGAAGTCTTTGAACAAGCTACAGGTAGGAAAACAACGGAAAGCAAACTTCCAGAAAAGGTAGTAGCTTCATAAATGGAGCCACTTTATAATCTAGTTAGAACATGTACAGGGAGGCCATACTCACACACCTGCATCTTAGAGTTATCCAAACTCCTTGGAGAAGGGAAACAGGGCACATTTCTCTATCTTTGTTAGCTCAGAAATTCACCCTTTACAGCCTCTACCACACATCAGGCTGCAGGCTAATGTGAAACCAAGTAGGGGGAGAGAAAATTAGGGCTAGAATGTGGAAAGGTGGTTAATGGGATTCCTCATCTTGGGCTGCAGTGAGGATGCTAGTACACATATCTGGGCCTGGTACATTCAAGACTGTCCATATCCTTTAATATCTTTATAATTTCTAGTACTAAAATGGGAAGAATCCTACTCATCCTCATTTTCCAGGTAAGTTAAGGTCTAGTACTGTTCTCCAATGTGCATTCAAATTTCAGAGCAGCTCTTGGGGGGACAGGGGGCAGACACATGAACTTCAACCCTACTATAGAAAGTCTTTCTATCTGATTTCTTTTTTTTTTTAATATATATTTTATTGATTTTTTACAGAGAGGAAGGGAGAGAGATAGAGAGTTAGAAACATCGATGAGAGAGAATCATCGATCAGCTGCCTCCTGCACATCTCCTACTGGGGATGTGCCCGCAACCCAGGTACATGCCCTTGACCGGAATCGAACCTGGGACCTCTCAGTCCGCAGGCCGACGCTCTATCCACTGAGCCAAACCGGTTTCGGCTCCATCTGATTTCTTACAAGACTGAGGTGGAGTAGTTCAGAATACTTTGAGAGTCAATTGGCATGCTGTTATCAACACCAAATTTAAAGCATTTTAGCATGAACCCGTGAGATCCCATTTTATAAAATGATACCAACCCATCCTTGTCATGGGATTTTCAGTTAACAGTATGAGCAAGATCATAATGGAAGAATAAGAATTAGCAAAATTTATCAAGAAGTTACTGAAAGGTCATTAAAGCATGTCACCTGAGAGGTGATCAGGCGAGTGGGAACAGAAAGAAGAGGGACTATAAAAATGTATTCCATGAAAAGTAATTGAGATAGAGAATTCAGATATTTACCATTTACTTCTTGTTCTTACCTTTTCACTCATACACAGATATGCACACACATTCACATTTATGTATAGACTAGAGGCCCAGTGCACGAAATTTGTGCACGGGGGGCGGGGGGGGTCCCTCAGCCCAGCCTGAACCCTCTCCAACCCTCGGGGGATGTCCGATTGCCACTTTAGGCCTGATCCCAGCAGTCGGACATCCCTCTCACAATCCGGACCTGCTGACTCCTAACTGCTCACCTGCCTGCCTGCCTGATTGCCCTTAACTGCCTCTGCCTGCCTGGTCACCCCATAATGCCCTCCCCTGCCGGCCTGGTCGCCCCTAACTGCCCTCCCCTGCCAGCCTGATCACCCCCTAACTGCTCTCCTGCCAGCCTGATCACCCCTAACTACCCTCCCCTGCCAGCCTGATCACCCCCTAACTGCTCCCCTGCCGGCCTGATCGCCCCTAACTGCCCTTCCCTGCTGGCCTGGTTGACCCTAACTGCCCTCCCCAGCTGGCCTGGTCGCCCCTAACTGCCCTCCCCTGCCAGCCTGGTCGCCCCTAACTGCTCTCCCCTGTCGGCCTGATCACCCCTAACCGCCTCAGCCCCTGCCACCATGGCTTTGTCTGGAAGGAAGTCTGGATGGATGTCCGGAAGATGTCCAGTCTAATTAGCATATTACCCTTTTATTAGTATAGATAATAAGAAGTCACCTAGAGTCTGTTAAAACAAGAAAGATTATAAATAAGTACATTACATGGAATAACAGTTTGAATATATGTAGATCGAAGAATTCATGGTCTTAGAACTTTTCTATTTTCAGAATATTTATAGAACTATATCAGGAAGAGGATATGAAGTATTTATTTTTGATAAGCAGAAAGGATATTTACATTATAGCCTTTGGTTTATTTCCTCTCCAAGCTGCATAATGTTTGCTTATCTACTTTTCCTGTCTGCTTATAACTCTCATACTACTGTATTTTTATTACTAGGACTTTTGGTATAGGAGAAACTCACTTTGCAAACATAATAGAAATTCAGAGAGAATATTAAATTGATGTTGGAAAAAAACTACGATGACTTTCAAATAGCAGCCCAGTTTATTGTTAAAATTGTATTGTGTTACCTTATCACTTTTAGTGTAAGCCAAGTTTATTTCCCAGGATTTTAACATTGAAGAATACTCAAGGTTCAAGTTTCAGGCTATTTGCTTGACAAGAGTGGGTAGATTATCCTTCTTAAGTAAGGCACCAAAGCATTTCTCAAAGAGCGTGCCCTCTCCACAGCCCTAAGATACCCTAAGAATTTTTCAAACGCCTTTCTTGTCAGAATAAAGACTATTGGGAACTACAATACGTAGGAGAAAAGAATTCTGAGGGAAAGATAATAAGCAAAGACACTATTTCCACTTTCTTGGCTAAAAAAAAAATGCTTTTACAGAAACAATAGATGACTAGGAGTCAAAACAACTCTTTTGGAGTTACTCTTCCACCCACTTTCAAGGTCAGTTTCAGTGACACAACATCGGAGTCAGTTTTTTAATTTTGAAGGGAGGACAGAACTCAAGGAGCTGTGTAGAGGCCCCGAAAGGATCCACTCGAAGGTGATGTAAAAGTGACATTGGTACAAGTGTGTGGGATGAGAATGCCGTTGATGGCACACCTGTAAGTATGCACCTAGTCTTAGCGGTGAGAGTAGGAGGAAAAAGATATCTAAACACTTAAGTGAGTAGAACAAGGATTCCTATTCCTTTAACAAATTTTAAGGTAAATACAAACAAGATGAGAGTTACTGCTTCATTGCCCACCAAGATCCTTCTTGCCCTTTACAATTTGTGTCTCCACCTCTCCTTCACACCAGAGCACTCAATAAATATTTACAGAAAGCATTAAGGAATGCCCGGCATGAAAAGGAATAATAATAAACTAGAACGTAGGAAATGTAATCATTGACAAAGGTGTGGAACATCATCAAATGAATTCCAGCTGACATACTAGAGAGATTTCTTACTGTGGCACCAGCAGAGCAATTCCCTAATGTGAGACAAGAAAATGCAGCGCCCACATCCCAGTCTTTCCCAACTCCCCACCACTAGTTACAGTTCAACTTGGTCAAGAACTTCAGGCTCCTCTTTGGGCGGGAAAATGGTGCAAAAAACAAGGTAGCTTAGGATCTTTGTGCCTCAATAAGCTTCAATGTTCGTTTCCCGACTTTCTGATAACACATTCCTGAGAGGTGCATCATTTTCCAATTCAGGCGGCGTTAAAAAAAAATCAGATGACCTCACTAGACTCCAAGAATGGCACAAAGAGTGCGGGCAGCCAGACTTCTTTAATAGAGCATCCAATCAGCGATTTAAAAAATTCTTGCAGCTAAAAGCCCTCCGCAGCATGAAACTGATGCTCAGAGATTTCCTTGTAACCTAACCCCATTAAGTGAAGGCTTGTGTAAAAAAAACACCTGAAAATACTAGGAGGAAGACCGAAATGAATTGAACAGCTAAGCCGAATAGCATAAGCTGATGGTTATCAAACACTTGTCCTTCCCATTTCAAACAGACCAGGTTTCAGAGTTGTTTGATTCCAGGGTTAAGTTTCAGGAAACTTCTGGCTTGATGCCTTATATGAAGATAAACATTTCCCAGGCACTGAACACATTCAAGACTGGAGATGCAGGTGTGACCTCAACATCCCTGACTCCAGTGGACATACAGGAATGGAGTCAAAAACAAGGAGGCTGCACTCACTGATAAAAGGTGTTCAAGTGATAAAGCAAGGGCTGGTTTGGTTTGGAGGAGGAGGAAGAT
The DNA here is from genome assembly GCF_963259705.1 of Myotis daubentonii. NCBI lineage: Eukaryota > Metazoa > Chordata > Mammalia > Chiroptera > Vespertilionidae > Myotis > Myotis daubentonii. The sequence goes on along the minus strand of NC_081842.1, from coordinate 12,017,730 downwards.
GGAGTTTGCATAGTGTGGGCAGACCAAAGACTGCAGCAGAAAATGTACGTAGGTTGAATGTGGGGAAAGGAGGAATGAAAGGTAGCTCAGGGTTAGGTGTGAATGACCTTGGATTTGTAACAAATGTCCAAAACCGTGGGAACAAGTGTCCCATTTCCAAGAAAGCAAGAGCAGCATCCCATCTGCGTATGAGAGGGGCCCATGGCTGCATGACATCTTTTGTGGGCCCGTTCCTCTCTACCAAAATGTTACAAGTTGTATTTTAGGGCTGTGTTGGTGTAAAGATGACTGTAATTTAGGCTGGCTTCATTTATATTTATTCATTATTGCAGTCATTTTTTTTCCTTCTGGTTTTAAAAGAAATTAAAATGGAAATATTTTATTGAGCCTCTGAGGATACTGAGGACCCCAGGCACTGTGCCTACACTGAATAATAAAATCAGCCCTGGGACGCAAGCAAAGGGGAGATGGGCCCCGCCAAGGCCCTGGCATAAGCGTAAGCACCAGAAGTAGGACAATGGCAGAGGGGGCAGAAAACGGAAGGGGACAAGATTGCTGGGCTTGTAAATTTCAGGAGAGCATATGGGGGTGGGGGTGGGGGGATTGATTTCGTAGAATCTTTCCAACTAACAACAACAGGAGCCGAATACCTGGTGCCAGAGATTCAAGTTTGTCCCAATGGGATGGAAGAAGAAAGGAATCATTCCGATCGCTGCTTCCCTGATTGATTAACAATAATTCTGCTACTATTGCGGAGTGCCCCACGTCACACCAGGAGTTCTCGCAGTCAGTATAGTAGATCAATCCACCCACATGTCATTGCCTTGGGTGATGGAAAAGTATTTTAATTTTCAAAACTAGCAGATGTTTAATGGAGCTGCGCAGGGCTACTGTTCCGTCACGGCTCATGGCACTGATGTAACACGGGGGGAGAATGTTCTGGAATCTTGCATTGCTAACCCATTCCTGAACCACAGGAATATCTTTCTGACATCAGAGGAATAAGCTCTACAACAGGGGGAAGATCTTGCAATACAATCTACATCCTGCCCTTGAGGAAAAGAAGTGTTATATTCTGTTGGTAAAATTTACGTTCTACCAATAAATCTAATCATGGAGTGTTGACATCAGCAAAACTGTTTAAACCAATTAGATCAAATAAGTCAGAAGTACACAGCTGTGATATCTCTCTCTCTCTCTCTGTCTCTCTCTCTTTCTCTCTCTCTCTCTCTCACACACACACACACACACACACACACACACACACACACACGTCAGCAAGTGAATTCAGTATCCCACTTAAACTCAGTTGCTCATGGCATGTAATTCCAAGTAGTAAGAATGTTGAATAATTAGAATGGATACCTTTTCAGACTTGCTAAAAGGTGTTTTAAGGCATGGCTCTTTTTTCTAAAGAGGGAACGGTGTGGGTGTACACCTAACACTAAACTAACTCTCAAATATCCACTTGCACTTGCTTTCTTTGATGAGTACAGTCAACCTTCAGAAAAGAGGTGCTGGAACCCAGCAGCTCTCCCCGTGCTGTTCAGCTATGCAATGGCTCTCCCTTAGGGAAGGCTTGTTAACCCACAGGGATCCTAAGCTACCTTGCTCTGTTTGTTGAGCTCCGTGAATTGTTTCTAGGTGGAGGCTTAAGGTGAATGGTCACACTTGGGTGGTGCTTTTGGCAGGCAGAGGTGAGGGGTGTTACTAAACATCCCACAATGCACAGGAAAGACTCCCTCGAACTCCCCCAATTAAGAACTATCTGGCCCCAAATGTCCATAGTACCTAAGTTGAAAACCCTCACCTAAGCTTTTCCCCTAGGGCGAGAGAGTCATGTCTTACTCATTTCTATATTCCTAGGGTAAGAGAACAATATTGGCACTCAGATATTGGTTGAACTGAAGATATGTAAAAAGTATAAATATATAAATTCTATGAAATATAGTTTAGTTTGCCTTCCACAGATGCAAATATATATGTGTTGATTTTTTAAAGGTACCTGGGATTTCAAAAGTGATTAACATTAGCCAGATAAACCCACTCACCCCCAAGATTGGCTCATGATTGTTTTTCATATAGTAATAAAAATAACTTTATGGTATTAACTCCCTGTGGCTTGATCGGTATATACCAGTAATCTATCAATGAAGAAGTCTTGGTGGTTAATTACCCAACAGAGAGAGAGAGAGAGAGAGAGAGAGAGAGAGAGAGAGAGAGAGAGAGAGAGATAACTGCTTCTGAGCAAAACTCACAAGAAAGCAGGATAATATGCTCATAACCAGGGTTCCAAGACTGAGAAATCTAGCCAGATCTTCTCTCCTTGGGTCAAGACTTTCTAATTCTAGCCAATCATTTCACAATAAATGATTTAATGAAAGGTTGAGAGGGCTAAACCCCTGAGACCCCATTGAACAAGTTATATAAATCAAAAGCCCCATGAAAAGACATGACAAAACAAAAGTATCTCCAGAAACATCTTTGTGTCCTGTACTTGTCACTATGAACCTAGTCGTATCCATCCCTTGGCTATGGCTCTGGAGACCTCGGGGACGTACAGATGGTTCAGGGTGCCTGGGGGAGGTAATGGCTGAGGGAACCCACACCTGAAGGTACCCATAGGAACCTTGGAATCGAAAGGAAAAAGGTCAAATTCGGTTTCTCACATTTATGGGATATTCAGGGGAAACCTCTTAACTTCAACTCTTCAAGTTAAAATCTCTAAAATAGATATATTACACCCTACCTCACAGGTTATTATGAGGATTAAAATTCAATAAAATGGATAGAAAGTAATTTGTTTTGAAAAGAGCTCATTGGAGGCATGGAACAGACTGACATACCTCCCTGTGGGGGTGGGGGGACAAGAAGAGATAAATTAAAGAACTTACATACTTATATGCATAGCCCATGGTCACGGGCAATAGGGTAGTAAAGACATGTGGGGGGGGGTAGGAGTTCGGAGGAGGGGGAAATGGGAGATACCTGTAATACTATCAACAATAAAATATATTAAAATAAATAAATAAAAAGAGCTCATTGACTCAGGAAGAAGCATCTAGCAGAAAGAAAGAAAGAAGGAATTCCACGATGAGAAACTTCCGGAGACATGTAGAGAGACTGAAAGAATGCACACACAGCACTGGGAACCCCCTGAGCGTTACCCTCACCAAGTCGTCTGCTGTTTATGCAGTAATCCTGAGAGAGGATTTTCTGCTCCAAAGAAAATGCTGACTATATAACTAGCTATGACACACTGGTTTAAAGAATGTCTTATGCCACTTGAAACACGCAATCTTTCCTTATTTATCTGCAAGGTATCTGCCTGCCAAGTCGTTTCTCAGAGAGACGAATTAGTGACTGGTGACGACAGTGCAGTGCATGCGGCCTCATTCCCAGCCACAACTGCGATCTCTCCGTGGCAGACCTGACTCACCAAGTCGGCATAGTATTTTTAAGCCATCGAATAAGATATTTTAACTCATGGCAATTTGGGCTTTTTTCAAAATGTTCAATATGCAGTTCATGATGTCCACTCTTGATGGTGTAAAATGACAACTGGGTTAAGGAGACGTAGCAAATTTCAAGATGTGAAGAATTTTTTGATTTGCCTGTTTAGCCGCAGTAGTAAATTCAGTTTTTATAATGAGCTTCTCTTATGTAAGGCAATTTTGTTGCAAGCTCAAATAAATTATTAAATCCATCACCAAGGAATGTATACTCAAAATGGCCGAGTGGACTTTAAGACATGTCTTTCAAAGTATTAATATACACTTCATTTAATTCCTAAAGCAGTGTTCTCAAAAACATTTTCCAAAAGATGCGGAGTTATTTCTTGATTAGAGGCCTGGTGCACGAAATTCGTGCCCAGGTAGGGTCCCTAGGCCTGGCTGCCGATCAGGGCTGATTGGGGACTTCCGGCTGCCAGACAGGGCCTCTCTTCCCTGGCTGCCAGCTGCCGGCTGGGGCCTTCCTTCCTTCTGCACCGCCCACTGGTGGTCAGCACACATCATAGCAAGCAATCGGTCTCCCGGTTGTACTCCCGTGGGGAAAATTTGCACATTAGGCTTTTATATATAGAGGTGATGGGGGAAATTCCATTGTTAAACACAGATGGGGAAATGGATCCTTTAAGATGGATACTGGATGGAAGCTTTGGGAAAAAATCCTATAATAAAGCCAGTTTAATTTTTTTTTTTTACACCAGAGTTTCCATTGTAGCATATTTAATATATTTGGAAAAGAATTTGAAAAAAAAGTTATGAGATCTGAAATGGATGATCAAGTAAAAGTTAACCTGACCATGTTGAGTAAACAAAGTAAATAAAACCAAAAACAAGACTTAAAGGGAAAACAGCAGTGAATGTTACTAGGTGCCCATGGAACTGATTATAATAAAGCATCAGATTTGGCTCCTGACAAAGTATTATGACATATGGAATAGAACACAGAGCAAGAAAAGAGAATGAAGATGTGTTCCCAAATGCCCCAAATATTTCAAAAGCAAATGATGAGCATTCAGAAAGTGCAATAAAGAAAAACTGAAGAACTTTATAAGGTCCCAATGCAAAACTCTAGGTCTTTTGCCTTTTAAGTTATACAGATAAATCAAATCAAAGTGATTGTTAAAAGGACACTTAGATGCTCATTTAAGACAGTGGTTCTCAACCTTGGCTGCACATTAGAATCACCTGGGAATATTTTTAAAATCCTGATTTCTGGGCCTCATCCTCCGGAAATTCTGTTTCTTTGTTACTAATGTGGTGGCCCCACCCCATAACAAAGAAACAGAATTTCCGGAGGATGGGGCCCAGAAATCAGGATTTTAAAAAGATTCCCAGGTGATTCTCATGTGCAGCCAAGGTTGAGAAGCACTGATTTAAGAGAACACATTCGAGAAGGCTGATGACAGGTGCATGTACTTGAAGCACATCCCTGGATTGCCAAATCACAAAACAATCACAAATCAGAACTAAGAAGAGAAAAGGCAGGAGGCCGGGATGTCATACCTCTGAACAGAAGCACATGCCTGAGAGGAGAAAAAAAATGAGTGCTTTTGTGTGTACAGCACAGAGCATGCGCTACCAATACTGACTTCACAATAGAGAATACACATGACTTCCGGTTTTCCCACTTTCACACAAGTGAGAGCGGTCAGCCCGACTCCTAAACTAAGTTTACCTTGAAGAGCCTTGGAGCCCTTCACAGGCAGTTACACAGGTTTTGTGATACTGGGGAGCCCATCCAGGGTGACGAATGAGAAGCACCTGGGAAGTAAAAGATAATCTAATACCCAGAACATCACTATTTCTTAAATACGGTTATCCTCAAATAACATATTAAAATGTGATGTTAATTTTATCTATAGAGTCTAGAAAGTGTTCAACATCGCACAAAAGCCAGAGCTATTACACTTCCAATTAGAAATCATAGACTGTAATTATATGAAGGCTATATTCACCGACAAAACTAGACAAAACATACCATTCTATAACGTTTAAGACAACACAATTTCTATTGTTGTTTTTTAAAAACAAACACTATAATTAGGCCCTCATAGTTATTCACAGATCAGATTGAACTCCAAGTTTTCAAACATCTATGAAAGAAAACAAGTTTCTGTTTGAAGATCACCAGATTACTGAGTGTTTCTCTGGTGGTGGCCCCACTAGCTTTTCAAGGGATGAGAAAACTCTGCAGAAAAAAACCCAAGGACTTCCTCACGAGAGACACGCTTTCTTATGAAAATAGTGGCTTATAGCCAAAAAGCACACCAACGAAGGGTTGTCTTTGAATTTTCGGTACATGCCCTGAGAATCAAGTACCTCCCCATATTTTTACATAACTCAAAAAATCCTCAAGAAGACCTGTTTTAGATATTCAGAACATTCCATAAGACATTGTTTAACATTAAAATACTTAGAATGACTCAACTATTTGGCTAAGATTATGCTACAGGCAAGTTCCTGTTTCCAAATGTGTCATGTCTGGACAGAACAAGTATGTGAGTTTTAACAGCCAAAGACTTCACTTCTACTTAGCAATTCATATTTTTAGCTTAAGTCTTACCTTCCTTCCTCCCTCTCCACCACAGAAAAGAACAAAGCAGGAAAAAAATTCTACTTAAAGTCAAAACCATCTTTTAGATGGGAGTTCACGACTCAGAATACATTCTATTATTTTCCTTTAAGTATACCTATTCCTGGGTAATATAAATGTACATTATCAATAAAGTAGTAGTGAAAAAGCCTGTAAAAGAAAACGCTTTATTATTTACCCAAGGAGCACCAAGGTTTTCTAGCAAAATGTGACCATTTTATAGTTCACAGTGGTTCTATACATTTTTCCCCTTAATAATAATTGAGTTTAGAACAATACAGTTAGCTAGTCACTCAAAATATTTGTTGGCTCTTTTACTAAACCAGAACAAAGATGATCAAACTCTTACAGACGTCAACTGTGTAATGGAGGCATGCTTAAAAAGAAAGGGGGATAAGGAATGTCTACTGTACTAAGTAAAATTTCAGCATGGAAAGACAATATTTTTACAGCAAAAAAAGAGCTACTCCGTAATAATTGAGAAAAACACCCAACCATAACAAGCTCTTCTGAATTATAAAGCCTAATTTATTGACAACTAACTTGAACTAATACCTAATTCAAATAATTGGGGAGATCCAATTACTTGTTCTCATCGGTGAGAAATATTAGTATATAAGATAAATCTTATATATAACATGATGTGGTGGGAAGATGGCATAGTCAGTCCGAGAAACCATAAAACTTAAATCTGACACCCAATTTAGACAGCTGGGTGTCGACATGTTTAGTGATAGTTAGGTTTTTCTACCCAGATCTTGTTTTCTGAAACAAGAAAAAATACTGCAAAAACCTCCTTATCTTATTAAACAGCTATAAACAAATAAGCCAACCATCTAATTTTAATTTTTAAAGCTTTATTGTTTAAAGTATTACTTATGTCCCCCATTTTCCCCCTTTGAGCCCTTTCCTCTGCCCCTGCTCCCCGCTACCATCTAATCTTTAGATGGTTGCTGATCTAGCTCTGTTACTTGATAAAATATTCATCTTGTAAATAGGGACAGTTAAAAATAAACAAACTCAAGTTAAAACTGCTTTGCCATGGTAAGAAGTTATGACTCTTATCTGGCATTTGAGGCTCATCTGAAATGACTCAGTTTAAGGGGAAACAAAATTTGATATTATGTATGCCGAATGCCAGAACTCTGATTTGAGTTCAGCTTTACATTTAGGTCTACACCTTGTTCCTATCAGGTACTTCAGCAAGCTAAACCTCATTCTCACTAAAATCTATAAAAAACTAAGGCCTAGTGCACTGAATTACTTTTAGTCCAAAATACTAAAGTCGCTTCTCTTAAGAAATTAATTCTAGCTCTCCCCCACATAGAAAAATGTCTGTCCCACTCCAGAACTATCACATAACTCTACATTTCCATTATGCAGTCGATGATATCTGTCTTTACCCTGTAATCCTGAATCCACTGGCATAGTGCTTCCCCAGAGAACACACAAATATTTGGTTACTTCAACTTAGTTTTTTAAAAACATTAAATGATGTTAGTGTTTTTTAAAAAACCATTTTAGTGTTTTGAGTTTTAAGACCATTTTACAACAGAGCCCTCTTTGAGAGCCTATGTTAAATTTTAAGTATATAGATCCCAAAAGTCAAAATGAATTAAGGATTGGCTTTATGTGACACGAGAAAGTGAATAAATGAATATGTGATCTTCCTAGTTAATGTATTCTACATGAAAAGTTCACTGCATATACTTCATTGTCGAAATGCAACATCAAAAAGCAGATAAAAAAAATCTGTTAGTTGTGAATAATAGGAAGGGACTTATTAATAATGTATGTATCAATCTTTATTAACACACATGCCCCAACATCTTGATTTTAGGAGTAGTCCAGTGTTCCTGTGATGCTAGATCCAGATTAAGTTTGAATGTCTTAATCATTCATTACAATAACTAGGGAGATAAATCACTAGATTGTGAAGTAGGTGTACAATCTTATTCCACATGTTTTTTGGCTAATAATTGATTAACAATTAGAAAAAGGAAATGCTTCCCTTACAATATCAAACCAGTAAGAACCAATATATGAACTATTTCTTCCATTAAAATACATTATGGCTAACAAGATAATAAATCTCTCTTCCTGGCTCTGATCTGGAACTTAGCTTGGTTAATAACTGTGATTCCGGACATCTACCAAATGACATTCAACCTTCGATACAGACTTGACTGATGCTGGAATTCCTTTGCAGGAATTTCCAAAGCTGTTAAAGAAGTGCAATATTAGGAGGAAAAGCAATGTTTGCCTCTCTATGATTATTTACATATTTGCTTCCGTTTCTAGCCCATATTTTATACCCTCTAAGAAGTACCATCCTAATATAAACTGTTAAACAAAATTACTGGGAATGATATATATAAAAAACCATCACTATTATTAATATCTGCAAATAAGATGACCCTGGCTGCAAAGCAATTAAAAGTCAGCTTAAGAGCGCACATAATTAATTTAAATAGTTAATCAAGCAACATGGTGAATAAGAACAAGGCCATTTTCTGAAGCAGAATGAAAAAAAAAAAATTCAGCCACTCTGGAAATTCTTCCTATGGGACTTTTCAGCCCTTGTTAGCTAACACAAAGTGTGAATGCTTTCCTTTTCAAAACAATTTGCTCTTCACAGCAATTTTCTAAGTGCGACTCTAGGAGTAAATATAGAGCCATTCATTTGCTCCCTTCAGTTCCCAACTCCTTTCCCCAGAACAGTGATGATAATAATTTTCCATAATTGCTTTGTAAAATGGAATAAATAAAAATTCAGAAACAGACTATATGCTTTTAACACAAGATTTCCAAAGACTTCCCCCCAAAATCTGCTGGGCGTTTCCTTCGAGTAAAGATACTTCGTTTTTCTTACAACTTAAAAGTTTCCAAATATCCAAGGCATCCACAAGATTAAAAATGAAATTTTCACCATTCCACTTTTAATAAGAGACTAACAAAATCAGTCACCATTTTTAACATTTCATCATACTCTCTGCATGCTAGTATATATAATAGTGCCCATCTTCTGATATTGCTAAGGAGTCCTGCACTTTTGCTGGTGAATAGGCAGCAAGAGGTATCATCCCTTATTATAATTATGCTGTGTGCATAATCAGATAGCAAGCCAAAGATAAGACCAGGATTAGAATTGCCTTCTTAAATTCTTAGCTTATCAAGAAGATAAAGCTGGCAAATGCCTGACCTCTTCAGCAAACCCCAACTTCCTCTATGGGGGGAGGGGGGACGCAACAGAAAAAATAGAGGTAGGAATATGTGGCCTTGTCTTTGAGAAATAGTTTTGTCACATACACATCTGTGATCCTCTCATCCTGCACCCCATTGCCGCTCTGGATGAAACACACACACACACACACACACACACTATAAAATCATCAGGCAATCGCAGTAAACCAAGAAATTAAAAAATGTTTGAAAAACAAATAGATGGTTTGATGATTCCACTCCATCCTGGAGCCATCAAACTCTAGAAAATGTTACTTTTCAATGTGCACAAGCTTATTGAGGGTCTCAGCAATGCTTTGCTCCCTAAGGAAAACTGAAATCGAATTGTAGAAAGTCTAACTTCTATAATTTATGTGCGGCATCTTTGCCAATTTGATTCATAAATAATTTCAAAATGTGGATTTTTAAAGAGCAGTTTATTTGCCTCAGTCCACCTACTCTATTTTTTTCAGGAATGATAATTGTAAAAATTTGTATGCTGATTACTTATTTTCTATATATCTACACTTTCAGCAAACTATAGGGCAGACAATGGACCCAGAACACCTGAAAAAAATAAAGCTGGCGTCCAACCTAGGTTCAAGTGTTGGCCCTGACTCCAAGGCAAATCTGTCTTCTGCTGCTACATCTGTAAAGTGGAAGCACAACTAGCCCCCTTAGACCACTGGTTTTCACACTGTGCTCTCGGGAACCCTTGGGTTCCTTAAAGATGCCTTAGTATTTCAAGGTCAAATAAGGAAACAGGTTTATAAGGTTTCAATGAAAGTAAATAGGTTTGAACCAGATCAGCCCGGGAAGAAGGGGGTGTAGGTAAATGCCTGTGCTCGCCACCTCCCACAACCACATCAAAATTACAACTAAAATACAGAACAACCATCATCCAGAGCCACTGGAGAACTGGCTGAATGGAAGTCCTACTAGAGAAGAAAGGAAGAAAGCACACTGAGACTGGTAGGAGGTGCGGCACCCACGTGGAGATTGCTTCTGTGGAGGAGCTGCCTGAAGGAGCAAGGGGTCCCAGCCCCACACCAGACCCCTAGCTCAGGGTCCCAGAGCTGGGAAAAGAAGTCTCAACAGGCAGTGAGAACTACAGGCTGTAAAAACCAGTGCAGATTGGGGCTCAGTGACAGAGGCTGCTGGAGACCCAGCTGCTCCTCTTAAAAGGCCAGCACACAAACTGAACTTACAAGGTCCCACTTCCTCTGAGCTCCAGCACCTGGGTGAGTCTCTGGGGGACACAGACACATACCAGGAGGAACTGGATTGTCTGGCATCGAGGCAGGAACTTGGGGGTGGCTTTCTCCCAGACGGTGGTGCTTGCAGGAATCATTGCTCCTATGCTGGAAGCTCCCCAGGTGCAGGGCTGACTGGCAGCCATTTCTGTTTGTTCTGTCCTGGTGATTCCCAGAGACCCCGCCCCACCCAATTTACAACACTACCCAAGCTGTGTGCAGAGCTTTTGCATATGAATGCCCTGTCCTTGCTCAGGCTAAAATTTTCTCAAACAAGCTACAGCTGGGTCAGGTAGTCCTCCTTGCTCAGGCTAAAATTCTCTTAAACAAGCTGTAGCTGGATAAGGGAGTCCCAAACCTATCAATAAAGGGCCCAAGACCTGGCACCAGCACCAGCCTGCCTTGCTTCACAGCTGGACCTCATCTGGGCACTTCCAAACCTGATACAAAGAGGGAAAAATCTGCCTCTCTCTGTAGCTCCTGCTGGATGGCCCCAGGCAGTGGCTGACTTTGCACCTCCCTGGAGACCCAAGAGCCAGTGCACCCAGTGGACAGCATCAGACCATACCAGATTACAACTCTACACATCCATAAGCGACACACTCAAGGAGCAGACTCAGTGAGCACCAGTGCCCCACTGAAGCAAGTCCTGCTCCATAGTGGTGTCTCCTGCCCTGAAGCTCTCCCACTGTAGTTGCAGCTGGTCCTCACAGCCAATTGGCTTGGAGGTCAATTACTCCCAGTGACATTAACAGCAATCAGGGCTCAACTACAACAAGACTGTGCAAACAGCCCACAAAGGGGCTAGAGTGCCCAGCTCAGGTGATTGAGGAGGCTGAGCCACTGGGCCCCATAGAACACCTACTACACAAGGCTACTCTATCAACTCAAGGAGACTTAGCAGCTCTACCCAATACATAGAAACAAACACAAGGAAGCAGCCAAAATGCAGAGACAAAGAAACATGTCAGAAATGGAAGAAAGCAAACTACTGGATATAGAGTTCAAAACCACAGTTATAATAAAGTTACTCAAGAATCTTCTAGAAACCTCCAAAAAAAAAAAAAAATGGAAAAGGACCAGTCAGAAATTAAGCATACACTGACTGAAATCAAGAAGAATATACAGGGATTCAACAGTAGAGTAGAGAGTTCTGAGAACCAAATCAATGATTTGAAATGTGAGGAAGCAAAAAACACCCAAACAGAAGAGCAAAAAGAAAAAAGAATCCAGAAATATGAAAATAGTGTAAGGAGCCTCTGGGACAACTTTATGTATACCAACATTCACATTATGAGGGTGCCAGAAGGAGAAGAGAGAGCAAGATATTGAAAACCTATTTGAAGAAATAATGACAGAAAACTTCTCCTACCTGGTGAAAGAAATAGACTCACAAGTCTTGGAAGCACAGAAAAAATCCCAAACAAGAGGAACCCAAAGAGGACCACACCAAGATACATCATAATTAAAATGCCAAGGGCTAAAGACAAAAAGAGAATCTTAAAAGTAGCAAGAGAAAATCACTTAGTTACCTACAAGGAAGCACCCATACTACTGTCAGCTGATTTCTCAACAGAAATTCTGCAGGCCAGAAGGGAGTGGCAAGATATATTCAAAGTGATGAATAGCAAGAATGTACAACCAAGATTATTCTACCCAGTAAAGCTATCATTTAGAATTGAAGGTCAGATAAAGAGCTTCATAGACAAGAAAAAGCTAAAGGAGTTCATCACCACCAAACCAAAATGTTAAAGGGTATTCTTTAAGAAGAGGGAGAAGAAAAAGATAAAAAATATGAACAACAAAATGGCAACAAATACATACCTATCAACAATTGAATCTAAAAATCAAAATAAACGAATAAGAAATCTAATGAACAGAATAAACTGGTGAATAAAATAGAATCAGAGGCATGGAAATGGAATAAACTGATGATTCTCAGAGGGAAGGGGGGGTAGAGATTAAACAAAGATCTTATGTGCATATATGTATTACCTATGGACACAGACCATAGGGTGGTGAAGGCCTGGGGCAGGGTGGGAACTGGGTAGAGGGGGGTAATGGGGGGAAAAAAGAGGAACATCTGTAATAATCTCAACAATAAAGATTTAAAAAAAGAAAAAGAAAAATACAACATGATAGATAAATGGACAGGGAAAAGTCCCAAATTATAAAGTCCCAAGATTATAGGGGAAAAAAAGGCCTACCCTAACAAAAGATAAAGAAAATGAAAATTAAAATAACAATAAAGTATCAGTTTATAAACAAACAAACAAAAAGAAAGTAAATAGATTTTTAAAAATCTATTTATAGATTGGGTTATGCTATCTTTTTTTTTTCTTTAACCCAAGTGAAAACCTGTGCCTTATACTTTGACTAAAAACGTTAAAAGTAGAAATCACACTTCAAGTGTTTTAGAGTTGCTATAAGATAATTTTCACTGTCACAAACAAGTAGTTGGGAGGTGGACTGCAGAATATATATATATATATATATATATATATATATATATATATTTTCCCCTAACATTCAAATAATATAAGTCAGAGTTTTAAAAATATTACTTACTAACAATATAAAAATATTCTGGTCACCCATCCCAGGGATAAATGAAAAGATAGGGGATCCTATTTCTGTTCTGTCTTTTAGTGGATATGAGTCATAGTTGTCCCTAGGATTTTACTGATGAAGTAAAATAGGTATTTGTTTTATAAATAAAACGCTTCTCTTAGGGAACTCAACTTCCTCTTTGGTGAGAGCTGTCTGATAGGTATTTTTGTGTCTCTAATAAATACTTTAGAAAACTCATAAGAGATATAATGTATTTTTACCAAGATTGTCTAAATTAACACCAAAACATGTACTAATATCTGTTGCTGTTTTTCTGGTCTATACTGTTAATAATTATAAAATCTTGCATCAAGTTCTTCGAGAATCCTATGGGCAGAAATATTTACAGGTAAAATAATATAATGCTTGGGACTTCCTTTAAAATACTTCCGAAAACAAAAAAGTGGGGAATGTGTGTGTGTGCCCACACATGTGCTGTCTGCCAAAACAAGGACAAGAAAATGTGGTTAATTGTTGAAGCTGGATGAGATATTTGAAATTTTCTATAATAAAAAGTTTTAAAAATTATTTTGTAAAGTTGTCAGGTTATATATACAGTGCACAAATATTATGCACATTATGAGACCAAAACATAGGCTTAAACCAAAGGATTAAAAGAATTTATAAAATGACATTCTCTCAATTACACAATTTGTCAATGGATAGTTTCCAATGGGTACAACAATACAGTATCCTGTTATGCAATATTTATTGATCGCAAACAAATAGAAGTGACTCAAAAAGCAAATTGACTATCTGGGCTGGACTGTGGTTCTTAAGCTTGTCTACATATCATATTACTCTGAACCATGATTTTAGGTGGGGTCTATACATTTTAATATGATAGAAAAGGCTGATCAATATATCAAACTGCAGGGGCTACAAGGTGCTTATCGTGATGCAAGGCAAGTAAGTGTGAGAAATAAGTCAAGGGAAAGGTATGTTAATGCACAAAACCAAATAATTGAGAAGAAAAAGAAGAGCCAAAGGTAGATCTTCCTTGACCTTGAGGAAGAATGCATTTTATCATGTAATATACCTTCACTTTAAAGGAAACTCATTATCAAATAATCGAGTAAAAAGATGTCATCCTTTTCCTTGAAAAGGATATGAAGGGTTGTTTCTTCTTGAAACTCAAACCCTGTCAACATTTTAGTGATTCTCAAGCTTAGCTTCCATCAGAATCAACCAGAGGGATTGTTAAATGGATTGCTGGGCCCACCCCCAGGCCACATTTTGAGAATTATGGGCTTATTCCATGATCAGTTCCCGCATATTACCAGATTTTAAAAACAGTAACAATTTTTAAAAACTCAATGCACATTCTGTTTTCGAATCTCAGAGGGAAAGAAGGGGATGGGGGGAGGGGGGTGGGTGGGAAGAGATCAACCAAAGAACTTGTTTGCATATATGCATAACCCATGGGCAATAGAGTGATGAAGGTCTGGGGGGGGGGGAGGGCTGTGGGGGGAGCTAGAAGGGGTCAATGGGAAAGAGGACATATGTAATACTTTCAACAATAAACCTTTTTTAAAAATACACATTCTATGAGAAGCATTTTATTAAACTGAATTTACAGGCAGAGCAGGAGTGTTTTGTGAAGAGAATTATCACCCTGGTGAGAGAATTGCATTTCATAGACTAACGAATTACCTAAGTACAAATAATTTGGAAACCTCATCAGTACTTTGATAGTTATAAACGTTTACAATGTTGTAACTTACAAAAAGATACTACTACCTGAGAACAGAGTTCCGCCTTACCCAAACACAGACTTAAAGCAATGCCTCCTTCACAGAACTCAAACAGCTGATAAACTCAGAGCCAAGTCCTCTAAGTGGTCCATTTGAACCTGGGGGAGAGCTGTCTCCAATCACCTTCAGTTACAGCAGCAGCTGTGGAATGCTCCCTGCTATCAACAAACTTGTTGCTACAGCAACCACAAGGAACCCACAGGTCAGAGCTTCCATCCTCGGCGAGTCAACACAGAGTCAACATAGAACTAACTCAACTACCACCAGGCGCAGCAAGGTCTGCTATTTAGGCGTGGATCACAGGCCCTGGGCCAAGTTAAGAGGCAACAATGGGCAACCACAGCCTGGGCACAATCAATTTCCTTTTGTAAATTTCTTAACACAAAGTCCAGTGTCAGGGTTGGGGAGGAGGAACAGATCCTAAAGAGCTGCTGGTCAAATTCCGTCTAAGGTTTACCGGGGATTTAATCCCCGCTAGCTGCTTCCTACAAACCAGGCCTCTAAACAACAGCTGGAATCAAGATGACATTTCAGATTTCAGCAAATGCAAAGCCTACTGCATCTGCACCAGAATGAGAAGAGTTTAAGTTAATCAATTTTAGGAAACCTGTTAGGCAGATGATAACTAACACAGCTACTCAGTGGGCAGGTAACATAACACCTTTAAAAATCTGGTTTACAAAGGACTTATATGCAAGCATATAGGCCTAACCAATGGACACGGACAACGGCGGGGGGGGGGGGGGGGGATGAGGGCATGAACGGGGGGGGGGGGGGAGGGTAGGGGGTAACGTGGGGATAAGGACACATATGTAATATCTTAATCAATAAAAAATATATTTAAATAATAATAATAATACAAAAAAATCTGGTTTAAAAAATAATAGGCTACATTACTTTTTTCTTTTTATATATATTTTATTGATTTCAGAGAGGAAGGGAGAAGGAACATCAATGATGAGAATCATTGATTGGCTGCCTCCTGCACGCCCCCAATGGGCTATTGAGTCCGAAACCTGGGTATGTGCCCTGACGGGGAATCGAACCGTGACCTCCTGGTTCATAGGTTGATGCTCAACCACTGAGCCACGCCGGTCGGGCTCAGGTGCTCATTTTCACCAAGCGTCATACTCACTTCTTTGCAGAAGCATTTCAATCCTGTTAGATGTTCCCCTCTTCAAAATTAAGACACTGTCACTCAGCATCACTTAGAAAGTAATAAAAACATATCCTACCTATATTTCAGTAATAGGCAGAACTTATGGTGAAAGAGTCAATACTAGATTTTTATTTTTAAAAAAAAGATGATTTTTTTTTAAAGTCACTGCAGTTATAAGAAATTGAAAAATCTTTAAAGGTCATAGTCAGCTTTAGAAAAATTCAATACCACTTTACTCACCATAACCTCCAACTTTTATAACCAATGCGGAATGGGAATGAATTCTGATAATAGCTTTAATCATAAAATGAGTCGGAAAATCAATTTTAAAATAAAAAGTGCTTAAATGGAAAATATTTAATATTTAAACAAACAAAAAGGATAAGTAACAAAGACGCCTTAAAAAATAATAAGTTACTGGTTTCTGTCCTTTGTGACTCTCCCATCAGAGCTACACAGAGGCACTCTGGTTCGGTCACTTCTACATTAAGTTCACAAGAGCCTGGGTTCCAACCTCAGCCCTATGGTTTACTATGATTTGGGGCAAATTATGCAGCCTTGCTGAACCTAATTTGTTCATATTTTATTCTGAGTACTTGCCCTCTTTTCTTATGAAGCTATACAGACATTACTAGATGAGTCATACTACAAATATCCTTATAAATTAGAAAGAACGTCCTCAATGTTTCATATATTTGGTTTGCATGATCCCTGATATCATTTCAATTTACTGGTTTTTTTCCCCTTTGTTGTTAATCCTCACCTGAGGATAATTTTTCCATTGAATTTTAGAGAGAGTGGAAGGGAAGGCAGGGGGTGGGGAGAGAGAGAGAGAGAAAGAGAGATAGACAGAGAGAGAGAGAGAGAGAGAGAGAATGTAAGAGAGACACATCGATTGGATGCCTCCTATATGCACCCGACCAGGGCCTGGGATCAAACCTGCAATCCAGGTAGGTACCTGCCCTTGACCAGGAACCAAACCCCTGGTTTCTGTCCTTTGTGACTCTCCCATCAGACACAGAGGCACTCTGGTTCGGACACTTCTACATTAAGAGCAGCTCCGGCTGATGCTCTAACCCAGTAGTTCTCAACCTGTGGGTCGGGGGTCGAACGACCCTTTCACAGGGGTCACCTAAGACCATCGGAAAACACATATATAATTACATATTGTTTTTGTGATTAATCATTATGCTTTAATAATGTTCAATTTGTAACAATGAAATTGGGGTCACCACAACATGAGGAACTGTATTAAAGGGTCGTGGCATTAGGAAGATTGAGAACCACTGCACCACTTGGAAACACAGGCCAGGGCTCAATTTGCTGTTTTAATTCAGCATGAAACTGCACCAATACTATTTTCTATCTTAAGCAATGTCTATAATCTCCCATATCCAGATAGTCATTGAAACATTCATTATTAACTTAGGAAGGTGTACATAAAACCTTCATTAAAAAGTCAGTTATAATTTCCACTTGTTAGGAAAATATGAAATCTGATAAAGACAAATATTTTGTCATGGCCAATTCTTTTCAATAACTTTCTGGGTTGAAATGCAGAAAACCTAACAGCTCTCAGTATAGTAAGTTCAGTGGGGGAGAGAATACTTCCATCAAATTGTTTTCTTCAGCCTTAGCATGGTAATTCCATAGCTGGCATTAGCGCCAATCCGAGAAGCAGTATTCCCAGCATCAACACTAGAAATTTTGGATGGAAGTAATGCCTTTTTGAGGTTCAATGTAGGTCAAATGAACCTGAAGTAATAATTCCCGTTTCCAGTACTTTCAAAAGCGAGTCATGATAGGAGAATCAAGTTACCCATGAAAACAGATGAAATTCACTGAAATGACCTAGTTTTATGACCCAATAAAACTTGCCACTTACAACTTTATAAAAGTATCATTTCTTAGAAGAACAACGGGGAAAACTCTAAATATCACATCGAAATGCATGTCTTCTTCAATGAGAGATGCTTTCAATGGAATGACAGTTGTCTCTGGGGACAACCGTTTAGAAGCTGGCTGGTCACCTACCAGGAATGACAGAACCAGGGAGTTATACAGCCAAGATGAGGTGGGACATTGTGGTAGGGCACCTCTCAAGTGTCTACTTACAGTTAATAAGATTCAAGCACAGAAGGCAGTAATGTAAAAAGGAAATACATACTACCTTCTCCCCCAACCCAGCTCACTGTCCATAGGGAAATTTTATTAGATTTACTTGAATCTTTCAGGTATGTCCTATGCACATAAACTTTGTTTTATAATATATAAAGTTTTCCTATTTATTATAACTGCTTTCTGCAAATTTCTTTTTTCACTTAACACTTTTTCATTTTTGACAGCATAATATTCCAGTTTGGTAAAAACAGTGAAAAAAATGTGTTTAATACAAATAATGCTCAAGTAAGGTCACCTGTAGGCACTTACACAGTACACTGTGATCCTAATGCCTAGATTTGCTAAATTGCCAAGGATGCACATAAAGTTCCGAATGATTGCTCTTGAAAATTTTTGTGCCATTGACAAGAGAAGAAAATGTGTTTCTTCACATTCTTGCCAATTCTGGCAAGACTATTAAGGCTCTGCCAACCAGATGGTTAAAAAATGTTATCTATTTAATTTTTATTTCATCTCCCTGGTTACTAATATGATTGAGCATATCTTCATAGGTTTATTGGCTATGTCTAATTTTTTCTGAACATCTGTTAATTTTTTTTCTTTTTGGTCCATTTCTTTTCAATTCTTTCATTAGAGGCTCATAATGAGACACATATGGATAAAATTATATGACTGACTTTTTTTTCAAAATAACCCAGTGAGAAAATGAAGAATGGGGGGCAGAGGGGGTACAGATAAAACATGATAAAAATAGGTAATAAAGTTGGTTATAAATTTTTTAACTTTTGAAGCTGGGGGACAGGTACCTGAGGATTCATAATATTATTCTCTTTTGTATATGTTTTAATTTTTTTCATAGTAAAAGTTATTAACGTGTTCAGCTAATTTTTTCTCTTAAGATGTTCATATCTAGTGTTTCTGAGCTGTAAGAACACTTTATGAATAAAGAAATTTGCTCTTTGTTACAGACTCTATAAATAACTACCCAGCTTCTTTCTATGGACACAGAGCCCAGTATTATTTATTTATTTTAAATATATTTTATTGATTTCAGAGAGGAAAGGAGAGGGAGAAAGAGATAGAAACATCAATGATGAGAGAGAATCACTGATTGGCTGCCTCCTGCACGCCCCCCACTGGGGATCAAGCCCCCAACCCAGGCATGTACCCTGACTGGGGATTGAATCGTGACCTCCTGGTTCATAGGTTGCCGGGGTCCAACCCCAGCAGGTCCAGGGGTCCCCAAAGGTGTGGACGGAGTCGGTGAAGAAGGAATGGTACGGAGATAGCGTTCAGTTGATCAGCAGCCTAGCCAGGATCTCCAGCCAAGTTCTGGTCTGGATCTCCAGAGAGGTTCTGCTTCGGAGCTCCAGCCAGGTTCTGTAGCCATGTTCCCTCGCTAGGTTCTCCAGCCAGGTTCTCCAGGCAGGTTCAGTCACCAGGTTCTAGTCAGGTTCTCTTGGCAATTTCTATAGTCAGGTTCAGTCCAGGATCTTTTGCCATGTTCTCTCCAGTGAAGTTCTTCTGTCTCCAGGCTCCGTGTAGGTTCTGTCTTCTGAATTCTGTCTAAGCTCTCTCTCTTGCTGTCTAGTTACATCTGTATTTATACCAGTTGATTCAATCCCATCAATCTCTATTCCAAAGGTTAGGGCGTTTCTTATCTCCATTCCAGGGAGTAAAGATTATGTAGCTTAAGCATGATTGTTCATAGTTAAAGTGATTAATTACCCGCCTGGCACTTAGTTAAGGGGTTTTATTCCCTCCCTAACTTCAGGGGAAAATCCCTACCTGGGGAAACAACCTTTCTCAGAGGTGATCTTGGTTAAAACACATAGTGCCAAGAAGGTGAGCAAACATATTAAGAAAAGTATGCCATATATGCCAGGTCCTTTGAAACAGCAAGGATGGACCGGCTCCCGGCAATAGGTCACACTCAACCACTGAGCCACACCTGCCAGGTCCCAATACTATTTATTGATAATCCATCTTTTCCCCCCTGCTGATGTAGAAAACCACCTTTATCCTGCACTAATTTCTAATACACATACACATTTCTTTCAAGATATCCATTTTGTCCCATTGATTTGTCTTTGCATGTGCTCTGCGGTTTTAATTTCCATACCTTTACATTTTTCTTTAGGTTCCTTTTCTCAGGCTATTCTTACCTAATGATTTTTCCAGATGACTTTAAATAATTGTGAGGATTTCCCCAGGTGCCTGTTATACTTATGAACATCTCTTTCTGTATTGCTTCCTCCCAAACACAGTGTAGCTTGGTTCCCTCTTTTACATCAGCATATTTTCGTGTTTCTACCTGAATTCCCTTGGCATACTGCTAGCACACAAATGTTAACTAATTCTTTTCTCAGTGCAAAAAATATTTATTGAGTTATTGTTCAAAGGTCAAACTGCCAAAACCGACTCGTAAAACATTGGAACACCACCATTTATATAAGCCTTATTTTTATAAATAAGCACCTGACCAGAAAGTCAATAAAGGAGCATGTCATAATCAGCCTGCGGCAAAGGGTTTTAAATATAATACCCTAATGTTAGTCACAAGCACTTTAGTTTTACTTGATCGGCCTGCAGCTTCATAGGGACCTGAGACTTCTTAAAGAAGAAAAGTATCTTTGATGTGGCTTGATCAATGTATTAGAAGTAACCAGCAGCGGGCATCTGTTTTCACAGGGCAACTGTGAAATTAATCCGCGTTAAGTCGGCCTCAGAGCACTTGGACTCGGCTACAGGATGTGGGTGTCACGGCATCGCACAGACAACACCTGATAGGGCCGTTCACATGCCAGGTCAGAAGTTAGAAATGGAGAAAAGGGAAAGTCTATCCTGGAATCAAAACTTCAAAAACCCGGCGGTCTCTTGGGTTTGTCTTGAAAAATTCAATCCCTCCCCATCCAGATGAACGCCCCACCCTAAAATAAAACCTTCCCCAAACAAAAAACAGACTGCTCATTTTGTGAAGGAATGCAATCTAAGTGTTACTCGAAACCACCCAAGGTCCATGTTAACTTCTCCTGAATCTAATGTCAGAATGAGCTGAGTAGAGAAAAACACTGATAACATGTGACTAGAAGTGCCCATTTCTAATATACAGTCAGTGCTATGTGTGGCTGGGCCCAGGAGATGTCAGTCCTGCTTCTACCCTTTCAAGAAGCTTCTTCAGATGCTAGAAGCCACAGATCCCTTCTGAAAGATCTCTCAGCTGCCTCCTTCCCAGTCCCCTTTGCTATGTGGTAAACAATCCCTTTGTTTTCCAAGGAGCCTGCGGTGGGAGATCTTTGATAGATAGCAGCCAGGGACTGTGTGGCTGTCTCCAGCTGGTCCAAGCAGGCCAAGCTGTCACTAGTGCGGGGTCACTGCTGAGTGTGCCAAGGAGGGCAGGACCAGGAGGGGCAGGCAAGTGGACAGGCCGGAGAGCTGACTCCTGGATGCACATTCTTTAGATTCCTTTCCAACTGGTTTTCCTTCTGGGTCCAAAGACATTTTAAACTCTAACAACCAGACTACAGAGTTTATGCAGAATTTTACATGAAGTCATTCCTGTTTTCAGAGATCAAAAATGTGACTGATGAACTGCTGAGATGCTAAAGCCTTCCAGCCATCTGATAGCACTGAAATGTGATGCTAGGCAGAGCAGTGCCCCAGGCAACTGGGCCCTCCCAGCCTGGGCATTTTCCCAGGGGTCAAGGACAGTTCTGAAGGGTCCAAGAAGAGATGTTATAAAGAGGCTTAAAATGAAAAAAAGAAAGAAAAAGGAGCCATTATTCCTTCAGGGCCTACTATGGACCAAGCCCCAGGCTTGGTATCTTACTCCTAATTCTATTTTCCCCCTGACCAACAGAGTTACAGATACTTGGTAGATGTGGAAATTTGGGTTTAGGGAAGTTAAGTCATTGTCCTGTGGTTGTAACTCCAGTTATTAAGCGTTGTGACTCAGATCCAAGGTCTGGATGACTCCATCATCTACAGTCTGGATTGTTTTTATTTGGGATTGGGAGGAAGGGAAGGCATGGAATTGGGATGGAAAGAGTTTTTGTGGAAGAGGGGGGAGAAGACACATGTAGAGACCTCAGTGCTCTGAAGTCCGTGCAGGTGAGGGTGGAGGGAGGGAGGCCAGCCAGGAACGGAAGCCTGAGCAGAGTGGTCTTATTTCTTATGAAGCAGCCACTGTAATGACCTGTGTCCTCCAGGAGCTAACTGCCCAGTCCAGGAGGAAACACTGGCCCCTCCACCCATCCTTCCATGCTGCTACAGGCAGGAGAGCTGAATGGTTAGGAGCCCAGCCGCTGAAGACGCTGGTTGGGGGCTCTCTCCCAGCTGACATTTCACCAGCTTGATACATGAAACGGCAAAATAGGAGATGCCTTATGGGCTGCTGCTGAGGATTATTCGAAAAAAACTTCCAACCGTGCCTGGCTCTTAGAAAGAGCTATCTACCTGATTATTATTATTATTACTACAAAGGCCCAGAAAGCGTCTATTTTTACATCTGACAGAAATAGAGGCGTTTATTCCAGAACTAACAAATCACAATACGACATGAGTGACTGCCAAGTTCCTAATGCGCGTTCTTTCAGTTGCAACCACAAAAGCTCACAACAAACCTACAGTAACTGTAAGACAGTATTTCTCCCTGTCTTAACATTTTAAAATGCATATGCAAAGACGAAGCATTATATACTCTAAGAGTTCTTTGAAATGTTTAGAATACAGAATGTCTCCCATAAATTCCTCTTGGTTAAAACATACATGCCTCTCTATAACTGAGTCTATTCAGTATGGATGTATTTACCATTTGTTTTAATAAATAATTCATCAAGGTGAACTTGTCACTGATAAGTTATGTACACATACTTGGTGGGATGATTGTTCATGTATCTTCTCAGACACCCCAGCAGGCTCCCACCTCACAGCCTTTGCATTTATTGTTCCTTTCAGCACGGATACTTAAGGAAAAGAAAGAAAAGTTTTTCTTCTACCCTCTTAGGTTCAGAACTGGGGTCATGCAAATTAAACTGGCAGGCAATAGATCAACAGGAGAAAAAGCATACACATTTTCTTTCATGTTAGTATTTTTACCTGGGGGTGTGGGAAGGGAGCTTCTCAGAAAAGAAGTGAAAGTCCCAAAGAAGCAGTTAGGCCTGAAAGCTTATATCCCATTTTAACAAAGAGCAGTAAATTGTGGAGACATGAGAAGACACAGGGAAATAGGATTGGGCTCCTGGGGGTGGCATATATTTATTATATACTTACAGTATTGTATTTATTTAAAATAAGTGAAGAAAAAAATAAGGAATGGAGTCTTTGCTCCAAAAAAATCTATAATAGAAAATATAATAATATAAACAAAAAATTATATGGGTCTGTCTGAATGGGCTCCACAACCCTACAAAGGGTTCTATGGAACTGACATCTCAACACACACTGTTAAACTTAAAGACAAATCTAGTGCTTTTTTTGTGGCTGAAGATTTCTTTCCTTTGTGGCTGAAGATTTCTCTCATTTTGTGGCCTGAAGATTTCATAGAATACATGTTTCTGACTTATTTTTTAATCACAGAAAATCAGGAGCAACTTTAACAGCGGGGAAAGGGGAAGCGGAACCCTTTATTTACATCTGTGTGATCACATAACCCAATTAATGCTCCCACTGAATGGCTCTAGTCCACTAAAATCACAATTTCACCGATGTCTACATTCAAGCCCTGGCTATGTTTGCCTATAAAGTCTAACAGTTCTTATAACCAAACTTTTCCTACACAACTGACCTTAGAATTATTAACAAGACAAGAGACTGAGTTTCTAAGTTAGGTTTTCCTTATTTCTTTCTCTATGGTTTATGTTCATCTCATTTTCTTTAAATTACAGTTGGAGGACCACTGTGTTAAACACTTCTTGAGAGCAGTAATTTAGATCACTGAATAAGTACTAAAAATATTAAGAAGTATTTGGCTGCAATCCTCCCCTACATCACCATTTCCAGCCTAACTCTGAGTTGGAAATGTCACACACAAAAAGGCACCCATCTACAAGTATATAGTCCCCACTGCTCTAAACAGATTCACACATCCATTAAACATTATATTTAAAAAGAGCTTATAATGGCATGAGATTTATTGTTAAGAAATAAAATGCAGGATATAAAATGGAATGGACATACAACAGACATTCATGGGTGGTAAGATTATGCATGTTTTTATAAGCTACCTCCAATGCATTTGTAGTAATTTTATAATTCAAAAAATGTACTTAAATATAATTTAAAAAAAGACACCCCTCTAAACATTTTAAAGCTATAAACTTCTGTTCCTCTTGATGATATTTAATATGAAAAAATTAAAGAAAACTGCTAAAAAGTTAAGGTGGATTTTTTAAGTTCAAAGACAATTTTTA
The DNA here is from genome assembly GCF_963259705.1 of Myotis daubentonii. Taxonomy (NCBI): domain Eukaryota; kingdom Metazoa; phylum Chordata; class Mammalia; order Chiroptera; family Vespertilionidae; genus Myotis; species Myotis daubentonii. The sequence goes on along the minus strand of NC_081842.1, from coordinate 11,993,099 downwards.
AAGTATAATTGACAATTGCCAAAGAAAATACAGATATCCATGTACTTTTAACTCATTCCTGCAGGCTGTGAATCCTCTAAGTATTGTCCTATGTATCAGCATCTGCAAAATGCAATTACTTTCATCATGGAACATGAAGAAAATACAGTACATGCTTAACTTAAAGATCAGTAGGGCCTCTGTGGATGAAGCCTAGCCCCAGATGAGAAGTCCTAAGGTTCAAACAGAAAAATTGTTAGGTTTAACACTAAATCTAAAATTACTAAACCTAAGTCACATGAATAAGCTAACACTCCCTTCAACACACTCTCACATGATCTACCACATCAGGGCTGATAAATATGTTAGGAATGAAGTGGAAAACAGCTTCCAATTCTAAAAGTTCACCCTCCATGCATTTTCATGGTGTAAAACAAATACTTTACAGCAGCAGTAATCCTGGGAGCACAGCGAGCCCCACCTTCCCACCCCACCACACCATGAGGAAGGAAGGCTTTCTATGTTCGCTTACATTCTGGGGATAAGTTCATGCCGGAGGTGCACTGGACTTAAATTGTCAAAAATATCATACTTCAAGTATAATTGGGCAAGAACTATGGACACACTCGGGCAGCCATCCAAACAACGAAAGAAAAAAAAGCTTAACTCCAGTGTTTCCAGGAACAGACAACAAAAATGTGCTGCCCTGTTGATCTTTCCTTTCAGTGGGCAGCTGACATCTCAACCAGTGCTCGAGTCATATACCCTGGGTCCCAAAGGGTGCCTCCAATCCAACAACAACAAACTGATCACCTCCACAGAGAGTGTAGATATACCTGGTAATTTTACTGACCCAGCCAGATCAGGTCATGCCTTCTGCAGTGGGCCAGATTTGAAGGCTCCTGGCTCAATACATAGCTGAGAGCAATCACTTAACATTAACACACAGAGATATGGACACAGCCACATGGAACAGAAGAAGCAAGAATCAGGGAGATGAAGAAAGAGACTGGAAGTCAGGGGACAGGGACTGGGCTCTGACCCTAACATTCAAGTGATACCGGGCAAGTCAGTGTCTCCAGATCCCAGTTTCTTCATCTGTAAAATGAGGGGGGCTTAGAAGGTCTTATGGATACGACCTTCTCCAAAACCTGATTCTTTCCCTAGACAGTAGTAGGTTGAGGTGTTCCTTCCACCTGGCTCCAATATGGTAGCCACTAGCCACATGGGTACTTGAAATGTGGCTGGTCTGAATTAAGATATTTTCTACAGGTAAAATTTTGAAGACATAAAATGAAAAAAAAAAGTATTTCTGGCCGAAACCGGTTTGGCTCAGTGGATAGAGCGTCGGCCTGTGGACTGAAAGGTCCCAGGTTCGATTCCGGTCAAGGGCATGTACCTTGGTTGCGGGCACATCCTCAGTGGGAGATGTGCAAGAGGCAGCTGATTGGTGTTTCTCTCTCATCAATGTTTCTGACTATCTCTCTCCCTTTCTCTCTGTAAAAAATCAATAAAATATATTTAAAAAATTAAAAAAAAGTATTTCTGGATACAATAAAACATTAAATTAATTTAACCTGTTTCTTTTCCTCTTTTATGTGGCTACTACAAAATTTTAAATGACATTTTGGTTCCATTATACTTTTATTGGACTGCATTGTTTTAGATTCAGGCCTGAGCATTTAACGAAAGCCCAAAGGAATTCTGAGATGAAATGACCCCATCTGAATGGAACATGGCCGTTCCCTGGCTCTCCACCATTAGGCTTAGAGCTTATCCTATATAATAAAAGGGTAATATTCAAATTGACTGAATGGCAGAACGACCAGTCACTATGATGCACACTGACCACCAGGGGGAAAATGTTCAACACAGGAGCTGCCTGCTGGTGGTCAGTGCGCTCCCACGGGGGCGCGCCACTCAGCCAGAAGCCGGGCTCATGGCAGGCGAGCTCAGCGGCGGTGGCAGGAGCCTCTCCTGCCTCCACTGCAGGCAGGCAGTAAGGAGTGAGGAGTCCCAGACTGCCAGAGCCCCAGACTGCGAGAGGGATGTGTGACTGCTAGCCTAGGGATTGGGCCTAAGCCAGCAGGTGGACATCCCCCAAGGGGTCCTGGACTGCGAGAGGGCACAGGCTGGGCTGAGGGACCCCCCACAAGTGCACAAATTTCATGCACTGGACCTCTATTCATTTCTATAAAACACAAATTACTGTTTTAAAGCCATGCTTTTGTTCTCTTATTTTAGTCACCAGCAATAAGTAAATAGGAAATAGGATTGGGCCTTCATATAATCAACATCACTTCATTTACTCTGGGGATAAATCTTAATTATCAACTGCAGGCTTTAAGCATAATCCTAAATGGATATGTTTTTACACAGGCACTTGTATCGTTATCCTTTAAATTGAATACATAATTAAAATAATAATTTAGTTTACTTCATAAAGATGATTATAGTCTTTTCTTTTAAAATCCCTTTTGAATTCAATAGGAACAACTACAGTGAACCACATTTCTCTGATATCTAATTAAAAACGTTTCCACTAATTATTACAATCTGTATCGATTTATTTAACGTTCTTTAAATGGTCAGAGAAGCAGAGATGGTTTCTAAAGAGCCTGTGCACTTAGAAACACAACAGACTGAACACAGCCAGTCAAATATTTATAAGGTTCAGGTAAGTTGAGAATATTCTTCTCTGAACATATTCTTGGACTGCCAACTTTTTCAATTAAGGGTTCTCACATAATTTCCTGTGAAATTAACTACCGAAGTCAGTAAAGCAAGCTAACTCTGCAATCTAGAGGCAATGAAAGGCACCCCTATTTCAAATTGGTCTTAAATTATGGTCAGTAATTATGTCAAATATTTTCACATATATAAAAGCACAACCGAAGTCAGACTAAAATATATACTCTTAGGAGAAATTTTCCTAAGAGTTTATCAAATTATATAAATTATATGACCATTAGAAAATTATGCAGGGATTAAAGAATACAATTTTCTTATATTTTCAAATTCCACCTAATTAAATTTTTAAAATTTTCAAACATCATGTAATTATTACCTACTTTTTTATGGGAGAAAAAATGTAATTTCAAAATATGACCAAGGTAATAGACGAGAAATATACATTCAAACTAATATTGGCTACGTTTTCTCATTATTATCAACAACTATTCCAGACACAAATTGCCATCCGTTTTTCTGAAGGCAGTATTTAAAAGTGAAAAGATAAAATATTTTCTTGATAGATGCTGCAAAACAAAAAGAAATGCCAGGATTTAACATGATCAAACTTAAACTAAGCTTTCGATTACTCTTAGAACAAAGGGTTCAAAAAGAAATATTTAGAGAAGAAAACCAAAAGCAGTTTTTGAGGACCCATGGGATTTTAGACAATCCCTTTTTGACAGAATCATGTGCAATATGTCAAACTATTGGGACATATCTTAAATAAGTTTTTTGATACTATAAACTCCAAACACTCTCTAACGTTGATGATTCTATCAAGCCTGCTCGGATTCTAGTTTTTCCCCACATCTTTATTTCATCACATACTTCCTAGTAAATATCTTCATTTGACCATTTCTAGAATAATTGAAATGAATAAGAAATTAGGTAAGTAATGAATTTTAAGATGGCAGCCCCATTTTTACTGATGTAACTCTATTAAGGATCATTTCCCTCTTTTCCACGTCTCTTTCCATTCTGTTTTAATAACACAGGTGTACACAAACAGATCTGAAAGGTTGTGTAGCACCAGAAATGAAGTTGAACATGGAGGCAAATCTAGCTCACAAGAGGTTCTCAGTTTCATGCTTTTCTAAAAACCTCAAAACTATTTTTATCTGCTATCCCTTTCAAAAAACAAGCACAACAAAGTTGCTTTAGGGACGTCTCAAGATCAAATCAATGATAGTTTGCTAGCAGCAAGAATAAACTGACACTAGCAGAGCCAGTAGAATTATCCCTTTTTGCATCATTCTGATTAGAAGCATTTCCCAGAAACACAAGTCTAAATAAACCATCTTGGGCACAATTGAACAGAGTAAAGCTCAGCTCTTGGGTGTTCCTGGCATAAAAATACAACAGCATTCCTCATCTCTTCCTCCACCTTTCCCCAAAGATGTGCTTCCTACATGCTTAGGTAGCAAAGAAGTGAGCAAATCCCAAAAACCTACTGTAATTACTCATGGGGAATCCTTCCTTTAGTTTGGTTCGAATGGTTATTAATCTACACATTTTCCTCTACATCTCAGAATGCCATTTGTCACCTAACATCTCCCCTCTCTTTTATCCTTCAGAAGAGAACCTGGAATGTATTTCTGGTGGCAATGTTCCCAGCTAATGGACCACATGTACCAGCCTCCCTTGCAGCTAGGTACTACCATCTTGCTAATGAGATTGAGCAGACATTGAGAACCTCTGCAAAAGCTCCTAAACCTAACTGGCTGAACCACTATCATCAATGGCTACCCTCACTGTGGGAACATTTAATAGTACACTACTGCTGAGAAAATGAAACTCAAACTCATCAAGACTTTCAAAGCTCTGAATCCCCCACAGTCCATCCCATCTCTGCTACCCACATTTTCAGAGCTTCCCATTTTGAATCTCTATACTCTCACTGTTCCTTCTGTCTGAAAGCCCTACCAGTCCCCAGTTGACCTCCACTCATCCTTGGAATCCAGAGAAGGCTGCCTGCGTTCTCTATGAAGACTTGTACATTCTTCCATTGTAGTCTTTGGCACACTGTGCCTAATTATTTCTGCATCTCTTTTTCTCGCCATCAATCTACAAAATCCTTCAAGGCACAAACTGAGTTATTTCTCTGTTTACTCACAGCCCTACCTACATACCAGGGCTCCTGTCACTGAAACACAGAAAGCGTCCAGTACATGTCCATAAAATAAGTGAGGTTTTTAAAAATTCAAGATAAGGGGAAGAAAAATACAACGAGATAAGTTAAGAATAATACACCACACACAATGGAGTATACAGAGGTTGTATTTTAAAGTTGTATACCTGAACTGTATATAATTTTATTAACCAATGTTACCCAGATAAACTTACTTAAAAACCCACGACTCTAAAACAGTGTCAGTATCACAGAAAGTCAAGCACAAGTGCCCTGACAAATCCTGGAATAGAGACACAACAGAGAAATACATAATTCAAACATCCAATTAAACATCCTTCACCAAACCTTCCCCTCACCTGCTAACAGAATAAATCGATCTATAGGTTTGGGTTTATGTTTATGTGTTCCACTCTGAAATGAATGAGCAAACAAGCAATGAGGTCACGTGTCAGATTTTTTTTTAAAGTATAAATAAATTAACACATTGTAATAAACCCTTAGAATGCTGTTTTCAACCAGTGCCTTTTTTTTTTTTCTGCAGGAAAAAACAACTTCACACTAACATTTCCCCCCTCATTGCTTTATTGGCTATTTATGAAATCAGTAACTACAACTAATAACCTACACACAAGAAATACTCCAAACAAAAACAGTATTTCCCATCTGTGTCCTTACACCAAGACCCAGGAAATCTGCAATGACACAAATTTGACCTTTGAGTCCAGCTCACAACAGTGAAGTGAAATAGTCAAATGACAAATATAGTCAAGAAAGGCATTGCCTGGGAATGCGACAGGTCTGCATCCTATCTAAGTATGCTCTCCCTGCCACCGAATTCGTTATCTTTGTCCTGGATATCTCAACGGGCCACGCTGATAAAGCACTCGTTCCCGGGACAGGCACTGTTGCAATGACATCTCTGTCCAGCAGCCTTTGCTTATACTTCGTTTTAGCCATCGAGTCACCTGGGTACCCTCAGAGGACTTCCGGCTCTCATACTTGACTGAGCAAGTATGCAATGATCCCCAAACGGCAGTTTTGTCGCAAATATACTCTTGAAAGCAGAGCCCTGGGCAATTCCTCAAACTAGTCGCAATATGTGAACGGCCTTCACATTCAAACACACTCTCAGTTAGCCAACAACTATAGGATTTTTAAAGCTGACTTACTTTTTGTTGGATTTAAATTTTCTGGATTCTGTGGTGTAAGGGGATTTGACACAATGCAAAACACCAAAAACAAGCCTGAGAAAACACTAGGAAGATACAAGGGTAATCATAATGACCTCGATTAGATTTTCAATGCCTGTCAAGTTAATAGCATATAGCAAACCTTTGAACTTGAAAAGTACAGTTCTTTTAGAAAATAGAAGTAACAAAATTCCAATTTTTTTCTTACAGGACCAATTTTGATCCTGGTTCATGCTAAAGTAAAAGGTAAGTATTAGCTGTAAAAATGGCAAAAAAGCAGCAAAATAAAAATTAAAAAAAGACAATGGTAAAGAAAATTTTCATTTTAATGACCATTCGGTTTGAGTCCAATACACAACATTTTCTCTCTAAAATCCACTATCCACTACTTATTCCAAGAAGATCATTTCTTGGAACCCTCAACTGAAAATGTCTCAATCAGTTAGAGAATTGACATATTTCAAGAATGAGGCATTCCTTTGCTGGACCAACTTCTGAAATAAAGAGTTGCAAATAAATGGTCATTATTAAGTTATCGACAGCATTTATGAAACCTTTTCACAGCAAACTGTTCTAGAATAAAGGCTGAAAAATAAATCTTATTTAAGAGAAGTGAACTCAATTTTCAAGAATCAAGCATATAATTATTTTTTCACCACAATGTAAAATGGCTAGAGTACTCACTGAAAATACTTTATAAAACATTTAGTAAATGTAAGGCATTGTGGTAAGTGATAAAACAAATGATAGGAAACAGCTTGTGATCGCAGTCAATATTAACTTCTCTTCCTCACCATTTTTGTTTTTAATATTTAACCAGTCCAAAGTAGATCCTCTGTCCCCCACTAATATACAGTTCTCTTCTCTTAGATCTCTAAGTTTACATTTGGGTAGGGACCGGATCAGAGACTGTTCCTGGTAATACCACATAAAAGACCACAACAGACTTCCACATAGCATACCCCTTACCCAAGTCCTCCACTACTTCCTCTTTATTTGGTCTGCCCCTTACTATACTGTAAGCGCCCATAAGAGCAGGGAGCCTTAGATAATATATTTGTAAAATGAAGGAGTCAATTTCCTTTGCTGGGTGTGCCCATGAAAATCTAGGTTTTTCTGTGTATAAAAATAACCTAGTAATTTATTTATAGAAACTCGATTTTCACTTATAATTGCTAATTCATTTAATACATAAGTATCTGTGAATAAATTATTCTTAGAATGATTAGTCTGCATATTTGCAAGTTTTTATGGGAGCTTCTTAAGTTAAGAACTCATCACATCTATCTTCAAACCAATATACTGCCATGGAGAAATTGTATATTTGATTTAAACAAAACATAGTAAGCAATTAAGAGCATCAGTATTGGGAATATTTGCTCTCCAGTACCACTTTTCATATGAAAGGTTTTAATGTTAGTCTCTGAAAAGTTAAACTAAGATTTAAAAAATAATTACATCAGTTTTAAAGGCTCACCCTTCAAAGTAAATGCAGATTTTTTTGAAAGATGAAAAATCAATAAATATGGTTACGAAATAGTGCACATCTATCTTTATCATATGAGCCTATTAATTCCATTACAAGATAACCAAGTGGTTACTTATAAAAACAATACTTATGCTTTGGAAAATTAATCCAATAGGAAGAACAGATTAAAAAAAAAAAGTCCTTTTGGGATTAACCAAGCTTCAATACTATTTTATTTTTACTTAAAAATAAAAATTATGTTGCCTCATTAATTTTATTGTAAGCATGTGCAGAGATGAAAAACTAAACAGGTGAGTTTGCGGTCACCGGGGATAAGAGGTCAGGTCTAAAGCACACAAATCTAGCTCACGGGTGGGATTAAACCTGTTTTCCTTCCAGTGAAATGGCTCCATAGAGTCAAACTACATTACAGTCATGAAAGTGTTGAAATTTAACAAAGTAACAAGAGTAGTAATACATTTCTTCACTTAACACAAATGACTTTTCTTAATATAGCAGATCAGTCATTCCCATAAGAGTCCTTTTAAAGGCTTAAAAGTCAATTATCAGTTTCTAGGATGCCTTACAGTCTTCAATGAAGATGTGGGTTTCCTGGATGTGAATTGAGAGCAAAGGACAAATTATTAGGTTCTGTAAGAAAGAGCACGAGGCACAGAACTATTTCCCATCAACAAAATAAATCATCGGGGAAAAAAAAACTTTTATTGCTCAGTCAAATGTCTCAGCTAAAACTCATCTGAACTTGGGAAGAAAAAAATAAAAAGATAAAGACCCACGTGGAAATGAAGAGACACACACACTGTTTGGGGTCCATCAGACCTTCAGAATTCTAGATTTTGTTCATCTACAAAACCGGCTTACTGTTCTTTTCCTTTTTCCGACATATTTATCTTGCGTTTTCCTTATCTCTACTCCATGACCCATATATACTCGTATGTGGTTGTGATACCATCTCATTCATTCCTCCCTTTATCTACTCTGGGCAGGATGGTCACTCCAAACATGGCGGCGAGAATTACAGCTTCCACTTGAACCCACTCTCTTTGGTTGAGCAGGACAGTGATCACTGGTGTAACGAAAGCCCACAGAGATTCCTTGGGACTTTGTTTATTAATTCTTCAACGTGTCGCATACTTTACCAATTTCCTGTCCTCTCTAATAGCCATAGCCTAATTTTGAAACTGAGATTGAAAATCTCTTCTTGTATAATGAGCAAAAGCAGGCTAATGGCACTATAAAGTTGTACAGATGTGCAGGCCATCATCTGACTAGCGGTACCTTGTCTCGTATTTTGAAAAGGGACGCCTTACAGAAATGCTGCGTTCTCGAGCAGTCTGCTTCTTGGCTTCCTCCTCCCCTCGTGCAGATCATTTCAAGCTTCCATTCCAAGACCCAAATTATTTTGCTGGCACAAGAAATCTTCCACTTTTGCCCAGATTGACAAAACTTGTTTATTCACTTTTCTGGCAAAGGTTTTGCCGAAAACTAAACCAGGCTTGTTCATTGCTCCTTGCACACAGTCAACTAATAGCTCAGTTAATAATCAAGCCAGGAAAATGAAGACACGGGTGTGTGGCAAGTTGCCAGTATGCACACCTTTAAAATGGGTCTTTTCCATGCTTTTTCCACATTTATGTGCTGTCTAAATTTTACAATGGGCACGAATTACTTTCATGTATTACAAAAAGTCAGCTGATATATAAAATATACATAAGGACTTAAAATTTTATGACATGTGCTCTTAAAAATTTTATCTGTGGTGTGTCTTTCTATTTATTTATTTATTTTCTAGTTTTAGTTATTTATTTATTTTTTGTTAATCCTCCCCCGAGGAGATTTTTTCCACTGATTTTTTAAGAAGAGGGGGAAGGGAGGGGAAGAGACAGAGAGAGAAAAACATCCATGTGAGAGAGAAACATCTATGTGAGAAAGACACACAGATTGGTCACCTCCTGCATATGCCCCAACCGGGGCTGGGGATCAAGCCTGCAACCAAGGTATGTGCCCTTGACCAGAACTGAACCTGGGACCCTTCAGTCCACAGGCCAATGCTCTAACCACTGGGAAAACCAACTAGGGCTGTGGTATGTCGTTTTTTAATTTAAATCAAATTCATTTGTTCTTATAGAGAACAAACTGCCAATTTCCTATCTTAGCTGGCTGTTAAATACACTAGTCAGTAAGAGAAAAATCATGTAGGTCTTTTTAAACTTTCAGCTATGAGTGAAACTTAAATATATCCATTTTACATCACCATCATTATAGTGTAATAACCAACACACAGTGCTTACTAGATGTCATCATGGTATATATATATATATATATATATATATATATATATATATATATCAATTCATATCCTGTTTCAAGTACTTTACATAGGTATTAACTCAATTATCCTCAACAACCATAAACATTATTATACCCATTTTACAAGAAAAACACTGAGGCACACAGCTAGCCCACAGTCAACAGCTCAAAAGGCACAGAGGCAAGATTTAATTAAACCAAAGCCATCTTGCCCCAGCCCAGGGTCTTGATCAGTGTGGATGCTACCTTCCCTGGACATGTGAGAACCTCAGACTCAGACATCTCTCTGGTAATGAAATCGACATGACGAATACGGGAACCATTCCACACTTTCCATAGACCTGGGCTTTTCGAAGCCTCTCATCTTCCCCATTTCAACCACTGCCTTCTTTTATAAAACACTATAATCCTAGCAAAGTTCAAGCTAAATCTGTATCACATGTGTTTTCTTTTTAACTGTAGCCACACAAACTAAATTGAAATAAAATGCCCTCTTAGCGTCCTTTTGTAAGCTAAGATGTCACACATGTGAATCTGAATCCTCTGTATCTACCAAGCATCACATTTTCATAAAACTATAGTTGATGAACATGTCCAGACTTTTTTTAAAAATTAATTTGCTGTAATCCTAGAGCGGTCATGATAATTCAGGGTTTCTTTTTTTTTTTTTTTTGGTGGAATTCTACGTTTAAAAAGGTACCAGTAGAGCATATCTATTAATCAGAATTAATCTGAAGAGGAAAATTCACCGAATGTTTCTTTTAAAGAAAAACACCACTGTGCTCACCAAAATGGTTATTTCTTAAGCTATCCATGCTAAACCGGGATAGCTTAAGAAATAGTTACATAACATTTTCCTCTTCACTTCGGTTCCATTTGCAAATTCAGTTGGAGGGTTTAGGTCCTGTTTGCTTTTCTTTCCACAACAGAAAAATTAAGTAAGAGACTCTGTATTTCTTAAACTTGCTACTCGTTCAGGCGGGTGTGCATTCCTTCACCTTAGCTTCCTCCACCTCCCTCCTCCCCATCTCCCCCCAGCCACTCCTGAAGGGGTAGCTGTACATTGGCTGGGCGACACAGGGTGACAGCATTCCCAAGGGTTTGCAGCAGATGGGGTTTAGCATCAATCCCACTCCGCACATTTGCATCTGGGACCCCACTATGAGAAGGAAACCATTTCACAGTTAAGTGAGACACAGAGAGGTAGAAAACCACCAACAAACACAGAAAAAACAAATGAAACTGCACTTTCTCCACCTTCCCCCTTGCTGCCCAGTGAGCGGTGTCTTTCGTCATGCCCTTCCTGAGTCACACCTGAAGACCCAGAGCTCTCAGATCCTGCTTTCCTTGACCCTCCATTCCCCACTCCTTTCCAGAATGTTCCCCGTGCCTTTTCTCTCCGTCTCAGCATCTGTCACAGTTCACGAACATACATTTATAATGATTTCTGTCTAGTCTGTCTTCCCCTCTAGACTGGAAGCTTCATGAAGGAAAAGGCTGTGTTGTTCATCTTAGTCTCTTCAGAGCTGCGGGACAGGACTTGGCTCAAAAAGAGAACAAATAAAAATGTCCTCACTAATGGGTAGGCAAAGACATGAATGAAATCAATCTCCACACTTGCTCATCTCTCCTTTTTTAAGAGCCTCATCTGCCCTAGCCAGTTTGGCTCAGTGGATAGAGCTAGAGCGTCCGCCTGCGGACTGAGGGTCCTGGGTTCGATTCTGGTCAGGGGCACGTGCCCAGGGTTGCGGGCTCAGCCCCCAGTGGGGGGTGGGCAGGAGGCAGCCGATCAATGATTCTCTCTCATTGTTGATGTTTCTCTCTCTCCCTCTACCTTCCTCTCTGAAATCAATAAAAATATATTAAAAAAAAAAAAAAAAGAGCCTCATCTTCGCCTAGCTGGCTCTAAACCAGGCACAAGGAAAAGAAAGACAACAAAGCCAGCCTCACCCTCCCAGGTGAGTGTGACTGTGTGTGTGTGTGTGTGTGTGTGTGTGTGTGATTACGTGTGTGTGAGTGTGGCTGTGTGTGAGTGTGACTTTGTGTGTGTGTGTGACTATGTGCGTGAGTGTGACTATGTGTGTGTGTGTGTGTGTGATTACGTGTGTGTGAGTGTGGCTGTGTGTGAGTGTGACTACATGTGTGTGCGTGACTATGTGTGTGAGTATGACTATGGGTGCGTGAGTGTGACTATTTGTGTGTGAGTGTGAGTATGTGTGTGTTGTCTGGGAGGAGAAAGGTGGAGAGAGGTATGTAAACAAATACTGTAAAATGATCTAACGTCCATTCCCCAGACGCACATACAAACCTGGCTGAAAACGAACTACTAGGAAATTCTCCAGGATTATCTCATCCTATTGTTGTTACTTTATTCTTTAAATATACATATTTAGACTTAACCCTTCCACTCAGAAACCCACTTACTCTGTTCTTTCCTCCTGGTACTTAACACTTTCTATTTTCTTTTATAATCACGTGCCTGTCCTATTTACTCTGCAAACTTCTTGGGAGCTGGAGTGGGAGTGGGAAGCATTGAGGTATGTACCAACGAAACCTTACATCCTGGAGCTTTACAAGGAAAACACATTGATAAGGTTTATCTTTGCATTCCAAAACTGAGGCAACGAAGCAGAGATCAAAGAGCATATTAAGGCTAGATGCTTTGCAAGTCTCTTAAGGTAAATACTTGTCCCCACCTAGGTCATATGTGCACAAACAGGATGCACATTTCTGCTGAATGTGATCACACTTCTTCAGCGACAGCTCAGTGGTCACATAAAAGATACTCTTATTTCTAGAATGACTGGCAACATTCACCTTCACACAAATATCTGCACAGAAATCTCTCACATGCCACAAACAGTAACATTACATAGGAGATCCTCCAGCAACAGGGGGAAAGCCTTCTCCATAGACCTAACCTGTTTTCCTTCAAACCTATATGCAATGGACCATGTTGTTTTCCTTTCTTCCCCCCTCCCCCCCAATTGGCTATTCCTATTTAACCTTGTGATCAGTTTAGTTGCATGTTCCTTTTCGTTTCCTCAGTCAGAACCGGGGATTGTCAGTCCCTCTGGAGTACTAGTAGCATCACAACTGCCATTAGGCGCCTCTGCTGGTTAAGGTTGACAAGAGAGAAGCTTTTGTGCCCTGCTGGTTATCACTGATTAGCACGAAACTCCTAATAGATCACCATCAAATCTTGGCTTCACTATTCTGCGTGTAGGTGTCTGCCGTTAGGGGCAGTGCGCAATAAGGATAGGTGTCTACAGTCTATGAATTAGCATCACTATCAAAGCAGATAATTGTGATTAGGTTCAATTCCCCAAATATAGGAAAATACAACTTTAAGGAGAAGCAAGTTTAAGGAAATAAGTAAATAAATATCTGGGCTTTTGAAACTCATCCTCTATGGATACGCCAGGCAAAAGCATCAACCCACTGTAATCATGCTTCCACCCAAAGCTGAGGTCCATTATCACTATCCTTATTGGTTTCTGTTTTAGGGACACCCGCAGCAGACCTGTTTTCCAAGCCCACAAAGACGGGCAAGTCATAATTACATCTTTCCAGTGGACACGGATACAGCTGGGTAAGTCCCCCTGAAACCTCATTAGAGTGAATTACCCACTCTTCCACCAATGCTTCAAAATGGGCTAATCTTTGAAAGAGGTTATAATAACCAGTGAAAATTTCCAAAACGATGGCAGAAAAAGCAAAAAAAAAAAAAAGCATTCAAAAGGCCAGAAAATAAACTGAATCATAGTTGCTTACACACTGCCTCTTTTTATACAGGAAAAAATACTTGCTCGGAAAAGTTAAATATTTTTTTTGACAAAAGCTTCAAATATAAAGGTTAAGATATGACTTAAATTACGTAATTTGTGTTTTTTAATATGTAGTAAAAAATCAAGAAAAAATAATTGTAGGAGTAGGAGTAAATTTAAGTCATCGGAGAAATGAGAGTTCCTTTAATTAAATTCATTTTTTTTAAAAAAATATGGAAACCCATATTTGTCTTAACTAGCCCTAAGCCGGTTCCTGAGCCACTTGTAGGTAAAAGATAGAAGGGGGAAAAGTTCAATGACCCCATAAATTGGGGACTAAAATAGTGTAATGATGTGATTGTCTGTACAGTCTCGGTGAAATTACAGAAAAACACTTGTCCAGAAATAGCTTCTTTGGAAAATTACCACGAGGTAGGGGAACAGGAGGAGGGTAGGGGGTTGGGGCGGGAAGGTTGCAAAAGGTAAAAAACCCACCGATGGGAAATACAACCTCCTCTGCGCCCACCCCCTCCCGCCCCCGACTGTCAGACAAACAACTTCTAAGCATCTTCAGAGAAAGAAAAAATAGTCCTTTTGCACCCGTGTTGGCTGCGTGGTGGAGAGTTGGATGAATGGGAAGACTTGCTATACACCTAGTGGCGGGTGCATTTCACAGGCTGCAGCCTCCACACAGCTTTTCTTTGCTGCACTGCAGAGGCGCCATCTTCTCCGTCTTAATCTTCACTCAATGCAATCCTTTTATCGGTACCCTAAAAAAAAGACTCGGGGGACCCTCCCCAACGGTCCCTGCCCCCAACGGGTTCTCCAGCGGAGTGCCCCGCGCTGCCAAGGAGGAGGCCGCGCCTGAATCAGACAAACGCCTCCTTTGACGCCCAGGAGGGGAGAGCTCGTGACTCCGCACCACCCGCCGCTGCCCTTTCCATCGCGCACCCCGCTCTCCGCCTATCTCTCCCCAAGGGCTTTGCAGCCCAGCAGAGAATTAGCAAGTCACCGAGGTGATGGGGGGCGGGGGTCCCCAGGGCTCCGCCACGGCGGCCCCAGCAGCGCCCCAGCCCCCACCGGGCCACCGGGACAGGCGCGCAGCGCCAGGAAGGGAGGCGGGCGGGAGCCCCGGTGGCGCACAGACGAGCGCGGCTCCATCTACCGCGCCCCGGGCTGGCGAGGGCGGGGTGTCGCGGCTTTTGTTCCCGGGGACCCGCTCCCTCTCCGGGGAGAAGCTGAAGGTGCGAGCGAACGCCCAGGGCGTCCAGGCTTGGGGGAAGGTGTGAGGTGGCTGCGGGTCTCCGACGCCTCCCATCTCTCCAACTTAACACAAAAGGGAGACGCAGAAATGTACAAAGTTTGCCTGCAGAAGGCGGTGCGCGACCCTCCCAGGGGTCGCCCTAGGAGGCCGCCGCGAGCAGCCGGGAAGAGGAAGGCAGAGGAGATCGGGCAGGGACGGGGTGGCGGGGCTGCGGAGGGAAGGTGAACCCGGGCGGAAAAGGCAAAGGGAAGCGGGGGAGGGAGGCGGCTTCCCGAGCCGTCCCGACTCCTCGTCCCCAGGGCCCGAGAGAAAGGGCAGGGCAGCGATTCCGATGTGGGGACAGGATCCAGGGGCGCTGCGTTTTCGGTTTCACCCCATGTGCTCCATCTGCATGGCTCTCGCCTTCCCGGGTCCCAGCCCGCGGCTGGGAGGCAGGGGCTGAGTGAGGGGCTGAGCTCAGGATCGCCTCCTCGACTCGCCCCCCGAGCGGCGCGCACCCGGGAGCCAGACGCTTCGCCCGCTCGCTCTCCGCGGGCTGGAGCGTGCGTCCCCGGACAGGGCTGGGCCAGAGGCGAGGATGCGCAGCGCGACCGCAAGCGGGGGCGTTGGGCGCGGAGTGGACCGGGGCCCCCTCGACTGCCCCCGTCTTCTCTGGATTGAAGACTTGGGGAGGACCGGCTCCACACCGTCCCCCCTCCCCCCATTCCGAAGGGCGGCACCCACCTCCAGCGCCCGAGCCGTCCAGGCGGCCAGTAGGACCAGTGCCAAGCCAGGCAGCATCGCGACCGTGCGCTGGGCACCGAGTGCGCTGCTGTGCGAGTGCGAGCCGCCGCGCCCTTGCTTTGCCGGTGCCGGTGCCTTCGTCGCCGTCTCCGGTGGGGCCTGCGATCGCGCTGCTCCGGGTGCTCCTCTCCCGCTGCTGCCGAGGAAACTGACGGAGCTGGAGCCGAGCTGCAGGGCTCACAGCCCCGCGAGTCAGCTGATCCGGCCCACCCCGCGAGGCACCGAGAGAGACCCCTAGCGGACGCGCCGGGGTGCTGCGCGCTCCGACCGGGAGGGGCCCGCGCCCGGGCGCCCACAGGTGCGGCGCCCCCAGCTCCTCCCGCACCCACCCCGCGCCTCCCGGGCCGCCCGCCGCCTGGGACCCGGGCGTAGTGGGAGCGAGGGTCTGGGGCCGGGAGAGGGACAGTGCGGGCGCAGGGAAAGGTGAGTCGTAGGACGTCTCGGCTCCAGCAAAGTCGCGAGCGCTCCCGGCTCGTTCCCGTGAGCTTGACTCACCCGACCCGCAGGCCTCTCCCCGCTGCGTATAGAAGGGCTGCTGCCGGGGTGCGTTTTTTTGGCCGCACCTCGGTTTTTTGCCGCGGTTTGGAGAAGTGGGGGAGGAGTTTTTAAAAGAGAATGGGAACGAGATAAGCTTAAAGGAAATAGAGTATCTTCCTCTCTTGATGAGCGAGCAGAAGCTTTTTTTTTTTCTTCCCAGTCAAAAGCAACCACAAGCAACCTGGAATTTCTATCTGTAGTACGAACCAAAGGAGACAGGAGCCCGACTAGTGAAGACGCTGGCGACCCATTTACTTACCCTTGAAAGAAAGGTTTAAAAATATTTTTTGTTGTTTATTTGTTGCGATTTTTTTTTGTTGTTGTTTGCTTTTTTTATTTGGGGGGGGGGCGATTTTTTTTTTTTCTTAAGAGAAGGGGCCGGTCAGCAGGATTTTTTTGTTTTGTTTTTTGTCAGACAGGCATGGAACATACATCAGGCATGGGGATGAAGTGAAAGTTAAGAGGGAAAGGGTCTGTAGAGATGCTTCTTATTCGACCCTGTACCTGAGAACTTCAGACCTTAAACTCTGCCCTTCGTCTTCATTGTGTCTAGAATGGTCTAGAATTGTCCAGATGTATCCCCTCCTCTTGTTCTGAAGGAGCATTGGTCACCAAGCCTCAGTCCACAGTGGGGCCAGGGGGAGGGAATGTGAGGGGCCAAGGCTCGGGCAGCGGATGGTGACATGCTTCCTGAGAAGTCAGCATTTATCTGCCAGCTGCCCTAAACCTTTTCCTCCCCCGCCCCTCCAATCCTGACCCTTGGATTACTTTTAATAACAAGTATTTGTTATCATGCAGTACTTCTTTACATGCCTTGTCATTGACTTACTACAAAAAGCCCCTGAGGCCCTTGCTATTATTACTCCCACTTATGTAAATCAGGAAACTGAAATTAAGGAACTCCCAAACCTGACAGCCAGTAAGTGACATGAAGTTGGTACTGCAGGGAAAATCCCAAGTGACAGCAAAACCCAGTTGCTTCCGGAACACATTTACCCAGCACCATAGTTCCCGGACTGTCCCAGAATGGTTTGAGCAATTGAAGACATATGCATGCAAAGAAAAGTATGATTTGAAGATGGGGAGGGAGCAGGACCCACCACAGATTTTGCAGGGTCTAGTACAACATGGAAAGGCAGGACCCTTTTCCCCCCCAAAATTCAGAATCTTCAGTTGATGACACATTGTTAAACCACCATGGGGCTCTTCTGAGTGCAGGGCCCTGTGTGACTGCACAGGTTGCATGCCCACGAAGCCAGTCCTAGGAGGAAGGAAACACTTTTTAAGAGTAAGGGACTTCTACTGAGCATGAAATTCAAATATATAGAAGCGAGGTTATCTATAATAATAAAAGGGTAATATGCTAATTAGACCAGACGTCTTTTCAGACGTCCGTCCTTCCTTCCAGACAAAGCTGCAGCAGATGGGGGCTGCGGTGGAGGTGGCAGAGTCCCCGGCCTCTGTGGGTGAGGGGGGGCTGGGGCCAAGGCCCTTGCAAGAATTTCGTGCATCAGGCCTCTAGTACTCTATAAAAATGAAAGTTCCTAGATTAAGCGGTTTCCCTTCCCACTATTGAAATTCACCACACTCGCACATTCCCTGGACAAGATGTTCTCCCAGGGAAGGTGATTAGCGGCTGACTGTCAGAATGATGGACAGTCCTTACATTTTCTCCCGTTCCATTACCACTCAAGAGATCCTGATGGTTTTTGCTTCTCAGCCACGATCTCTGTTCTGTATTTAATGCCATTTCCTGCCCTGAGATATTTTTCAGATTTCCTGAGCAGAAAATAAGGGAACATCCTTAGTCAGAACCCTACAAAAGGATCAAGCACCAGTTGGCAGGAATCTCCACAACATTCCCAACCTAGACTTCAGTGCCTCACCTTGGGAGGTGTTTGCTCTCCCTTCAAAGAGTGGATTTTGTCTTTGGGCTGTTCTGGCTTCTATAAAGTTCTTACGTCATTCCCTTTTCTTGAACCTCCCACTCCATTGTCCCTCTACCTCATGACCAAGCAGAATAAAACTTTTCCACACGCATATCTTCACACACTTGCCAGGAGTTTTCATGCTGCTTCTGCCTCCGGCGTCCTCTCTTGTCAAGCTAACACAGGCACTTCCTTTAAGAGTTGTGCAGATGGCACGGTTTCTGGTTCCTTCCAAGCCCTGGCCATTCTCCTCTAGATGTCTTCTGGTTTGTTTACAATGCTCTATGACGGCTCTGACCACCTCAGCGTGCAGTAGTCTGTTGCCCACCTCATGTGCAGCCCCACGTTGCCATTTGATTTTGTCAACTCAGGCTGGTCACCCTCACCATCAAGTCTCCCAGATCTGTTTTATGCATAGTGCTGTAGCCACATCTCTGTTATCTTATGATTAGGATGTTATCTGTGCTCCACAAATATCACCCCAAACAATCTTAATCTAAGCCAGAAGATGAGCCCTCTATTAGTTTGCTAAGGTCGTCAGAACATAGTATCGTAGACTTGTTGGCTTAGACTTGGAGGCTAGACGTCTGAGATCAAGGTGTTGGCTGGGTTGACGACTTCTGAGGCCACTCTCGGTGGCTTGCAGATGGCCTTCTCTGTGTCTTCACATGGTCTTCCCTCTGTGTGGGTCTGTGTCCTCATCTCTTATAAGGACACCAGTAAGTACAGCTTGTGTAGATTTGTGTGTGTGTATGTAAGTTCATCAAAAGAAAGTTAGAGGTGTAGACCTATAGCCCCGGGATTGGTAAATTAGGGGTGTCAGGAAGGGGGGGGGTCTCCCTGCCCCAGGGATTTGATAGCAACTTCAAAGAGGAAAGAAAAGGGAGCAAGAAGAAGGATGTTCAAAGGAAGGACCTTGTAAGTGCATTGAGGGTTCATGATGGGGCTGATGAGTGGGAGCCAGCAGTCGGGGGACGTGTTGATGTGTGAGAAGCGGAGGAATGCAGTCAGATGGAATGGGCAGCACTACGCTGCTACTCACTGCAGGTTCCCCCATCAGTCTGACAAGCGCTAACATTTCTACAGGAGGGTCTGCCAGTGTGGGAGGTTCAGGGAAATCTGAAGGGTAAAAAAGTTGGGATCAGAAAGAATAGGAAAAGGGCATGCTAGAGGTTCCAGGTATGCCCATAGATGGAATCTGTAAAAAGGTTGTGAAAAATTTATGTTTACTTGAGACTTGTGTTGGGTTAACTTTTCATGTCACAAAGGAGGAGGTTAGAGGTTAAGGCAGCCAGAAAGAGGTGGAGAAAGGAGGTTTTGCACCTGGGTATGTCTCACCTGGGCACTATCCATTTCAATTTTTAAATAATAGTGGAAATACTAAATTAAGATTTTCATTTGTTTGTTTTAGGGATCAGAAGTACATGCAACAGGAAGAAGCTTGAATAAAGTGAATGAAGGTGAAAGGAAAGGCGAATGAGAGATGAATGCTGGAGATGACTGCGGTAGTTTTCTGTGATAATTGATGGTCTGTCCCCATCAGAGGAGCTGAAACCTATTCAGATGAAGTGAACATATTACAAAAGAGTTTTGTTGTGTTTACTTTTAAGAACCCAATAGTCACGCGAAGATGTAATATTTGTGAGATGAACCCTAAGTACCCCAGGAGATATTGTATGAGAAAGAAGGGAATTATATCTATTGCTTACAGTTATTAAGAATGACAATTTTTGAAAAACGAAGGATAACATCTTCTAGCACAATTTCCAAACTGTGCACCATGGAACTCTGTAACTAAGTGTGCAAAAATGAAAAGAGTTCTGATATCAAATAAGTTTGAGAAACAAGTGGCTAAACAAAATTTAACCAATAGGTTTAAAATGATACCATGCATTTTCAATTTTAAAGAAGGTAGCTGTTTATGCAACATCCCTGTCTCTCCCTGATTTTGTTTTTGTTTTTGTTTTTGTTTACTGCATTGAATCCAAAGAGTAAGCTTGAAGGCATTCTAGTGGACTCTCGGATTTCTTCATTGAGACCCTTGTAGGAGTGAAGGGATATAGTATACATTTTTGTCAAAGCAGATGGGTTCTTTCCATTGAAAGATGTTTCCATGCATGACCTTGAAGATATAATGAAAAAAAAGTAGAAATATCAGGCTGACAGACATTTTAAAGTAAGGCTAAAGGATGCCACATAAAAGCATTCTGAAAGTATAAAGTAGGAACTAAAATGCGTATTATATGGAAGATACTGGATGGGATTCTGAATATTTTTACAGTACAAATGTGCAAGTATATGACCAGCTTCTTCCCAGTTTCAGGGAGAAATAGGACAAAATCCAATTCACATGCTTCTTTTTAAGTTTTCCTATGTGAAAAGGAAAAAGATTTGTGAAGTTTACCAAGATAAGCCTCAGGATAAGACTGGAGCTCACTGCACTGCCTTTAATCTTCTGGGGCATTGGCTCCGAACAATTGCTCAGGACCTCTATGAAGATGAGAGAGGAGTTCCAGAAGGAGAATTAAAGGAGACAGCGGTTGGATTGATTTTCAGAAGCCCTTGCTGAAATGTCTCATACCACGTAGGCTAGGTAGAGAGCAAAGGCATAAGGAGATATAGAACTCTCTCGGTAAAAAAGGGAGACATCTTTCCATAGTTTTCCTCTGTTAGTCCTCATTGAAAAATCCGTTTACTGCTAGTGATGTCAGGATGTCAGGTGTCCCTGTCAGCCCTCACTGCTGCAGCAAAAAGAAAAAGAAGGGAAAGGTTTAGGGAGCCTGGTCTGAAAAGGAATGTGTTTATTTCTGTTTTCCAACTATCAGTGAAAACAGTCTGTTATCTAAGCCTCAAGGTCAGGGGTCGAGGAACCACCTTGTTCTGACCAAGTTTGTGAAGCCTGATCAGAGATACTGACTAAATTAAAAGGGGAACCAGGCAGGCCCATTTCCTTTTGCAAAGGAAAGGTAAAATGAGATGGAAGGGAACTAGAAAAAATGTCAAAACACAAATGTTGGTTTTTCTGGAGCCCTAGCATTTACCCTGGCTTACATCTTGGAAAACAGATTTGCTGAAACTCAATTGTATCTTTTCAGCCTCAACTACTTGGGAGCTTCTGGGGAATTTGATTTAAGAAAAATCAGATTCTATCAACATTGTTTGGTGCTTTTCCATCAAAAATCTCTAAAGTCCAAAAGCCATATGCACACTGTGTTTAGAAGAAAGTAGACCAAGATATTAGAAACCGAGCTGGAGTAACTCAAGTCTGTGTGTGCGTGTTTAAGAAATGAACTTTTTTTTTAAATTTCTTTATTGATTAAAGTATTACATATGTCAAGTCTTATAAGGCTCTCAATAATTCAACCCCCGGAAACATCCATGAGATATGTTTTTTCAAACAAGGTGGAGAAGCTCAGGCAAGCCCTGGGATGTGCATCCACTCCAAGGCTTGCTTCTTTTTGTATTCGTCTTCAGTGATAAAATAGTTCAGTGTAAGATTTAATCTCCATGAACCAAAGCACAGGACAACCTAGAGCTTTACTAGTCCCTTGGGAGTGAGAAGAAAATTCATCCTCACTTTTCACACTTAAAGAGAAGCTTTGGGTCAGGCTGGCCCAGAGTCCTTTTCACCTCATTTCTGAGCTCCTCTGGTAAGGAAGGATTTGATTTAACACAATTTTCCTTCAGTCTGAGCAAACCAGGGTGCTTCCACTGCCATCCCATAATACCCTACGACTGAACCCTTTCACCTCCAACCTTCTTTCAGTTCCTATGAATTGAAGAAGAACCTAGAATTACAATGTTTAAAAGTAAAGCGAATGTGGTGCACCAGGCCAAGCCTTTCATTTGATGAATACTCATTGGCCACCCAGAGAAGTAGGGTAACTTGTATGTGGTCATGTGACTAGGTTTGTGAAGCCTTTTGTGATGCTTCCCAGACCTGGTGATCTCACCAGACCCAAGTCATGAAAACAATGGGCTGAGAAGACCAGTCATACTTTATGAAGTAGTGCACTTTGCCTCATCTTTTAAAGTTGCTTTATCTTTCTAGAAGCTTAGAGTGAACTTAATTTTAATAATATATTTTTTGTTACTTGATATATGCTGAATATTATCATTTCAACATGTAATCAGTGTCAAAGTAATTAATGAGATCTTCAAGGTGTGGTGTGTATTTTAGCTCATCTCAATTTAAAGCAGACACAATTCAAGTGCTCAGCAGCCACATCTGGTGATGGCTATTATAATGGACAGTGTGGGCCTAGATGGTGATAATGAAGATGTAAAGGTGGCATTATTTCTATAATACATTCTTTCCAGAATACAAATGCATTATAATATACTCGATTATTTATATTTATAACCCTTTGTTAATTTGACATGCTTCAAAATTATTCTGATCCCTCTACTGAGATAATATTAGAATCTTACTTTATGCATAGTATTCCTTAAAGTCACCCCAAAATTTGATATGCTTGCCTTGGGCATCTTTCTCTAAGTGTGTAAAGATAAGATTATTTAGTACCCCTCAATTGTAATGTTTTTTATTATGATTATCCAGCTGGGTCTGACTATATCTAATTATGTTCTTACCTAACCCAACATAGTTTGTCCATAAAAGTATCAAGAGAATCATATGCTCTATTAAAGTCCAAATATACCATGCCAGCCACACTTCTCTAATAGAGGTCGGTGTGCATGTATTTCCTGGTGAACCTGCCCGCGCAGCTTTCAGAGATCCCTGTTTTTGTTTTTGTCTTGCTTTTTTTGTGGGTCCTTATGTGAGTCTTTGAGTAATCTAGTCTACATGCTTCCTCTCATTTGTGTGGCGGTAATCTTATTTTCTGATAGCTGAAGTTACTGATTTTGGAGGAGAAAGGAAGATGAGAGTGAACAAACACTTGCCATTATAAATGACAGCAAAGCGAGAATTGATTTACTGGACCTGAACTTAGTATTCTAGAATATCACAAATAAGAAGGAGCTTGCATTTATTTCATGGAGGAGTCAATGCCAAGAGATTGGCCAGTCTACTTTCAAAATTGCCAAAGTGGGTTTATGGAAGACAATGTCTAGATCAAAGTGCACCAAGGAAGATGAAAAAGTGGTGTGACACAGAGAGAAGCAGCAGAAAAAAAGAGTGTCCTCAAACATTCTCACATACAAATAACAGGATGCAGCCTAGGGAATAAAACTTGGGTGATGCCTGTGATGTCTGCATACCAATGCTCATCGTGTATGACACACACAACCTGATACTTTAATACAGGAAGTAAATAGGGCTTTAGTGGAAGTTTAATGGTGGTGGAAGAGGACTGACAACTAGAAGTAGGAACAAAAGCATGGGTCTTTTTCAATAGAAACTCACCTGGGAGTGTGCAATTGCTCACTTAGAACAAGACTTAAAAGCTCCCTCTTCAAGCAGGCAGCTTGAGTAGAGTAGTCCTAGGCCCCGGAGAACTGTTTGTCATTGCCTGGGACATTAAGGCCAGATTTTAAAACAGGATTCTCACACCATTCCACGCTGAAACACTGAGCCAGGTTATTTGTCTTTATCAGACATTCCATACTCTCCACCTCTCTTGTAATGGTTCAAGGCATTTCCGTCCACCACACTAGACTTCAAGGACACAGATTGTGAACAGAACACAAATATTGTGAATCACACATATCTTTAAACCTGGGTCTATTAGTTTCCACACCATCACATCATGGCAATTAGCTAAGCTTAGTGTCATGTCTTCCTCTATAAAATGAAGTAATATAATCTACTTCCTGGGGCCTTTATGAAGCTTAGAGATGACATGTCCCAAGTGCTTGGCACACAATGAGCATTCAATAAATGCTATTGAAACTATGCCTGTGGCTTGGACAAAAACTTTTTCAGACACACACACATACATACACATGCACACATGAGCTCCCAATGTGACAGTTGGCTAAAACAGGCTCTTAGTGAGCTCTTGTCGGGTCCTTGAAAATTAGCAAGGTGGCAACGAGAGCCCAGCCTAGGACACATTCAGCAAAAGTGAATCTTGTTAACATCCTGGGAGAATTCTGATGAGCAGCCTTTGGTCTGAGATGTTTTCAACTTTCTCTCTCTCTCTCTCTCTCTCTCTCTCTCTCTCTCTCTCTCTCTCTCTCTCTCTCTCTCCTAGAGGCCCGATGCATGAAGATTCATTCAAGAATAGGCCTTCCTTCCCCTGGCTGCCGACACTGGTTTCCTTCTAGCACCCAGGACCTGGGCTGCTTTGCTCCGGCCGCTGCCACCACCCACTGGAGGCATGCTCTGAGCCACACCGCACGGCCGCTTGGAGCACACCCCCTCCCCTGGTGTGTGTGTGTCCACTGGGGCTGGGGGCAGCACGCAGTCCCCTCCCGCCCATCTGTGCATGCAGCTCCTCCTGAGCAGTCGTGATGCAGCCTCCTCGAGCGGTTGTGATGCCTGGCTAATTTGCATATCACCTGTTATATATATATATATATATATATATATATATAGATAGATAGCTTTCTTGAAGTATAATTTACTACTATACAATAAACTCAATTAAGTATACAATTCAATGGTTATTAGTATATTCACAGATATGTACAACCATCACTACAGCCAACTTTAGAACATTTTTATCACTTCTAAAAGAAAACCATATCCTTTAACTATCACCCCCTCCGCCCTTTCCAGCCCTAAGCAGCTGCTACTTTATGTCTCTACAGGTTTCCCTGTTCTGGACATTTCATATGAATGGAATAATAAAATATGTGGGGTTTTTCTGGAACCTGTTTTTTTCACCTAGTATCACATTTTCAAGGTTCATTCATGTGGTAGCATGTATCCATACTTTATTCCTTCTTATGGCCAAATAATGTTCCTTTGTATAGATATGCCACATTTTGTTTATCCATTTGTCAGTTGGTAGGCATTTGAGCTGTCTCCTTTTGTCCATTATGGGTAAACTGCTATGAGATTTCATGTACAAGTTTTTGTGTAGATATATGTTTTTATTTCTCTTGGATAAATACCGAGGAGTGGAATTACTGGATTTCAGCCGTCTTTTAATGCTCTTATTACTGGACAGGTCAAGAGTTAGTGACACCATCCTCATCTTCTGCCGGGGTCCGACCCCAGCAGGTCCAGGGGTCCCCAAAGGTGTGGACAGAGTCGGCGAAGAAGGAATGACATGGAGACAGCGTTCAGTTGATCAGCAGCCTAGCCAGGATCTCCAGCCAAGTTCTGGTCTCGATCTCCAGAGAGGTTCTGCTTCGAAGCTCCAGCCAAGTTCTGTGGCCATGTTCCCTCGCTAGGCTCTGCCTCCAGGCTCCGAGGCCAGTCCCTGTCCAGGATCCTCCGGCATGCTCTCGCCAGCGAAGTTCTTCTGTCCCTAGAGAACGTTCTGTGTAGGTTCTGTGCCTAGGCTCTGTCTCTCTTGGTCCTGTCTTCCAAGCCCTGTCTCTGAAGTTCTGTCTTATAAGTTCTGTGTCTTGCTGTCTTCTGAATTCTGTCTCATGAGTTCTGTGTTCTAAGTTCTGAGTGAGTCTGTCTTGTTACAACTGTATTTATACCAGTTGATTCAATCCTATCAATCTCTATTACAAAGGTTAGGGCGTTTCTTATCTCCATTCCAGGGAGAAAAGATTATGTAGTTTAAGCATGATTGTTCGTAGTTAAAGGGATTAATTACCCGCCTGGCACTTAGTTGAGGGGTTTTATTCCCTCCCTAACTTCAGGGGAAAATCCCTACCTGGGGATTCAACCTTTCTCGGAGAGGTGACTTTGGTTAAAACACAGCGCCAAGAAGGTGAGCAAACATATTAAGAACCGTATGCCATATATGCCAGGTCCCTTGAAACAGCAATCATGGACCGGCTCCCGGCAATCTTCCTAAAACTCTTTTTGTTATAATCCCGTTTTCTGGATGTTTATTTACTCAGTTAATAATCTGAACAATTACTGCAAATCAGGGAATGTTCTAGGCATTGGCAACTTTGGTAGGTTTGTCTCTTCAGGGTCTAAATGGAACCTGACAGGAGAGTAATGACTTTTCTTTGTTGCAGACATAACTTTAGACTACCTTCTGCAGGAAAACAGAAGGAGTTCTTAACCTGCATCTTTCTTGGTTATCTAATTAAGCTATCATCATTCCTTAGCTCCTCTCACAGAAGCTTCTTGTTCATGCTGCTTATTTATGCATTCATTATGTATTCATTAATGTCCTAAAACATTCATTCAATACTAATTTATTATGCATCTACACTCTGTCAATCACTGTGCTAGACTTGATGGATATAAAGGCATTCATTTCTTGTCAGAGAGAAGTAACATAAATAGGTTGTTATAATACAACTAGAGGCCCGGTGCATGAATTCGTGCACTGGTGGGGTCTGGCCGGCCCGCCCCAATCAGGGTTGATCAGGCCAGGCTGGTCTGGTCAGGGGAGGGGCCGTGGGCAGTTGGCCCCACCCCCTGGTCGAACTCCTGGTGGAGGGGACAATTTGCACATTAGCCTTTTTTATATAGGACGTTGTCCGATGAGATGTTCCTACCCACTTTGGGGTCACTGGGGAAGTCTTCCTGAAGGTGGAACTGGGGGTGTGAATGTAGAGACTGGAGTGAGGGTGGGAAACTTTCCAGGAAGAGGGAACAATTTTAGTAGACACAAAAGTAGGAAGTATCACGGTACAAGTAGTTTAGTATTGCTGATCATAAAGTGCTTCTGGGACAAAGAATCTTCAGAAGGGAAATGCAATTACTTAATATGTAGCCTGCCAGTGGGAATTCATGATTAAGATAAAAAGAATTGTGAAATAATTTACAACTGCTCACTAAATAGCTGTGTGGCATCAGACAAGCCATTAACTTCTCTGTGTATCATTTGTTATCAAATGTTAAGTGGGAAATAGTTGACATGAGTATGTCCTTTCAAAAGTAACTCATAAATTGCGTTTAAAAAAAAGTAAAGCCCTAAAGAACTTCCTAATATTTTCCCAAATGTAGCCAAGGCTTGGATAGACAAAACTGTATAAATTAAAAGAGCTATGGCATAGGTTAGATCCCAGATTCAACAGATTGAAATGAAGCTCACTGTAAAAAGGATGCAGATGGATTTCAAACCTGGCTTCATGCCCCAATGATACTGACTGCCTAGAGAAGAAAATTCCCAAACCTCAAGTTCAAGTCTGCACTTATCCTTCCCCAGCTCCAGCCTCCAGGATTCATGAAAGGGCATACCTTTCATCTGAACCAAAATCCTCCCTCTAAGAGTTGTTTTGGAACATGTGTCTCTACAGATTGTGGGTTGTGGATCGTGAGCTTATCTAGCTCTCCCATAGAACTCATAGAACTCACTTCTTCACAGATAGAGTGGTTGCTATGTTCTCCTGTAAAATTTGTGTATTTCCAGATCTTAAAGATCATATAGGAAGTTCTATCAGCATCTGTATCATATATTATTCTTACATGAATGCTATCAGTGGTCACTAGTTCCCCTCTTCTTTTTTAATAGCTCTACATCTTTATCCTTGATCTTCACTTATTGCCTCTAAGTCAAGGCAGCCACACACAAGCAAATAGATGCTCCAAGTTCCTCGGTAACCCTGTAAGTTGGGCATGTGCCAGCCTTCAGAACATCTGTTCCCCATCATTGATCCATATTGATAAAGCAACAAGGAAGACCCGAGCGTAGCCTTTATGTCTGTCCATAACGGTCTCCAAATGATGGATCTGGTCACAAATGTATACAAGCACAAACGGGAAAGAGACAGGGCTGTTTCTGATTCCTCCAGCCCCCTGAGCCTCCTGCAAGGCGCTCTTGCTTCTTTAATAGCCATCCCTGTGAAAGAGGAGCAAGCAATCTGTGGCATGGAAAATGAGCAAGCAATCTGTGGCATGGAAGAAGGCATGATGGAACCTGTGAGACACAACATGTAAGGGTGACAATGAAAAAAATGGAGGCACACTGTAAGTCAGAAGACAGGTTTAAATGGAGTATCTAAGGCTATGTTGCCAAATGGCTCTAACTTATAATAGTGCTCTCTCCATCACAACGCTCCCTGAGAGGGCCTTTGGCAAAGCGGGCCCGTGACCACTGATGAAAGCAAAACTCCCACCCATGTGGTAAATCTGCTGTTGACTTAGGTGGTACAGAATTACCACTATTTATGACATCAAAATGTGAAAGCTGCAAAATATACTGAAATTTTGCACAGTGGTTATCGTTCTCATGAAATGCAATTTCCAGAATTGAATTCCTGGGATAAGACTGTGTTTGGAACTTAAGGTTTTATTACACGCACCATTTAAGCATTCTCTTTTTGTCTGCTTTATAATTTTTTTAGTTGTCCAGTGTCAAGTTACTAATTACTGTAGTTTTATTGTTTTACATAAAATATTTACATATTGAAAACATGATTCATACATACACTACTAAGACAATAAAGCTCAACCATCCATCCATAGGAAGTTTAATTTTTCTTTGGTAAAATTCAATGTCATAAAAGAAATCTGGGATCCACCCCCCAGCTGCCGTGAGCACTCGCTGCTGAAGGCCACAGCTGCACACCCTGCCCTTTTGCCTCAAGGTAGGACAATTTTTGTGGGGTCACTCTTATTCCAAAACTCCTTACGGGATCAGGCTGAGATTAGACTTCAGCTGAAACCGCATCTTTGCTTCGCTTCACCCCCACCCTGCCCTGTGTTCTCATATATTTCTTCTGAAACATTCCTTCAATAAACCACTTGCATAAGGATCCCTATCTCAGGCTCAGCCTCTAAAAAACTAAGACTGTCTGTGAAAACATTCATGAATCTCAGATGAAAATAATATTGAAAAATGTTAAAGTGTTTTAAACCGTTTTCAGAAACAGGACATTTATAAAGTAATAAAAATATCAATTTAAAAGATAAAATATGCATAGACGCTTGATAATTGTGACACCTAGTGACAGAGCAATGTGGAAATTGTATGCAGTTATTGACATTAAGTGATGGAAGCATGGAAAGTCAAAGGTTATCCATAGATGACCTGTGTCAAGAACAAATGTGTACAACCGTGAACTTATGTTCAATAGTCATGACCTTGTTGGCTACATCCTGTTTGACATTTACAGAAAGATGTGTGATAATGGGATTGATGAATTCATTAGCATTGTGAATCATGTGGAAAAAGAATCTTTAATATATTTTATTAAGTGTTGAATAAAAACTGTTGGTTTGGAGAGGACAACGATTATACACATTTTAAATTGGGTTCTCAAAGGGCAATGAAATTGAAACCATCATAGTTTACCCTGAATGATCAAGGGATGGGATGCAAATCTTTCTGTCATGTTGTGCTTATGTGGCTGGTATGGCCAGAGGAGTTTACGTAAGCCCAGAAAAGCACAAAAGAGGGAATGAGCAGAAAGGGAAATGCCAAATGCTGAGTCAGACACAGGACAAGAAGTTCTGATTTTTCAAGAGAAAAAGACTACAGATTTGAGATTGAGGTTCATTCATTTATTGAATCCACCAGTATTTAGAGAGCACTTCTTTTGTGCTGAGGTCCGGTGCCCCTTACTGTGGTTACAGACATGAAAAGGCAGAAATGAACTCCCACGCCATGCTTGCTGTGTTGTTATCATTCCTGGTCTGACTTCCATGCTTTTTGCAAATTATTTCTGGAGTTTATAGGCTCTGACTACATTTGTGTGGGTTCCTGGGTTTTCAAATATATAATAATGTCTAAGCTCTTCTCCATTACCTTAAACTCTTTAAGGGTAATTACACAGTTAGTTCATATTCTAGAATTGCTACAAGGAACAATGGGCACCCCTCCCCCCATGCCCTCTCTAAACAACTCTATAGTTGTGATTTAATGGGTGAATATTCTTCACTGCATTATCTGTACCTTAGTTGTTTTTCCTTGAAAAAATGAAAATGCTGCTTGTATCTCTAGGACCAAGTGTTAGCATCCAGGCTGTAAAATTCTTTAAGATTTTTGGAGACTAGAACTCTGATGTGTGAGATGTAAGTCCATCTTGTGTCATGCATTTGAGTTTGGTGTCTTGATTTATTTATTCTGCGCAGTCCCCAACCATTCTGTATTTCAGTAATCATAGTGACTATTAGAAATGGATCCTCTAAAGAAGAGTAGACACCTGATTTTTTTAAAGTAATATTTTATTTAATGTTATAAAGAGCTCTTCACTTTTGACATTTAATCTCTGAGAAAGTTAGCTTATGTGGGACAAATTATGTTACTTAGCAACCCTTGTCCTTTCATCACACTGTTAAAAGCTTATATTCTACAAATAATTCACACAATGAAACAAAAACCATAAATTATGTGCATTAAAAACATTAAAAATTTAATTAGTTATATCAAGATTCATAACTCATTTGTTCTAAATCAATACTTAATATGCTAATTTGTAAGAAAGTTAAATTGTTATTTCTAAAAAAGCCTTAATAAGCAAATTAATTTAGATGTATATTGAAGTAGTAATGGTATATTTTATAGAAATTCTACATTTTATGGATTCCATTCACTGCTTCAATAATACATGTTTCAACTATGTTTCCTGATTCATTGGTACCCTAAAAATAGCCTGGATTTCTAACATGATTTATATTACTGGGTTGGTCCTCAGGTAGGCATATCAGAAGACAAACAGAGGCATCTGAAATGTAGAAGGCTTTCATGATTCCCAATAAAGAATACATGTTCTTAGCAGATGCAAAAATAAAGCCATAAACTTATCCACTGAAATAACATGCTTGGAGTGGATAATTTCTACTCTCTCCTGTACAAAGTTCCTGCCAATTTAAGACAGGTTACTGACAGTTTGTTGACATACATGAAGTCCTCTGATAAGCAACCCCCCCCCCAAAAAAAAAAAAACAGAAACCCAACCCACAAACAAACAAACAAACAAGCAAATAAAAAAAACCCTGCAAACCCAAGAAACAAAACACAAAGAACTCTACAAGCACGGTGAAAAAATGAAAAAGAAATTAGAGGTTTCTTTTGTGTTTTTTTTAAACATTTTTTTAAAAATATATTTTATTGATTTTTTCACAGAGAGGAAGGGAGAGGGATAGAGAGCTAGAAACATCGATGAGAGAGACACATCGATCAGCTGCCTCCTGCACACCTCCTACTGGGGATGAGCCCGCAATCAAGGTACATGCCCTTGACTGGAATCGAACCCGGGACCCTTCAGTCCGCAGGCCGACGCTCTATCCACTGAGCCAAACCGGTTAGGGCAGAAATTAGAGTTGTTGATTTGCAATTTAGTTAAGACAATATCCTGAATGCAAATAAAGAATATATAAGTTCAAAGAAACATTAGAAACTGTCTTGCTTGGTACTCTAATTTTATAGGAACATACTGAGGTTAAGTGATTTGTCGAAGTCATGGTTGGATTGTGGCAGAGCTGGCTCTTGACCTTGTGCTGTCCCCTTTTCATTGCATAAGGTGCCTTCTATGACCAAAGGACACATTCCAGTTACGTGTAATTGCTTAAGAAAGACCAACTGAAAAAGCGGTAGCTGTAATCACATGTGGGCTGAAAGAATGATCTATGCAAGACTGGTGGCGAGAACACCATTCTGAAACACCCATCTCAGACTTGGCAAGCTGGAATGGCAATCTGCACCTTTATTTTTAGCAGTTATCAATCACTGCTATAATGAGGCAAACACTATCAGTGATATTTAATTATTGAATCAAATTCTAAAAAATTATACACATGCTTAAATTCTGTACAAAAGAAAGGTTGTATATTCTTCAACCATAAAATTCTCTCCTTTCTTTTGATTTGATGCGAGACTCATTTGTTTCATAGTCAAATCTGTATGAAAATAATTCAGAATGGTCAAAACAAGGACTTTAACAGATCTCATTTTGTAAAGCTCTGAAGCTAAATAGAGCTGCGCTCCATTGAATGATTTTCTCAACTTCTTAGGTGTGGGTTTGAGGATAGATAATAGCTAAGTCAAATTTAATTTGCTCAATTCCTCTCCATTCTCTTTATTATTTATATCATATGATAAATTAATTCATTTTTATTTGTTTTAATCAGTTTTCATCTAAGCTCAGGAGAGTGTTTAGAATAAGGATATGATTAAAGGTATGCAGTGTCTTACTGGTTATACATATCAGTTTTATTTTATGTGAATTGAAGTTCATCTATTTGATCCTCTTATTAATATGTACCAAATATTTATAATAATTCAATAGGCTGAGTTTTTCGAATACAATCATGAAATTGGCACCCTGCACAGACCACCCTTCCATGGGTTTGATCTCTCACTCTTCTAGGATCTGGCACCCCACTCTGGGTAGCCTTCCTACACACATGAACCTGTCACTCTCCTCAGTTTCTGCTGCCCTGAGCTGGGCCATTCAGATCCCTAACCCCCATCCCTGATGGCCTGCTTGTCTAATTGCTGTGCCCTATTCATTGGACTTATGATTAAACTAGAGGCCTGTGCATGAAAATCATGCACTAGGGTGGGTCCCTCAGCCTGGCCTGCGTCCTCTTGAGAGAGGGGAGTGGGCCTAAACCGTTAGTCGGACATCTTTAGTGCTGCTGCTGCTATGCTCGCCAGCTGTGAGCCCCGCTCAGGGCTTCTGGCTGAGTGGCGCTCCCCCTGTGGGAGCGCACTGACCACCAGGGTGCAGCTCCTATGTTGAGCGTCTGTCTCCTGGTGGTCAGCACGCATCATAATCATTTTATGTCATTTACTACTTTACAGAGTAAACATTTTGTAGGAGGGATGGGGATCTGCTTCCTCAAAATGTAACTGCTAATGAGTCAGACAGGAGCACGGCAAGGTCAAGAGCATCACACAGAAGCAGGTCGTGGCAGAATTATAGGTGGAACCACAGGGGGCACTTGTTTGAGGCTCCAGTTTAACCCCCCACCGCATCGTGTCATTGATCAATGGTCACTTCTTTCTGAGCAGCGTGTCTCTAAGATTTGCTATATTCTATTGAACAAATGCAAGAATTCCATTAACTTGATGCCATTAACAGAATTGTTATAGTCGATCATGTCAAGTTCTACTTTAGAGAGATTTTTGACTTTATGGATCATTGATTTGATAAATCAAGATGAGTCCTTTAAAGCTCTCGTGTTTTATCAGGCTGCTGCTGTTGTCTTGCATACTCGATGAAAGCATCTTTCTTGGAGTCCAGACACCTGGGAGGGGACCGGTGTCTCTTCTTGATGAACTGGCACAGCTACTTGTTTCTGTTGTTCATTCCATGAGGGAGAAGACCACTTTTCACTCCTTTTTGAATACCACTACCGAGAAGTGTGCCTCTATTTCACTCTGTGGGATAGTTGAAACAATTTAAAAATAACATTTCTTCAAGAAAATGTTAATATGTAAGGGACATATGGCATATGATTGAACTTGGAGCTGAAAGACTTAGATTTGAATATTGGTACTGCTACTTACTAGCAAGGTGGCCTCAGTTTCCTCATTTGCAAAATGGGGTATTATTATTACTTCACAAATTTTTTTTTTCTGAGTCTCAGTTAAAAACATTCAAATTAAAGCCATTTCAATTCCTGAAAGTGCTATGCAAATGCAGGGCATTATTAGTATTTTGTACAAGAGACATTTATTTAAAGGTGAAACAATTCAAGTGAAAAAATCCAAGTGAAAGCAAAGTAATAATATAAACAAAATTTCCTTAAAAACTCTTGAGAGAATTTTGGTTTGGGAAATGTAAATTTACTTTTGGATTTAATGAATGCAAATATATTTACTCTTTTTGTTGTTGTTAATTCTCACTCAAGGATATTTTCCCATCGATTTTTACAGAGAGTGAAAGAGAAGGGGAGAGACAAAGAGAAACATTAATGTGAGAGAGACACATCACATGGTTGCCTTCGTACATGCCCTGACCCAGGCTGAGGATTGAGCCTGCAACTGAGGTACATCTCTTTGACCGGAATTGAACCCTGAACCCTTCATTCCGAGGGCAGATGCTCTATCCACTGAGCCAAACTGGCTAGGGCTATACTAGTATATATTCTTTCAATGCTTAAGTACTTATTATAAGTTTTAGAAAGTTTCAAAACTGTTAATTTCAGCTCAAAATAATCCTCATGTCAAAGAGGCATATTTTGGGGTGGCAAATTCTGACCTCTTTAGCCTGTTTTGGGAGAGTTGTGGGCTGTGCTGCATTGAGTGGGTTCAGAGAAAGTCCTAAATTTGAGAGACACCAAGCATGGCTTGAGGTAGGATCCTGGTCACTTGCATGGAATTGTCCCTCACAGCCGTAATGAAATCCCATGAGCCAAGCGATATGGCTGAGGCAGGACAAGCATTCTACTACAGGGACAAAAGCAAACAGTCAGAGTCATTACCTAATTATTTATAATAGAGGTGAAGTAATGTCACAGTTGTGGGCTCCCAGGCCATAGGGAGTGGGGAATGGACATTAAAGGCATTTCTCTAGCATTCATCAGAAGAGAAAGCTATGATTCTCTTGATTAGTGTTGAGTATGTAAATTGCTATATTTCTATAATGGCTGAAGTCTAACAGGCCATTTTAGTGAGAAGGAAGTAGGTTTTCAGCCACACAATGACATATGTTCTGATCTCAAGTTCATTAAGCCTCGTCTGATCTGTAATTTGGTGTTCTCGATGGGGCTAACCCCAGGAAGGGAGTGTCCTGTGCAAATGGCCATTTTTCAAATAAAGCTCTAAATAAAATGGAGCAGCGTAATTGAGTTCTGGGTTGAGGTTAGTCTCTTAGAGGTGAGGAGTTGCTCCAGACTGCTGTGATCATTCCAAAATCTGCCTTTTATAGGGTATTGATTATTGCAAGATGGTTATTTTTAAGAAACAAAAGATCAGGAAAAAAAACTTTGACCTTCCCCCTAACTACCTAAAGGAATTTTGTGGAAGGCCTGGGGAGATATCATCATAGAGAAGTATTGTTTCCTGTGAACTAGTGTGCTAGACATGGAAGAATCTAGCAAGGCCCATTTGATAAAAGCCTTCAGTTTGTCTCATTGTTAATGATGGCTCAGCAAAAATTTATGAACCAAACATTTGCATTTCTGTCTCCATGTGAATAGTCTTCTTGTCTTTTGAAGTCCCAAACCACATCCCTACCTTCCTTTCCTTAGCTCAATATGGCATATTAAGGTTCATATGCCATATCTTAACTGCCTGGTCTGTCCTTGGGTAATCCCCATATGTACATACGTAATAAATTTGGTCATTTTCTTCTGTTTATCTGTCCCAGGTTAATTGGATCATTAGTCCAGCTACAAGAACTTAAAGGGTAGGAGGACAAATTATTTTTTCTTCCCTACAGAGGCTTAATATCATGTTTCAAATCTCTATCATCCCAGAGAAAACCAAATAGCTATAAACTAAAGGTTATTAAGGTAATAACCATTTCATTGGATGTGAGATTTTGAATAACCATCATCATTCATCTAATCTGCATCCTTCCTTTTACAGAGGCTCTTAGGAACTTAATAATTTACCTAACATCAAATAGTTTATTTTATTTTTATTTTTATTTTTATTTTATTTTATTTTATTTATTTTTTATTGCTTAAAGTATTACAAAGGGTATCCATTTTATCCCCCCGCCCTAGACAGTCCCCTAGCCTCCCCTATCACCCAGTGTCTTATGTCCATTGGTTATGCTTATATGCATGCATACAAGTCCTTTAGTTGATCTCTTACCCCCCTACCTCCTGCCCCCCAACCCTCCCTGGCCTTCCCGCTGCAGCTCGACAATCTGTTTGAGGCAGCTCTGCCTCTGTATCTATTATTGTTCAAAAGTTTATAATGGTCTCTATTGTCCACGAATGAGTGAGATCATGTGGTATTTTTCCTTTATTGACTGGCTTATTTCACTTAGCATAATGCTCTCCAGTTCCATCCATGACGTTGCAAATGGTAAGAGTTCCTTCCTTTTTAGAGCAGCATAGTATTCCATCGTGTAGATGTACCACAGTTTTCTAATCCATTCATCTACTGATGGGCACTTAGGCTGTTTCCAGATCTTAGCTATGGTGAATTGTGCTGCTATGAACATAGGGGTGCATATATCCTTTCTGATTGGTGTTTCTGGTTTCTTGGGATATATTCCTAGAAGTGGGATCACAGGGTCAAATGGGAGTTCCATTTTCAGTTTTTTAAGGAAACTCCATACTGTCTTCCATAGTGGCTGCACCAGTCTGCATTCCCACCAGCAGTGCACAAGTGTTCCTTTTTCTCCACATCCTCTCCAGCACTTGTCGTTTGTTGATTTGTTGATGATAGCCAGTCTGACAGGTGTGAGATGGTACCTCATTGCTGTTTTGATTTGCATCTCTCGGATGATTAGTGACTTTGAGCATGTTTTCATATGTCTCTTGGCTTTCTGGATGTCCTCTTTTGAAAGGTGTCTATTTAGGTCCTTTGCCCATTTTTTGATTGGATTGTTTATCTTCCTTTTGTTAAGTTGTATGAGTTCCCTATAAATTTTGGAGATTAGGCCCTTATCAGATATGTCATTGGCAAATATGTTTTCCCACACAGTGGGTTTTCTCGTTGTTTTGTTGATGGTTTCTTTTGCTGTGCAGAAGCTTTTTATTTTGATGTAGTCCCATTTGTTCATTTTTTCTTTAGTTTCAAGTGCCCTAGGAGCTGTATCAGTGAAGAAATTGCTTCGGCATATGTCTGAGATTTTCTTGCCTTTGGATTCTTCTAGAATTTTTATGGTATCCTGTCGTACATTTAAGTCCTTTATCCATTTTGAGTTTATTTTTGTGTATGGTGTAAGTTGGTGGTCTAGTTTCATTTTCTTGCATATATCTGTCCAATTTTCCCAACACCATTTATTGAAGAGACTATCTTGGCTCCATTGTATGTTCTTGCCTCCTTTGTCAAATATTAATTGAGCATATTGGTTCGGGCCGATTTCTGGGCTCTCTATTCTATTCCATTGATCTATATGCCTATTCTTGTGCCAGTACCAGGCAGTTTTGAGAACAGTGGCTTTGTAATACAACTTGATATCTGGTATTGAGATCCCACCTACTTTGTTCTTTTTCAGGATTGCTGCAGCTATTCGGGGTCTTTTTTTATTCCAGATGAATTTTTGGAAAGTTCGTTCTAGATCTCTGAAGTATGCTGTTGGTACTTTAATGGGAAGTGCGTTGAATTTATAGATTGTTTTGGGTAGTATGGACATTTTGATGATGTTGATTCTACCAATCCATGAACACGGTATGTTCTTCCATCTGTTTATGTCTTCCTCTATGTCTTTTTTCAACGTCCTGTAGTTTTCTGAGTAGAGGTCTTTTACCTCTTTAGTTAAGTTTATTCCTAGGTAGCTTAGTTTTTTCGGTGCAATGGTAAACGGGATTGTTTTTATAATCTCTCTTTCTGAAAGTTCACTATTGGTGTATAGAAATGCCTCAGATTTCTTGGGGTTAATTTTGTATCCTGCTACATTGCCAAATTCATGTATTAAGTCTAGTAGCTTTTTGATGGAATCTCTAGGGTTTTGTATGTATAATATCATGTCGTCTGCAAATAAGGACAGTTTTACTTCCTCTTTTCCAATTTGGATGCCTTTTATTTCTTCTTCTTGCCGAATTGCAATGGCTAACACTTCCAGTACTATGTTGAACAGGAGTGGTGAGAGGGGGCATCCCTGTCTTGTTCCTGTTCTTAGGGGAAATGGTGTTAGTTTTTGTCCGTTGAGTATGATGTTGGCTGTGGGCCTGTCATATATGGCTTTTATTATGTTGAGGTATGATCCTTCTACTCCCACCTTGCTGAGAGTTTTTATCAAAAATGGGTGTTGAATTTTGTCAAATGCTTTTTCTGCATCAATTGATATGACCATGTGGTTTTTTTCTTTCAATTTGTTTATGTGATGTATCACGTTTATTGATTTGCGGATATTGTACCATCCTTGCATCCCTGGGATAAATCCTACTTGGTCATGGTGTATGATCTTTCTGATGTACTGCTGGATCCGATTTGCTAAGATTTTGTTGAGGATTTTGGCATCTATGTTCATGAGGGGTATTGGCCTGTAATTCTCTTTCATTGTGTTGTCTTTACCTGGTTTTGGTATTAGGGTGATGCTGGCTTCATAGAATGAGCTTGGAAGTGTTCCTTCCTCTTGAATTTTTTGTAGTAGTCTGAGGAGGATAGGTTTTAGTTCTTCCTTGAATGTTTGGTAAAACTCCCCTGTGAAGCCGTCTGGTCCTGGGCTTTTGTTTGATGGAAGCTTTTTGATGACTGCTTCAATTTCTTCCATAGTTATTGGCCTGTTGAGATTTTTAGATTCTTCCTGATTGAGTTTTGGAATGTTGTATTTTTCTAGGAATTTGTCCATTTCCTCCATGTTGTCTAGTTTGTTGGAGTAAAGCTGTCCATAGTATTTTTTAACAATCATTTGTATTTCTGTGGGGTCTGTTGTTATTTCGCCTCTATCGTTTCTGATTTTATTTATTTGGGTCCTCTCTCTCTGCTTCTTGGTGAGTCTGGCTAGAGGTTTATCAATCTTGTTTATCCTTTCAAAGAACCAGCTCTTGGTTTCATTGATTTTCTGTATTGTTTTTTTGGTCTCTATGTCATTTATTTCTGCTCTAATCTTTATTATCTCCTTCCTTCTGCTCACTCTGGGGTTTTCTTGTTGCTCTCTTTCTAATTCTTTGAGTTGTAGAGTTAGATGATTTACTACCATTTTTTCTTGTTTTTTGAGATAGGCCTGTAGAGCTATAAACTTCCCTCTCAGGACTGCTTTCAATGTGTCCCATAGGTTTTGGATTGTTGTGTTTTCATTGTCATTAGTTTCCAGGATGTTTTTAATTTCTTCTTTGATCTCATTGGTAACCCAATCAATATTTAATAGCATGCTATTCAGCTTCCAGGTGTTTGAGTATTTTGGGTTGTTTTTATTGTAGTTTATTTCTAATATTATGCCATCGTGGTCTGCGAAGACGCTTTTTATGATTTCAATCTTCTTGAATTTGGGGATACTTTGCTTGTGACCCAATATGTGGTCTATTTTTGAATATGTCCCATGAGCATCTGAGAAGAACGTATATTCTCTGGCTTTGGGGTGAAGTGTTCTGAAGATGTCTATTAAGTCCATCTGATCTAGTGAGTCATTTAGGATTGCTGTATCTTTGCTGATTGTTTGTCTATAGGACTTATCCAGTGCTGTCAATGGTGTATTAAAGTCCCCTACTATGATTGTATTGTTGTCGATCTCTCCTTTGATATTTTCCAGGAGTTTTTTTATGAATTTGGGTGCTCCTACATTGGGTGCATATATGTTTACCAGGGTTATATCTTCTTGTTGTATTGATCCCTTTAGTATTATGAAGTGGCCTTCCTTATCTCTTGTTAAGGCCTTCACTTTGAGGTCTATTTTGTCCGATATAAGTATTGCTACCCCAGCTTTCTTTTCCTTTCCATTTGCCTGAAAGATATTTTTCCATCCTTTCACTTTCAGTCTGTGTGAGTCCCTTCTAATGAGGTGGGTTTCTTGTAGACAGCAGATGTATGGGTCATGTTTTTTTATCCATTCAGCCACTCGATGTCTTTTGGTTGGAGCATTTAGTCCGTTTACGTTTAAAGTTATTATTGAAAGGTACTTGTTTGTAGCCATTTCTTTTTGTGTGTGTGTGTGGCTGTTTTCTTTCTGAGCTTTTTATTTCTTCTTTTTATACCAGTCCCTTTAGCATTCCTTGCATTGCTGGCTTGGTGGTGACAAACTCCCTTAGTCTTTTTTTGTCTGTGAAGCTTCTTATTTCCCCTTCAAGTTTGAATGATAGCCTTGCTGGACAGAGTATTCTTGGATTCAGTCCTTTGCTTTGCATCACTTTGTAAATTTCTGTCCATTCTTTTCTGGCCTGATGTGTTTCTGTTGAGAAGTCATTTGACAATCTAATGGGAGATCCCTTGTATGTAACTTTCCATCTCTCTCTTGCAGCCTGTAAGATTCTCTCTTTGTCCTGAACATTTGCCATGGTGATTATGATGTGTCTTGGTGTGGGTCTTTTCGGGTTCACCTTGTTTGGGACTCTCTGGGTTTGTGTGACTTTTTTCTTCCCCACCTCAGGAAAGTTTTCTGATATTATTTCTTCGAGTAGGTTTTCTAATCCTTGTTCATCTTTCTGTTGTTCTGGTACTCCTATTATTCGTATGTTGTTTTGTTTCATGTTGTCCCAAAGCTCCCTTAGGCTCTCCTCCTGTCTTTTAATTTTTTTCTCCAATTGTAGTACATTTTGGGTGTGTTTTGCTTCCTTGTCTTCTAATTCACTTATTCGGTCCTCCGCTTCTCCTAGTCTACTGTTGATACTTTCAATGGAGTTTTTCATTGCAGCTATATCACTCTTCATTTCTTCTTGGGTCTTACTTAGGTTGTTGATTTTTTCATCTGTTTCTTCTAGCTTCTTCCATATGTTATCGATTTTTTCATCTGTTTCTTCTAGCTTCTTCCATATGTTATCGATTTTTTCATCTGTTTCTTCTTGCTTCTTGCAGAGGTTGTCGATTTTTTCCTCCATCCGGTTTATGCACTCTAGGATCCTTATTCTGAATTCTTTATCTGTCATGTTGCATGCCTCTGTATTACTTAGCTGATTTTCTGGAGAGTCCTCCTTCTCTTTCCTTTGGGGGTTTCTTTGTCTACCCATGTTTGATCTCACTGACATATCTAGACGTTGAGTTGTTCAGTGGTTGCTCCCTTGGTGGCAGTGACTCCTTGGTCTGTGGTTGCTCTTCGGGCGGTTGCGGTAGCAGCTGCTCTTCAGTTGGCAGCAGCTCCTCTGGTGGGTGCTGTTCACAGCTGTGGTGGCTCTTCCGGCTGGTGGGGCGAGGTTTCACGTACAGCTGCTGTTCCTCAGCAGAGGATGAGGTGCTCAGGAGGTTGCTGTTGCTTGGATCCACTGCGTTGATTTAAAGGCACAAAATACAACACAACAAGGCACCACGTACCAGGCAAATATAGAGACCATATCATGGGAAGCACATAGACAGTTGTTATGCTGTTCCACTGTATTTTAAAATTCTTGAATTAGTATATTTTTAATCGGTCCTGGGAGAAAAGCGCCATCCGGGCTCGCGCGAGGGCTGCGCGGCGCAGGCGGCAGGGCAGGCAGGGCCGGGTGGCGGCGGCGCGGTCCTAGGCGGGGGACCGGAGCCGGGGGACACGGAGGTGGCGAGAGCGGCGGCGGGGGCGCAGGGAGCTGCGGGCGGGGAGGGCGGTGGATCCCGAGCTGCTGCGCGGCGCGCGCTCTCTCTATTTTTATTTTTTAAAATATATTTTTATTGATTTCAGAGAGGAAGGAAGAGGGAGAGAGAGATAGATAGATCAATGATGAGAGAGAATCATTGATTGGCTGTCTCTTGTGCACCCCCTACTGAGGTTCAAGCCCACAACCCAGGCATGTGCCCTTGACTGGAATCAAACCTGGGACCCTTCAGTCCACAGGCCAATGCTCTATCCATTGAGCCAAACCAGCTAAGGCTCAAATAATTCATGAGTGGACTGGCTGGGACCAGAACTTGCTTCTCCTGGAATTCAGTTGAATATTCTGCAACAATATCATAGATAATATGCACTTGTTAATTTGCACAATCAGTATTTTACTGGGCTTAATGAAATTCCCCTGACACCTTTAAAAATGTGTGGAAATACAAAAGAAGGTAGGCATTTGGAATGTTTTGAATACCAAAGCCAAAACTACACAAGTAAATGACAAGAGTTAAAAACAGAATGCCTTAACAGTCCACTGAATAAATCAACCAAAGTTAAAACATTCATTTAACTTGTCTGTGGAAATTTTCTTCCTTGAAATGAGAGATTCCTTGGGCAAAAGAGGTTAACAGATAAGCACATTTACCTCTTGCCATATCTGGAAACAGAATGTGCTGCATATCTATAGTAATAAAAGGATAATATGCTAATTAGACCAGGAGACCTTCCGGAAGACCTTCTGGACAAAGCCATGGTGGCTGGGCCGAGGCAGAGGCAGTTAGGGGCGATCAGGCCAGGAGAGGAGGGCAGTTAAGGGCAAGCAAGCTGGCAGTGGGGGGCAGTTGGGGGTGATCAGGCTGGCAGGGGGGGGGCAGTTGGGGGCAAGCAGGCCAGCAGGCAGAGTGGTTAGGGGCGATCAGGCAGGCAGGCAGGCAGGTGACCAGTTAGGAGCCAGTGGTCCCGGATTGCGAGAGGGATATCCGACTGCCTGTGGGATCAGGCCTAAACTGGCAGTTGAACATCCCCTGAGGGGTCCCAGATTGGAGAGGGTGCAGGCTGGGTTGAGGGACAACAGCCCCCCCCCCCCCGCATGAATTTTGTGCACCAGGCCACTAGTCCTACATAATAAAAGGGTAATATGCAAATTGACCTTAACAGGGGAACAACTTGTAGCTATGATGCACACTGACCACCAGGGTGCAGACGCTCAACGCAGGAGCTGTCCCCTGGTGGTCATGTGCTCCCTACAGGGAGAGCTCTGCTCAGCTGTAAGAAGGGCTGACAGCGGAGAGCACAACGGCGATGACGGGAGCCTCTCTCACCTCCACGGCCATGCTAAGGTTGCCTAAGCTGTCAGTCAGACATCCCCTGAGGGCTCCCGGGCTGCCAGAGAGATGTCTGA
Source organism: Myotis daubentonii (assembly GCF_963259705.1). NCBI lineage: Eukaryota > Metazoa > Chordata > Mammalia > Chiroptera > Vespertilionidae > Myotis > Myotis daubentonii. The sequence goes on along the minus strand of NC_081842.1, from coordinate 11,950,357 downwards.
CTGCCAGCTTAAGCCTGATCCCCTGGGGAACAGGCCTAAGCTGGTAGGTGGACATCCCCCGAGGGGTCCTGGACTGGTAGAAGGCACAGGCCGGGCTGAGGGAACTCCCCCACCACCCCAAGTGCATGAATTTTCATGCACCAAGCCTCTAGTTTATTCATAAATATGAAACAGAAAATTACACTTTTTAAAAAAATATATATTTTATTGATTTTTCACAGAGAGGAAGGGAGAGAGATAGAGAGCTAGAAACATCGATGAGAGAGAAACATCGATCAGCTGCCTCCTGCACACTCCCCACTGGAGATATGCCCGCAACCAAGGTACATGCCCTTGACCAGAATCGAACCTGGGACCCTTCAGTCCACAGGCCGACGCTCTATCCACTGAGCCAAACCAGTTATGGCAAAATTACACTTTTTAATCCAAGGAGTGCCCATGGTGTGGGCTCCAGACTGCTGTGATCATTCCACTTCTGGGCAGGCCTAGGCATTACTGTCAAAGAAATTTCTGCAAAAAATGAATGTGCCAGTCTCTGAAATTAGATTCCACAAGGTGCTTCATGATTTTGGCTTATATTTTTTTGTTGCTGGGAAAATGGAATTTCCACTGTTTCTTTCTGTTTGCCATCAGGCCAATATATCCTTGTGGCTAGCCTAGAGTTTTCCTGTTCTGTTTGGGAAGGAGATAGAACCTCATTTTCCTCTATACATCTCCTAGGAATCACTCAGAGTCCTTGGAGTCACCCTGCCCAGGAATCACACATGAGGAACTATCAGCCCAACACAGTGGGGATGATACAGACTCTATTCAGAATCTCTCGATCACACAGGACTAAGGCTGGGTGTCTATGGCAGTGAGTGATGCCCAGGAGTAGAGGAGACCTTGATTGTATTCAGAGCAGCCAAAAGGAACCCTGAATTCATTCTGGCCCCCTCAAGGGGAACACATCAACAGGTAGCTGGGCTCCTTGGACTTGTTCCTTCTGCCAGGGATGCCCTATTCTGTCCACAGGCACTTGGAAGAAATGAATAATGAGAGGATGTCGACAGAGGGACAACAATGAAGACTGATGTGGCTTGTTCCCTGGAAAGGTTAACAGAAATAAAAGGGTATGATTTATTAAAACAATCAGAGTGAAAATGCTTGTATGTGGTATAATTATTATTTTATAATAATATTTCAATTATTCTTTTTAGAATTAACATTTTTATTCATATTTATTGAATGAAAATGAGGCACAAGGTGAGGTAAATGCTAGAACTAATGCTGAATAATAAACTAAAAAAACAAAACCTTTTCATAATGGAAAATTTCAAACAGATTCAAAGAGAGAGACTAGTGTAATGAACTCCATGTACCCATCACTCCGCTCCAACAATTATATAATTATCAGTACACAGCCAATTTTAATTTGACCTGTACCCACTCTCCATCTCTCTTCACATCGTTTTGATGCCAATCCCAGAGGTAATACTGCATCTCTATTAGGTTTATCTTTAATAGTGTTGATGGAAGAACACCCAGCCTGGGAAAAAGTTTGATCGGAGTTTATTTGAGCCAAATCGACCTCAGTTGCTAGGAAGCAAGATCTCAATGGATTGAGAAAATGCTCTGAAGAATGGAAGTCTTGTATATGATAGAATCAAAAGAGGAGCTGTCAGGAGGGCCACATTAAATCCATGGGTGGAAGATTAGGGATGCAGGAGAAAGCAATGTAGGGCAATCTCTGGGGCTGGATAAAAAGCAGAGGGAGAGACACATACTCCTTTTACATGGGTGAGTGCAGGATAGTTAATGATGGACACAAAGGTAAGGATGGAACCTTTGCTAAGGAAGCCTACAGGCCTAGGACGTGATTATCAACCATGACCAGTTATTAGGTAGAAAGTTTTATGTTCATACCACCCTGTGTAGTTACTTTTGGACTCTGGGTTTGTAAAAACCACTATTGGCTTCCCCTGAATTTGTCAGGTGTAAGGGGCCCCTTTTTCATCCACAATAGTTTTGATAGTTTTTAAACCTAATTTTAATAAAATTACTACATCTGAAACTTCATAATTACTTAGCATCATATAAGTCCAATCTGTGTTCAAATTTTACTACTTTTCCCATAGTTGGTTTGCTTACATGGTGAGCCTCACATTGCATTAGGTGAATAGAGCTTTTTTTTTTTTTTCTTAATATATATTTTTATTGATTTCAGAGAGGAAGGAAGAGGGAGAGAGAGAGAAATAGCAATGATGAGAGAGAATCATTGATCGGCTGCCTCCTGCACACCCCCTACTGGGGATTGAGCCTGAAACCCGGGCATGTGCCCTTGACCAGAATCGAGCCTGGGATCCTTCAGTCCGCAGGCTGACGCTCTATCCACTGTGCCAAACCGGCTAGGGCTAGAGCTCTTAAATATCTTTAAATCTTCGGTAGTTACCAGTCTCTTTCTCTTTTTGCTGGCCTTTGTGCTACTGTTATTTTAAAAAAAATAGTTTGGTTTTAAAGCAAACATAATTTAAACTTATATATCAATGTTATTGTGATTGGTTTATTTGTGTTAAAATGATTAAAGAAGACAATTCAGGTGCTATAGACAACCTTTAACTTCAGGAAGGACACAGTCTTCTTTCAGAGAACTGCGAAACGGGGCAAGAGGCAGGAAGCTTTTATGGGCTAAACGTAAAAACAAGGAAGAGACAGAACACATCTGATAGCGAACCTTGTTTGAAGTGAAAGGCCCCGCGTTGGCTTGGCGTTGGGGACGGCCTGACTGGATAGACTGTGTTCCTGGTTAGGATATATTTGGTAGAGCTTCCTGTTGGAGATAAAACTGCAGTCACATCGGTAGCAAAGGGCTTCATAAAATACCCTGACCTCCAATGCTGGCATAATTTCCTGTTGTTCTCAAAACCTGATATGTTCTTGATAAATTTCATTTTTTTCATCAAGTTCTCTCAGATAAATAGATGTGCTGAGGCTCGGAGTGTACTTGTCGTTCTTGCATTGGAATGTCATCTACTAGAATACAGTTCCACAGAGTTGTTTAGATAACATCTCTTTGGATAATATTAGGACAAATAGATTTGTGTTTGTGAACCACGAATTTAAGCTTCATATATTATTCCTATGTTGTATTATTTAACAAATATGGGCTAGGCCAGTGATGGCGAACCTTTTGAGCTCAGTGTGTCAGCATTTTGAAAAACCCTAACTTAACTCTGGTGCCATGTCACATATAGAAATTTTTTGATCTTTGCAACCATAGTAAAACAAAGATTTATATTTTTGATATTTATTTTATATATTTAAATGCCATTTAACAAAGAAAAATCAACCAAAAAAATGAGTTCATGTGTCACCTCTGACAAGCGTGTCATAGGTTCGCCATCCCTGGGCTAGGCACTGTCCTAGTTTTTTAATTATAACCTAATGTAATAAGAATTCACACTATAATTTTGAAGGAGTAGTAGGATTTAAGTGATAGTAGTGTGTACAGTGGTCTTGTATCAAAGACATTTACTATCTGGCCTTGGTTGGTGTGGCTCATTTGGTTGAGCATTATCCCTGCACTGAGAGGTTGCCCTGTCAGGGCACATACCTTGGTTGCAGGCTCATTCCCCAGTGGGGGGCATGCATGAGGCAGGCATTCAATGTTTCTCTTTCTCCTTTCTTCTCTCTAAAATCAATAAAAACATATTTAAAAAAGGACATTTACCCATCTGATTTGCAGTGGTCCTGGGTACATGGGAGATGGGCTTAGGACTCAGATACAGATTGGTTCCGGCTTTTCCTGGTTTGGAAAAGCTGGTTGTATGACCTTGGACATATTATTTAACTACTCTGCATCGCTGCTTTCTCAATTATAAAAAGGTGATAATAGTATATTACCTCCATAATATAGAAAATCACCTTCATACCGTGTCTGGAGCATACCGACTGCTTAAGAAATATGACGCCCTTCATTGCACTGCAGGAAGGAATTAGGCGGCATTTTGCGGCTTCTGTGTGCTCTGCCATGGTCTGTTATCGAGCTGGGAACCTGTCCTATTCACCTCTTCTTTCTTATTCCTCTAGTCGTCCTTTATTCTCCATGCAGCCAGCCCCTCCTACCGGAACAGTGCAGCATGATACCGTCCCCATTATGTCATTAATTTTGCACAGAAGCTGCTGACAGCTGACCTCTCCCGCAGCAGCATTCACTCCCTTGCCTTAAACACTTCTCACCGAGGTGCTCACTAGGCCTGAGCATTATTCTTCGTCCTCCTTCCACGTCAGTGCGGCATCTCCTCAGTCACAGGCACATGGGCAGTTTGGTTGAGTTCTATTTCTCTGCTTTGCTCAAAAGGCACCACTGACCTTTCTCATTAGCTGGGCTAGAGACGGCTGAGCTTGCACAGAGGAGGCCCAGCCAAGAAATAAATCGGCCCTGTTTTCTGCCTAGCCAGTCACCGGGAGTCAGGAAAAATCCCACCAACAGTCCATGAATCTTCCATCTTCCCTCCTGAAGGGATGTGAGAGAACAGCTCTCCAGGGTTTACATTCGTGAATGCTTGGGGAGGGTTTCCGCTGTCAAGTTCTTGTCCCAAGTTTGATGTGGGTGGCAAGTATGAGCATCCGGCAGTTAGGGGTGAAATTCGATTTGGACTGGGACAGGGCAGCATTGGTCAATAGAGTATGTAAATCATCTTCAGACGAGCTGGAGACGGTGTAACCCAAAATCCCCCCAAAGAACATTAGAAAATGGAGAGACTTTATTCATGTGAAGCAGTTTGCAAACCAGGGGAACTCAGCCTCGGGTGGAAACTGAAGGGGCGCTTGGCTGAGACAAAGCGGAGGCCATTTATTAAACAGAGAGTTCCTGCCCAGGTTCCCGATTAGGTTCATTTATGTAAATGAGGTCTCCAAATTCTCAGGGTTCTGATGTTTCCTAATTGCACAGTCCTGACAGGCCACGTTCTGGGTGGTTGTTATGGAGCAGTTCTGATTGGATGTGGCAGGTCTCCGTTCATTCGTGGAAAGAGGCAACCAGGGCTTCCCTGCAGGTTGCCTCCGACAATGTAAGCAAGTGGGCATCGCGCAGGAGCCGAGAGTTCAGTCTGCGGTTCTTCCCTGCATGCAGAGTGCACGAGGAGCCCCATCAATAAATAGCAACTAGACTCTCATTATTTATAACATTTGAGCCCTCAGTTGGCCATGGGAGTCCAGCTCAGTAGATACATTCTTCTCAAGTTTATATCAAGGGAATCTTTCTTCTCAGGGTCCACCAAAGGTTGCATTTCTGAGACTGAAAACCCACAGTGAGCAGAAGTGGGCCCACGAGTAAGCTCTGGAATACATCTAAAGTGTTAAAGGGAGAGAGTGGAATGAAGATCATGGAGTCCATCATCTTATTCCCCATAAAATTTACATTTCAGCGTGTCCAAAAGCCCAGAGAAAGAGCTTCTCCAAGCAGTGAAACCAGCAGCTCATGGACAAGCACATAGTTTAGGAAGCTGCTCTAGCCGGGAGGTGAGAACACAACCCCAGGCCCCAGGACCACAGAGATCTCTACTAATGGAAGAGTGCCAGAGAGGTTGGCAAAGGTTGAGAAAGGCTTTTCACTTCTGAAAATCAGTGTTCCCTGACTCACCCGGAGCCAGAGCAGCTGCAGAGCTGGAATACAGCAACCCAGAGCAAAGGGGTTGCTCTCTGGGGGCCACAGCTATAGAAAAGACCGACAGCTCAGTTCCTAAAATTCTGCCAGACCTATCAGGCCAACAGGCCAACAGGAAATAGCTGCTTTTTCGCTGGTGAGGTGAGGCATTGGCCTGTGAATTTCTTCTTAGGTGTTAGGCGAGTAATTGAGAGTAAACATTCAGATAGCTTAATAGCGATCTGATATAGCTATAACAGCCAAGTGTGGAATCTGTGGGTTTATAGTGTATATGTCTTGGATTTTTGGGGTTTTGTTTTACTTTTAAATACAAATCAGAAGAAAGATTGGCCGTTCATCACAGATTGTTTTTAATGACCCCTCAGTTTGTTTCTCCCCAGCCCCTACCAATACCCTTATATCCATCTTCCACTACCCACATCCACACACAGAAAAGCTCACAACTTCTAGGTCTCTGGTTCTTCTCCTCCAAAGGCACATCTCCAATTCCTAGGTGCAATTGGTGTGATTTGTCTTAGTCATTTTCCGGAAAATGGTCCAAATGTACATTTTCTAATCAGAATTGTAAGCTGTGGTTCATATGGCAGCACTATAGCTGAAGTGGACTAATTTTCCCACAATTACTAATTTCTTTGTACCATTTAACCTGGCCAGCCTGGGGTATGTAAATCACCTCAGCTCTTCAGATGAGCTGGGGATGGTGTAACCCAAACCAACTGGTGTAACCTTGGGTTGCGGGTTTGATCCCCTGTTGGTTTTCTCACTGCGGTCACACAGTGACCAAGTTTCTGCCTTTTGCTTGGTCATTTAATGTCTCAGGAGGTGGTGTTGAGAGGCATGAGGAGTCTGACCCACCTGGAGATGAGTTGGTATGTTTACTGAGCTAACAATGAATTGACACGTCTCAGAAACGATTTCCCATCGCATCTCAAACCTTTCTCCATCCACCAGAGAAGATGAATGCTACCATCCTCTGAGGCAGCAGAGGACAGTCACATTGCTGCCAAAGACAGGTTTTTACATTCTCAACTTCCTCGAGAGAATATAAAACTAATTGGTGCGTGGCAGGAGGAGAAGAAATTTGGCAGAATCGGCAGGTGTGCACGTTCTTTCTTAACATCGTGTAGCCATCTAGGAAAAATGACAGCAATGTCCTGGTATGAGCTGTTTTCCACTGCTCGGTGCTGGCCACAGCGTGACACGCTACACCAAATGAGAAGACATGCGCTGCTGTGAAAAGAGCTGACAGATATGATTTGGTTCTGGGAACTGAGTCTCATGACACCATGCAGGAAGCTAACCCATTAGCTGTGATCTTGCAAACATTCTGGAATTCTGAGATGAAGTGGTTTGATTGCCAGTATGTCGCATAAAGAGGCTTTGGAGTAGCTTTAAAAGGCCCCGTAGATCAATATGAAAATGAAATGTTTCAGTCTAATGAAAACATTCCACCTGGAGGAGAATATATTCAACCGTGTAACGTGCACACGCATGCGTGCATTAGTGTGCGTGCGTGTGTGGGGGACGTCAAAAATCAAAGGATGTGAGCATCAGTGTGAGTGAAAAGTGAGGGCCAGAAAATATCCAGGTGAGTTATAATTATCAGTAGACCGATGAATTGTCAATGAACACAGAGGTGCTTTATGATCCTAGGCAGGCATTTAGGTAAGAATCGTACTGTGAAGTCGTTATTAACCATGTTCGTATCCTGAAATTTGTTGGGCTAAGAAAACCAGTTGTTGCCCTGGCCAGTTTGGCTCAGTGGATAGAGTGCTGGCTTGCAGACTGAAGGGTCCCAGATTTGATTCTGGTCAGGGGCATGTGCCCGGGTTGCAATGATCCCCAGTTGGTTTTCTTACTGTACACAATACAGTCGAACACTGCTGCAGTTAAAGAGCGGGTCAAATTTCTAAGCTTTCTAAATCTCCATTTTCTAGCTAATGAAAAGAAAATAGGATTCCACTGAGTCTCCTATCTACCTACTCCAGGACTTCTGTGAGGATCAAATGAGATGAGGCACAGGAAAATGTTTCACAGACATTTGGTTAAAGTGTGAAATGTTTTCACTTGGCTATAAAGCAAGTCATGTTCCTGGGCTGAACAAACTGCAAGGAGGCTAGTTGCTAGAGAGAGGAAGTCGGGCGTTGCTATGTGATGTCATTACCCAGCGCCCACAGTGACTGTCTTAGGGCTGAGCTGAGCTGTGGGCCGCATTTTGCGCCATGGAGTCTTGGCAGCATTGGCTGTGATTTGGTGAGCTGTCACTCTGGGATGGTGAAATATATATATTAAATAAAGTATATATTATTTAATAGTATCATATCTATATATATAAAAGCCTAAGCAATTGTTAGGACCAGTTGACCAAATGGCCAGTGTGATCCCACAGCCAACCTCCCGCAGTCCCTTCCCCCAGCTGGCTGGCCCCTATCGGCCCCCATCAGCCCCAATCACTGGCCAGGCCGAGGGACCCCACCTGTGCATGAATTTGTGCACCATGTCTCTAGTGGTATATAAATGTGTTAGATAAAAATATAAACTAAATACTTATTTTTAAGTCTGACCATTGTGTTCATTAACCATGGAGTGAAGCAGCATTCTATATCACTGTGTATATGTGCTCAGACTTAAACATTAAATACTTTCCTTATGTTACATTTTGTGTGCTTATCTTGAATTGCCTGTGGCACAGGGTTGATTGATATTTTCATATCATGTCAAATATTTTTCTAAAAGTTAAATGAACACTTTCTTTTTAGAGCAATCCATTCTATTGTCCTAGATTACACATAAGGATCAAAAAATATATTTATAGTTATTGAGCTAGGTTTGTGTCATTTAATATCTAGTTGCAAAACGAATTCATATACATTTCTGAGCATACCCATTTATATATTTCAAAAATTAAATTATATTAAAACAATTAAATTTCAAATGAAGGAAAACAAATACAAATGAAATGGAAGATGATAGAAAAGCAAGTGTTTCCTGACCTCCATTTGCATTTTTTTGTACTCTTCTTTGCTGAATCATATGCATAATACAATTACATTTACAGTGAAGTTTAAAGTAAAGTCAAATGTCTTATTTTGGAATATTAGAGTCTGGCTTGAGGAGGCCAAAGGGAAGCCCTCTCCTTTCAATCAACAGGAGAAGTGGAATCTTCCTCAGTGCAATGCGGTAACATTTATAGCTCATCACTAGCAATTTCTCTCTATCAGCGTAAGATTTTGCCAGTGGATAGAAATCTGCTTCTTTGCTTTCGGTGTCAATCAGAAATAGCATCCTGGCATTTCATTTTATGTTTCGCAGACCAGAAATTTTTAGCAACCTGAAGACATGTGACTTGAAAACATGAGCAGTGTTGAGAATTATATTCTCTTCCAGTCTTCAGAGCTAAAGGGAGTTTGAGTTGAACAATTCCCAGTGCAGCATAGAGAGCTAGAAAATATTAAATTCACAGTTTTTACGGGTTTTGCCGTTGAAAATTGACTTTGGAGGTTTTTTGGAGTGAGGAGGAAGGGCAACAAATCTAGGAGCTTGGAGTCAGCAGAAACCGTGTTGTCTTCCCCTCACTGCTATTTTTCTAAGTAAAATAGTTCATTAAAATCTCAGGATCTCACCTTTACAGTTTCTGCAGCTGTAAAGCAAAAGGTTTGAGTAGATAAACTCTAAGTTCACTAATTTGATCCTCAGATGGCACTATCCATAATTACACAGATGCATAATCTAACCCTAAGGAATCTCCAAACTAAGTTCCCTAGTACAATATTCATTAGCTCTTTTGGATGGCTGTGTACCATTCCTTTTGTGACTTTGACATTTCCTGATGTGTGTGACCTCTGACCTATTACTGCTACATCCTGAATGAGGGCTTTGGCTGAGCGGAGGTGGCGAAGCGCAATCCTTATGACCCCGGGAGGCTCAGAATTCCTCACAGGACCTTGGAGAATTCATGTTTGTGTTGACGAAACTCTCTGCGGGGCCTCCCTTGGACAATAGAGGAAATGTGTGTTTTGACAGCTCCAGCTTCAAAATGCTGCTCATCAGGACTCTAGCTGTCGGTGTGTGGGACTGAGAAGTACCAAGGGCATCGTCACCGTTTCCTATAATTGGTCATGCATGTGTGATCAATACTCTTCAGAGGGCACGTTAGATGGACCAGCACTTTGGAGGCAGAGAGAACTAAATTCAGATCTCAGCTGCAACAGCCGGCTGTGTAACCTGGGGCTATTGACTGCTTTCTTTTGTAAATGGGCATGATGGTTTATGTGAGATCATATTTGGAAACCGCCTGGTATGGCACTGAAGATTCAAAGAGTATTCTTGTGCTGCCCTTCCATGCTGTGTTTACTCTGTTACAAATAAAAGCAACTCAACCTGTTAGACTTCTAGCAACCTGTTAGAAGATGTCAGCGTCTTCAGAACTGGTCTCCTCTTTTGACTCGAGGCATGCAACCTGCAGCGTTTTGAACCAACTTCAAGGACATAAAGTACTTGTCAATATAGACTCCGAGTGGTTCTCTACACTGTTCAACACAAAAACACACAAAACAACCAGACCAAAGAACACGAACAAGCCATTTACAACAGGGTTAACACAAATGGCCAATAGTTATGAAAAAATGGTCCAACTCATCCATCATCAGAGAAAGCCACAATTTAAAAAGATAGCTTTCTTGAGATATAATTCACATACCATATCATTAACCTATCAATCATGTATATTTTAATGTTTTTTAGTATAGTCACAAAGTTGTACAACCATCACCACAATTAACTTTATAATATTTTCACCCTCAACCTTAAAAACGCTATACCCATTAGTAGTCACTACTTTTTCCACCCTCTCCTATTCCAAGCCTGTAGCCCTAGGTAACCTCTAATCTACTTTGTCTCCATTGATTTGCCACTTCTGGACATTTTATATAGATTGGAATCATACAATATGCTACCTTTTGTGACTGGCTTATTTTGCTTAGCAAAATGTTGTCAAAGATTATCCATACTGTAGTATGTATCACTACTGCATTCCTTTTTTAAAAATAGAATCTACTTAAATTTTTTTTATTGTGATATAATTATATAACATAAGATGTGCCATAATTAACCATTTTAAATGCACAATTCAGTGGCCTTAATTACACTCACAATATCATGCAACCATCACTGCTATTACCAAAACATTTCATCAACCCAAACAGAAATTACAACCTTTAAGCAATAACTCTCTCCCCCCATCCTTGATAACAACTTCTAATCTTCCTTCTGTCTCTGAATTTGCCTAGTCTAGATATTTCATATTAGTGGAATAATGCAATATTTATTATTTTCTGTCTGGCTTATTTCACTTGTATAATGTTTTCAGGGTTCATCCACATTGTAGCATGTATTATAACTTCATTCCTTGGCTCACATGAATAAATTCACAAAAGATAGGTGTTGGCAAGGATGTGGAGAAAAGGGAACCCTCATGTACTGGTTGGTACAGCCATTGTGGAAAAAGTATGGGGTTTCCTCAAAAATTAAAAATGGCACTGCCCTTTGACCTAGTGATTCCACTTCTGGGTATATATCTGTCCAAAGAAACCAGAAACACTAATTTGAAAGAATATATACATCCCTATGATCACTGCAGCATTATTTACAATAGCCAAGGTATGGAAGCAACCCAAGTGCCATCAATAGAAGAGTGGATAAAAAGTGGTGGGAGGTATATATATATATCTGGGACCCTTTGGTCTGCAGGCCGACGCTCTATCCACTGAGCAAATCATATCTTTTCATATATTATTCTAATATATATATTAGAATATTACTTGGCCATAAAAAAGAAAGAAATCTTAACACTTGTGGCATCATGCATGGACCTAGAGGGTATTATGCTCAGTGAAATAAGTAAGTCAGTCAAAGAAAGACAAATACCAAGTGATTTCACTTACGTGTGGAACTAAAGAACAAAATAAATGAACAAGCCGTATGGAAACAGACTCATAGATATAGAGAACATTTTGATGGTTGTCTGATGAGAGAGGGTTTGGGGGACTGGGTGAAAGAGGTAAAGGGTCTAAAAAGCACAAAATGGTAGTTAAAGAATAGTCATGGGGGTGTAAATAAAGCTTAGGAAATACAGCCAATAATACTGTGATAACTATGTATGGTGCCAATTGGGGTACTGGAAATATCGAGGGGAACATTATGTAAAGTATATGATTGTCTAACCAGTAAGCTGTCCACTGGATACCAATAGAAAATGAAAATGAAAAAGAAAAGAACTTCATTCCTTTTTATGAATGAATAATATTCCATTGTATGGATATAACACCTTTAAAAAATCCATTCCTTTGTTGATAGAGTCTTGGGTTGTTTTTACCTTTTGGCTAATGTGAATAATGCTGCAATGAAAATTAGCATACAAATATCAGTTTCAGTTCCTGATTTCAATTCTTTTGGATATATAGCTAGGAGTGGAATTTCTGAGTCATATGATAATTCTATTTGAGGGTGGCTGCGCCAATTTATGTTCCTACCAGTAGTGTATGAGAGTTCCAATTTCTCTATAACCTTAGTAATAGTTATTATCTAACTTTTTGATTATAGCAATGCTAGTGAGTGTGAAGTGATATCTCACTGTGGTTTTTATTTGCATTTTCCTGATGGTTAACGATGTTGAGTGTCTTTTAATTTGCTTACTGGCCATTTGCAATTGTTTCTTTTGTTTGTTTTGTTTTGTTAATCCTCACCTGAGGATATTTTTCCATTGATTTTTAAGGAGAGTGGAAGAGAGAGGGAAAGACAGAGAGAAACATCCATGTTAGAGAAACACATTGATTGGTTGCCTCCTACATGAACCCTGACCAGGGCCAGGGCCAGGGCCTGAGAGGAGCCTGCAACCAAGGTACGTACCCTTGATCAGAATCAAACTGGGACCCTTTGGTCTGCAGGCCGATTTTCTATCCACTGAGCAAAACAGCGCCATTTGTAATTGTTTAACTGTTAGTTGAAGTGTTCATCTTTTCCTCTTTGTATATATGTATAAAAGGAGATGTCAGCAGGAATACTCATACAAGTGAACAGTGCTTATCTCTAAGTACAGGGATTTGGGATTATTTTTTTGTTTCTTCTTTGAGATTTTCTTTACTGTTAGAACAAAAAAAATCAGCATGCATAAGAACAATAATAAAACTATTTCCAAGGAAAAGTAATTCTGCTCTGAAATGTGCCTATTACACTTTCCCCTTCCTCTTAGGAGCATTCCGCTTTCATCTGGAATGCCTACCTTCAAGCCACAAGAGAATCCCAATAAACTAGAGCAACATGAAGAGAGCTGGTGTAACAGAAATGTCTGAGCCTGTTTTCATTGAATTTCCTTGCAATAATTACACAAGTTTAATTACAGCAGATAAATTAAAATCAATACACTGGAATCAATATGCACAAAACAAAATGTGCTTGTTTTACAGGTCCTAATAGGGTCCCAAATAGAAACTGTTTGCTAGCATATGTTTCTAGCACATCTACCTTTGAATGGAAATTTGTAGGGGGTGATGAGAGAGGAATGTAGAACATTTTCATATCCTGGCACTCAACATCATCCAAGAGCATTCAGTTCATCCAGGCTTGTTCTGAATTGTTTGTGCTGTGTCATGTCTTTGTACATATTGTTCTGTATTTGGCCAGGGACTTCCTTCCATTTTAAATTCTTAGAAAAGTCCCACTGTCCTACCATGTTTATTCTCTGGGCTTAGATACACATCTTACATCTCCCAAGACTGTGCCTAGAGGTCAGCTTCTTGCTTGTCTATCAACATGGTTTCAGCAAGTTTGTCATGGAATATTGACACTTGCCAGTCATTGATTTGTTAGAAGGTTGCTTTAGCTGAACCCACTGTCACAGAAGTAATGAGCTAATTATTAACGTTAATAATAGAAAGGGGGCAAAGGGAAGGCCAGCATGGTCATCTGGGCAGCTTCATTAGGAAGCTGCAGTTTCACACTCCCCAGGACCCACTGGTCCATTCCCTGCAGATCGCTGGGGGAAAGGATCCAACAAAGGGAAGATGGATGCATGCACAGTAATGTTGGGGTTTGTGTAGGGAAATACTTGCCTGTCAGAGTAACCTGGGGAAAACACAATTGGCTAGAGGAGGTGGAGCCATTGCAAGTGTGTGAAACCTTGGAAGGTTAAAGCCCCCAAAGAAACTTCCCCTCGCTTGCCCCCTTGCCTGCCCTTGCAGTCTCTTGTTTTGTGACCAGCACTAGCCAGCCATGTTCCCCTTGAAGTTGCATGGCCCTTGGCCATGCAGACTCAACACTCAATGGACTGCAGCTGGGAACACAAACTAAGCTAGCCTGACCCTGGGCGGGACTGTGCAAAGATGGAGTGGAAACTCTCGCATTGGCTTTCATCCCAGTTCTGCTGAAGACGAAATGGGACTTTGTCCTTGGTGGGATGGAGGGAGATGGGACCTTGAGAACTCAGGGGTTTAATTCTGCAGAAATAAAACTTTCCATGAGAGCTCATCCTCTTGTGGGGGCCTCTGGAAGTTCTTATTCCAGTGGTACCCCAAGAGCTCTCCTTCCACCAGCAATAGATGGGAACACAGAGAGTACCCCACTAACACCACCATTAAAGCTTCCTTATACTTTCCCCAAGAAATGGAAATATCCCCTCAGTACATTAGAACTCATCAGGTCATCTTTATATTCCGTTCTTTACCTTGAAGATATTACGTTTTGGGAACATTCCATTTTCTGCCTCCAGTGTGGACTGGTGATTGATTGTCTAGACTTCTCTCTTCACCAGCATCCAGGGAATTCCCTCTTCCATCCCCTGGATTGGATCCTGAGAGTCTGAGCTTCATGGGGTCTTCATCCTGTGCAATTACACTTAGAAGGGCCCTGCATTTGGTTTCGTGCTCTGCTGTGGCCACCTTGAAATTCTTCATAAGTTTTGAACATGACCTGCTATGTTTTCATTGTGTACTGGGTCCCGCAAATTATGTGGCTGGTTCTGAATAGATGCTACATTTCTGTTTTTCACTCTTTTGGTAAACTGTCTCATTTGGGGGCAGCACCCACTATGGTAGCTTCCTGAGTAAAGGTAAATTAGAAGCAACATTTTTTGAAATATTGCATGTCTGGAAAAATCTTCATCTTATTCTCATGTTCTAATAAGAGTGTGACTTAATGTAGAATTCTCAGTTGGAAGTCATTTTTCCTCAGGATTTTGAAGGAATTGCTTTATTGTTCTCTAGCCTCCGGGTACTTCTGTTAAGAAGGCAGATGTCCTCCTGGTTCCTGACTTGGGGATAAGACCTATTTTTTCTCTCTCAGTTACAGCTTTGCATCTACTTCCAGGCCCTATTGCCGTTGTCTCCTCTCATCTTGTTTTTGCAGGTGATTTTTTTTTTTAAATCATCATTGGAGCAGTACTTTGAGAAAGAACAGGTGATATTTTAAATCTGAGCCACTTTAAAAGGGCTGTGTCACTTTTACCAGCTGCCTTTTCCTTTGGTATGCAGAATTAGGTGGGATAATTTGCATAAGAAACTCCAGTGCTTTCTGAAAGAGATACTAGTTTTCTTTTCAAAATCAGTGTTAAGTAAACCTCTGCAATGATCAAGGGCTGCAGACAAGAAAGAACCTAAGAGAGATATTCACTTGAAGAAGAGAGTAGACTACACTGGTGAGCCAGTGCATATGGAGCAAGAGCAGAGAGGACTCTTAGAACACCTTTGACAATCCAATATAGAACCACTCTCAGCCATGATAGTTATGTCAAGTGCTATGTCAAGACTGAGGTAATGGCGTGTAATGGAGTGCCCTTAGGAGTGGCCCAGAACACCCAAAACTACAAGTCTGGACACTCGGATAAGGACTCCATCTGGACACCGATATGAATGGGACCTCCACCCCAGGTGGCTATAAGAACTCAGGGCTCAGACCATGCAGCGAGCGTGGCTGTACTCTGGGTCACGGTTGGAGTCCGGCCGGACTTCCACTCCATGGACATGTGCCACCGCTGCAGCTGCCTGGCTTGAGATGGATGCCCGTTTCTCCACCGGTGGACCACCAGGTACTGGGACTTAACTCCAAATGCTCGCTCTGCTTGCTTCTACCACTAAGTTTTCTCTCTCTGTGTAACCTGCATGTGATTCTATTGGCTTATTGCAGGGAGGTCTCCCCTCATAAAGCTGCCTTGGTGGAAAGGCACAGACATGTGTGAGTGACTCCTTTTGGGGACACTCCCTCACTCACGACAGCCAGTGATGGGACTGTGCTGCCGGATTAAGGGTTGGCTGCAGGAGGTTGAACAAAAGAACTATCTCCTTGGCTCCCCAGGAGATGTACTGAACCACTTCCCTGTGGCTTTAGCCATTATGTGGAATGCCAGCAATATCCTTGTACATACATTTTGCACCTGTTGACTCCATCAGGGCCATTGAGGACCATTTTGGGTTCTAATCCTGACTCATGTTGTAATCTCTGGTAATTCACCTTTCTGCAGTGCAGTTTTTCCAATCCATTCAGTGACTATTATGATACATTCTCCCTTCTGGTGTGCAAGGATGTTTGGGTGGTTCATTTGATAATTGCTATAAAGCACTTTGACTTCCATAAGATTTAAGTGGGATTATTAGTTAGAAAGTCGTTTTGCATTGGTTGAGTCTCTGGTTCCCATGTGTAGTTCAGCTGCTTTTCTGTGGCTTTCCCAACTCCAGCCCAGTTCCCTTTACACATTTGCAAGGATGCAAGGGTATCCTATCTTGTATCCCAAATGGTGGCTCTATCATCAAATTAACTCATTGGATAGATGTGAGAAATTAGACAAGTTAGAGATTGCAAGCCTGTCGTAAGGTGACTAAGAAAAACGAGTAAGGTTGTTTGAGTAGAGAAAGGTCATTAACGTGTTACCAAAATCAATCAGGAACACAACCAAAATGCATGTTCATTGGCACTTGATATATGACCTGTTAACACCTGATGTTTTGGGGTCTGCTAATGAACATGGACCATTGGTTCCAGAATGAGAGAAACTTCTTAGTTCACATTGTTTGATACATATACTTTTGGGTCTGTTTTGATGTCTGTGATTCAGTTTTACAGAATTTTCCACCAAAGGATGCTAACTTTACAGGAAATATGACCTTCTCTTTATGGAGTAACTAAGCCATTGCATCAGGGTCTTCTCCATATACTTTTGTAAGAATGAAAAAAAATGTGTGATTTTCTGGAATTCTAAGTCTTATTTTATTCTTTCACGTTCAGAAATAATGTTGGATATTGGTTTAATATATTTTTTAGAAGTTTTTATTTAAACAAATCTACAGCATACAAGTATTTATCTTATGACTTAAGCTTTCATGGCTCTGAAGAGAAGTTTAAGATTGGATTGTACTTGCAGTTCAGCTCTCTCGCCCCTGAGAGCTGAAGAGATCTGATGTCTTTTAATATTGAGTCTTCCCATCCAGAAACATGGTTTGCCCTTCTATTAATTTAGAGCTTCTTCTACTTTCTTCAATACAGTTTTACAGCATTCTTCATACATGTATATTTCTTATTGGATTTAATTTTAACTATGTTATTTACTTTGCTGTTATGATGGGAAATTTAACGACATTCTAAATGGTTATTTCAGGTACAAAAAAAGCTACTATGATTTCTTCTATGTTGATCTTGTGCTTGCCCAACTAAATTTTCTCTTGTAAAAGTTTATTAGTAGAATCTCTTGGGTGTTCTAGATGAACACTCACATTGTTTGATAATAATAATATTTTTATTTTTTCTTTCTAATATTATACCTAGTTTAAAAAATATTTAAACATTTTTTTTTAGTAAAAATCTTTTCCTAGTAATGAGTACAGAGTGTGTCTTTTGTGGTGTTATAGTCCTTAAATGCTTAGTGTTTCTTCCTTGCTCTTATTTGTGGTTGAGGTTCTAGTCTAGATGGAACTGTTCATTGCTTTTGCAGTGAATTTTTTCAGCCCAAATGAGGATCCCTGTTTGTCTGGCAGTGGATGCAAACTCTTACCACCTTTGGTGAGTCTATAGGAGAAGTGGTCCACAGCATGGCTAGGAGGGTATGAAGAAGGCAATTATTCTGGTAAGGAGGCTCCTGGCAGGTCCCTCCTGGCAGACAGAAACTCTCCCTTTGTTTTTGCTCATTAGCCATCCTGGTGGTCTCGCCTGTCAGACTTCTTAGGAGGGGGCACTCATAATTCTGTTTGCTGTCTTACCTGCGCCACTCTCCAGGGAGTTACTGAAAACTCTGCCACACTCTCCTGCCTCCACTGCTTTTGATGGTGGCATTATCTGCAGTTCTGCTCTGAAGAGCACTATTTTGGGATGTTTTATTTGGGACATGCTGCCAATCTCTTTGCTGTTGCTTTGTTACTTCTAGAAACCCCTATTTTTACAGTCTGGTGGTGAGCTTTGTTTCCAATGTTGTTATGAATTTGCCAACTGGATTCCTTTTTTGGGGGAAGTATTGGATTGTATTTAGGCACAGACTTCATTTTAGATCCTTTTTGATTAATTTTTATTCTCAATTAGGGATGGTGTCATCCAGGCTTGCTATTTGCTCAAGAGCTGAGAGGAGAGGGAACAGGGAGTGACTGGGAGCGGCACCTTCCTTATTCACTATTTAAAAGAATAAAATTTTTTTTTCTTATTGTAATAAGGGTTACTATATAGCATAGAAAACACAGAAAAATAAAAGGAAGAAAAGAATCATTCACAATCTTATAATTACTGTTGATGTTTAGATATATTAACTTTCAGTCTTTTCCTTATGCATATTTTAACATTCTTGTGATTATATTCTTTATAGTATTTTGTATTTATTTTTCAATTTACGTAGTAAAAAATATTTTCTATATAATTAAAAACACTTATGATTAAATCCTTACTTTAATAACATCAGAAGATATAATCAAATGAATCCTACAAAGGAAATATGTCCCTGTGTTGGGCCATTTGGATTAATTTGGTAGTTGGCTGTTTTATATTTAAGAAGGAAATCTAATTTATATATATGTATATATATTTATTGTTTACTTTTTTGAGATATAATTTACAGGACAATGTACAGATCCTAAGTGAATGATTTGATGGGTTTTGATCAATGTTTACATCCAAGTAACCATCACCCCAATCAGATAGAGAATATTAACTGGACTCATTTTAATAATGCAGTAACGAATACCTATAAAAAGCCTCGCCATATTTGGATTATTTATTTAGGCTATGATCCGAGAAGTGAAATACTGTGGCCTCATTTTATGAAAAACTTAAAGGACGTTTTACCTTCAAAAGCTTTCCAGGGGGTTGGATCAATACCAATCCCCGCCAGGCAGCAGGCGCACCAGCCTTCCTCAGGCCTTTCTCTGAGATCCCCGTGACACGTTGTGACTGGCTCCCAGCAGGGAGGCTCCGCTGTTTATCCCTGAAAGCAAATTGCGACTCGGTCATGTCAATACCTGTTTCCTCCGACTGTGGCTTTGTGTGTATGTGTGTGCATATTAGTGTGTGAACACTTGCGATTTCTGCTTTCAGTGGCCTCGCAACACTCTCCCCACAGACAATGGTTACTATAGCCCAGCTGTGGTTAGCCCTGGCACCACTCATTCACGCCATATCTTCCTGATGGGGCCACTCAGTGGCATTTCTGGGTCTTCTATGAAAGAAACTGAGCCCCGGTTAACTTCTCTCCTGCCCCAACTGATGCCAACACCTGCCCAGTCTGCTTTCCTAGCCCTTCTTTTCCCGTTTCCATTTCCATTCTCACTGCCATATGTTGGCCCTTTATGATCACTTACTTAAACAGTTTCGGTTGGTTCCTTCCTCCCTACACTAATCTGTCTGCCCCATGGCTACCACATCTGTCACACCCAGACATTTGATTATATGACACTGCTGCTCAAAATAAGATTCGATTGAGTGAGGATATCTATCTATTATCTATCTTTCTATCTATCTATCTATCTATCTATCTATCTATCTATCTATCTACCTATCATCTATCAATCATCTATCACATTTTTTCATCCTTTCATCTGTGGAAGGACACAATGGCTGTTGTCCATGCCTTGGCTGTTGTGAATAATGCTGCAATGCCCATGGCAGTAGAGATGCCTCTTTGAGATAGCAATTTTGTTTTCTTTGTATATATACCTGGAAATGGAAGTGCTGGATCATATGGTAGTTCTATTTTTAATTTTTTCGGAGTCTCCCTACTGTTTTCCATAGTGGCTTCACTGAATTACATTCCCATCCACAGTGCACAAGGGTTTCCTTTTCTCTACATCAAACATGTCAAACTCACGGCCCACGGGCCGCATGCCTCATTTATTTGGCCCGTGTTAGCCTTTGAGTTTGACATGCTTGCTCTACATCCTTGCCAACAATTGTTATCTCTTGTCTTTCTTATGGGAGAATTCCTAACAGGTGTGAGGAGAGATGTTTATTGTGGTTTGATCTGCTTTTCGCTTATGATGCAAGCAATAGCTGGGAAAGTACAGATTACAGTCACTCTCCATGCTGGAGAAACAGGAGGAACAGGCAGAGACAGGGAGGTGGGCACTGTGGCCTCCTCCCTCTGCTTTGCACCCAGGTGTGTAGCTGCAGGGGCTAGGGAGTGTGTGCTCCTGCACTCGTTTAAAAAATGCTTCTTTGTTTGCTACAGTCCTGGGACTTGGGAATGCAGGCCCTGCTGGCTCTCAGACTGGTCCCTTTGAGCCTCCCTTGGCTGAGCTGAGGGTTGGAGCACTAGCTATGGGGACTAGCTCCTTCCAAGGAGATGCTAGAGACTTGTTTTTAAATTTTTTTTTATTGATTAAGGTATTACATATGTGTCCTTATATCCTCACCATATACCCCCCCCACCCCACTCCTGTTTATGCCCTCGCCCCCCTGGTGTCTGTGTCCATTGGTTATGCTTATATGCATGCATACAAGTCCTTTGGTTGACCTCTACCCCTTCCCCACCACCCTCCCCTACCTTCCCTTTGAGGTTTGAACATTTGATCAATGCTTCTCTGTCTCTGGATCTGTTTTTGTTCATCAGTTTATGTTGTTTATTATAATCTGCAAATGAGTAAGATCATGTGATATTTATCTTTCTCTGACTGACAATGAGGTACCATCTCACACCTGTCAGAATGGCTATCATGAACAAATCAATAAATGACAAGTACTGGCAAGGATGTGGAGAAAAAGGAACCCTCGTGCACTGCTGGCGGGAATGCAGACTGGTGCAGCCACTGTGGAGAACAGTATGGAGTTTCCTCAAAAAACTAAAAATGGAACTCCCATTTGACGCAGTGATCCCACTTCTAGGAATATATCCCAAGCAACTAGAAACACCAATCAGAAAGGATATATGCACCCTATGCTCATAGCAGCACAATTTACCATAGCTAAGATTTGGAAACAGCCTAAGTGCTCATCAGCAGATGAGTCGATTAGAAAACTGTGGTACATCCAGAATGGAATACTACGCTTTTGTCAAAAGGAAGGAACTCCTACCATTTGCAACAGCATGGATGGAGCTGGAGAGCATTATGCTAAGTGAAATAAGTCAGTCAGAGACTTGATTTTATTGTTGGAGTGAGGCAGAGGGGGCAGTGCCCACGGGCTCATTCAGGCTCTGGGAGGATCACAGTCATCACCTCCAGGCAGGCTCATTAGAAGCTGAACTCTCGGGTTGCAGCTTGCAAAGGATGCATCAAACCCCTTTTAAGGAAAGACCAGGAGATGGGTGTTTCTGCCTCTCTCTGCTTTGGACCCTGAGGAGATGGCCCATATTAACAGCCACTTTGTTTGCTATAGTCCTGTGGGACTTGTGGTTGAAAGCCCCGCTGGCTGTCAGAGCTAAGAGATTTAGGGAGGCCATCCCTCCTGCGGGAGTCTGAAAAGGCAGGGAGTTAGGTGTACAGTGCACACCCCCTTCTCCCTAGGGAGAAGCTGGAAGTTTGGGGTACCCTCCTGATTGTATGTCCTGTGTGGGGGTGGGGTGGGGTATATGGCGAGAAGGTATCTTAGCCTTTCCTACTGGTTTTGATGTGGGCATTTTCTCAATCATCCCATGTGTGGGCGTCCCTCAGCAAGTTTCTGAGTTTCTCTCAGGGGGAATCACTTCCTGTGAAGCTATACATTTGGTGCGTCTCTGGGAGGAGATAAATTCAGGAGCCTCCTGTGTTGCCATCTTGGTCTGGAATCTTAACTAAATGTTTATTGACTAAGTGAGCCATATGGGGAGAGGAGTTGGGATCTGGACTAAAAGATTCAACTTATTTTAATTATCAGGAAAACACCTCAGTTTAGCATTTGTCCTTTTAAGAAAGCAGTTACCATTTGAGACAAATGGGAAGCTGTTTAAGAAGTCCGAGGACTGAGACGTTTCTGTGGGATACTCTGGCTCGGCCTCTACCTCACCTCTAGGACAAGACCCTGAAGGTAGTTTAGAGCTTAAAACAGAGATACATAGATCAGTAGAGAGGTCTATTTTCTCTTATTGCTGAAAATGTACAGGAAAATGGAGTTAGCTTCTGCCTGTAGTATTTCAGCCATGCCTAAAGGCAAGCTCCCTGTCCGTAACCTTTTCTCACCATGGGTAGCCATTTTAAGTAAATATTTGTTAAAATATCTCACAGCTCTATCTCTTCATCTGCTAAAATAGTAGATTTTAAAGATAGATTTCCTTTTCTATGGTCGTCTAATATTTGCTAAACTTGTGTGTGTGTGAGTGTGTGTGTGTATGTTCTTACATCTTATACAATCTTGGCAACACTTGTAGTTTTTGTTTATTTCTTTTGAAACTTCTTTTCCACTATCACAATTTAAATAGACAATACTTTCTTGTACACTTAAAGCTTATATTGTATGCCAACTATATTTAAAAAGAAATTAAAAAATGAACATATTAGAAAAATAAAATTATTGATCTGGAAAATAAATGTACAAAGCTCCCTGTGTCAGATATGGCAATTATGTTGCTAGCTCCTCTGTGATGTTTCTAAAATATGTCAATACCCTATATAGCGAATAGGCATTGTTTTACTCTCCTGCTTGCTATCAAAGAAAAGGACCCCCCCCCCCCCAGCAAATAATCTAATTCCTTACCCCTTCATCCATTTCAGAACTGGGAAATTTGTAAGTGATAAGAGCTGCACATAAGGGGAAGACGTGCTGTCTTCCTCGAGGCCTGGGCACTCATCCTGGGGAACAGCGGAGGTGTGTGCCGTCTTCTGCCCACCTGCACGGTTCAGCTGAATAAATTGGCCTCATGGAGAGGGAGGTGACAGCAAAGAGGGCTCCTGCAATGTAGTGTGGCTGTCGCAGCTTAGTAAGGGGTTGCCAGGGAAGCAGTTTTTAAAAAACAGGGGAGGAGAATTGTCAAGGTTTGGCTCCTTGTGAAATTTGCCTGTCAGAACAGATGATGCATTTGGGCGTAACATGCTCCCAGTTCCTTCTGGCAGTTTTCTCCCTCATTTTCAAGACTTTCAGAATTTTGCTGAAACGTAATTTTTGTAGGGGCTTCTCCTCTCACACGTTGCTCTATGGAACATGAGTCCTGAGAAGGGAGAGATTGTGTGTAAAATGTCCACTCAGGGCTTAGAATCAGGCCGGCCAGAACAGCAAGCCCCGCCAGCATCTTCCCACTCTTGTTTTGAGGGCCACATCCCACATCTGCGTCAGTTGGTCTGCCCTTGGAAGAGGGTTTGACATTGTTCAACCAGCTCAGAAGACTGTTGGCTTTCTTCTGGGAGTGGCCTGAGAAGTGACATGAAGAGATGTCAAGGAGATGTGATATGGAGGTAATTATGATGTACTGTCCATGAAACCACCTGGTCTCTAAACTCTTGGGGACTTTTCTGTTTTAATAGCAGGTGAGCGTTTAAGGGTAGTCAATGAAACATTCACCCAGAAGAGTTCATTAGCAGATGCTGTCACATGACTGACATTGTATAGTGCTTCAGCCATTGAATCCTTACCATTTTGTTAAGGAAGTCGATATTATTACTCTGATTTTATAATTGAAGCTCTGAAGATCAGAGAGAGTGCATCCATGGTAAGTGATGGTATCTGAATGAAATCTGAAATCTGGTCCATAGAGTTTTCTAGTGTCTCATCTCCCAAGCAGAAAAAACGCACCACAAAAAACCAAAAAACAACTCCATCCCTGAAGCACATGGCTTTGCTTTCTCTGAAACAGTGGATAGTAAGGTGGTGAGGCAGGGGTGGGGAGTGGCAGCATTTATATAAACAGAGGGAGAGATGCCTGTTTAGATTTGGAATCTCTGTTATACATAGAGCATCTTCTTTGATTTTATTTCATAGTTAAATGATACAAGTGAGTGGAAAATAGGCCCCATTCCAAGATCTCATCTCTAATTTCCTGCTAGAAGCTCTAAAACAAAGGTGACTTATCATTTACCTTAATAGACTGTGCTATGTATGCATCCACAGGCAGCAAAATTCCAATTAAAAGAGTATTGATTTCTCATCAATTAATGCCATCCACTCAAAATCAATGGTCACTGAACTTCTTTCAGTGATTTTTATCCTCAGCTCTCTTGGCTACTTACCATGGACGGTTCTTTTGCTATTAACATAGTTTTCCATTTTAGTCTGCTTAGCACCATTAGTCATTGCAGATGAAAGTCGGTGGAATCTCATAAACGTGAATGCCTTGCGTCACCTGCTCCCAGAGGTAATTTACATGCCCTTCTTCCTCTGATCTCCAAAGCAGCTAGACATCTTTAGTTAAGCTATAAAGAGAAATAGAATTTCTCTGGAATAGCAAAAACAAAATAAAAACAACAACAAAACCAGAAAGTAAGGCAGAGAACATGAACTATGTCATGGGGATCAATGACATGATTGCTACTGTCCCTCTCTGAGGGGCTCCCCCAGAGTGCTATGCTAATTAAATCTGAAAGGGAGACAAATTGAGAAGCTAGGAGATGTCAGGCTGAAGTCTGGCAGGAGAGAAAGAGGAGCTGGGGAAGCTCAAGGAACACGCATTTCAGAAGACAAATGTGATCACTGTGTGAGGCTGGGGTGGAATTGATCTTCCAATTCAATGGCTGGCCTGAGGCTGTGAAATCACCTGTGGCCAATCCAGATATTATTGTGACTCATGCTAACTCTTCAGACTCCCGGGATTTCATCCTATTTCGTCCCATTGGTGTCCCAGCTGAAGTCCATTAAGGAAAAGCAATTGAGCAGTTTCTTCCCACGTTGGCACTTCTATTCTGAAGAGAATTGTTCATTTATTTAATTAATGTGTGTTTCCTGCATCAGGGGCTCCTGATGGGAAGGAAAGCAGAATTCTAGAAGTGTATCGAGTGGCAACATTACTTAGGGAGCAGGAAACTCAGGTTCTAACCCTAGCTCTGTCACAAATTGGTTGCAGGTCATTTCATTTCTCTGTGTTTGCTTTTCTATCAAGAAAATTGTACCAAATAATTACATCTGCAATTTTACTTGTCTGATCAGGGGTAGCCTCAGATTTCTCATCTGTTAAGATGGGAAAAAGGATATGCCTCTCAAAGTGTTTATTCTGCTTTCTTCATTTTTTTTCTATCCCCTACTCTCACACTCTTTGTTTCATCTTCTGTGATCTGATCAATTCTTTGGGAGACAGGGCCCTGCAGACCACATCACCAGGGTTTCCTTGCCAGTTAGTTGGCTTGTAGTTGTTGTCAAAGAGAGGCAGTGGTGGGGATTGGAGGGTGAAGGAAGAGAGCGGTGAGATATCTCTTCCAGGTTCCTTCTTGCTGTAGGCCATATTTTATGGTCATGGCTCAGCCCCTCAACTACAGGTTTTGTTGATGGTTCTGGCTTCATACTTCCAATTCTAAGCCTCTGAAACCATCCCCAGCTCTTATATCTTTAGGCCTAGGGGTGTTAAAGGCTTACCACTATTTCTGGTCTCTGAATTTTTAGAATTGGATTCTGGATCCTGGTGGAACCCTGGATGCGAAAAGGTTGTTATTTTTTTATTCTTCAACAAATATTTATTGATTCTACTATAATTCAATAAACTCAAGTGTTTACTGCTATACTCCTATTACATAGCCCAGAACCTGGCATATCGGATCAAGAAATATTTTTTGAAAGACTACCTGCCATATAGACACTATACTCACCTTTGGTCATTAAATGGTGGACAAGACGGACAAATTTTCTGATCTCATAAAGCTTTCAACCTAGCGATGAGGATTGAGTGAGATCATACCTATCTACTGAGCAGACCCATCTAAGAAATAAGCTTGGATTTTTTCCTCCTCTGCCAGTTGGTCATAAAGAACCCTTCCAAGTGGCCAAAGGTGTAAGTTGTGGGAGAGGTGATGCAGCAATAATCATCATAAGCCACCTGATTAAGCAGCTTACTTGTGTGCACTGTCCTCGCTTGCGCATGATCCAGGATTTACCATTTTCATTTTATATTGGTCTGTTGCTGGACTTGCCCAATCTTTTAACTTAGTGACTATGATAGCACCCAGTTCTTGATGGTCCTACTACATGATTTCTTGGGGTCTTTGTATCATCACTTTTTATTTTTTAATCCTCACCCCAAGATATTTTTCCATCGATTTTTTAGAGAGAGTGGAAGAGAGAGAAAGACAGAGAGAAATATTGATGTGAAAGAAACACATCGATTGGTTGCCTCCTGCACCAGCCCTGACCAAGGCCTGGGCTGCGGAGGAGCCTGCAACCGAGGCACGTGCCCCGGACTGGAATCAAACCCGGGACCCTTCAGTCCGCAGGCCGATGCTCTATCCACTGAGCCAAACCAGCTAGGGTTATAATTCTTTACTGCAGACTTAATAGCCTTGCTCTAGAATCCTGTGTATCTCTATTACATTTCTCCTATTTGGAACTGCCATGAACTCCACATGGTAATTTTTTTTTTTTTTTTTTACCATCACACACACATACCTCTCTAGGACCATAGGGCCTGCCAAGCTGTGGGAAGCATATATTGGACATGCTCTTAGCTTCTCTCAAAGCTACCAGCTTTCTTTGCTACCTGCCAAATAGGTCAAAGTAGAATTCCCCAAATGGGGCCCTGTATGCATCTAAAACCTGAAAGGCTTTGTAGGGCCAGATTGCAGTGCAGTTAATCACATCCTACTGAGAATGCATAAGATGAACTACAATGAACACTGGAACCTGAATACATTTTCTCTTGCATATCAATTTCCATTCAGTTCACAGACCGGATATTTCCAACAGTGGTCAAAGCCATGGTAAAATTGAACGTTCAAATAAATATTAAAAGCTCCAACAGTTTCAGCTACATGAAATGTAACATTTTGTTTATGCTTATTATTTGGCACAGCTCCTGTTGTTCCTGCGAGTATTTCAGAATATGCTTCTTTAATTTCCTTTCTCTGCCATTTTTACTTCATTTGTTCTACCACATTTACTTTCTGCAGTTAGCTGACAGTATAAATAGAAGCACAAGAGGTCAGAAGTCTTCCCCAAATGCCACTCCAAGCATGGACTAGTGACTGCAAATACCATGACTTCTGCATTATGTTTTTCTCTCCTTCATTTTCCTAATGAGGCTCACCTGCTTTGGGTCTCCGGAAAGAGGCTAGGTGGAAAATTTCAGCAATTCTCGCCCTAGAGAGTGTTGAAGCAGAATCTAGTATGCACTGTTGAGCAGGTAGAAAATCTAGTAGATAAAACGGCAAAGCTGTTAAGCTTCACCCGAATGAATGCTTTAGTTGAGTTGGCTTGGCATCTGCTCTGCAGATTGGCTGTGCAGTTTGGATAACATTTTATTATCATCTTTTCCTTGAAAATTATGCTAAGATCATGATCTGCCGTGAACTTCTAAAAAACATTTTCTTTTTATGAATCAAAGGCCACTATTTTCTGAATAGTTTTCCCGTTGGATTGGGGTTTTAATTGGCTGGCAGAAACAATTACTAACGCGAAAGAACCTTCCTTTTCTGCTCAAAGAAAAGATACGGGCGATTGTTAAACTGTATTGACTGATGACCTGGGACTCCCCGTCCACTTAGTGAAGGAACCGGGTCTTGTCTTACTTGAGGCTTTGCTCTGCTGTGTCACCCACTGAAGCACGTGCTCTGCCTCCCAAGTGCATCACTGACAGTTCCTATTATCAAGGGCAGGTAGGTCAGAGTCATTGGCATCTGTGTGACTGATGAGTCCTGTTTCATCATAAATAACCTGCATATTTATGGCCCAGACTACTTGTTATTCTAGAACCTTCCTATTCATAGATGCAATAAGAACAGCTCATATATCCATTTTGCCATAGTGGAAAATAACCTCAAATCTCACTCTCAATATTTTAGTTGCAACCCCTCCTCCTCCCCCCTAAAAAAAATTTTTCCCCCCAATGTTGGATCACTCCATAGAAGGGAAACAAGTTCTCTGAATTTCTAAACATAAAAATTTTCAGATATTCCACATAGCAACTGAAGAAAAGGTGGTGCTTTAACCAGTCTTGGAAGACACCCCTTAAATTAATCTCTGGAGCACTGGGCAATACTGAGAAGGAACATTCTAACTTTTCAATCCTAGGTGAGAATATTTACAACACTAGCTTCAAAATCACAGAGGATGGCCACCATATGTTTCCTGGGAATGTTAATACTCTGCACAGGGATCCCTGCTTTTTAAACAGAGCTATGTGGGGGCTGGGCAACAGCTGTATCACTCCCCTTAAACTAGAACTCCCACAGCCAGAGACTAGAGAAAGCCCTGAAACAAGAGGGAGGGAGCACAAGCCGTATTTCTGAGGCTGTTCTCAGAACACATCATTATCTGGCTTTTCTGTTTCAGTAATTTGTAAGCAGGCTGCCTCCTCTATAAACAGACCAGCAGGAGAGCAGAAAGCCATGTGAGCTATTGCATCTCTACTGGCTGGGACCCTGGAGACAACATCAATTTTAATGCATTGCAATGTGGGGCTGTCTTGGAGGGGATGCTATTTGCAATGTGACCATTGGAAAAGCCTGGGCCACTTCAAGAAATGTGGAGGGATGTTCATTTCATGACACTTACTTGCCTGGAATGTTAGTGAATGGTTTTAGCTATCGTTTCCAGCCAGACTTGGGAACAGAAAGGCCAAGTAATAATGTAGTAATTTTTTGCTCCGTCCTGCTATGAGCACTACTTATTTCATACATGGCTATGGTAAAGGCCCCAGGCTGAATTTCAGCCATGCTCATCCTCTGTGGGTATGACTTGAATCCCGAAGGAGCTCTTTGAGAGGGTAGTGGAGGCCCTGAGAGTAGTATGTGTCTATCACCTGTACCCTGGCTGGGCCACTTGGCCTTAACCTGGACCCTAGGAAGAGGAGTTAAAATAAAATAGAGAACACATATTAAAGAGTGGTCTAAAACCTCTGCATGGTATTTATTGCACGAAATATTGCTTCGAGGTTTTACTGCAAGGGATAGCCTTAAATGAGGGTGACGCGTGCTTGCCTATTGACAGGTCAG
Source organism: Myotis daubentonii (assembly GCF_963259705.1). Classification (NCBI taxonomy): domain Eukaryota; kingdom Metazoa; phylum Chordata; class Mammalia; order Chiroptera; family Vespertilionidae; genus Myotis; species Myotis daubentonii. The sequence continues at coordinate 11,921,218 of NC_081842.1, read as the reverse complement.
TAGGCACACAGACCCCGTACAGAACAAAGTAAGGTGGTGTAATGTCCGGTCAGGCCCACCTGGACCTGGCTGTGAGGGAAACTGAAAAGGCCACCAGCCATGCTATTGGGCACTGAGCCTTGGTGTCAACACAAAAAGCACGATGCCCCTTAGGCAGGGACTTGGACGCTGCCTGGCAGCTCTTCCGTGTTTTCTCTGTTATGCGCGGTTCTCAACGAGTGGCAGTTTTTCCTGCCAGGGGACATCTGGCAATGTCCAGAGACAGTTTCAGGAGTCACGACGGGGGCCTTGGTGGGGGATGGAGGGTGCTGCTACCTCGGTCCGGTGGGCAGAGGCCAGGGATGCTGCTGTACGTCCCATAGTGCCCAGGGCAATCCCCTCCTCCCCTTCAAAACAATGAATTGTCCCGTCCAAAATGCCAATAGCACCAAGATCTATGACTAATTGGAATTTATGACTGTATCACTATAGTGGTTTTGAACCAGAAAGGAGAAATATGCAGGTGTTTCTGGACAAATGAGCTCATCCACTCCACAGGCACATCTGAAACATCCCGATGGGGACTCCAGAGCTCTGTGAGGGAGGGCTTCAAAGTGAAGACAGATACTCCTGCCAAGAAAGGCGGGTGGCGAGCCAGATAACTGTGATCTGGGAGAACATGGAATGCTTATAAGCGTCTCCCGCATGTCCAGCTTTGTTCAGATTTGAGCTTTATTAGCATTTAATTTTTAGTCCAATAGTCACGATCCTTTGGTAGGCTTTCACAAATCCTTTGTAAGAGCTGGACCTCATCCGGAAGGTCAAATACCTGATGCTAGCTAGGCATTGCCAGTTACTTGGCAGTTTTATTCCTTCTGTAATTCAGTTGACACCTCTTGACCATCAGGCATTCTAGACATAAAGGAGACAAGAATAAGACAGACTCAGTTGATGCTCTCCTGGAATTAAAATCTAGAGGGAAAAGATGCCTGTAAATGAAAAAAATATTTGAGTTATGGATTCATCACTATTTCTGTAATGGACCAGTAAGAAAAATACACAGTATAATGGAAGTGTATAAGGGCGATCCTAACCCAATTTTGGCTTTTAGATAGTTTTCCCCAGTGAATGGATGCCTTTGCTCTGCTTGCTTGGGCTTCCTTGCAGCCTGGCAACTGGGTTTCAAGAACCAAATCCCAAGAAACCAAGGCTGAAATGCATGGTATTTTATTATGTTCCGGCCTTGAAAGTCAGGTTGTCTGGTTTCTGCTATCATCTTGGATAAGGGAGTGATACGGGATTTTTTGGACTGGAAATGCATGGTGTTTCCCTGGGCCGATGGTCTCCCAGGCTGTTGTCTGGTGAAGTCGAAGAATGAAATCATGAACGAAAGGTGGTATAGCAAAGGAAATTTATTGAAGAATAAGTATAGACTCCCACATGGGGAGATGGGGGAAGAGTCCCACCGAGTTCCTTTTTCCATGGTTTTTAAAGGCTGCAGTTTTTTGTGCCTTGATATCCCCTCTGATTGGTTTCTGTTCCCCTTTGATTTGGTCACTATAGTAACTCCTGACCTCAAAGGGCAAAACCTCATATGGGACATGTGAAGTCCTCCTCCCTCATTGTTCCTTTATTCCTTCTGGGCTTTCTCCCTCCTTCTTTATTTTGTAAATATAGACCTTTCGGCTACTCCCAGTTCCCTTGTCTTATGGAAATGTAACTGCTGCCTTTCCCAACTCCCTTGTCTTATGGAACTGTAACTGTTGCCTCTCCCAACTCCCTTGTCTTATAAAAATGTACCCTTTTGCAACTCTGTAGCCTGGTGTTTTTTCTATGGACCCACTTAATTTTAAAAAGTCCCTAAGCCTACCTATTTCACCCCTAAAAATTCCCATTTCCGAAGTCACGAGGGTCTAATAAGTTGCAAAGACTGGGCGACATTGGCACTAGAACTTTACGGGAAGGTATGTTCAGATCCCATTGTAAGAGAAAAACAAGCAGGGTGGGAGCTATTGTTGCAGCCATATTTGGAAAATGCAGTCGGCTGTAAGCAAAACAAGAGTGAATAAGTATAAACTAGGGTTTAAATCACTTCTCTTTTTTGAACAAAAAATAAAACTAAAGAAATATAGAACTAATGTAAAGATTCCTCTAAATATAGATCATATTAAATCTATAAAAATAATCAGTGAGTGAAAAGTTACAGATTCTAGGAATCTAGGAATTCTAGAAATACAATAATAATTTATTAAATTTAATTTTAGGTTCAGATTTTAGATTCTTTGAAAAATTGTGTAGGTTCAGGCAGGACCAAAACGTTTAGGTCCATTTAAGACCTCATAGTCGCCAACAGGTTGCTATAAGCCCAGAGTAGTTTTGGAAAAACAAAAGGGCTTTGTTGTTAAAGATATGCTATTTGCCTTTTTCCCCTCCACTTATGAGAATGAAAACTTCTTAATCTTGAGCAAACCAAATGGAGAACTCAGTGTGACTCCATTGCAGTGTTGGGGCAGGAGTGGGATGGGGTGGTGGCCCCCTGTGGTGTAACCGAGGTTGGACAATGTGTGTGGAGAATACAGATGGCTTTTCTCACTGTGACCAGCTGCAAAGGTGTTTCTTCTGGGTGAATTCATGACAGCAAAAACATTAACTTTGCCTTCTCTGGGACCATTTGTCTTTGGTTAGTTAGTTATTTCAGTAGAACAAAAAATGCTGAACTCCTTTAGTTATGTAATTACTAAATTACTTGGCTATGTCTCCCCAAGAATGTAAGACAAAGCTGTTTTTTTGCAAAACAATAGTTTTCTTTCTTCCTAACTCCCCCCCCCCTTTTTTTTTCTGGTTAAACATTAAATTATATAAGTAAGAGAAGGTGTTAATGTTTACCAGAGCCACTGGGAATCAATGCATTTTTGTTTTAAGACACCTTGTAGTGTACTTCTCTCATGGATATTTGGAGAAAGAAGAGGAAAGAGCTGAAGGAAGTAGCTTTGATGGTGAAAATTGTCTTGAAATCATTTTTTTTTTGGTTGCAGAATGTTATATTAATTTAGGAAATAAGCTTTGCATTTAAAATGTAATTTAGAATAAAACTACATTTAATAGAGGAAAAGCTAAATGTGTGTTTTTGAAATTTCTAAAATATTACATTTAGACAGTTTTTCTTGTAGTTGCTCAGGTAACAGACTTCCTTTTTCTATACATAGAATGGCTTAAAATCTCTTTTCTGTTCCAGCTCTCCCTGAAGACTAAATCTTGAGAGAAACAGAGAAGCAAATTTTCTTTTTGCAAATTTGTGAAGAAGAGCATTCAATTAAAAAAATTGCCAATCTAAAATAAAAGATGCAGTGGAAATACAAGGTCCTTGGCACTTCATAGGCTAAAGAAAATCAGGGAGAGGAGACACAGTATAATTAAATAAAGGAGGGGGATGTCCATGAATCAGTCAGGATAAGAAGGTAAATCAAAAGACTAAAGGAATAAAAAGATTTTTGTACATATAAACCTTTTTTTAAAACAAAACAAAACAAAACAAAACAAACCTGTGTGTCTAGAAGAGAGTAACAGTGAAATATTAAGTGGGAGTATGTGGAAAAGAACATTTCTAGAATATAAAGAAATAAGAGATATGCACAGCAGGTATCTGAGCTGCACACAGTGTATGTGCTAATATCAGGGCCTCTTTGCTCTTCATTTGAATACAAGATTAGTAGAAGATACTAAAAACAAAAATTTACCCTCTCTCAAGCCAGTAAAAGTGTGAGACAGTTTTTCTAAGTCATTTAGCACCATGACCAGATGGTTAAAGAAGATAAATTTTAAGAGCTGATTTTTAAACTTTAGAGGAAACTGCTGCTGGTGTTCAGTTCGGTGCACTTCATAGTGCACATTTGCATATGAGAAATGCTTCCATAATATTGTAGTTAATTTACTGGGCAAACAGCATGAATATGTATTGTGGCTTTATGGTGCCAACAAAACTGGTTGATTTGATAAAATTATAAGTAAATTTGAGGATGGAGGAGAAAAGACTAATAGATCAGTTATATGTCAATTTGCAAAAGGAAGAACATACTGGCCTACTCCCCAACTCCAACTTTGCAGTTGGTTGAATGTACATTGTGCAGACAAAATGTGACTGTGCTAGTTCTTGGTTATTGATTAATCCTCCTAAAAGAGTAAGCTACTTAGTTGCTTTAACAATTCATTTTATAAATTGGCAAAAAAAAAAAAAATCCTTGAAAAAATTCTAGACATAGGTAAACACAGTCTAAATGCACACTCATATAAAATGTAATCAATATTTGGAAAACCACTCTATCAAGGCATCTATTAAAGTAGTGAAATAATAATTAAATTCTCTAGTTATTAGAAAAAAACGACTGGCTGGCTAATGAAGCAAAAAATATCTTTCACAATGCATATTTGATTGAATGGATCTGTTACCCAACCATTTAGTGGGTGGGACATTAAATGAAGGAACGAAGCTTTCCGGTTAATACTATCCACATGACTTTTAGGCAGGCACGGCCTCTGTTAGGTACATGTGTTTGTTTGCAGTGGACGTTATTGTTGCTTCTCCTCTACTCTAAAGAAGCCACCAATCCTGATAGTTGACCTGAGCTCCAGCTTCAGAAGTGGCTTGTAATTGGCTTAGCCCACAGTGCACTTCCATCTCCCTGGTCCCAGGCATTGGTCCAGAATGCCACATGACATGAGTTGTTCCAATCAGGGTGAAGCCTGTGGCATTTTTTCAAAGTTTGGGAGAAGTTAATGTCTCCTTCTGAATGATGTTGCATCTTTGTGTGAGGCCTGGAACTGCTAATGGTACTTGGCTGTCAGGAGGAGAGCCAGGCTCAGGATAAAGCTAAGGAAGCACCAGGATGAGCAGAGCTCAGTGAATTATAGATAAACAGGCTGGAGTCCTAATCAAACCATACCAGAGGCCTACATAGTCTCCGTACTGCATTGAGCCAGTGCATTCCAGTTTAAGCCAGTTTGTGTTGGGTCTTCTCTTACTTGCAAATAAAACCACCCCAAGAAATCCAACGACTCACTAGCACCAAGTCCAAGGAGCCTTACTGGCCTTTGGTGTACTTTCCCCCGCCCACTCTGTATACACACAAATGCCCATGCCAACATCGTTTCCAAAGCTGTTTCTAAGTTTGAGATACAGAGAGGGTTAAGGGTGAAACAAATTATTCATATTTCCATATCTTAGCTTTGGAAAACCTTCAAATATTTGTAGTTAGCCAACATTATTTAACATTCTATTTTAAAATGATTATAGAATTTTAGGAAGTTGCAAAAGTAGTATATCTTTTACCATTCACAAAAATTAACTTAAAATGGATTAAAGACTTAAATGTAACACTGGAAACCATAAGACTCCTAGAAAAAACACATAGAAAAAAGTTACCTGATATGGGTCTTGGCAATGAATTTTTGGACATTAGTCCTAAAGCATAAGCAACATAACAAAAATCAATGAGTGGGACTACATCAAACTAGAAAGCTTCTGCACAGCAAATAATAATAATAATAATAATAATAATAATAATAATAATAATAAATTCAACACAATGCTAAGATAACCTATGGAATGGGGGAAAAATAAACCCCCAGTCAGCCATATGGAATCATACAACTTGTTAGCAGAAAAAAAAAAAATAATCCAATTAAAAATGGGTGAAGGACCTGAACAGGCATTTTTTCCCAAAGGAAATATATGAATGGCCAATAGGTACATGAAAAGCTGCTCAACATCACTAATAAGTAGAGAAATGCAAAAAAAACCCACAATGAACTATCACCTCACACCTGATAGAATGACTATCATCAAAAAGACAAGAGATAACTAATGCTGGTGAGGATGTGAAGAAAAAGAAACTTTGCCCATGGTTGGTGAGAATGTAAATTGGTATAGCTACTATGGAAAACAGTATGGAGATTTTGAAAAAAATAAAAAAAGAACTACTATATGATCTAGCAATTCCACTTATGGAATATATCTGAAAATGAAAAAAAAATATATCTGAAAATGAAAACACTATATAACTGCATTCAACTTTCACATCAGCATTATTAACAATGAGGGGCCTGGTGTACGAATTTGTGCACCAGTGGGGTCTCTCAGCCTGGTCTGTGGGATCAGGCCAAAACTGGCTCTCTGACATTCCCCGAGGGGTCCCGGATTGCAAGAGGGTACCGGAAAGGTCAAGGGACCCCACCAGTGCACGGGGCCGGGGAGGGACACAGAAGGTTGGCCAGCAGGGGAGGGACTGTGAGAGGGCTCCAGGGCATGTCCGGCCTGTCTCACTCAGTCCTGATTGGCCAGACCCCAGGAGCAAGCTAACTTACCAGTTGGAGTGTCTGCCCCCTGGTGGTCAGTGCACATCATAGCGAGCGGTTGAGCGGCCTTGGCATACCATTAGCATATTATGCTTTGATTGGCTGAACAGCCTACTGGACGACTGGGCACTTAGCATATTAGGCTTTTATTATATAGGATAGCCAAATAGCCAAGACATGGAAACAACTGGTGTCCATTGACAAATGAATGGATAAAGAAAAATATTATACATATTTTGCCAAATGTCAATTATATTTCAATAAAACTGGGGGAAAAAACAACAAAAAAGCCCCAAATGTTTTAAGTAGGAACTAAAGGGGATACTCATAACATACTTTGTTTTTTATGTGCTGCTTCCCCCCCCCCCGCCCCCATATTTCTAGTGCTATTTCTCAACAACCAAGTGAGGTAGATCTTTATTGTTTCATTTGGTCCAACGCATGAGAGAGGGCTTCCGGGTGGTTAAAAGAATGGCTATTAGTTTGGGGGAGACTCAGGTAAAAGCCAGAGACACCAGGGGATGCAGAGGGGCCCCTCAAAGGCCTCTGGGCTCCGAAGGCTCCTAGTCATGCTTGAGGCTGAGCCTTTCAAAGAGATACTCGCCCAGCCCAGCCTGGGGGCCGCAGCCTGCGGAGGTGACTCAGGTGTCGCCCATCTTCTTGATGAGCTTCACCTCCTCACCCCGGAAGTGGTTCTCCAGGAAGTTCCAGAGCTGAGGGTCTGGGGGTAGAACCCAGGGCCTGCAGCTCCAAAGGGCCTGGGCCAGGTTCCTCTCCAAGGCCAGGGCGGCTTCCATGGGCCCAGAGTTTTGCCCACTCACCTTGGGAGGCTTCAGCACGTCCTGGAAGGGAATGCGGCCATCATGCTGGTTTTGCAACTTTAAGAGAAGCTCAGTGCCCTCGGCTTCTTCTCCGCCAGCTCACGGAAGAAGTGGCCCACGCCCTCCAGAGCCACATCTTCATGGTCCCAATAGAAGCCCAGAGAGAGGTAGGTGTGGGAGGCCCGCAGAGGCAGGGGGGAGGGCGGTGGGCAGCAGCCTCCACCTCGGTGGAATAATTCTGATGAGTTTGGGAGCTCACGGTTGTTTGGCAATAAGGAGTTAAGGTAGAAAAGAAGCCGGTGTGTTGGCTGGTCCTGGAGGTGGTTCTGAAGGTGGTGACTGGATGAGACGCAGGAGGGTGGCCGGAGGCTGGGAGAAGGGGTGTCCCTGGGTCTGTTCCATCCAAACACTGTTGAAGCAGGAGACAGATCCGGGACCACTGAGGGCACTGCCTGAAAGAAGTAGATCTTATTCTCATTTTACATATGAGAATATTAATAAATAGAGAAGTTAAGTAAGTTTCTCAGGCTCATACACCTTTAATGGAAGAGACAGGATTTAAATCTGTGTAGTCTGGCTTCAGAGTGCACATTCTGATCCCTAGAGGACTATAGCTAGTATGGTAGCGTTTTCATCGCGAGGATGTCTAGAACATGAAACTATGTTTAAAAAGAAGAGCAGCATATCATGTGTGTGTGTGCACATGTGTGTACGTATAAGCATATATCTGTTTAACTTTTGTGCATACACAACCTAACTCCCTAACTTGGTTAAGGATTTTGTGTTGGTTCCATAATGGGAAAAAGATCCTATCAGGCATTAGTGGGCTCTAACCCTTCACTGTTTCCTTTCAGGCTTCACTTGGATCCCTTTACAAATTAATGTGTGTACAAATAGCATGAGACAGCCATCACGTGTGGGATGCTGCCTCTGAGAAAGCCCACAAGACGATAGTCTTAAAACTTTAATGAGCAGAGCCCAACTTGGCAGCAGTTTGCATGTCATCATGAACTCTCTGTAAAGTGGATGTTTTCTCGTGTCATTTTTCATTTCTCTGAGAGGTTAATTTAAGAACTACTGTGCACCAGTAGTGAAATTGTTACTTCATTCTCTCCCGCTTCATTTCTTTCCCATTCTTTTCCTCAAATATTTTCTGTAAAAACTGGTCTGAAAAGAACGTTGGGCAAAACATCATTGAATGTTACAATGTTCTAAAAACCAAAGCCATCCTTGCTGGCATAGAATAAACAAAAGGTATTTTCCACTATAGAAATATGCTTTTCTTATTTCGCAATAGATACATTGAGATACATTAGCTGCTTCATTCTTTAAATAATTTGAAAATCTTATTCTTTTCATACATAACGTGAAATGTCTTAAGGAATTGAACACTTTCAATTTGGATGGGTAAGTCTTTTAAGGAAAACATGCACACAGAGGATAGTTTTTTGCCATCCCTTACAGATTTCTTGTCCTTTTTTGGATGTTGAAAAAATGAAAAATGTTAGCATATTTGTTTGCCGCAATTACAATGCTTTGAAGTTGTATTTTCTCTTTTAATTATGACTTATTGAGATTTCTGAGATAGATTTTTTTCTACCATCTAAACTTTAGTTCTTATTTTCTACCCATTCTTCTGCTAATTCTCACTTACATTATTTCATGCTAGTACTTGTTCGACTTTTAAAGGCTACCTTTAGTTTAAGGATGTATACAGTATGATGACAAAAGAGTTTTGAGTGTTGGTGGAGTCATGCAACTTATTCTTTTAGTAAACATGTAGAAAAACATTGGGGCACACTCAGATGTACACAAAATAGGAGTTCTAATATTTTATGTATTTGGTAAATATGAGAATGCTGGAAATGCAAAGCAATGGTAGTCCCAGTTGGAGTGACCTTCCCTTACAACTACATTGGCTTTAGAGACAGTCTGTTGGCATGGCCCCAGAGAACCTCACTTACCCCACGACTGCAAAACCCTGAGCTCCACTGTTTTCATCAGGGTCATTGTGATTCAAGGACATAAGACATGGAGGTACAGCCATAAAAATCACTTCTGTATATATTAATAGATCTGACTACAGCAAAAAGAGCTGGATTTTAAGTAATTTTTCATTTGTATCAGAGAGAGATGCATATTTTATTTTGAACAAAGGTAGAGAGTTAGTATGTTAGGAGATTGACAGAGACAGCCAATATGATCTATCCTTTTGTTTGGATATAAATCATAGATTGCCAATAATAGACTTTGATCATTTCTTGGGGTAAAATTTATCCTCTTTGCAATGTTTTCATTAGGGCTTTCAGCAGACATGCTCTTCTTCACTTGATTTCCCAGTATACTCCTGGTTCAGTGACTTAATCACATAATACAGATTATTTAAATTAGTAAGAATTATCAAGGAGTGAGCAATCTTGATATTTTCTAGTGCTTGAAATAATGCACAAAATTCCTCTTCTATTTTAAATGGAAGATGTGGCTTCTTCGAATCGGGTTTGCCAGTTTGCCACCAGAACACAGGTGTTGTGAAAACCACTACTAAATCAAACCCCAAATGGGAAAGGAAAAGAATCACATCGACTCGTCATCACTGGACGATGGTAGATTCTGGCGTCTACCACTCCTGGCCATCTGATCTACAAATGTGGTGGGATCCACAAATGAACCACTGAAAAATTTGAGAAGGAGGCTGCTGAGATGGGGAAGGGCTCCTTCAAGAATGCCTGGATCTTGGATAAACTGAAAACTGAATGGGAGTGTGGTATCATCATTGATATCTCCCTGTGGAACTTCGAGACCAGCAGGCATTATGTCACCATCATTGGTGCCCAGCACACACAGACTTCATCAAAAACATGAAGCACATGTTCATCAGGCACATCGCAGGCTGACTGTGCTGTCCTGATTGTTGCTGCTGGTGTCGGTGAATTTGAAGCAGGTATCTCCAAGAACGGGCAGACCCGTGAGCATGCCCTTCTGGCTTACACACTGGGTGTGAAATTGTTGATTGTGGGTGTTAACAAAATGGATTCCACTGAGCTGCCCTACAGCCAGAAAAGATATGAGGAAATTGTTAAAGGAGTCAGCACCTACATTAAGAAAATTGGCTACAATCCCAACACAGTAGCATTTGTGCCAATTTCTGGTTGGAATGATGACCACATGCTGGAGCCAAGTGCTAATATGCCTTGGTTCAAGGGATGGAAAGTCACCCGTAAAGATGGCAATGCCAGTGGAACCACGCTGCTGGAGCTCTGGATTGCATCCTGCCACCAACTGGTCTACCTGACAGGATCCTGCATCTGCCCCTCCAGGATGTCTACAAAATGGGTGGTGTTGGTACTGTCCCAGTGGGCCAAGTGGAGACTGGTGTTCTCAAGCCTGGCCTGGTGGTCACCTTTGCTCCAGTCAACGTTACAACTGAAGCAAAGTCTGTTGAAATGCACCATGAAGCTTTGAGCGAAGCTCTTTCTGGGAACAATGTGGGCTTCAACGTCAGGAACGTGTCTGTCAAAGATGTTCGCCATGGCAATGTGACTGGTGACAGCAAAAATGACCCACCAGTGGAAGGAGCTGGCTTCACAGCTCAGGTGATCATCCTGAGCCACCCAGGCCAGATCAGTGCTGCCTATGCACCTGTGCTAGATTGTCACACAGCTCATATCACTTGCAAATTTGCTGAGCTGAAGGAGAAGATTGATCGTCCTTCTGGGAAAAAGTTGGAAGATGGTACTTAGTTTTTGAAATCTGGTAATGCTGCCATCGTCGATATGGCTCCTGGCAAGCCCACGTGTGTTGGGAGCTTCTCTGACTGCCCTCCGTGGGGCCATTTTGCTGTTTATGACATGAGACAGACAGTTGCTGTGGGTGTCATCAAAGCCGTGGACAAGAAGGCAGCTGGAGCTGGCAGAGTCACCAAGTCGGCCCAGAAAGCTAAGAAGGCTAGATGAATATTATTCCCTACACCTGCCACCCCAGTCTTACTCAGTGGTGGAAGAATGGGCTCAGAACTGTGTGTCTCGGTTGGCTATTTAAGTTTAATAGTGAAAGGCTGGTTAATGATTACAATGCGTCGTAAAATCTTCAGAAGGAAAAGAGAATGTTTTGTGGACCATTTGGTTTTTTTGTGTGTGTGGCAGTTTTTAAGTTATTAGTTTTTAAAATCAGTACTTTTTAATGGAAACAACATGACCAAAAATCTGTCACAGAATTGAAGACCCATTAAAATAACAAAGTTTAATGAGGAAAAAAAAAAAAACCCTCAAAAACAAAACAAACACAATAAAGGGAATATGTCGATACTGAATTGAACAACTTACCTGGATGATATGAGATGACACTCAGTCAATAGTGAATTTTTAAAAAATGATCTAAAAAATAGTCAATAAATATTTTTTGAAAATAGGGATTTTTTTTGCGGGGGGAAATAACATTTTTATTAGATGTAACTTTTCTTCCTTTTTGGTAATAGTTGGAAAAATCAGATCAATGTGGAAACATATACAAGCAGATTTAAACAATAAACAAAGTTCAGACTACCTCTGAATGCTTGCCTAGGCCAGAGTATGCCAGCATTAGGCACTGTCAGAAAAGATTGCTCCTCTGGAGGAGTTGAGGAGGTGGTGAGATGGGGAGACAGATGCATGAACAATCTATATATCCTATATAATAAAGAGGTAATATGCAAATTAACCCTCATGTCCTCACCAGGCCCGCAGGGGGGTTAGTGAGGAACGACCAAATGACTGAACAAGCAGGCTGTGTGGGGCGACCAGGCTGGTGGGGTGGCTATGAGGGGTGACCAGGCCAGTAGGGGGAGTAGTTGGGGGCAACAAGGCCAGCAAGGGGGAGAACAGGGGCGACCAGGCCGGTGGGGGGGTCAGTTAGGAGCAACCAGGCCATCAGGGAGAGGGCATTTGGGGGCGACCTGGCCAGCATGGGGGGCAGTTAGGGATAATCAGGCTGGCACACAGAGGCAGTGAGGGGTGATCAGGCCGACAGGGGGGGCTAGTTAGGGCCAACCAGGCAGGCAGGCAGGTGAGTGATTAGGAGCCAGTGGTCCAGGATTGTGAGAGGGATGTCCGATTGCCGGTTTAGGCCTGATCACAGGCAGTCGGACATCCCCCAAGGGTTCCCGGATTGGAGAGGGTGCATGTTGGGCTGAGGGGACCCGTCCCCCCATGAACGAATTTTGTGCACCAGGCCTCTAGTCTCTCTCTCTCTCTCTATATATAAAAGCTAATATGCAAATTAGCCAGGACTCCATAACAATCACAACCAGCTCAGGAGGAGTCTGCACACTCAGGGGGGCCTGCCCCTGGCCCCAGCAGCCGCCGTGCAGGCCCAGAGCAAAGACACAACACTCGGGGGGCCTACCCCCACTGGGAGACAGCGCGCCAGCAGTCCTGCCTCTGTGTATGAGTTGCAGAGGAAACACCATTTCTTACCACTCATTGGCTAAGCTCGCTATACATCACTCACAGTGTTCTTGGTAACTTGGGTAATAAGAATCCAAGGGTTTTTCCATCTCACTCCTGAAGGAAAAAACGAAGGTTTTTTCCTCGGCCTGTGGACCTCAGGGTCCAGGTTCGATTCTGATCAAGGGCATGTACCTAGGTTGCTGGCTCCTCCCTGGCTGGGGCTCAGGTTAGGGCTCATGCAGGAGGCAAGCAATTGAAGTGTCCCTCTCACACTGATGTTTCTCTCTGTCTTTCCTTCTCTCTTCCATGCTCTCTAAAAAATCAAGGGAAAAATATCCTCAGGTGAGGATAAAAGACAAAAAGAAAGAAACATCCTATGAAAGAGACATCTTGAAAATGCCTAAAAAAAGTTGTCATTTTTTCGTGGTGAAGGGACTGAAGTCCGTGTTGATGTAAACACCTTGGTGGCTGCAGCGGCTGGCAGTGGCAGCAGCAGCGGGGTGATGGGGGTGGCGCCTTCCCCTGATCAGCCGGTCGCCTCCTGCAGAGGGAGGACAGACTGGCAGTAGGACAGCCGTCAGTAGGACATTCCCTGAGGGCTCCTGGACTGTGAGAGGGTACAAGCTGGGCTGAGGGGACCCCCCCCCATGCACGAATTTTGTGCACCGGGCCTCTAGTATATATATAAAAGGCTAATATGCTAAGTGTTCCTCCACCTGTCTGACTGGTTGCTATGACACGTACTGACCACCAGGGGGCAGATGCTCAACGCAGGAGCTGTCAAGCTGCAATGACTTGGCCGTGGTGGTTCTCAGGTGACACACCCCAAAACTGCAGAGGAGAGAGCCTGATTCCTCTTGGGGCCATGCAATTCCACCTTTGGCTGTGGGTTATGTTGTTGCTGCGGCACTGTTGGCCCCAAATCTGGTTTACTGCACACTTGTATTTGCATTTCACACCCTGTACGACAGCAACTTTGCAGAGTGCCCTCTCACATTCTGGGACCCCTCGGGGGATGTCGGAGAGCCGGTTTCGGCCCAATCCCCGTAGGCCAGGCCAAGGGACTCCCACCTGCCAGAGGGACCCTGCTCACTCTGCAGATGCCATGGAGGGAAGGCCCATCTTGCCCAGTCCTGCCCCACTAGCCACCTTCTGATTAATTTCCTTTCAATGTGCATGAATCCATGCACCGGGTCATTAGTTAACTCGATAATTAGATACATCATATTGTATGGGAACAAAGAGGAACAATTTGTTTATCCAGGTTGAATAATTGGGAAGGATAAAGAAGAAACACCATGAAGAAAAACACAGAAATCTGAGTGTTCATGCCACTGATCTGAGGATAGAGAGCAAGTGTGCTGCAAAACATTGTGTGTAAGAGCAGTGGGAGAGGACCCAAGTGCTGGACTAGGAGAACCCTGGGTCAGGCTGAGGGAGTCCTTGCTGTACTGGAAAGGATGAATTGTAGAGAGAAGAGTGGTTGAGAGACTTTATCATGGATGGTCTTTCTCTTAACTGAGTAGACCAGTGGTCGGCAAACTGCGGCTCGCGAGCCACATGCGGCTCTTTGGCCCTTTGAGTGTGGCTCTTCCACAAAATACCGACTTCTGCGCATGGGCCACGAAGTTTCAATCGCATTGTACGTGAGTGCCCGCACGTGGTATTTTGTGGAAGAGCCACACTCAAGGGGCCAAAGAGCCGCATGTGGCTCGCGAGCCGCAGTTTGCTGACCACTGGAGTAGACTAATGAATTGGCTTTGATAAAAATACTGAATTTGATTGACAAAAATATCTACTCGATGTGGAATGCTTATTGACAAAAGTTTGTATCAAACCTTATGTTAGAAGGCATGGCTTTGCACCCCTCCCCCGCCTAATAATTTGCTTTTAGTTCCAAGCAGATAATGGTTTATTTAAAAAATGATCACAAATTCACTTCTCCTGACTAACCAGTTTTGTGACATTTGTATACAAAAAGAAAAAAAAAGAAGAAAATATTGTTTGGCCTCAATAAAAATTTTTTTACATAATAGATTTTGACAGAAAATTGAAATGATTATTCAATTATTATATAAAAATTGATATTCTCATGGACAAAAAATTTCTTTTTATCAAGAATTGTTATGTTCTTAAGAAAAATAAACATATGTTCCAAAGCCATAACTTTTTGCTAAAGAGAATGCAAGGAATGCCAGCTTTCCATGATGATGTTATCTAGAATTTTAGTTAAATCAATAAAAGAAGACTTGCAGTGATTAAGAAATAGAAAAACATTTGGAACAAGATAAATTGTAGTTTCCAAAAAGAAAAATTTTTTAACATACTTCCCTAGTTATTCCAAGGCTCTGTGTGCACATGCAGAGCTTACAAGGCAAATTTACTCAAATTCTTAAAGTGATAAGCAGTCCTAACATGAATATGTTTCCTCCCTAAAATCACCACTGTTTTTGTAAAGTTTGCAACAGATTAAATAAACTTTAATACTTGGGGATAAATGGTGATTAAAGGATACTTGACATTGGGTGGTATACAGTTGGTGTCTTATAGAATTGTACAGATCAAATATATGAACTTTTATTAACCAATGTCACCCCAATAAATTCAATACAAAGAAAATATAACTATTTTTATGCTAAGTGAACAAAAGATTTATACACATTTTTTAAAAATATATTTTTATTAATTTCAGAGAGGAAGGGAGAGGGAGAGAGAGATAGAAACATCAATGATAAGAGAGAATCATTGATTGCTGCCTCATGCATGCTCCACACTGGGGATCAAGCCGGCAACCTGACCATGTGCCCTGACCAGGAATTGAACCGTGACCTCCTGGCTCATAGGTGGATGCTCAACCACGGAGCAACGCTGGCAACTTGGCCATGTGCCTGGACTGGGAATCGAACTGTGACCTCCTCATTCATAGGTTGATGCTCAACTACTGAGCCACGCTGGCTGGACAACACATTTTTGATATAACAACCAAATCCTCTTTCCCTAAAAAAAAAAGGGAAAAATAATAGGAAAAGGGTTGGATATATCAGAACAAAGTCAACAAAAGGCAACAAAGACTTATATGCAAAAAAAAAAAAAAATTGTCAGCATTCTGTTGTAGCTGTGTGCCCTGTTTGGTGGGTAAAGAGCTCTGACAAGAATTTGGACCTCTGCCAGTGGGCTTGCTTGGTGTACTGTGCACAGACACCTGCACGATAGGTCAGTAGGATTCATGCTGTTGTGTCAAATGCCACACCTCTCAGGCCTAACAAGTAAGTGCAAACCTAGCATGCAAGTAAAAACATTCCCACTCAGAAACCACTGCCTTCCTATCTGGTATTTCTTACCTTGTGTCCTGGGCGGGAAACTCCAGTACAGAACTCTGCTATTGTCCCAAAACCTGGAGTCATCCCTGCAACAAAAATTTGAGTGCCTTCTGTGTTCCAGGAAGAAGCTGTAAACAGCGCACGCAAGGCTCCCACTCTTAGAAAATTTATGAGACAGACATTAATGAAAAAGTTCAGAAAGAAACAAGATAATCACAGATTATGATCATTGCTATGAAGAAAATCGATAAGGTGATGCCTAAGAGAATAACTGGTGCAGAGGCCTGCTTTAGAGAAAGTAATGAGAAGAGTCAATAAAAAGTGACAGTTGAATCAAAGACCTAAAAATAAATGAAAGCCAGGGGAAGAAGAATTCAGTGGAAGAACAAAGCCCCTGAAGGAGGAAAGGTCCTTTTATGTTTTCCAATAGACATTAGAGAGCATTTCTTTTTTTTAAAGATATTTTTATTGAGTTTAGAGAGGAAAGGAGAGGGAGAGAGAGATGGAAACATCAATGATGAGAGAGAATCATTAATTCGCTGCCTCCTGCACACCTCATTCTGGGGATGGAGCCCGCAATCCTGGCATGTGCCCTGACTGGGAATCAAACCCTGACTTCCTGCTACATCGGTCAGTGCTCAACCATTAAGCCATGCCGGCCGGGCAGTGAGCAATTTTTAAATGCCAAGCTCAGTGCCAAATGTAAGTCATATCCTTGATGTAACAAGGTGTTTTGGAGAAGTAGGGGAGACACATATAAATGCTATAACTTAGGTTGCAAGTGAACCATTGGTGAGTTAAGGGTGGCATTTAGATTGAGAGATTCAGAGAAATTATAACTTTTATTTGGGTTGAGGGGAGATGGAAGAGAGAGGAAAGGCAACTGTCCAGGAAGGAGTAAAAATATTGGCATACTCCAAGTTGATGCTGTTTGTTTGAACCAATCAGCAAGCAGTTAAGTTGAGTGATAGTTTTCTGTGTTTACATCAGGAACATGAAGATGCCACATAATGACCAGTTGCCCATTCAAGTTATTTAGGGTATCCTTGCCATCACGTACTAACCAGAACTTTCCCTGGAGTCACCATTTCTGGGAGACTTTTACTCAGATACATTTTGGTAAGATTTCTAGTCCAGGAAAGCCTAAGTGAAATGACCAACAGCAGGACTTGATAGCTTTTGTTCAGTAATTGTCATGGGAAACACCTGGTCCATTGAGAACCCTTTGTCTTGGCCATGTTCTGAGGCCATGGGGTGGCACTGATGTCAATTATATTTAATCTTAGCTTCCTGTAGCTCATGTCATTTGAGAGAGCTTGACCTTTGAGAATCCGATGAAATTGGTCAGAACTCCTTCCCACTGGCGGTGGCAGACCTTGACACTGAGCATCATATAAGGCTCCAAGGGAGAAGTGCGGCTCACATTTTCCCAATCATTTTTTTTTTTTTTTGTCTCAAAGACTCTGGTTTTGCTGAAGAAATTCAGGAAATGGCTCATTTAATTATCTCAAGAAGAATTCTGGTCCTTTTCCTCATGGAGTTGCTCCCATAGAGGAACATTGAGCACACAGACATTTGTGAGTGTAGCCTACCTCCCTGAAGACTTGGGCAAAGGAAAGGGAGGTTCCACTCCAGCTTTACAGCAGATGATTTTACAGCTTCACAGCTGTTGAGTTCACTACTTGACTTTCTGTTTCTATGGGGTCCCTTGGGCATGTCCATTAACTCAGACGCTAAACTTCTGCCCATTCCTTGTCTCTTTTTTCTTCTCCCCTTTTTATTTCTCCCACTAATTCCAACAGAACGCTGCAAAAATGCTTGCAGATATTTACTCCCTTGATGAGGACTTGGCACTACTAGAGCGGGTGGCTGTCTCTATGGTGAGACGCAAAAGGCTTAGAAAACAAGGTCTGCAGTCCTCACTATTGCAGCCATTCTTTTTTTTTTGTTTGACTCATAACCTCTGGAAGGGCCTTGTTAATCTGGGTGTGCTGCCTGAAAGAAGAAAACCCTCATAACCAATTTTTTTCATGCCCCTCAGCCATTAAATTATTTTTTAAAGGGCAAGGTAGTTCTCCAGATTGGTTGGAGATTATGAACATACATGGAGGGAGAACAAAAAATGTCACATGGGCCCAGCTGGGATGGCTCAGTAGTTGAGCATTGACCTATGAACTGGGAAGTCACGTTTGGATTCTTGGTCAGGACACATGCTTGCGTTTCAGGCTTGATCCCAAGTGTGGGTGGGCAGGAGGCAGCCAATCAATGATTCTCTCTCATCATTGATGTTTCCATCTGGCTCTCCCTCTTTCTTCCTCTCTCTGAAATCAGTAAAAATATTCGATTTTTAAAGTATGGGTCAAGACACTACTGGGAAGACAGCATGATCTACATGGGTCCGTCCTGATAGCTGGAGTGAGAGGGTGTTCAGTGCAGGACACGGGGCCCTTTCAGGCATAGAGTGGAAGGAGAAACTGCAAAAGACAGGTTTGTGCACTTTATTGTGTGGTACAGTGCAGGAGACACATCTACTGGGTTGGCCATTTTGCTTAAGGCCGACTTATCTCATAACCCAGTCTGATGCAGTGACCCCGTCTGACAAGAGAGGGATTTTGCAGACAGATTTCCCTGGGATCTTGCCGAAGTGAAGCATCTTGGAGAACCTTATAATGTAGCTAGAGGCAAGAATCTGGACTAAATAGAGAGTTTGCTGCCTTGCTTTTCATTTGCCCGTAAGAATTTTCACAATCAATATAACCTATAGGACCCTCAGCAAAGAACTCAGTAGCTCACCTTACCTCTTTCTTATTGATTTACTTCAATTTCTAGTTTTAGCAGAGGGAGGTTAGTCATTAGTCTTTCCAAATGCAGCAAAAACAGTTAGTTAAAAATGCTAGGGGTCTCAATTGAAGGAATACAAATTATTTGGTATTTTGCTTATCTTCAGAAAACCTAGCAATCCTTTGTCATTAAACAAAAAAAACATGAATCATTGAGGTTAAGGTGCAATAATTTATGTATAAATTTCTGATACTGCTCTTAGGATTTTTAAAGTATGGTAATTTGATCTTTATTTTTCCATTAGGTTATACATTTTGGGAAAATTGTTACTGATTCTTATATATTTAAAGACAATCATTTATGAATTTATATCTAAAAATTCAAAACATACTGAATAGGGTTAAAACAAAGTTAAAAGTGCCTTGAATTATCTCCCACTACTCAGATAACTACTTGGAGAGCCACTCAGAATGATCTGCTATTAATATATTGTTCTACTTCTTTCTAGTGTTTTTTTTTTCTATTTAGATATATTAGTGAACATATAAATATACATACTACCCTACTTGTATATGGTATATGTTTATACCTAAACCAGGTTTGTAGTGTTGAATACCAGTAAATAGTTTTAAATGAGGCGTTGGCACCTAATAATTTGGCATGGAGTACTCTGTTGTAATGAGGATACAGACTTAGATTCTGGCCATAATGGGCTACATTCTAGTGCAGTGATGGCGAAACTATGACACGCGTGTCAGAGGTGACACGCGAACTCATTTTGTTTTGGTTGATTTTTCTTTGTTAAATGGCATTTAAATATATAAAATAAATATCAAAAATATAAGTCTTTGTTTTACTATGGTTGAAAATATCAAAAAATTTCTATATGTGACACGGCACCAGAGTTAAGTTAGGGTTTTTCAAAATGCTGACACGCCGAGCTCAAAAGGTTCGCCATCACTGTTCTAGTGGGACAGGCAGAGAGTGAACACAATAAATAAATAAGATATTGGACTTCATAAGTACTAAGGAGAAAAAAGTAAGGGAGTTAACAAATGCTAGGGGGAAGAAGTGGGTTGTGGTTTTAGATAGCATAGTCAGGGGAGACCTTAGTGATTTGAATAAAGACCTGAAGAAGGTGAGGGAGTGAGGCATGTTAATATCTGTAGAAAAATAGTCCATTAGAGGAAACAGCAAATAGATGGCCCTAAGGTGTGAGCATGCCTGGAGCATGAAGGAGTCTTAGGAAAGCCAGGGTGCCTGAAGCAAGGTGAGGGAGGAGAGGAAGAGAAGTACGGTCAGAGAGGTAACAGAGTCCTAGATCACACAGGAACTTGAAGGTTTTGGTGTTTGCTTTGATTTTGATGTGAAATTATCAGAGAGTTTTTAAGAGAAAAATCTCATCAAAAGGATTCTTCTGGCTGCTGTACTGATAATATAGCCTTTAGTAGGATAGGATGGAAGCAGAGACTGGGGAGGAGGTTATGCAACAGTCCAGGTGCAAGATGATTATGGCTTGGACCCTGAGTCTTAGTTGAGGAAATGTGGAGTAATGTTCAATTTTGGATATATTCTGAAGGTGGCGTTGACAGAATTTGCTGATGGAGGAGAGAGGGGAGGAGTTATGGACAGTTCTACTGGGTTTGGGCTGAGAAACTGTAAGAATTGAGTTTGCACCCTAGCTGGTTTGGCTCAGTTGATAGGGCATCAACCTGTAGACTGAAGGGTTCAATTAAATTCTGATCAAGGGCACATGCCCGGGTTGTGGCTCAGTCCCCAGTAGGGGGCATGCAGGAGGCAGCCTATCAATGATTCTCTCTCACAACTGAAGTATTTTTTTTCTCTCTCTCCCTCTCCCTTCTTCTCTGAAATCAATAAAAAATATAATTTAAAAAATAATAATTAAGTTTGCTATTTACTGAGTTGGGGAAGTGAATGAGAAGTTTCTATAAACAGTGACCAGAACGGATCACTGAATGCTGGAATGCATTCTCCTTGTAGACTTGAAGGTTTGAGCAGTGCTTTGGCTGGGAGTAATTGCTGTGCGCTAAATTTTGTCAGGCACCAGACCCAATGAACTGTCTGTTTCTGTAAGCTGTTTTCAGTGAGCTTGGAATTCCATAAAACTAGAAGACAATGTACCAGTCTACTCAACTGTCTTCTTTTTACATGAAATTTTGTGTGCAAGGGATCTTCATGCTTTTAGAGGGACATAAGGCATGCAACCTTGGTTTGGTTGAAGAAGTCTGTTATTTTTGCACTGTACCTTACGGCTACTATGTTTAGATTCTGATCATGAAACAGAATTTACCATGGTTATTGTCCAATTGTTAAGATGGTAAGAAATGCCACCTCATCAGAGAGGTCTTTCCAGACACTAAAATAGCTGCTCTCTCCTATTATTCTCTACTAGATTCTTTCACACAGCTAGAGCCATTCATTGTTATTTAACTATTTGACTGTGTATTATCTATCATCTATTTATCTATCTTTATATCTATCTATCTATCATCTATCATCTCTATCATAATCATCTACTTATATTATTTGCATTTGGGTTTGCCTGAAATTTAAGCACACCTCTAACTTTGCTATAGTGTTGACTGTATGCCCCTAGCTTGCACCCACAACCAAGTGGTTCCTCCAGGTAGGTTACTTTCCGGCATCCTTCCCAATCCTGTGAGACCCTTTGGAATCCAGCATGTCTTCAGGGAAATGCCTCCACAACAGGACAGTTACTGGTTCCTATAAAAGGTCTAGCCCTCAGCTGCTGCCGTTCTCCATTATGTCCTTGTTTCTGGCTTGCTACATCTTATCCTATTGCCTATGCTTTTCATTTTAAAGGCCATCTCCTCAAACATATACAAAATTGTCAGGGGACTAAAATTTTCATTTGCAAAATGATCAGGGAGTACTTTGTGCTATAATCTAAAATGCTTCTAATAGTTAACTCTTAGGAAAGTCTGGCTCTTGATGCAGACATGGTGTACGCAGCAGACATCTGCCCAATTACAATCTTGGCAATAGAAAAGCTTTTTTAAGTCCACACCTCATAATATGCTATTGCAGGGAAATGCTTCCTTGCGGTTTCCTTAGAATCTTGTCTTTAGCTCGACAACAAAAGGCAATTCTCCATTTCTATGCAGCAATTTAGAAAATTGAAATTCCCCTTTTAAGTTCGAGAGGACAAAAGAATAGTTAAGGGTATTCGGTTTGAGATAATCACAATGCCCATGAAAGCCAAAGTTGTTTCTTATAATGCAATAACCACTGCATTTTAAATGAGAAACACAGATAAGTCTTATTCTGTGCAGAGATGAATACTTGTATGAAAATCAAATTTTTTTTGTAAGTGAAATTACGTTTACATTTTAAATATGTAATACACATAGGTTACTTATAGGATATTTTGTGTTAGTAAAATGTCTATTTTATATAAATAATTGTTCAATACTATTTATAAACATGAATTCAGCTCTTTAACTACAATAGTGAATTCATTTAAAAAAGAAACATACATAATACACATAAAATCACACAAATTGATAACATAATTTCAGGAAGAATAGAAACAATGCCTGCTTGTAAAGGGACTGGTATTTCTAAAATTGCAAATATATTTGATAGTTGAAAAAATATCCATAATATTCACATCAAACTTGTTTCTTAGGAAGTTTTAACTGAAGAATTTTGTCCTTTTATCACATGCCATCATATCCATAACTTTTACTGTTGAAGTAATTTTGAACCCTTGTCTTAGTCAGTGAGAAGTTAAATTCGTTCTCTACTTCTTTAAAATTGACATAAACCAATTCTTCCTTATGAACTAAGACTAAAACTTTCAACATTGTCTCCCTCTAGCAGGGTTCCTATTGGATAAGTAAACAAAGAGATGATGAGTAAATATAACCTATTTACCACCGTAAATCTCTTTTTTTATTGTATGGAGTCTGATTATGAAGGTCAAATCAGATTTAAAAAATGAAAACACCTTTGACATCTGGAAAACACAAAACAAACATACATTTTTATTCTTATCTGGTTAGGGATTACACATTATATTTATTATAATGGGAAATTGCATTCATTTAAATATATACATATTGTAGTGTGTTGAATGGTGGCCACCCAAATGATATGTCCATGCTTTACTACCAAGAACCTGTGAATGTGAATTTATTTGGAAAAAGGGTTCTTTGCAGATGTAATTAAGTTTAAGGTCTCTAAATGAGATGATCCTGGATTATCTGGATGACCCCTAAATCTAATAACAAGTGTCCTTGTAACAGAAGACACAGAGAAGAAAGCGTGTGACTACAGAGATAGAGATTGGAATGATGCAGCCACAAGCCAAGCCACCTGGAGCCTCCAGGAACTGGAAGGGACAAGGGGGATTTTCCCAAGAGCTTTTTGAGGGGGTGCAGTCCTGTTGACACCTTGATTTCAGACTTCTGGTCTCCAAATTGTGAGATAATAAATTTCTCTCTGTTATTTTAAGCCACCAAGTTTGTGGTAATTTATTATGGTAGCCCCAGGAAACTAATACACATGTCACAAAGGCAGAGAGCAATAAGCTACAGAAAACAAATGACCCATTGTTATTGGTTCGTCATGCTGGACCTTGAAGAAGACAACAAGACATTGGAATTGTTCACCTCTTGTGCTTTCCATGGAAAGGAAAACTGATAAGTCTTGTACCTACTTCTCCTTCCAAGATGTAAAATATTTAGTTGCTAATTTTTATTGTAGTATAGTACACATCCTAAAAAGTACACAAATCTCAAGTGATGAATTTTTACATATTTATGTAATGCACACGCTTGAGTAAATGTAACAACCACCAACATTAAGCTATAGAACATTTTCAGCATGCCAGAAAGCTCCCCCTTTGCGTCTATTCTATCAACACTGTCCACAATTCCCTCCCCAAAACAAATCTGACTTTTTTCCAAGACAGATTAGTTTTATTAGTTATTAAACTTTATAAAAATGGGAGCACACATGCTCTACTCCTTTGAGTCATTTTACTCTTGATTATATCTTTTTAAAAAGTTCATGTTAGTTATATTAAGCAGTAATTCTTTTTTTTTTTAACTGCTAGTCCAGTGAATATTCCCCAAAATATTTACTTATTTTACTGTTAATGGACATTTGGGATGTTAGTGTTTGATTATGAAAAAAGTTGCTATGAATTCTTATCTTGTTTTCTAGTGGACACACGCATTCATTTCTCTTGGGAATATAAGTGGAATTCTTTGGTGGTAGTAGGCATATATTTAGTTTTAATAGGTACTATCAAGTACTATTCCAAAGTTATCATATCATTTCATATTCCCACCAACAATATATGAGAGTTCCAATTGTTCCACATCCTTGTCAACACTTAGAATTGTTAGCCTTTTAAGTTTTAGCCATTCAGGTAGGTATTTGGTGGAATCTTATTTTGGGTTTTAATTTTCACTTCTCTTGATGTATTAAGTAATAATGCTAAGCATCTTTTCATATGCTTATTGGCTATTTTGATAGCCTCTTATAAAATGCATGTACTTATTGAAAATTCCTTTCACTTTTTACTCATGCAAATCAGGGGCAGAAATAGCCACTCCTTCATGGAGGAAATTTAATTTTTCTTTGCACTGATTTCTTCTTAGAGAACTTTAAATCTTCCTGCATTTTGTGTTCATCTTTATCATCTTTATATATATTGTGGATTTGACTCTGGTTCTTCAGTTTTCCTATCTTAATTTTAGTTTTTAAAATGTTTGTTTGAGTAAAAACTATTTTTATGTTGTCTGCTTTCATAATGCATAGTCCTTTGAATGGGTATATAAAAGATTTATTACTATAAATTATTAATATTAATTTACTTTAATTGTTATTATATAGTGTTAATATCATATCCATATTATTATTTTTTAATTAAATTTTATTGGGGTGACATTGGTCAACATGAACATATAGGTTTCATGTGTGGATTTGTAAGCTACAAAATCTGTACATAGCACCATGTGCCCACCACCCAAAGTCAAATCTTCTCTTGTCACCTCATATTAGGGTCCCTTTCTCCCCCCAACCCTTCCCTATGATAAACACCATGCGTTCATAAGTTTCAGTCCATCTATGTTGTTGTAATGAATATGAGAATAAATGACTTATATGAAGTTGGCCACCAAAGATTAGTGCTTGAGCCCCCCCAACTACTCAGATTTCCCTTTTTCATTCCACTGGATTTTGTGATCTGTATAAAAACTGTTCCATATTTTTCTTTTTTAAAATTATTTTTGATTAGAGGCCTGGTGCACAAAAATTTGTGCACTCGGGCGGACCCCTCAGCCCAGCCTGTGCCCTCTTGCAGTCTGGGACCCCATGGAGGATGTCCACTTGCCAGCGGGGAGCAGGCCTAAGTTGCAGTCGGACATCCTTAGCGCTGCTGAGGAGGTGGGAGAGGCTCCCACCATCACCACTGTGCTGGCAGCCATCAGCCTGGCTTGTGGCTGAGCAGAGCTCCCGCTGTGGGAGCACACTGACCACCAGGGGGCAGCTCCTGCATTGAGAATCTGCCCCCTGGTGGTCAGTGTGTGTCATAGTAACCAGTCATTCCTAGTGGTTCTGCTGTTAGGGTCAATTTGCATATTACCCTTTTATTATGTAGGATAGAGGCCTGGTGCATGGGTTGGGGCCAGCTGGTTTGCCCTGAAGGGTGTCCTGGATCAGGGTGGGAGTCCTGCTGGGATGCCTGGCCAGCCTGGGTGAGGGGCTGATGGCTGTTTCAGGCTGGCCAAGCCCCCCAATAGGGACCCTCACCCAATGGGGGTGTGGCCAGCCTGGGTGAGGGGCTGATGGCTGTTTGCAGGCTGGCCACAGCTCCTTCAGGGTTGGGGGGAGTCCCGCTGGGGTGCCTGGCCAGCCTGGGTGAGAGGCTGAGGGCTGTTTGCAGGCTGGCCACAGCCCCATCAGGTGGGGGGCCCTACTGGGGTGCCTGACCAGCCTGGGAGAGGGGCTGATGGCCATTTTCAGGCTGGTCACGGCCGCGGGCTGGAAGCAGGTATCTGGGATTTATTTATCTTCTATAATTGAAACTTTGTAGCCTTCAGCAGAGATCCGGGCCAGCAAGGGAGGCGGGAAGTTTGGCTTCCTCCATTGCCGGGGGCAACCCAAGCTTCCTGCTTGCTCCAGCTCTGTGGCAGCCGCCATCTTAGTTGGGTTAATTTGCATATTTGCTCCTGATTGGCTGGTGGGCGTGGCTTGTAGGTGTAGCAGAAGTACAGTCAATTTGCATATTTCTCTTTTATTAGTTTAGATTACTTTTATTAACACATTGTGTTAATAGAAAATGAAGCCATTGTAAGTTATTAAGAGAAGTAACTGTTTCTTGGTTGTTTAGAATATCATGGTGTGTATTTATGCCTTGGGCCAAGAGACCCATCGACTATTTAAAATTCATGTGTTCAGGACATTTGGTATATATTATGTAAAAATAAATCCCTTGGGGAATAAATAATTTGCTTTTAATATTAAAACACTTTATCTTCCTAATTCAAAAGGTTGCTACTAAAAAGCTAAAGCTGAGATTTGCTTAGCTTCTGGATTTTTGTGTGTGTGTTGTTTTATTGGGAGATAAAAGGAATTGCCTAATGTTGGAGTAAGCATATGGCCTTCACTTGGGAGCATTCATAAGATTTTAATAGAAAGTGTAGAACATTAAAAATTGGATTTTAGGTGTTACTTTCTTGGCCTTGGTTAGAGGACAAAACAATTAAACAGTAGTTTTAGGAGCACTCCTGATGTGTAATATTTATTTTTATTTGCTGTTCATTTATATTTAGTGCAAGTTGTAAAACTGTACAAGGCTATCAAGTACCATTAAGTTTAGAAGTGATAATGGGAAATAGCTTTTAATGAAGATTTTTTTAAAGATTCACTTTGAAGTGTATTAAAGACATATTCAGCTGAGTAAAGCAGCATCTATGCATCATAGACTTAATTCATACATGTGCTTGAAGAAAGAACCCAAAGATCAATACCTGAAAGGAGCCAGATGAATGAAAACACATGGTAGATGAGGCTTGTTTTGTACAAGACCAGAGAAGGAATATTTAAAGCTTGGTGACAAATTAATATGGTCTGCTTTACATTTTGCCTACTATAGTAAGGTTACATCTATTTCTAGAATTTTAATCAAAGCCAGTGAAGAAGAAAAATAGGCTTCCAGAAAAAGGAACCTTCAGCAAAATATTGCATTCTCAGGGGGCTATTATCTCTACTTTACAAGGACCTCATCTTTGAGTTTTGTTTTGCAAACTACATACCTAGCCTATGAAGTTATGATAAATAATAACATCATGATACTAAAACGCCTTTAGTTTTTTTCCTTTAAAAATGTTGGAATATATTAAAAAAAGAATAGCTGGTTCTTAATACATTTGGCATTTAAAAAATATATAGTGGAAATCACTCTAGGCATTTAAAAACAGCATATTGATTTCATGGATATTTGCACATGAAACACGAATAAAGGGTGATCTGAAGTGTAGTCGCTGTTCCCGTTGACAGTGTGGGTTGAGGCGGTTGGTCTGGCTGGCTAGGTGAGTGTCCCCTGCTTTTGTCATAGCTCCATGTGTCCTTTACCAAAGCGTTGCAAGTGATGTGAGAGACATCAAGGACTATGAAAGGACACTTGCAAAACAAAGCAGGATCTTTCTTCGGTCAAGGATAGAGAGCAGGGGCAAACTGTGGGGCCTGGGCCGGCTGAGTTTAATAACACACACTGAGTAACAAACAGCAAACAACACAGACCTCAGAATCAAGAAGTGGTTGTGACTCTGAGAAACCAGAGAGCTCCTGCTTGGTTAAAATAACCCAACTTCAATCAATTGCACAAAGGTCCATTGCTGCAGTTTGATAAAAGTATTTTAGAACTATACTCACCATCACTTTCTTGGGACTTTTTTTTTCTCTATTTAATAAATTAAACTGAATTCCTGAAGCCCTAGGGGGCTTTGTACTTATAAATAATGTTATGGCTTTATTGATCAAACGTGGTTAGAATAGCCATAGTTTTCAGTACAGTAAACCTACTGTCAATAACTTACTGAACATAAAGCTAATGTCTTTCATCAATGTCACAGCCTCGGTTTGAATGTATTCCGTTGGAGACCATTATTCGAAGGGGTACCTACTGAGTCACGTAACTGGAAGAGTAATAAAGATGAATGGTATGCACTATCCATTTTCACACTCCAGCGAAGGCACCGGTGGGTGCAATTTAAATGCAGTCAGAAGATAAAGGTCATGTAATATAACATGTTTTATACAATGATGAATTATTGTACACTTTGAACAAACTGATTTCTATATTTATTTTGGTTTCTAACTATGTAACAATTTTAAACAAGAGTATTTTCTTTTCTTTTAATTTTAACCCTTGAATATCTAATTTCTTATATACTGTCAAAGTGAAATAATAATACTGACCTCATTTATGCTCAGTGCTGAAGTGCTTATGTATTGAATTTAGATTAGAAGATTACATTAGTACTTTCAAGGAAAGTACAAAAGTATTTTTTAAATGTAAGATAAACAAAAATATATACATTTTAGTTATTGTGTTTTTTAAAAAATATATTTCTATTGACTTCAGAGAGGAAGAGAGAGCGAGAGCGAGCGAGAGAGAGAGAGAGAGAGAGAGAGAGAGAGAGAGAGAAACGTCAATGATGAGAGAAAATCATTGATTGGCTGCCTCCTGCACGCCCCACACCAGGAATTGAACCCGCAACCAAGGCATGTGCCCTGACCAGGAATCAAACCATGACCTTCTGGTTCATAGATCGATGCTCACCACTGAGCCAGGCTGGCCAGGCTCTTTGTGTTTTTTCAAGCATTTCCTTTCCTTGACTGTGAAGTGAGTAGCAGCAAACATTCCTTACTCCTGACCTTGATACCAATTCTGATTCAGCCGAAGGGTAAATTGGGAGATTTAGTTCCACCAGGAAGTAGAATGTGATATAATTATGACAGACACTGTCCTGGTCATCTCTGTGCCTGGACAACCAGTGCATCCTTCTGTTGAGGCAGCCCAGGTCGTGGGGTTGGGTTTGTGTCTCTAGCACTGCAGTTTCCTGTAGCACCTGGAACCCAACCCTGAATTCCAGCTATGAGGCCCAGGCACCGATGACTTCCTTGTGATTCTCATTCATCCTTCCTGTACTGCCAGCTACTGGATTGTCATTCCCCTCTGGGCATCATTGGGAAACAGTTTTGTCATTTACGTTCCTATTGGTCTATCTCCCATCCTCTCTATTGACCGTCCTTAGCCTGTGGGCATAAGGGGACTTCTCTACATAACCCTAAACGAAATATGTCAATTTATTGGCTACTCTTACAACAGAGTTGAGTATCTAAGGGTCTCACGTGTGGACTTCTCCTCTTCCCCTCTCTAGGTGATTCTGAAATCCTAGTGTTTTGTGGTGGAGCCTGTCTGAGACGCCACAATACTTGTATAAGCATTTGGGGTTTTTAAAATTCTTTAGTATCATGATTTGAATCCCAGAAGTACCAGGCAAGTGACTCCCCAGAACATCATATGGCCTCATTTCCCCAGCACCGTGTTAGAGAAATGAGCAGCATCACAAGGTCAAAAGTATTTGACAAGGAATTTTTCTCCTTTGCTTAGATCAAAATGGTCTCTAGCCATGAGATATGCTCATGTAGGATTAATTTCTGATTAAAAATGATATGTATGAGTTCTGGTTTTATTTGCCTTCTTGGCAATAAATGTCTCCATAGAGGAGTTAAACACTCAGCTGCTGCAGTATCACCATTGTCCATATTTTGCACAATGGCATCATCACAGTGGGACTCACATTTCTTTCTTGTTTCATTTTTGTTCCCTTTCAAACAATTTTATGTCTTATAATACAATGGTCGTTAAAAACTTTGAAGCGTGAATTGAAAGCCTTACAAATTATTATTATGCCTTCACTTGAGAAGGGAAAAAGTGGAAAGCATTAAAACAAAGGTAGCTCTTGTCTTCAAGTTAAAACTAGGGGTGTGGGCTTAGCATTACAGCACTTCTCCTAGATAATTTAAATAATCGATAGTCATAAAACTGAGCTCAAGGGTGAGCCCTTCTCTGGTACACAGGAGGAGGAGTGATTAGGGTGATTAACTAAAGGCATTTTCTCCAGATTTTATTCTTGGCTCTGGCATAGATTTTATTGCGTTTCTTTTCTAAGCCACCATCCACTGTGTTGCAAACACATCTCCCTTGTTGTAGCTAGGCAGCTGTGAAATGAAGCATAGTCTCTACTCTGTTGAGGGAGAAAATCATTTTCAAACCTCTTATTTTACATTCTTTTGACATTTGGATAAAAACAGTCTACACCCCCTGGAAATTATTGTTTTTCAGTTTCATTTTCATACCTGATCTCTGCTTTCCATACTCACACACAATCGCGTTCCACATTCTGAAGATTATTGAAGGTACTGCTCACTGGTCCTTAAAATACATCCTTCAAATCTTGTTTTTTTTTTTTTTTTTTTTTTTTTTTTTTTTTTTTTTTTTTTGAGTACTGTCATCTCTATCTCCAGCATATAGTAATGGGTGGAATAGTCAAAGATATTTGCCTAAAAGTAAGTTAGTCTTGAAAGCTACTTGATGTTGTTCAGATGATATGAACTGGCATTTAAAAAATGTAGTACGTTAATGGGCACGTAAGTGAAAATTTGTTAAACTAGCTGTATTAGGACAGGATGGATTGTGCTGCAGTAGCAAATGAGCCCTAGAATCCTGTTGAAGATATACAACAAAGATTAAAGATGAAAACAGATTTGTGTAATGATTACAAAACCTGTTTCGGCTCAGGCAACAATTCCTTTCTCAGGGGAGCTCCTTTCTCTGTGGTGACCCAGAAACACGGGCCATTTGCTTCTGGTGGTCCTTCCATTTCAACACCTGGCTTCCATGGTTGGTTCTTAAAAGAGAAGATAGGCTATTGAAGGCCACAGGTAGGAAGTGGTCTACATTACTTCCACTTACAGTTCAGTGCCTAAAACTGGCTTTCTCAACCTGGAAACTATGACATGTTGGGCTGACTAATTCTTTACTGTTGACTGACTGTCCTGTGCATGCTGGGAATGTATAGTAGCATCCCTGGCTTCTTCAAACCACATGCCAGTAGACCTCTGACAGCTGTGATAAGCAAGGTATCTTTAGAAATGTCCTCTGGTGCTGGTGGGGTAGGGAGGAAGCAAAATTGTCTTCAGTTGAAAACCATGGAGCCAGAACTGCTCATTTAGCTGTAACGGAAAGACTTGGGAGAAATGGTCTTCTTGTGTTCATTAGAATAAGAGGAGAACTAGATGTGGATATGCACTAGTCATTAGCTAATGGAAATAGAAACCTTTAGTCATTTTACTTTAAACACATGTGAAAACGTTACTATAATTTTAGCATAAAACACATACTATTACATGTCCAAAGTAAACTGAACACTTCGTAAGTGTTAATTCGATTTTATTTACTGTAAAAAGAAACATTAACAGTGAAAATACATTGAAAAGATTATTAAAGAAGTTGAGATTATAATTATTGTATTTGATGACAAGAGGCTTAAAACAAATATTAGCTATATTGTAAATATGACTGTTTAGAGAACAAATTAGTGTTACTGTGAAATCTTGTTTAGCATCTCTGAGCATATGTTTAATGTTGAAAATAATTTTTTAGTAGACATTTCTGGGATAGATTAATTCAATGTATACTTGTTCACACACATTGAGTTTGGAAATTTGTTTTGTAAATGTGTTGCTAAATTGCATATTTTAGTTATGGATTAAATAATATATATTAATCATATGGTAATTAGTCAAAATCCTTCCAGTTACAGGGATAGAAACCTGGTGAAACCATCTTCTGGGAAAGATAGAAGGAAGGGAGAAGGACAAGGGAAGAAAGAGGGAAGGAGAGGAGAGGAAAGAGATGGATTTATTAGAAGGAACTCCTATTGTACAATAACAAAGGACTGTTTTTTGTTCATGTCACATTCTGGATGTGGCTCTGCTCCATCTATATACTCATTCTGGGACCTGGGGATCTCCTATCTCAACCTTGCGGAAGAAGAAAAAAAATAAACATATAACCAGGTGGTGGTTCTTAAAGTTCCTGCTTGGATGTATCATAAAAAGCAAGCCAAGAGGCCAAGCTTGATGTCAATGATTGAAGGAAGTATCACCTCCCATAAGGAGGTACTGTTATATTGTAAATCAGTGAGCTGAACATAAGATGCCTCAATAAGCCAAATTAATTTGGAATCGTTTATTACGCTTGCAGGCTCAGAGGAATATTGCTTCCAGAGTCTGAGCAAAGCAACATGGAGGAAGTTTTCCCTTTATACTTTTCTAATGTCTTTGTCTCTTAAATATGGGGCTTCCGGTCCCTTTTGCAAGTTTTCAAAAGAGCCTTATGTATGCTTAGCAGATATCTCGCAGGAAGCCTGTATGTAGCCTTGAGTACAGATAACTAAAAGGCACCTGGTATGGGGTAGCTGGGACGGCAGCGGAGCGGCTTGCCAGGTCAGACAGCTGAGCTTATTTTCCCTATCATTAGAGCAAGCGCGTTTTACAGAAGCCAATCATAGCAGAATTAATTCCCAGAACAAAGGACTGTCTATGTCGAGTGGACATTTCAAACAGCAGTTTGTATAAAATAGAGGTTACTATGCTTCGGTACTGCAAGCAACATGGCCACTGGAGGACACAGAGTCCTCTAATACGGAGGGCAACAAATCATTATGAACAGTAATAGAATCACCCGAGATGTTGAAATGGATTCCTGGGGATGGGGATAGGCCTCAAACTGGGGCCACAATTGTAACCATCTCTGCTTCTTTCTGTCTTAGAGGCATTCTTCCGAAATTTGGAAAGCAGGATGAAGTCAATAGCAATCCTAGGTTTACCCTGCTCTTATTGGTAACAAAAGAGAGAACTTCTGTCGTGGGATTAGTTCTGAACACCCCTGATGGGCTGATTTGTTGGAAGGAGATTTTGGCCTGGTACTGGCACAAGAACAGACATAGATCAATGGAATAGAGTAGAGAATCCAGAAATCGACCGAAACCACTATGCGCAATTAATATTTGACAAAGGAGGCAAGAACATACAATGGAGTCAAGACAGTCTCTTCAGTAAATTGTGTTGGGAAAATTGGACAGATATGTGCAAAAAAAAAAAAAAGAAAAGAAAAAGAAAAAGAAACTAGATCACCAACTTACACCATACACAAAAATAAACTCAAAACAGATAAAGGACTTAAACACAAGACAGGAAACCATAAAAATATTAGAGGAATCCACAGGCAGCAAAATCTCACACATATGCCCAAGCAATATCTTCACTGATACAGCTCCTAGGGCAATGGAAACTAAAGAGAAAATAAACAAATGAGACTACATCAAAATAAAAAGCTTTTGTACAGCAAAAGAAACCATCAACAAAACAACAAGAAAGCCCACTGCTTGGGAAAACATATTTGCCAATGTTATCACTGATAAGGGTTTAATCTCCAACATTTACAGGGAAGTCATACAACTTAACAAAAGGAAGATAAGCAACCCAATAAAAAAAATGGGCAGCCCTAACCGGTTTGGCTCAGTGGATAGAGCGTGGGCCTGCGAACTGAAGGGTCCCAGATTCGATTCTGGTCAAGGGTATGTACCTTGGTTGTGGGCACATCCCCAGTAGGGTGTGTGCAGAAGGTAGCTGATTGATGTTTCTCTCTCATCGATGTTTCCAACTCTCTATCCCTTTCCCTTTCTCTCTGTAAAAAATCAATAAAATATATTTAAAAAAATGGGCAACGGACCTAAATAGATACTTTTCAAAAGAAGACATAAGGAAGGACAAGAGACATATGAAAACATGCTCAAAGTAAATAATCAGCTGAGAGATGCAAATTAAAATGACACTGCGGTACCATCTCACACCTGTCAGAATGACTATAATCAACAAATCAACAAACAGCAAGTGCTGGTGAGGATGTGGTGCAAAAGGAACCCTCCTGCACTGCTGGTGGGAATGCAGACTGGTGCAGCCACTGTGAAGAACAGTGTGGAGTTTCTTAAAAAACTAAAAATGGAACTCCCATTTGACCCAGTGATCCCATTTCTAGGAACATATCCCAAGAAACTAGAAACACCAATCAGAAAGGACATATGCACCCCTATGTTCATAGCAGCACAATTTACCATAGCTAAGATTTGGAAACAGCCTAAGTGCCTGGGACCAGATAAGTAGATTAGAAAACTGTGGTACATCCACACAATGGAATACTACACTGTGGTAAAAAAGAAGGAATTCTTACCATTTGCAACAGCATAGATGGAACTGGAGAGCATTATGCTAAGCGAAATAAGCCAGTCAGAGAAAAATAAATATCACATGATCGCACTCATTTGTGGAATATAATGAACAACATAAACTGATGAACAGAATCAGATCCAGAGACAGAGAAGCATTGATCAGACTGTCAAACCTCAGAGGGAAGGTAGGGCAGGATGGGGATAAGGGGAAGAGATCAACCAAAGGACTTATATGCAAGCATATAGGCCTAACCAATGGACACAGACAACAGGGGGGTGAGGGCATGAGTGGGGGTGTGTGGGGGGAATGGGGAGATAAGGACACATATGTAATACCTTAATCAATAAAGAAATTTTTTTTAAAAAAAAATTTAAAAAACAAAATAAGTTATATCAATATTATTAATACCATAAAGATATCCACAATATATTTTATGCTAAAAGCAAGTTGCAGAACAGTACATATAATATGATAAAATATGTGTAAAAACAAACAAAAAAAGAAATTGAACTTGTTACAGTTAAAGAGCTTATGAAATTTGATTTTGTGAAATTTTTTGTCCTATCTTTCTCATTTTATTGGGATCTTCAGGGAAGAGCAAAATTAAATTCAAATGTTCAATTGATCATGTAAAAAAAGATTTTGCTATGTAATAACAGGGCTGATTAGCCATGCCTGTGTGGTCACTCTATGTGGTTAAAAGTAGAACACAGAGATGTTGTCCAAGTCACATCTGGAATGGGGTGGGGAGAGTATTTCTCTAAAGGAGGGCAGAGATGATGTTATCAGAAGCAGGTGTAGGTGCTGGGAAGACCAGAAAAGATGCCTGTTGTATGTAGAGATGATACCACTAACATTCAGTAGACCAGAATATAAAGAAACAATATAAAAAGTCTTTAAATGTTTGTTCCTCTAGCACCATAGTTACACAAAAGAACTTTGCCATAATCAAGATGTAAAGGTTACAGAAAAGCTTAAAAATCAATTTAGGGGAAAATTAATTCCCCAAATGTTCCTTATAAACCTTTGAGTAGGGACCCAGAACAATAAAAGCTTATTACCCATTAAAGTAATATTGTTAACTTGGCAAAGAAGATAACTTAAACTTGCTTTGCTCTTGTTCCCAATTATTATTGCTTTCCCCTCCAAAATTCTTTTGATGTACTGAGATTCCTTAATGTACAGAGTTGAAAAAGGATCAGTGAGCCAACAATTACATATTGTAGCCATTTCCAGACATGTTGGAAATAAAGAGGAGCTTAAATTATAGTCATTGACTTTGAAGTGTTTGCAGGTTAGATGTAGAGATAGAAGCATTGAAGTGAAAAGATAATAGCACATGGTTCTATATGACAAATACCAAAAAGGGTAGAGACGCTGAGCTGTTCACAGCCAGGGCCTTTTCATCCATTGGCCAAGGTAGTGCAGGAGATCATCAGAGGCAAGGCAGGCTGTTGGAGCTAATGCAGGACAGTGCTCATTGTGGTGCAGGCTCCATTCCCAGGGAACATGTCTGTCCAGGCAGCCAGGTGGATGGTTGGCAGCAGGTTCTGAAAATTTAACTTTGCATATTAAGGTAGTGCTTCTCAACCCGGGGCGATTTGGCCCCGGAGAGAACATTTGGCAATGTCTGGAAATAATTTTGGTTGTCACACCAAAATAGATGGTTGAATTGTCCTACATTGCACAAGTCAACCCTCTCCCCCGCCCCCCAACAAAGAATGATTCGGATCAAAATGTCAATAGTATAAAGGTTGAAAAATCCTGCATTAGCAAGTTCTGTCGAGATGAGGTAGATCTGGACTAGGGTGAAATATAAATAAAAGAAGAAATATATATTAGAGTCATTGCAGTGAATGAACCCAGGGCATCTGTGCATGATTGGGTAGAGCCTATAAAAACCTTGTCCTGAAATTCCCCATTTTTATTTCTTATATTTCCATTTGGGCCCATACTTGGCCATCATTTCCTTGACTGATGAGATCCTAACAGGGCTATTAGAGTTAGAAGGCACCCTAGAGGTAATCTAGATCCTGGGTCAGGAAAACTCAAAATGCCTTCAATGGCTACAGCAGTAACTAAATATACAGTGCAGTTCAGATGCAAAATTAAAGGGAGACTCTGTCAGCTGAGAGAACTGAAAAACAAAACAAAACACACCATCCCAGTAGCAATGAGATTACCTAGGACCTGGATCTTAGTTTCAAATACCATTCTCCAATAAAAGGAACCAGGCTCTTGGAGAAATGGATGATTCTAGGCCTGGGGAAATATAAAATGTAAGTCTTGAGCATCTTACAGTGCCAGCAAGCAAGAGTGCTACCCACCCTCTCCAACCCACGTACCTGCATTGCATATGTCAAAAGAGAACAGGATCCAATGGAAAAAGCTTCAAATAGCAAATGCTAGAACAAGTTGAACAACAAAATAAAGTAGAATTGGATTATAACCCAAAGTATAAAATAAATTTCCATGAGTCCATGCTGATATAATTAAGCAATAGAATCCATTAATAAAGGTGGAGAAGAGACAAATATCCCACGTAGAAGAATTCCAAATAATTTGTGCTGATATTTCACTTCTAGGAGAATAATTACCTACACCATAAGTGTGTGCTACACATACTTGTTTCTAAAGTACACAGTGTGAAAAGGAGGAAAAAAGACTAACTTTACAATGAGAAAGTCTGACAAATACAACTTCAGCCAAGTGATCAGGTTGATATGAACAGTCATAAATCACATTGATTGTATGTACCCTTGATATAATATGATGAGAATGGCACTTCACTTCTGCAATTTTCCTCCCAAAAACCTGTACTTCCAGTCTGTTTAAAAGAAAAACATCAGCCAAATTCCAATAGATGAGCATTCGACAATATCTGACCTTACTCAAAACTGTCAAGGTCATCAAAGGCAAGAAAAAGTCTGAGAAACTGTCATGGCCCAGAGAAACCTAAGGAGACCCGGTGATTACATGTGATGTAGTATCATGGATGGGATCCTGGAACAGAAAAATGACACTGGTCAACAAGTAAGGAATTTCAAGCAAACTAAGGACTTTAGTTAATAATAATGTATCCATATTGGTTCCTTATGCATAACAAATTCACCGGACTAATATAATCCTATATAATAAAGATGTAATATGCAAATGGTCATTAAGCAGTGAAGTGTAACAACCAGATCACGGATCAGGAGGAGGGTGGGGCAGCGAGCTACTGGTGAGCTACTGGTGAGCTACTGGCGCACGGATTTGTGCATAAGGCTACTAGTATGGTAATAATAGATGAAATATGGTAATAACAGGGGGTATATGAATACACTTCTAAAGAATGTATTTTATGTTCGTGTGCTATGCTCATTGCTCATTCACAAGAATATCAGTTCATCTCAAGTGCATTAATAACATCAAAGTATTCAACCTATCTGGTCAATTTTTCTGTAAATCTAAAACTATTAAAAAAAGAAGTCTTTTCATTTAAAAATGATTTCAGGGAGGGAGTAGGGCTATGATGTACCAGAAAGTCAGTATTCTGCCTACGTAGCATTTGCAGGGCTAAAAACATTACGGATGGGGCTTGCAATTAAACCTGGTCCATGGCTGCCCAATGTGTAACCTCCAATCTGGTTAACTTCCTTTATTTTGCAGGTGATAGGATCGAGCAGTGAAAGGTTTACGAAGCTGCACCAGTATCAGTTGCAAAGTCGGGCTCCTGGAAGCCAACTCCCTTCACTTCTGGGAGGCGCTCTTTCCTGGGAAGCCCACGCTGTGGGCGTGATGCTGACCCAGGGGAGCGCGGCAGACGTAGTAACCGGAACAGTTCATCTTTGTTGTTCATTTTTAGATGCAGTATATGTGATTAGGCCAGCACTGAAGCTTATCACACCAGAAAAACAGAAATGAGGAAACAGAATTCCAAACACCGCCAAGTTATTAGAAGAGCAGCTTTAACATTTGTCAAATGTTTTTAAGCAACAAGGCAATAATATAACATAATTCTTTACCTTGTCATGAAGTTCACAGCAGCTAAGATGGATGAACAAAGAACAGTAGGCTTGTGGGGTTTAAAACATTTTTCTTTACAGTGCTAATAAAGAAAGAATAAGTGCAAAATCTGGGCATTGATAAAAATCTGAAATTGAATGATACACAAGGAGATATTTAAGTAGGAGTCAACTTGCAGGCTAATTTCTAACATAACCAAGCTGTAATTTTATGACTATGGACATGACAGAACCTGATGATGAATTTAGGGAAATGTTGCTGTGTTTGAATACTTTGATGTTATTAATGCACTTGAGATGAATTGATATTCTTGTAAATGAGCAATGAGCATAGCGCATGAACATAAAATAGATTCTTTAGAAGTGTTATTAATCATCAGTTTGAAAATGGACTCCTTTTATTTTGAAAAATTGGCTATAATTTTACAGACTTTCAAAAGTCAATTGTTGATTTTAAAAAAGGCATACTTAATGGGAAGCAAGTGTGGTTTTCCTTTCATCATCAAATCAAACGTTTCGAACTTCCCAGACTGCTCCAATTCCCCATCTTCTTTCTCTTGTGTTAAAAATTGGTAATATTTGTGAGCACTGGCTGTGGATGATTTTATTTAGTTCTTAATGCAATCCTCAGAGGAGGCATTATTGTTTTACTGCTTTAAAGATGTGGACTGAAGATGACCTAACTAGTAAGTGGCAAAACTGGGAAACAAGCCCAGGCTGCCAGGCTCCAGGGAAGATCGTGTACTTGTCCTCTGTGTTCCAGGGGCATACTTTAGTTATTTATAAAAATGAAAAACTGGCCATATCATACCCATTTAAAATCCTGCAGTGGCTTCCAGTTCCTATAAGGAGCAAGATTCAGGGAAGTCTTCCTCTAGGAACCTTTTGCTGCTCATCACTACCCCCCCAGAGGAGACCACATGGCTTTGTTGTATGTTCCCGTTTATATCTTGTGATATTTACTTTATAGCACTTAATCATGAGTACAGTTATATATTTGTTTATCTGTTCAATACCTTTGATCCCATAGTCTGTAAGCTCCCTCAGGACAGAGACCACATAATTCATCTTCGTCTCTCCAGCATGTAGATGGTGTCAGGGACATAGTAGGCCATGAAGAATATTTGTTGACGGAAAGATGGTAAAGAGGAATTTATTTAAATGTTACAGCATAACATCTGGATAGAATACCTTCCAGTGGTTCTCAACCTTCCCAATGCCGCGACCCTTTAATACAGTTCCTCATGTTGTGGTGACCCCCAATTTCATTGTTACAAATTGAACATAATTAAAGCATAGTGATTAATCACAAAAACAATATGTAATTATATATGTGTTTTCCGAAGGTCTTAGGCGACCCCTGTGAAAGGGTTGTTCGACCCCCAAAGGGGTCACAGTCCATGTGGGGGACTATATTATATAGTGAGACTCTTACTTTCACAATTAAATGTCCTTGGATAGAGTTCTAAATAGAATTGTGTTTTACTGATGTCTATTCTTCATGTAGTACTATGAAAGTGGGGAATAAGGATATCAAAGTTTACTATGTATATCTTTATTATTTTATTCTGGCATTACCACACAAAAATATTTAATTGCTATAATCATTGGATTACTGTTATTTTTTTTTGGTTGTTTTTTACTTCTATATATATTTAAAAATTCCCCAAATAATAAAAGCATAGATACATATACTTATCTTTATGATCTGTCTATCTGCCTATCTACCTATCATCTATTTATCTAACTATCTGTGTATGTATGTGTGTATCTAGGTGTAGAGAGACAGGGGAGAGCATAAAATAAACCCTATATACTCATTGTCCAGCTTCAGAGCTTATTAATATATGGCCGCTCTTGTTTTATCAATACCCCTACCCATTTCCATGTCTACATTGTTTGTAATCAATTCCCAGATATATCATGTTGTAAATATTTCAGTATGTATCTGTCTTAGAAAAGGACTTTAATATCTGATACAATCATAATACCATGGTCTCAAAAAATCTAATATTTCCTTAGTATCATCAAATGTCCTGTTAGGGTTCACATTTTCCCAATTGCCTTATAGAACTTTTTAGTTACTTTTTAGTTTATATGAACTGGGTTCTATATAAAATCCCCATATTGCAATCGGTTGATATCTCTTTTGAACTAAAAGATTACTTGTGATTTTCTTTATTTGAGTATTACCTAGAGTCAAATAAAACATTCTCACTTTAGAAAGAAATAGCTTAGCCAATAATAGTAAACCCAAAGTTAATTCCATGTTTGTATTCACCCTGAAGAATTGTTAGTTCTATTAAATAACTAGTGTTCTGAGTTGTTACTTGTAGTATTTTACCGGTTTAGAATCAGATAAAATGATCTTCGTCAAAATCCATACGGCCTGACATCAGGCAATTGGGACCAGGATGGAGGGAACAGAATTTTGTGCAGAAAAAGAAAGTTCCCCTCCAATAAGCTGGATACATTTTTTCAAAAAGCATGTTGTTTTGGCTATTCCATGGCTGACGGAAAGGGCTAAAGAAAACTGTGGATTACCCAAAAAGAGAATCAGGGCAGTCTTTTATAGTGTCAGCGGATGATGGGATTTCTCATTTTTTCTCTATTGCTAGCTGAAGCAGAGTGTGAATGGGTGATGGAGTAACTTACAAAATAGAGAAATAAATCCTGCTAGTCTAAGGAGTGCACTGAATGGCAAGATACAATCTTGTTGTGAATGCTTTGTTCTCTGAGAACAGCATGAGGAGTTTATTGATTGAGAGAAGGCAGAGTAAAATAAAAAATTTCAAGGATATTTTCAAAAGTTTTCACATTATGGACATTTTGGATATTGTGTATTTGCTTTGTCTGGATAGCTGACATCTCCCACTTTTCATAATCTGTATATGGCTTGGGTTATGCTGAACAATTCCTTTCTCACACCTATCTATTTGTCGCTGCTTATCTTCACATTTTCCAAGGATTTCTTTTACTCATTCTGGTTCCATCATCCACTCTAAACAGGGAATCTGCTACTGACCACTATGAGTAGCTTTTCCAGTAGTGGTAAAGGGACGATGCTTAGATTAAAAGCCCTCATTTCCAATACAGCTGGTTAGGGTTATAGCCGTGGCTTTGACACGAAGCAAAGGAAAGTTTTCTACATAAAAGTCAGGCGCTAAGCAATGCGCGCTGATTCTAGCCCGTGTTCTTTCATTTGTTCACTCACTCATTGGACTGGTTCTTGATTACAGTTACTTGTTCATCTTAAAACAAGATGAAACACTGATGTCTGAGTCTTACTCTAGAATCTGATGTAATTGTTCTGCACGGGGCCTGGGAATCCATCTTTTTTTTTTTTTAAAATATATTTTATTGATTTTTTACAGAGAGGAAGAGAGAGAGACAGAGAGTTAGAAACATCGATGAGAGAGAAACATCGATCAGCTGCCTCCTGCACATCCCCCACTGGGGAAGTGCCCACAACCCAGGCACATGCCCCTGACCGGGACCGAACCTGGGACCCTTCAGTCCGCAGGCCGACGCTCTATCCACTGAGCCAAACCGGTTTCGGCGGGAATCCATCTGTTTAAAAGCACCCCTGTATCCAGGATAGAGCAGGTTTGAGCACAGTTGTTTTAGGTGCTGGATACAATGGCAAACCACCCAGATAACGTCCTTGCTCACAGGAAACCTACGTTCTGGAGTGTAAAAGGAGGACCATCAACACATGGAGAAGATAAATTCATCTAGTGCCAAGTTCAATGAGAGGACTAAAATAGAGGGAAAAAATATAGAGGCACTGAGAAGGAGCTACTTTTGAACAAGTGGTCTGGGAAGCCGTCTTGGGGAGGTGAGAATGGAACAGAAACTTGAATGAGTTTATTATGCTCAAGAGAAGAGGAAAAGAGAAGGAAAGGTTTTTTTTTTAAAGATTTATCTTTTAAAAAAATATATATTTTATTGATTTTTTACAGAGAGGAAGGGAGGGAGATATAGAGTCAGAAACATCGATGAGAGAGAAACATCGACCTGCTGCCTCCTGCACATCTCCCACTGGGGATATCCCTGCAACCCAGGTACATGCGCTTGACTGGAATCAAACCTGGGACCTTTCAGTCCGCTCTATCCACTGAGCCAAACCGGTTTGGCTAAAGGTTTATCTTTATTGTTGAAAGTATTACAAATATCCCCTTTGTGTTTTTTCCCCCATTGATCTCCTCCACCCAGCACCTGCCCCTCCCAGGCCTTCACCACACTATTGTTTATGGGCTTTGCATATCTATAGTAATAAAAGCATAATATGCTAATTAGACTGGACAGGTGAACGACCTGCTGGATGTCCTTCCAGACAAAGCTGGGCTGAGAGGGCCAAGGCAAGCCACTGCAGCTGCGAGGGCCGAGCCCCTTGCATGATTTTCGTGCATCGGGCCTCTAGTATGCCTATAAGTTCCCCGGTTAATCTTTCCTCATCCCACCCCCCAACCCCAGCCTTCTCTCTGAAATTCATCAGTCTGTTACATGGTTCTATGTCTCTGGTTCTATTTTATTCATCACTTTATTTTCTTCATTAGATTCCACATATGAGTGAGATCATGTGATACAGCATGGATGGACCTGGAGAGTATTATGCTAAGCAAAATAAGCCAATCAGGGAAGGAAAGTTATTTCTCCGAAGATGGATCAAAATATGTAAATCTCACTTATGTTAGTGTTGAGTTTTATTTTCCTTAGAAAGTGAAGGGTCAGGACTTGAACTTTTAATAGTTTAATTTTATTGGACACCTTCTTTATGTCAGGCATTGTGCTAGGCATTGGGGGTACAGGATGAGTAAGGCACAGAAAATGTTTAGTCTTGGGCAGCGTGAATGAACATAATCGATACAGAATGGGACATGCTAGCACAGAGGGAATGACAAGAAGGAGCTCTTGGCCCATCAGTGCCTTTCAGGCTCCCTTTGGCACATAGGGACCACTCGGCCTATTTTCTATTTAGCAATTCTTTTCACCTGTTTTGACTTTTGCCTTTCATGTTTTAGAAAAGTGGTTTTAAATGAAAGATAGAGCTGATATATATTAGGCAACTGTACTGATCTTCGGGTAGAATTGATCAAGTGAATAATGTAACATAAGAACATTTATTTTCCTATTGTGCACTGCTAGGTTTTATAGTGATTCACAATGAATATGATGTAGTTAGTTCCTTGGGCAAATTTAAGGAAAAGTAGGTAAAACAGAGATTATAAGTGCTATAATAAGGCATGCAGTGTGTGGGCAAGTGGAGGAGGGAGTAAAGAATTTAAACTGATAATAAACCTTGTTGGGGTCCAAGGTACTCCAGGGGGCTAGTGCTGGCTCTATTTATTTTTGTTCTATAAGATGGCACAACCAAGATAGAGTGGTTTTTGGTGGAACCTCACTATTAAGGTGATAACTTTGGTCAATAGTCAATTATTTAAGAACATCTTGGTAGATAGTTAAAGGAATGCTTATCTTTAATAAGTGTATTCATTTGGGTTTTCTTTCTATATCAGTGGTTCTCAACCTGTGGGTCGCGACCCCTTTGGCAGTCGAACAACCCTTTCACAGGGGTTGCCTAAGACCGTCCTGCATATCAGATACTTACATTACAATTCATAACAGTAGCAACATTGCAGTTATGAAGTAGCAATGAAAATAATTTTATGGTTGGGCCACAGAATGAGGAACTGTATTTAAAGGGCCAGAAGGTTGAGAACCACTGTTCTAGATGGTCTTTTCCTTGTGCTGCATTTTATTTCTAGTTCAGAAGCAATTCTGGATGCTTTTTTTGTGGTTCATTAACACCGTAAGGTAACATTCTGTGTTTGGCTTGAACAGAAGCCATGAATAGGACTTAGAGAAACAATCACAGATGAAAACAGGAGTTGGATATTAATAGTAATTTCACAACACCTTTCCCCTCTGGGAGTTTAAAGCATCTTTAGAAAATATAAACAAGGATACTGAGAATTCCCAGTGGGAAGGTGACGAAACTCATTGCCTCCACTTAGAAAGGGAGTTTTCCCTGAGAACCTCTGTGGAAAAGAAAAGTGCGGTGATATGACCATTTCATAAAGA
Source organism: Myotis daubentonii (assembly GCF_963259705.1). Taxonomy (NCBI): domain Eukaryota; kingdom Metazoa; phylum Chordata; class Mammalia; order Chiroptera; family Vespertilionidae; genus Myotis; species Myotis daubentonii. The sequence goes on along the minus strand of NC_081842.1, from coordinate 11,877,095 downwards.
ATGTTAAGGCAGAGACCATACAGTTTCATGTCTGTTTCTCCTGGGCCTTTGAAAATTTGTAGCCACAGAGCGGGGAACCAACAGATGCAGATTGTATGGAATTGAATCATTACATATTTCTGTTCAGTATTCAAAATCTATCTTCTAGGCCAATCTTTTCCTAAAGTGAAGAGTATTATGTAGTTGGTGTTTTCTTCACCTTGAACTGAATTATATTATTTTCTCACAATTTCTCTTTTTTATTTGTTTGCAAGAAAATTTTCCATCTTGTTCAGATTACTACTTGAGTCCAAATCTATAATTCTCCTTTATAGTCAAAAAGAGTGAATCTCTGTCTTGTACTTTATTCTTGTCTACGTCCATTTCCTACAGCTCAAGAGTCATCATTTGGGTGAAGTCTGTTCCACAAAAACAGCTATTTTGTTCAGTTCATTGCAAAAGCTCAACCTTACTTTTATACTTGGTATATTATAAAGTTACTGTTTTATTTATTTTAAAGGAGATTGAAAGCAAAGTGGAGAGTGATGCAAGTAATGGAAATTTGATGGCTATGTATTTTCTAGAAATTTTCCATCAGTGAGTAAAGCAAGTAAATAATGTGGTTCTCTCTAGATTTAAAATGTTACCACTAATGGCTTATGTAAGAGTAGATTTCAGATTTAATTCTAGGGAGCAGTATTGAAAGCACACTATAAAGCTTTTACCTTTCATTGTAGTGAGTTGAACTCTAAGAATTCACTTTCAAACGTGAACAATATAACTGAACAACATAATGAAAGCCTTAACATAAATAAGCAATTGACATTTGCAAAAGATGAAGCAATATAACAATTCATCCATTTAGTTGCTTAATACATATTTATCAAGGGCATAATATGCACTTAGATGGGTTTGTTAGAGGTTTCCTGACTTTGAATATTACTTGGGCCCATTTTAATTCACATTTTACAACGTTAAAGAGAAAAACAGCACTCAACTAGAAGAATTTTCACTGTGTGCTTTTCTCTGTTTTGGTTTCTCTTCCCTCACTATATTCTGGGCTTATTTTTCATGATTTGCTTCAAAGCTTTGCTCTCCTAGAAAGGCCTTACAGTGGAACATTCTGTCCCTCACTAACGCAGGGGCATTAGTGAGGGACAACCAAAGAATGTTCATTCAACAACATCCTCCCCTATGGCCTTCTTGTGCTCAGAGAGGAATACTTGAATAGCCAGCCTCTCTTGCAGCTAGAAGTGGCCAGGTGACATAGTGAGGACTAATGAGATATAGAGAAGAAACTGTCTGCCTTCTCTTCCTCCTCCTCCTTTCTACCTGGAATGTGCAAATGATACTAGGAGGTCAAGAAGCCACTTTGTGACAGTGAGCTCAATAATCACACACTAAAGATGACAGAGCTGGCATATAGGAGGTGCCTAGTTCCTTGATAACATTATTTAATAAATATACCAGCCATTGATCATCTCTTCCTAGATTTTTTTTCTGTAAGACAAAAATAAATTATTTAAACAACTGGATATTGGGTTTTCTGCTGTGCACAGTCTAGTACATTTAACTAATATACTCAATCCACCCATTCTATATTGGGTTGAATTCATGGTTCAGCTTTCTCTAAGTTTAGGATGTTGGAAAAAAATCCAATTGGTTAGATATCCTCCTTTCCCCCTCCTCTTCCTTCCTTTCTTCCAATTCAAATTCTACTATTAGTACTTAATGTAATTCATTTCTCTGAATTTCTTGTTTTGAATATGTTACATATTTTAAAAGATGTGTATAATTATGCATGATAATATTTTCAGAAAGCCTATGCAATCTTCTAAAAAAGTATGTTTACCATCTGTATGGCTTGGTGGTTGATATTATGTCATATGATACAAATGAATGCTTAAGACTTTAGTTAAAGGTCTCACAGAAAAAATGTGAATCAATATATGAACATGTATATTTTCAAAATACTTTGTGAGTATGATAACCACATTGCCAGTCATTTTCTCTGGAGATAAGTTAACATGTGTTGAATAACAGTGAACCTTGATGGTATAGAATAAACATTTCAGGGACCATGAAAACAGGTTCTAGTAAGAACTTGAGTAAACCTAAGAAAGTTGTTTAAACTTCTAATTTATAAATAGAAGTATTCTTCTGTAGATTGTTGTGAGAATAAGTCAAAATAATAGACTGGGATAATACAATGTAGTACATAAATGCAAAATATAAAACTATTAACTATTAATAAAAAGTATAGAGTCTGAATGTCAGCATTGCTTAAACTCAAGGGAATTTGTTATCTATGCAGGTGGGATTTAATTGTTTCTCTTATACATTCCTTTTGGGAAATAATATCAATGAAGACATTAAAGTATGAATAAAAACCACATTTTTTCCTAACAACATTTCCAACTCAGATTTTGTGGTGAGTTTCCTAATAAAATCAATCTGTGTAATGTATGCAGTAAATAAAGCATGGTGAAACATTAAAATATTTCTTTCTGGGCTGTGATTGGGCTACTAAGAAAACTAGCTTCCAGGAAAGTTGGCAGCAGAGAAAATTATTCTGAGGGAGGGAAGTTCTCTCACAAATGAATGCATTGAACACATTCACTTCTTAGGAAATAGAGAAGCAAGAATAGTAGTTCAGCCCAGCTAGTGTGGCTCAGTAGTTAGCATTGAACCAGGAACCAAGAGGTCAATGGTTCCATTCCCCATCAGGGCACATGCTCAGCTTATGGGCTTGATCCCCAGTGAGCTTAGAAGGAGGCAGCCAATCAATGACTATAACTTCCTCTCTCATTAATGTTTTTCTCTGCCCTTCTCCTTTCTCCTCTCTTAAAAAAAATCAATACAAATATATTGGGAAAAAAAAGAATAGTAGTTCAAAAGAAATGGAATCTGCTATCCTATCTAATAAAAGAGAAACATGGTAATTGGCGTAGGACCGCTACCCTTCCCATTGGCTAATCAGGGTGATATGCAAATTAACTGCCAGCCAAGATGGCGGCCGGCAGCCAGGCAGCTTGAAACTAACATGAGGCTTGCTTGCTTCAGTGACGGAGGAAACCAAAGTTTCCCTCCTGCCTTGCCGGCCTCTGAGCCTGCAGTTTGAAACATTGTAACAAATATAGAAGCTAAACAAAACCCCAGAAACCTGCTTTCAGTGAGCCGGGATCTCAGAGCAGGAGTTATGCATTGTTTCAATTATAGAACCCAAACAAACCAGATACCTGCTTTCAGCAGCAGAGGCCTCAGAGCTGGAGCCAGAGCTAAAGCTGGCCCGGAATAAAAAAAAAGAAAAAAAGGAGCAGTTGGGAGCTTCAGCCCTCAGCCCCTCACCCAGACTGGCCAGGCACCCCAGTGGGGACCCCCACCCTGATCCAGGACACCCTTCAGGGCAAACCAGCCAGCCCCACCCATGCACCAGGCCTTTATCCTATATAGTAAAAGGGTAATATGCCTCCCAGCACTGGGATCAGCAGAGCCGAGAGGCCTCCCGGCACTGGGATCAGCGTGACAGGGGGCAGTGCCAAAACCCCCTGATCACCCTGCGGCTCTGTGTGTGACAGGGGGTGGGGCCACAACCTCCCTATCTGCCCTGCTCTGTGTGTGACAGAGGGTGGGGCCACAACCTCCCTATCTGCCCTGCTCTGTGTGTGATGGGGTAGAGCCATAACCTCCCCATCGGCCCTTCCCTGAGTGTGACAGTGGCAGTGCCCCAACCCCCTGATCAGCCCTGCTCTGTGGGTGATAGAGGGCAGCGCCCCAACCCCCTGATCCGCCCTGCTCTGTGTGTGACAGGGGGCGGTGCCCCAACTCCCTTATCGGCCCTACTCTGTGAGTGACAGGGGGGAGCTCCTCAACCCCCTGATGGGCCCTGCTCTGTGCGTGACAGGGGGAGCTCCCCAACCCCCTGATGGGCCCTGCTCTGTGCATGACAGGAGGGAACTCCCTAACCCCCTGATCAACCCTGCTCTGTGTGTGACAGGGTAAGGAGCCCCAACCCCCCTGATGGGCCCTGCTCTGTGCGTGACAGGGGCAGCGCCCCAACCCCCTGACTGGCCCTGTTCTGTGCATGACAGGGGGTGGCGCTGCAACCTCCCCATCAACCCTGCCTTGAGTGTGACAGGGGGCAGTGCCCCAACCCCCCAATCGGCCCTACCCTGAGCATGACTGAGGGTGGCATCGCAACCTCCCAATCCGCCCTGCTCTGTGCATGACAGAGGGCGGTGCCCCAACTCCCCAATCGGCCCTGCTCTGAGCCTGACCAGGGGCTGCACCTAGGGATTGGGTCTGCCCTCTGCCACCCGGAAGCAGGCCTAAGCCAGCAGGTCGTTATCTCCTGAGGGGTCCCAGACTGCGAGAGGGCACAGGCCAGGCTGAGGGACCCCCTCCTCCCCCCGAGTGCACAAATTTTTGTGCACTGGGCCTCTAGTCCTATATAATAAAAATGTAATATGCAAATTAACCCTCATGCCCTGACAAGATGGCTGCCTATGACCAGGCCAGCAGGGGGGTTAGTGAGGGATGACCAAATGACTGAACAGCAGGCTGCGTTGGGTGACCAGGCCAGTGGGGGGGGTCAGTTAGGGGCAGCCAGGCAGGCAGAGGGGGGCCATTAGGGGTGACCAGGCTGCCGGCGGGGGGCAGTTAGGAGTGACCAAGCAGGCAGGCAGGTGAGCGACTAGGAGCCAGCAGTTCAGGATTGTGAGGGTGCAGGGTGGGCTGAGGGGGTTTCCCAACTCCCCCTGTGCACAAATTTCATGCACCAGGCCTCTAGTAATCATATAAAGAAGCCAAAACACTAAAAGAAAAATCTTTTTGTTAACTTTTTGTTGTCTTAGTGCTTCATTCTAGCAAGAGGCATGGGAGAGACAAATAAGTCGAGGTGGTAACTTCCCCCAGCTCAGGTTTGCCTATGTAGACTAAAAAGACAAGTATAATCCAGATGGAAGCCCTGCAGGTTGACTTGAAATGCACATAGATACAAGTGCTTCTTTGGGAACGGGGAAAGCCAGCATGTGTCCTAACTCACAACTGTCTTAAGTTTGGAGAAGAATAGAGTTTTCTCTTTAGAATGTGTGTTCCAAAGCCTTCTAACCTTCTTTTATAGCAGGTCTGTCTGGCCTGAAGTGACCCCTTATTAAGATAGGAATAGTTTTATCCTGGGTGGCTTCTAGATAAAGTATTTTTTTGCATTGGTCATGATTATTTTGTGTTAAATATATATGGATTTCTTAAAATATGTCATACTAGGATATCTAGCTGGGCTTTGTAAGAGAATATATTGAACTAGGTCATCTCCACAGGTATTTCCCATGAACAGTCTATTCCATTTAAAAATAAAATATGAAATTATATTTTATTTCATGGGTTAAATTTTTAAGACATATCTCTTAAAACAGTAATATTCATAAAGATTTATTTACTACAAATCACTTCATGCTGATTGAGTAATTTATGTAATTTGTAATTAAATTAAGCTCCACTTATTTCAAACTCTAATACATTTAAATTTAAATTGCATTTTGGAAAAAGTAAAAAGGACTGAACAATACATTATAAAAGAAGATGATTTTAAAATATTGAAATATTTTATGTAATTGTTTTCCTCCCAAGTTCTATTCATTATGCTGATTTCCTTAGAAACTTTAAAGCTTTGCATTTCCACACAGACTTCCTATCAGAGTATGCATGTTCTTGCTGAAAACAAGAATCTACACATTCTTTACACATAATGTAACATGTAGTGAGGCTTCACAGTACATTTTTGCATTTCTTATCAGCACACCTCAGTATCTGATACTTACTAATGAATGCTCCATGTGTGTTAATGGCTTAGACCATCACAATTGGAGAGAAACAATCTCATTTCAATTATTAATATTTGTTTTGCATGTATGAAACCGAGTGTTTATTTTCTATACAGTCACTATAAAGCTTGCATTTGCTGTTAGTTCTCATATCTCTTAGCTGGTGGCTGGTAAATGAGCAATAACCCATAAGAAAATCTGTTATAATTGGGGGAGGGTGAATAAAACTTTTTCTGAACTACCTAAAAATAAAACCATAATGGTTAAGTCATCCAAACAATTCATTATGATTGATAACAAAATGACTAGATTCGATTGGCTACTAAAATAGTCAGTTATTTGACTAATGTAGTCAATTAGTTTTCTTCCCAAAGTGACTTGAGATAGTTGAGTGTCATTGTTACAATTGACATGAAGAATGGATTTAGAATTAGGAGTGTGTGCGTGTGTGTGTGTGTGTGTGTGTGTGTGTATGAAGCATATATAAACTAGAATAAAAATGCCTTTACTTCAAGAATAGTGAGTCAAATATACATTACACATAGGGCTCTTTGGCAACTTCAGGTCTCTTGTTCTATTCTTGGTGGCAATGCAGTTTTTCATAGACAACTAAATGGTTGCCCATAATATAGAACAGTAAGTATTGTAAAGTATGAATAAAGTGCTAGTGTCACCATAAAACCATACATAGTTTTAGCTATATACAGATATAGCTCTGAGACAAGAATACACATTAAATGTCTTTAAAAAGTCCCAGTAGGCTGAACATGATATACAATAATGGTTTTAATATTATTTGAACATATTTCCTTCACAAAGCATTTAGAGTTGTGAGGTGATTTTGCCGTTATGCTAACACATAGAGTGAACTTACACAATCTTCAATGATATAGCTCATTATACACCTACATATAGCCCATTTCTCCTAAGCTACAAGCCTGTACTGCATGTTACTGTACACAACAATGTGAGATTAAATCAAGCATAAGGAAAAATGGTTCAGTCAAGAGATGTGTGAACCCAAGATGTATGAGGCTAAGGCATACTGTTTTACAGCACATTTTTGCAAGTAGAAAGAGTATACTAAAATAATGATATTAAGTATAGTACAGGAAATCAACATCAAATATTATGGACTGTACACAATTGTGCATACGGTACTTTTCAGGATTGGCAGCACAGCAGATTCGTTTACACCAGCACCACCACAAACATGTGAGTAATATATTTTGCAATGATGTTATTATGACAGCTACAACATCACTAGGTGATAAGAACTTTTTGGCTCCATTATAATCTTAATGTGACCACCATCATGTATGTGGTCTGTCATTGACCGAAATGATGGTGCCTGACTGCATTGTCTAGACCTCAGGGTATTAAAAGTAAAATAGTTATGAGAAAAGAACAGAGAAGCAGAAATGAGGAAAAGAACAGAGAAGTCATTGTAATTTGGAAGAGGTGGAGATAAGATGAAGGTAACTAAAGAGACAGAATTGTAAATGGCCATGTGGGTGAAGACCTAGTCAATGGCAAGTGAAAGAGATTATTAATCTTGGCTGAGTCATTGTGAAATCTGATGGTCCTGCCCAGAGTTACAATTTCATGACCCAGTAGGATAAATTGAGTGGAAGAGTTTTAATATACATACATGAACCTTTAGAAGAGAGGAAGTTATATATTTTTTAAGATAGTAGATAAGTAATAATAGGACATCTGAGCAGATTGTAACATTTTTCTGTAGACTATTGGACTTTGCCCTATCCAGGTTGAATGTAGTTTTTCCCTCCAAAATATACTCTCACATATAATCCTTGAATAAAACATGGATAACCCTTTATAAAATATCAGCAGTTGCTTCACACTGTCCTTGAAGACAAGTGCATAAACAATGCTTTTGTTGACAGCTTACTATTGCCATTTCATTCTAACCCATCCACCAGGGTTCTGGGTGTTTGTTCTTGGCCTTCTATGCCTTGGCTCCAATTGTAAATCCCCTTGTCTCATGTGATAGTTGATATCTAGCATTTCAGACAACTCCCAGTGCCTATTCCATCCTAGTTTCTCAATTCAGACCCCTTCAACAGCGGGTCTGGCCAGGACTGAGCATGAGTTAACTGTCCATTTTTTTACTAGGTACATCTAGTACCCCTAATTGTTTTTAACTTAAATGTTTTTCTCCTTCACAGAGTCAGTTTTCCTTCCCTGTGTTAGTATTTCTCAACTTCACCTCCTTTGGTGCTAGCTGGGCCCTTCTCTCAAAACTTCATCTCTTCACAAGTGTTCCTAGCATATTTTCCTACTTATGCATTATCCCAGCTGCAAATTCCTCCAGCCATCTCTTATGGAAGCAGATGTTTATCAAATGCAAAGAGATACCAATGTTAGAATACATTAAAAGAATTTAGATTCACAGCTTATTTTCAGAAGATTGACCTTAACGGAATGTTAAGCTTCTATTGGGTATTCAAATAACTAGAGTAAAACCTAATGTTATGCAGACGTTTATCATAAAGAATACAAACCATCAAATTAAGTCCCTGAATGATAAGAGCTGCATATTATAATACTCTGTAGTGACATGATTAAGTTATGGTCATTCAGTCTGTTTCTTGACACTAACATAAAAATGAGCTTCTCTGGGTCGTGGAAAACTGAATAATTTATTTTGGTCATTAATAGGGTAGGCCAGTATTTATCTTTATGGATATATATATTAAATATTAACTAATTTTGAAAATTATTAATGCCACTGTTGCAAAGAGATAAAGACAGGGGCAAACCCATAACCAGATTGGAGTTAAAGTAACAAGGACACAGATGGTACATTGAACAAGAAGTCAAGATAATCATTCTATCTATGGAAGCATCATTTGGAGAAAAACCAGGGAGATAGTCCTTAAAGTCAGAGTCCTCACCAAGGAGCGCACTTGTTTCAGACACTGTCTGTCTAGGAGAGCACCATTGGATGAATATTTCATGACAAAATGCATAATCATTATGGATTCTCAAGACTGATTAACATGATACTGAAATGTATATATCAAATTTAATCATTGTGGGGACATAAAATATTTAAAGCAAATTAAATATATAAACCATGTATTTAAAAATATAAATAAAATTTACTTGCCTAGATTCTTTTAAATTAGGGCATTTTTGGAACTACGACACCACTTTAAGACCTCTGAAATGCTAAAATGTATGCTTCTTATTCACTATGGGCTCTGCCTAGGGAATAAAATGTAAATGTAGTTCTTCTTTCTGCTGTATTGCCTACTAGCAGTTCGTAGTTTGATTTTCTTCAAGGGGAAGACATGAAAAATAATGTGAACCAGTGACATACTGGAGTTGGGACAGCTGAATGTTTTGACTTTGGCTTTTACTGTAATTTTAAGTAATTGCACCGAGAGGCATTACTTACAATAATATCACATAAGATACAGCTTCATATAACCAGGACATTTCATCTCTTGTGTATATGAATAGGAAGTTATTTATAAGGAGAAGGGTAAAATTAAAAAAATCTTCATATACCCAAACATTTGTCCCCAGTAGCCAGCAATGGGCCCTGTGATACTTCCCATGGCTGCTAATTCCAGAGAGCCAATAGCACCATGAGATGAAATAGCCCCAGAGCCTAACTTGGAGGCACAGGAGTCCATAAATAAGCACCTGGAATCCAGAAATCTCATATTTTCTCCTCTTCCTTATAATCCCTAACACCACAATAATCATTCGGTATGCTCAATATTGCAAAAATGAAATTATGAAGCTCTTCATAGTCTTTACAATTATAAAGGCAGTAAGATGGTGGCTATGGTCTAAAAGAAAATATTTTACAGATTGTGAGAAAGAACTCTCTGGATCAAACAAAGTTCATTCATTCATTTATGAATTTATTTTTCAGGCATTTGTTGAGTACATGATATGTGCTCTCAAATAGTAAATATGCAAATAATGTAGTTACAATACAAGAGTAGTAGGTGCTATGTTTGTGTAGGGCTGATATTCTGGTGGTAGTCTCAGGAAAGTCTGCACCAAATATTAAAACATTAAATTGCTTCTTTACGTGTTGATAGTCACTGTTACAGGTCCTCCAAATGACCCTTTTCTGTCCTGTTTCCCTGACCCCTTCTTAAGATACCCTGTAGCTCACTGGGGTCTAGCAACTAAGAATTAAGATTTGACATTTGGCACAGTCAGGGGTCTCTATGACCACCCCCACCCTTCCCCCAGCCACCACACTAGCACAACTGTGATTGCAAATTCTGATTGGTTGGTGCCATCCTGTTCTTAATCATTTTAAATATTTCTCCTGCGCACCTGGTGGAAGAGCAGTGTTTTTCAAACTTCATTGCTCTTCAGAATCAATACAGGTGACTGAACCCACCTGATAACTCTCAAATGAGCACCCCCCCCTTCCTCCCCCCACGCGCCAGAATAACAAGGTGTACTAGAGGAACATAGCTTAAGGGTATTGCCTGCTATCCAGAAAGGAACTCATCAGTTAAATAATCAGACTGTTGTCAAAGCTAAAGAATAAATTCCAAGCCAGTGGGTCTCAATCTTGACTGCTCATTGGACTCACTTGCACCTAAAGAAAAAGACAAAACACAAATCAAAAAACAAATCCACAAAAACTGACATCAGGGTCTTGCCCCCAAAAGTCTGATTTAATTGGTTTGGGGTATGGACTTGACACTAAGCTTTTTTTTAGTGCTCCCTAAGGGGTTTTATTGCAGCCAAAGTTAAGAACCACTGCTTTAAGCAGAGACTATAACTAGGTAGAACATCTAGCCTTGGAAATGAGTAGAAAATGCTTGGAAATAAAAAAAAGATGTGAAAGTATGAAGGTATGTTGACAATGAGATGTGTGTGCGAGAGGGAAAGAGACTAAATAAAGAGGACATCATAAAAATAATCTCATAACTAGACTTCCTTAAGGTTTTCCTAGATTCCAGCAACTTTATCATTATTATTTTGGGCTTTCTTCAACATATTTCTGGGTGATTGACAGATTTGGCAATTCTGATCAAAAATGTCCTGGTCTATAATATGTCAGAGCTTTTAGCATTTATAAAAACAGCTCACCAGCTCTGCTTCCTTCTGTCTTTGCTGCTTCTTTCCCTAACTCCCTACTGAAGGCCCAAGTGGTTCCTGGTGACCTAAAGATGGTCCTTCCAGTCAGAGCTGTGAAATCAACTCTACTGGTTGGTGTGGCTTAGAATGAAGTTGTGGTGAGAACTACCTCCAAGATCCAGGGCCCTGGGGCAAGCCATGGCTGCTTCTGCAGCTCCAAACTTGTTACAGCTTTAGTAAGTGCTCTTCCTCTAAATGCTGGCCCGTTCCCTGGAACTGGGCTTCTGTTGTGTATCAACGTTGCATTGTGACTGCATTCCAGCCAGAGACCACCAGGGGCACACCGCTGGACAAGTTGGTCATTACTTGCTTCAGTGAAGGAGCACATCCGCCATAGGAAACCATGCGGTGTCTCAGTAGAGGGTGTGAGCAAGACCCTCTTACAGGACTTGGGCTTTGGTTGAGTAGTTGGGGGAGAGTCAAAGAAACTGAGCGTTCACTTTAGGTCAGATGCTCTCAGAAAGTAGGGGCAAATCTATGATAGGGTATCAATAAATCTTATCTGTGTAGAAGGCAGACTACAAAGAAGTAGCAGTCACTCATTTTGGTCATTGGTAGGTATTTGATGGGTGACACAGTGACCTTGGTTTCATCTGTGCTTAGACAACATTATGAAGTAGACTTCTTTTTCTCACTTTACCCTGGTCTCTGCTGTTGTTATTCTATGAAATCAGTGATATCTAATAGGATAACAACACGGCTTAGCTCAGCATGCAAGACCTCCGGCTGGATGTCAAGGGCTATCTTTTTCTTTTTCCTTTCTCAGTAGTCTGCATGGTTTTACTGCCCAGAATCCCAGTTTCTTTCTAAAATGAAGACAGGTGTGTTGGGGCTGATACTATGCCATCTTACTAAGAGAGGTGGCCATGGTGGTTCTCAAGCCAATAGTGAGGGTGCTGTTGAGGATGGGATAATGTTCTGAAACTTTGAAATCTGACATCCTATCATAGCCTGCCTCCTTGGTTCTTTCTTGTCAAACCTTTTCCCCCAATATTTGAACAGGGCCCACTGGTATCACCTCTTGCTTCTATCAGGCCCGTTCTGACAATCCCATTGGACAAGACAGCGACTCTGCCAGCCCAGCCTGTGTAACTGGGGTAGTAGCACAGGGCTTGTTGTGGTGACTCATTTGCCTCCTTTTCAGCACACACCCGCCTTCTTCTGGCAAAGCAGTGCTCTCCAGCCTCCATGTCTCACATCTAAGCAAGTCCACACGGGAAAAAAAAGATTTACACTGAGCCAAAATGTATCTCTTTGAAACTCTCCTAACTTTGTCCCGGTTTTATCTGAGTCCTTCAGTTTTGTTATTGATTATATGCCTGCTAAATGAGTAAATCATCTCTCACATACTAGAAGTCAGACATAGGTAGCCTTTTCCTTTGTTTAGGAAGTTTGGAAAGTTATAAGCCAATGTGGACTATATAAATGAAGACTGGGAAAGGGGCATGGAGCAGATATGAAAGAAAGAAGTTAATTAATCTATACTAATAAAAGGGTAATATGCTAATTAGACCCGACGTCTTCCGGACATCCTTCCGACAAAGCCACAGTGGAGGGGGCCAAGGCAGAGGTGGTTAGGGGTGATCAGGCCAGCAGGGGAAAGAAGTTAGGGGCAATCAGGCCAGCAGGGGAGAGCAGTTTGGGGAAATCAGGCAGGCAGGCAGGTGAGTGGTTAGGAGCCAGCGGTCCAGGATTGTGAGAGGGATGTCCGACTGCTGGTTTCCTGGCAGTCAAACATCCCCCGAGGGGTCCTGGATTAGAGAGAGTGCAGGCTGGGCTGAGGGACCCCCCCCATGCACAAATTTCATACACCGGGCCTCTAGTAGAAAATAAAATTCATGATACCTGCAATTTCAATGATGAATGAGAAAGAAGATTCATAGGCCTTTTATAGTTGCCTAATCATTCTAACTTACGTTCCTGCCCAAAGCAAAAATATCCTCTGCCTCTCTGACATAATCACACAGCTATCATGGAATATTGGATGGTCCTATCATAAGAGATATGAAATAGAAAAACTATAACTGGAAGGTTGTATATAATAGGAAGAAATTAAAGCAATATTAAACTGATCTCTGTAAAGAGAAACAAAGAGATTTTTCCACTGTATTAGGAAAGGAACTCGGAAATGCACAGAAAAGGCCAGCCTTGCTCAAGGTCACCTGGGACCTCAGGGTAGAATGGGGGCGTGAATATTTTTCACACTCTATCTACCAGATCATTATGTCTCAGTAGCAGTCTACATGCAGGCTGAAGCCATCCTACAGCACGGGTAGCACCACACTCACTGCAAAGACTTGCAGACAGCAGAATCACCGTTTCAGGAGACAGATTTATAGCTGTCCTGAATGAATCCGAGTAGTTGTTTTTGTCTGTACATAAATTTCTTTAGTATGGAGAAACAGAATTAAGCCTTAATAACCACCTCGCAAATGTTGACTGTTTTGAGACAAGTCTAGCTAAAAAGGAAATAGAATATTTATGAACTGCCATGAAAGAAAAAAAATCTCTGCAAGATTCCCATTTGGACTACAGTGCAATAAAGGTGATTTTATGTATTATTCAAGGGAACTGTTTTGGGAACTGGCTACTGTGGTGATTCTGAGAATTACCTATATAAATACGGTCAAATTGGGAGGGTGGACCATGCTGTCTTTACATAGAAAAAGTCATTTTAGTTTTTAGGACGTACTAAAAACTAACATGGAGATTATCACTTGCTTATTTTCTTGAAAAACCATTGCCATCGTACTGCACAACAGAACAGTACAGGCCAGTAGTTGGATTCAAATCCAAAGGACCATTTACACACACACACACACACACACACACACACACACACACACACACACACACACGTAATGGCTGCACAACATATTTCTAATTATCATATTTATAGACATTTGAAAGAGGCTAAAGGTACCTACTATTACAATGTAAAAGATTAGACCTATAATTGTCAAGATCATATGAACTCTAGCATTCTACAGGGTTGAAACCAAAGTACAATTAAATTACAACCTTTACACTTTATCAGACCTTAACGATACATCTGATCTAATGCAGGTCTTTGTTACACTTTTTCTCTAACTATGTTCTGTCTTCCTGGAAATAATGATGATGCTTTGAAAGAGGCCATTAGAAAACCCAAGTAGTGAGCTTTTGGTGACAAGTGGGTGGCTATTTGAGGCCAGGAGTGAATAAATGGTGGCAAGAATGATGCGTTTTCTGCGTGTACATAGCTTAGGAGAATGTTTTCCTGGGAGAGCACTTTCCACCTCCTCTACTGAGTCATCCAACCCACTTCTCCCTGTGGGCTGATGCGCCAGTGCACAGAGCATTCCAATGACAATCCCCTACCACACCATGCCCAGCTTCCTCTGCCTGCTTTCTTATACTCTCTCAAGACCACTATAGGATAAAGAGAAGAGTCAAATTTATTGATGCCCATTCCATCCCCAGGCAAGGTGTGGACATGGAGCTCCAGTGAGTAATTTGGCGTCTCACTTCTATAAATACCATATGAGTGACTAATGCATTCTTGGGACATGTCCAGGACAAAGCAGCCCTCATCAGTGGTATGATCTATGCTTGTTCTCATACGCAGACCTTGTTGTGGCCTGCAGCTCCCCACTGGCTGTTTCCCTTAACTGTCAACCGGATCCCCAAACAAGCTTTGCCCTGTTGGGAAGGCCTTGTTCTCTCATCTCGAGGACTGCCATCCCAGGGAGCCTTTTTCCTCAGCAGCTGGTTTGTGGCAGAAATGTTGCTGACGTAGCAGATGGCTTTGATATTTCTGAAAACCAGCAATATCTTTGCCATTTCTACCCTGCACTCTTAGCTACTATTTCTTCTTCCAGTGGTCTGGGCTATTTTTAGTAAACCTGTATATTCTGATGATTTTTCTTAAATATCAGAACAGGAATAGTTTACTATATAAATGCCCTTGTGGATTATAAAGACACCATATTAGGGCTCTTTCACAGAAAACCCAAAAACTGAGGCAAATTTTGTTTGGCATGATGGATTCTGAGATGAATTAGAATGAGCCAATAGAGTGTAGATTTTCAATATTTGAAGTTATGAAGTATCAGGCGGTGAGATGTGGCTAATGGATTGTGCTAGAAGAAATAGAGTCTAATATTCATGGTGTTTGAAACCTTTTTAAAAAGTAATATGCCATTGAGTAATGGTTATCCTTATTGAACACAAGAGAATGTGAGAGAAGGTGAGTATAATTGGGTTAGAGAATATTCCCCGGCAGTGACTCCAGAGCCAAAGCAAAACAAAGGTGCCATAACAATGTGATGATCTGGGACCCACTCCAGCTATTCTGAAAAATTAAAGCAGACTGATTTATTCTTCCTTGCTTGCCCCATGCAGGCAGGCAATGTGAACAGCCTCTTAAACTCACTAAATAATGGCATAAAATCTCTGCTTTGCTTGGGCTGTATGAGTACAATTTTGGAAAGTACTCATTCTGGAAAGGACTGCACAGATGGGCAGGAAACATGAGTAATGGTGGCTCCACAAGGTTCAGCCAGCTTCGTATGAGTCAGCATCCCTCCCCAAGCCTGTAGGACTCCCTGATTAAGAATGTTCATTGGGTTTGCTAGCAAAGAACAGGGGAAGACCCTGCCCCCAGAGTGTCACAGTTAAAACACAGTTTACTAGATACAAATCCTTCCGTTTCATGGTAGCAGTAATGATCACAGCAGCAGTGAACTGTTTAGCTCATTGGTTCCTTTGCGTGCCAGAATCAGAATTCTAAAGCTGGGATGAGAACATAGAGCCATATGGATGGAGGGAGTATGTAAAAGAGATGGGAGAAATGCGTGAAGGTGATCATGGGATGTCCCAGGTTGGGCAAGTTGAGTGAGGAAAACCAACTTGAGTGTGAGGTGAAGGGGGGATGGATGGGAAGAAGATACACACAATGAACAATAGAGCAGAGAGGACTGACTCTGTGGGTTCTTGTGGGAACCTAGAGGTGGAGGAGCATTGGGTACAGGATCAAATTTCTAACTCTTATCTGCCCTGCTTGATAGCATTAGTAAACCCTCCAAGATAATGCACTGCTTGAGTAAAAAGGTTCACTTAACAATGGAAAACAACTTATTCATTGAAGTATATTCTGGTAACCCTACTATTAATCTGGTTTTCTGCCCCCAAGCACAGAACAAGTATCTTTAAGAGAACTTGGATAATGTCAAAAAAATACTTAACAACTAAATGAAATGGCCACCATACAATTAGAATAGTCATAGAGCTGGAGTATTTGCTGGACCATGGGGAGGTGGGGAGGACTCAGACGTGGTGCAGGGGTGATGGGGGAGAACATATGGGGATCATTCTAATGGTACCCAAGGATTTCATATTTTAATAATGAGTCATACCAGCTAATTACAAGCCCTCAAGACAACCAACATTTCTATGAGTCACACAGTGAAATAGATTTGCCAGTAGCAGATTGGGAGTCCATTTCAGAAGCAGCAGTAAAGTTTATAGAGCCAAGGAAAGGGCCCGTATCTGAGACCCTTCTCACCGGTGAAGGCTCTTTACCCTTTATCAAACCACATTTGTTAATCAGATTAAACAAGTCATTAAAAAGAATCCTCCATTCCCTTTCTCTTCAATGGCAGAGAGGAATTTTAAGGAAAAAGTATAGATTCAATGGAATTGATTAAAAGGTCACATTAAACACAGGAACATTAAAACACAGGACAAGTTGATCTGGTCCTTTCAGATGTACGTCTAAAGTCTTTTTTTAAAATTTTTTTATTGCTGACACTGTTATAGATGTCCCCATTTCCCCATCCACCATTGCCTGCCTCCACTCAGCCCTCACCCCCGGTCCCTCTGGATATGACCACACTGTTGTCTGTGTCTATTTGTCATGCACATATGTCCTTTGGCTAATCCCTTCCCCTTTTTTTCATCCAGTCCCCCCTCCCCACTCCCTTCTGACAGTTGTCAATCTGTTTCCTGTATTCATGACTCTGGTTATATTTTATTCCTTGGTCTATAACTCTAAATTCGTAAAGTGTTCACTAGTAAATACATATTCAGAACAGATGTCGAGCCCAGCCAGGGATGCAGTAATGGCCTGGTGATTCAGATTACTACTAGAAACTGTAGCATCCTTGATATATTCGAGAATAGTGCTAATTCTTAGTGTTTGGGTTCCAAAGCATTTTGGAAACATTTGGTAAATACATGAAAACATACATACGTTTATTTGGACAATATGTGTAATTGTCCTTGAAAACATGTATCTAATTGGCTATTTAGGGACTGTATAACTTGGGTCTTTTTTTCCCTCAAGAAACAGTAGGTGGTCAAAACTTTAGGAAAATATATTTTGCATAGTGTAGTTCAGTGATATGCCTGTGTGTCTTGAATATTTATTGCTCTTTCCTAATGTAAAATGCATTTATCTATCCACTTTCTTACTACCTCTACAAATATTCTTTTTTTTTCTTTTTTAGGCAGAGTAATCTTAGTGATTTTGTAAAAAGAATAAATAATTCAGTATTAGTTAAAAATATTTTAAAAATTTTCACCCAAGGATATATTTTTATTTATTTTTAGAGAGAGGGGAAAGGAGAGAGAGAGAGAGAGAGAGAGAGAGAGAGAGAGAGAGAGAGAGAGAGAGAGAGAGAGAGAGAAAAGAGAGAGAGAGAGAGAGAGAGAGAGAGAGAGAGAAGAGAGAGAGAAGAGAGAGAGAAACATCAACGTGAGAGAGAAATATAGATCAGTTGCCTCCCGTATGTGCCCCAACCCAGGATCGAACCCAAACGAATCAAACCCGAAACGTTTTGGTGTATGGGAAGATATTCCAACTAACTGAACAACCCAGCCAGGGCCAGTATTAATTTAAAAAATTGCTTTAGAACAACACCTCAGGAAGAAAAAGATTTCATGAGTATTTTTTCACAGAGAAATTTTCTTTGTCTTTAAAATAAAATATTCCACATGTGAAAAATATGTATGGAGAGGCTGAGTCAAGCTCAAAGTAACACTGAGGTAGAGTCTGATATTAGAAAAAGTTGTTTTCGAGGCTTTCTGTGATTTTATTTAACAGACATCCCACCTGATTCTAAATTTATTTCCCGAAGCAGCTAAGCTTCTGGGAGAGAAATTATACTTCAAGCTAAGAGTTTACAAGGAAACACACAGATACACTCACAAATCACAGAGTGCAATCCCACACACACCCTCCACTCGATAGACTACTAGAATTTCAGATGAGATGAGTAAAAATGTAGAATTAAAGTGATTCTTCCAAAATTACCACGATGAATTAATAAGCACTGCTTGCAGTAGGGCTTTTAAATCCATCTTATGGACCTGTATATTTAGCCCTTTTTGGTGTGACAGACATCCACTTTGATTTTCTGCAGCAGGCAATTGAAGACATGCAATTGGACTTATTCTACTTCTGCTTTTTCCTTGCTCTAGTTCAAGGAGGAATCCAGGCTTTGAAATTCCTTGCTGCATGGATGTCAGCCTGGCAGAAAGCATAAGTAGTATTAAATCCAAAGCTTCTTTTTTGTTTTATATAAAAATGTCAGCCCTTTAAAAGAGGTGGAGTCTCAGAGTTGATGAGGAATGAAAGAGGTGGTCTGAAAGCCTGGAAAGATCTAAGTTGGAAAAAAAAGGGGAGGAAGGACCACAGGCCACTTGTGTTAGAGACCTGAGCCCTGCTATCTGGTAGCATCAGGGAGAGTGAGGTGCCCTCAGAAGGAATGGCGATGTTTTTCCAGACTTACCCAAATCTCTCTGCCCTAAGTGAGACCCAGGGGCTGAGATACAAGACACAAAGAGACAATAATAAGTGTATTTAGAAGTAGAGTGAAAATTGAAGGATCTTAGTACCTTTCCAAAGGCTGTGACTTTGTTTTATCTTTATCTTTGCCTTATACAAGAGTATGTCTGTATCTGTGTCTGTGTGTGTGTGTGTGTGCATGGAGTGGGAATCCCAACAGGATGGGTCATAGTTGAACTAAGTTAATTTAAGGAAATAAAAATGGGATATTTCTCCCCCTTAGTGTGGACTAAAGTCATTGCAACCACAGATGACCCCTTAACTATTATACATAAAGAACCAAATCTTTTGGCTTGAATGTAAATGGCAGCTGTTAGTTTTCCAGGAAAATAAATAACATCACACTTATGTTTTATCTCCTGGAAAGTTACTTCATGTCAAATGGTGCACATAATGTGTCTTTCTTACCCTGCCAAGTGAGTTCATTCTATTGTTTTGACACTTTCATCGCCTAGAGAGGCGCAGTGAATGTTAATCTTTGCTAAAAATCAAAATGCACTGATTCACTCCACAAATGTTTACAGCCAGTGTTTACGTACTCTGTACTCTGAGTCGACTATAGACCAAACACTGACCTAGGTTTGGAAATAGGAAGGTTAACGGCACACCCAGCTCTCAAGGCCCTCAGTGGCCCTGTGTTGACAATCTACTTCATCCCCAAATTTCTTCCCCTGTGGAGGAACTCTTGTATTTAACAGAGCCAACCAATGGTGTCCCACATTCCAATGTTTAGCCAAGGGAATGCTTTTCTTGAAGATAAATTTTCACCTAGAGCTTCTCATTTTCTATCATGTCCTCAGACTGCACATAGCTGGCATGAGGAATATGAGCATATGCTAGAAATGACTATATTTTACCAAAAATATAAGCCACTCTTTATATTTGCTATGGGCTTACAGATCTCCAAATAATATGATTTCAAGTAAATTTACACTATAAGGCCCCGCCAGCTCTAATATTTACCATACTAGTCAATATCTTTATCAAAGATCCCTTCATCCTCTTTGGTGGGATTATTATCATCTACAAATAACCTCTGCTCCTTATAGTCATTCAGCAATCTGCATAACATGCCAGAAGTGCCAGGAACCGGGCCAGGTGGTGGGGTTAAGGATGAAGGCCATCCTTTCTACTTTTATTAAGTTCAATACATTTTCTTGATTATATGAGCATATTCTCAGCTCCTTTCATTTTAAATAAATACACTTAAAATATTTAGTTATGATTCAGCAATGTGGAATGTGAGGAAAAGTTCAGAGAGATTTTGTAAGTGTATTCTAAACTGGGCTTTGCCCTGAAGACTTTTTATTTTACTGTGCAGCATTTATTTCCTCTCTTTCAAGATGTTTGTAGCAGAAAGAACAACTCGGAGATTAAACATCAGTGTTATTCTAAAGGCAATCATCTGCAAAATTTAGATTCTCTCTACAATGACTGCCTTGAAAAATTCAATCACACAATTGGTTTTTCTGTCTTCAGAATAACAAACAGCTTATTTGACTGACTCACTAAACTGACTGTTTAGTCACTGTTGAAGGACGTTCCCCTTAGGTAGGACAGACTGAGAAATTGTTTCCAAAGCATTTGGGACTTAGAGCTTTTTTTTTTTACCCCAAGTTTCAGCACAGCTTCAAGACTATCCACTGAGCTACCAGGCATCTTCTAGGGCACTGACTTTCCCTACAGAGTTGATCACTTTCTTCATCCATTAACCCCTCTCCAGAGAGGTACTTCAGTTGCTTATTGTAGGATAACTCACCTGCCTGGCTGGTGTGGCTCAGTGGTTGAGTGTTGACCTATGAGCCAGGAGATTATGGTTCGATTCCTGGGCAGGACACATGCCCAGGTTGCAAGCTGGATCCCTAGTGTGGGGTGTACAGGAGGCAACCTATCAATGATTCTCTCTCATCATTGCTGTTTCTGTGTCTCCCAGTCCCTTCCTCTCTGAAACCAATAAAAAAATATTAAAAAAGAGAAATCACCTTACAAGTCACTTCCACTCCTTTAATCCACGGATTTTCTCATTTCAGTCCCAATCAGAGGTCAGAATGTTTTCCTTCCATCATTTAGCATTTGAATTCACCCATAGTCATTGTTCAAAGATAACCTGGTAAATTTTCACAGGGAGAAATTTATGAGGCAGTGTATGACACTATAGTTCTGTGCCTTACATGGTTATCATGGCTCGCAGGGTATCAGTCTGAGTTGTTGACCAATAACTGACCATATATGGAATAAATGAATAAAGAAATGGTTGAGTGACTATAACCCTCAAATCAATGAGCAGTAGTAATGAGTATAAGAGTTACTAAGTGACCGTATACCATAGAAATTACTTAAATATTTTTTAGTGAGTTGCATTTTTCCCCAAGTAGGAAATATTTTCATTTCCAATGTTAGTCAACTTAGGATAGCCTAAGTGCAGTAACCCAGAGCCAGGGAATGTGGGAGTTCTGAGGGGGCTACGATGGGAAGCAGTTAGTTGATGGTTGGAGAGGGTTGTCCAATAGAAATTGTAGCCTTGGGTAGAGGGTCAGAGCCAATTTGTGATAACCTGGCAGGAAAGTTGTTACTGGAATAAAAATGCTTTCCTCACTGTTCACCAGTTTTCAAATTTTTGGCAAATGTCCTCTACTGGCTAATTGGAAGCCAAAGTTAGAGGGCAAGGCAGCCTGTTGGTACAGATCCTCAAGGTTAAAGTCTTAGGGCTCAGAGAAGAGTGGAAATGGGTGAAGAGTGGATCTGGAGGGGCAACCCATAAATACCCAGATGCCTCTCTATCAGTGGAGGCGGCTAGGTGTAGTCTACAAAGTATTAACATGTTCCTTCTCATCGATATATGTGCAGAATGAACAGTAATAGGGAAAACATGAATTTCAGTGGTGAAAGTTCAACAACAACAACAACAACAAAGAGTATTGTAACAAAAAATAAAAATAGAACTGCAATCTATTTTAGATCCCTAATGGTATAATTTGTAGAAAATCAAAGTTGAACATTACTAATGTCCCTCAACTTTGTTTAATAAAAGGCCTAAAAATTGTCCATATAATTTTTTTTGCCACTTATATTTAGAAAGGAAAAATATCTTCATTTTTTTTCCTCTCAAAAGTAAAAGTGCCTTAGGTTCTTTAGCATTGGAGAGTGATACAAGGATTCTTTAAGGGAGTACTTTCAGAAGAAATCTCAAGGACAAGAAGGTAGCAGGACAGTGCAGGGGAAGAATCTAAATGGAGGTTTGGTTGTCTAGCTCAACCTGACTCCACAGGGAGCTCAGGAGCATGGGTGATACCACGAAATTGCTCTGCAAGGATAAAACAGTCCTTAGGAGAAGGCTATGCTGGTGGTGGCAGAAGCATATCTCCCAGGCATCTCCAGGCAAGGGGTGTCTCCTTGGCTGACAGCAATTATCCAGAAGAGGGTATATCTGTGAGCCACCAAAAACCAACACCAGCAGCTGGAGGATGGGTGCACCAGCCCAGTAGAGGAGATCTGGGTGGGGAAAAACATCTACTAGATACCTATAAGCTTGTAGGCAGAATCCTTCCAGGCATGAATATGCCTGGGCATAGACCAGGGGTGGGCAACCTTTTTGTGAGTGCGTGCCAAAACCAACAAAATCTCTGACTCAAAATTCTTTTGCATGCCAACCCTAATTTTTTGAGAACATGTTACGCCTACTTAATATCTCTTAAGGTGTATGTATGTGAAGAACCTTGAAGAAATAATAAAATTCATTCGAGCGTCAAAAACACAGTATATGATGATGAAAAATACATTTATTTTTTAATGTATACATGTACACTGATAGTCGGGCAGAAAACTTTATGACTCCATTTGATATTATCAATGGGACTTTTGCTGCTGCATCACTGATGACAGAGATTTTACATCAGGTTTATATTTCGTGACCTTCAGAGATATGCATGAGCTACTACTTTCATCTGGCAGGCTACTCCTATTATAAGACTTAACAAAATTCATCACTGAGAACAAAGATTCACAATTGTAAATGGAAGATTATAAGAGAGGGTTTCGTGTGCCAGCAAAAGTTACTGGCGTGCCATGTTTGGCACGCGTGCCAGGGGTTGCCCACCCCTGGCATAGACTGATTTCATTATGGCTATGCCACTCTCTACTGATTGACTATCAGGCTGAGAGAGTTGTTTCTGATATTATTTGTTGTCACTATTGTTATTGTGTTGCTTCAAGTAAAACCTCAATTAACTGTGGCTTTGAACATTATGGCAGTTCCTCAAATCACAAATGAAGTCAGACCAGTCCCCAGTACAATTATAATTATACTAGAGGCCCAGTGCACAAATTTGTGTACATTGAAAGGAAATTAATTAGAAGAATGCAAATGCAAGTGCAGTAAACCAGATTCGGGGCCAACAGTGCCCCAGCAGCAACATAACCCACGGCCGAAGGTGGAATTGTGCAGCCCCATGAGGAATCGGGCTCTCTCCTCTCTGGTTTGGGGTGTCTCACTTGAGAACCGCTGCTGCCAAATCACCACAGCTTGGCAGCTCCTGTGTTGAGCGTCTGCTTCCTGGTGGTCAGTGCATGTCATATGTACCGGACCGTTGGACAGTTGGACAGTCACTTAGCCTTTTATATATATGGATTGTAACAACCCCAAATCAAGATTCCTACAAAACTTTTGCAACTAGGATGAAACAAAAAGTTAAATAGGAACAAAGAAGAATATATACTGATGTAAGTCATTATTTATTATACATTTGAAAGCAAGGTGGATAAGAACTTCCTAATCACATGCTGTATAGCCCTGAAGAAAATGAATAGATAGCAGACTATCTTTGCTGATATGTAAGCAGTCAATGATTTTTCTATTCATAACTTTTTAAACTGTGATACTTTAATGCACGGTGTTGCTAATTTATTTTTTCCCAGTATCATTTGTACCAAGTGCCCTAAAATCCATCACAGTTGAGAACAGGGTCTAGACAGTTATTATGATACAATCATAAGGAAAGCTGGCAAATAAAAAAAAAGAGAGTGAATAGAAGTGCTGATTAAAATAACAGTATGGTTTATGCAAGGCTTCTTTTAAATTTTTATTTTTCAAATTCCATCTTTTGGAAGACACAAACCACACTGAAATACTGTAGCACTGAAAGTCAGCTTTATTGTGTAGGTCAGAATAGGAAAGAGGGAAGGGTTGCATTTATTCATAGACTGGTTTTGGCAATCTAATTAAATAAATATGGCAGTCCATTTGAATAGTTTTCTTACCAGTGAGGAAAGCAAATGCTCTATTTCCTTGAAGCCAGACATTTTATGCCATTGTTGAAGAAGGGCAAGTCAACCCTTGCTGAATAAATGGTTTTGTCAAATCTGTATCTGATTTGAAGAAGTCAAGTTTTTTATGGGAACTAAAAATGTGAAATGCACATAGCCCAGTCCTCAACATAATCTTTCCCTCTGTGTTTACAGAAGAACTAGTAGTATTTCAGCTTTAGAGCCATTTGCTATTGTCTTTTGCACCAAATATGTGGATAGATAACTCCTCAGGGTGCAGCTAACTGAACATGAAGAAACCAGTTTGTGCTCTAAAGGGATCTAAACAAGCCAAAGCCTAAATGATAACATCTGAATAAGTTATGGAGAAAGGGAGGAGACAGAAGCATGGGAATTAGTCCCACACGGTCGACACAGAAGTCCAAGTTCCAAGCAAATAAACTGAGTGGGAGGATGGTGTTTAGAACACAAACTTATCCCTGTCAAAGGGGTAGAGAGGATGAAAATTGGCCAGGTGCATTCACGTGGCATGAAAAAGCCAAATCAACCCATCAATTCTGTAAAAACAAAACCCAACTCCGCATGAACGAAAGACTGGTTAAAACGTTCCAAGCTTAGATCTGAACGACTCAGTTTGCTAACACTGCATTTCATTAAGTTCAAAGTGGCATGATTGTCTTTTCTTTGCAGTGATCATGGTTTTTGTTCCTTTTTAGCCTCTGCATCATGTGCCCCTCTGGTAAGGCACTGGCAGGTAAGTGTTGTAGCGATCCTTTTCCACGAGGTGGGCTCCAGTCCATACAGTTTGGCGAGGTGTGGAGCGACTTAATTCCACTAAAAGCCTGGAGCTGAGGATGCATTCTCATATTCAGCACAAGGGATGCCTTCTGGGCGGTGAATGCAACTTTTACATCCTTTTCAATTTGGCTCTAAAATATCTCTGACCATAATTGTCTGACTGATAATTTTTCCGGATGGACTGTTTTAAGTGTTTTTCACCTCTTCAGATTAATGCTGAGAAAGTTCTTCATTAAGTCATTGTTGTGGTAGAAAATCCAGAATAATGTGCCTTTGGTCTTAAGCATCTTATTTTTAAGGTCATTTTGGCGTTGGAGCACATCAATGCTTGGATGTTAAGTCCCCAGCTAAGGATTAAGTCAGGCAGAAAACTCCACCCAGGTTATTTCTGTATCTCCAACGGCCTGTCCTCCTCCTTCCACCCACCACCTTTCCACCTCTTTCAAGGCCCAACTCAATGCCTTTTTCTCCCTTTGAACCTCTGTAGTCACTCTAGTGCTTCGCAGCCACACTGGTAAGTACAAGTGCATTCATGGTTGCACTTTTGAGCTTCCTCACCCCCTGTGGAGCTGTGATTCTCAAACTCTAGCCTGTATCAACATCACATGGGGGCTTGTTAAACCTGGATGGTTGGGCCCAACCCAAGAGTTTCTGATTCAGCAGGTGTGAGAAGGGGCCTGAGAGTTTGCATTTCTAACAAGTTCCCAGGTGAGGTAGATGCTGCTGATCCAGGGACCACACTTGAAGAATCTCTGCAGTAGGGAATCCCCTTTTATCCTTCTCTGCTTGCTACATTCTCCCCTCACCCCCAGGCAAACCTTTTGTATTTGTATGGAGTATATATTGTTTTGTTACAACAAATAATAAGTCATTTATAAATTTTAAAAGTGAATATTTAAAGAAAATATTTAATTTCTATCAGAATAAGTCAACTCATAATTAATTGTGCTATATCCCATCAAGAAAGTAAAAGAAAAACTCCTCTTATTCTTGAGTATCCACTAGGGGTCTATAATAATAAAAGGGTAATATGCTAATTAGACCGGGAGACCAGACATCTTCCTACCATCCGACTTCCTTCTGGACAAAGCCATGGTGGTGGGAGCTGAGGCAGAGGCAGTCAGGGGTGATCAGGCCAGCAGGGGAGGGCAGTTGGGGGCCAGGAGGCTGGCAGGGGAGGGCAGTTGGGAGCCATCAGGCTGACAGGGAGCGGTTAGGCGGTGATCAAGCATAGGCAGGCAACTGGTTAGGAGCCAATGGTCCCAGATTGCAAGAGGGATGTCTGAATGCTGGTTTAGGCCCCATCCCGCAGGCATCTGGCCTAAACCAGCAGTCGGCCATCCCCCGAGGGGTCCTGGATTGGAGAGGGTGCAAGCTGGGCTGAGGGTTCCCCCACCCCCATGTACGAATTTCGTTCCCCGGGTCTCTAGTATTATAATACTGCTTAACCCAGGTATTCAAGTCCTTCCTCTTTCATAAGTAAAAGAGTTAACATTTTTCCTATTTTATTTATTTATTGTTTTTGGGTTTGTTTGTTTTTTCTTTGAGAGAGAGAGAGAGAGAGAGAGAGAGAGCGAGCAAGCGAGAGACTTCAACTTGTTGTCCACTTATTTATGTATTCATTGGTTAATTCTTGTATGAGCCCTGACCAGGGATTGAACCTGCAACCTTGGCATATGGGGACGATGCTCTAACCAACTGAGCTCCCCAGCTGGGGCCTTCATTATTCCTGTTTATTAGATGAAGAAAACTGAGGTCCAGAGAAGCTGAATGACAGCAAGTGAAAGAACTGGGTTCTGGTTCTAAAATCAAGGGACTTTCACTACCAAATGTTTAAAGGTAGACGTCTTCTTTGGTATTTCATCTTCGTCAGAGCATCATGGCTGAGAAGAAAGGATATTTCAGCAAGAACTAAGCAGGAAGCATTTGGAAGTGCTTAGGCAGAGATGAGATACCCAAGTTTCAAATTTGACTTTCAACACAAATGAGATTTGTCAGGTTACTGCTGATCTTGCCTTTCATTTATTTCTTTCAGCAGAATCTACTCCAAAGATTGACCAAAAATCTTGGAAGTGACCCAACTGTCTTTCATGGAGCATCAGAGGTGGCAGCAGTGTTAGAAATCAACTCTTGTGACATCTCTATTTTAGACAGGAACCTGAGGCTCAGAAAGGCCTGAAAACTGAAACACAGCCACTTGGGACTTGGCAGGGCTGGGACCTGAATCAACTACCAGTTTGGCCCATGGAGGCCATGCTCATTCTCATGAATGACTGAGTGAGACTTCGAACCAGCATTCCTACATGACCCAGTTTATCAGTCAGGTGCTCTCACCAATTGGCAAACTGACATAGGCAAGATCCTCACTGGTTCAAAGTTCCTCAGGTCAGTTTTAACGGAACAGGCAGTCATGCCATTCTAATCATGTCTTTTTGGAACTAGCTTTCATTAACGTGTTCTTTTATATCAGGGAGATCAGATTTGCCACATTCTCTCTCATCCTTCAAGATTCCTCTCCATATTACCTCCTCCATGAGTGCTTCCTCCTGGTAGAGCTGGGTTTCTCTAAGCTTGCACTCTCCCTCACAAGTTGTCCTGCCTCACTTCAGACAGGGTAGCTGCATTCGTTCACCACAGACTGGGTGGCTTCAACAACAGACATTTATTTCCTCACTGTCCTGGACACTGGAAGTCCAATCCATAGGATAACTGCATAGGCCGGAAGAGGGTTCCTCAGGGCCCTTGTGGCTCCTCGGTGTTCACTTGGCTGCTGAATACCTTCCCATTCCCTCTTCCCTTAAAGTGGACAATTAATTCACTTTGTAATATTTGTGTGATCTTGATCATTCTTGATCCAATGGATGGTGCCAGTGTGCATCATGACAGCCCTTGTGTCTTCTCCTAACATTGCTGGAAATCTCTGAACGTCTGATTTTCACCCAAGTCAAAGCTGGTAATAAAGTCTTTAGGACAGCGGTTCTCAACCTGTGGGTCGCGACCCCTTTGGCGGTCGAATGACCCTTTCACGGGGG
Organism: Myotis daubentonii; assembly: GCF_963259705.1. Lineage (NCBI taxonomy): Eukaryota > Metazoa > Chordata > Mammalia > Chiroptera > Vespertilionidae > Myotis > Myotis daubentonii. The sequence continues at coordinate 11,849,232 of NC_081842.1, read as the reverse complement.
TCACCTAAGACCATCCTGCATATCAGATATTTACATGATGATTCATAACAGTAGCAACGTTACAGTTATGAAGTAGCAACGAAAATAATTTTATGGTTAGGTCACAACATGAGGAGCTGCATTTAAAGGGCCAGAAGGTTGAAAACCACTGCTTTAGGTGGTCATTGGCTTACTTTTCAAATCTTGCCTTCTTCCCTGGAACTAAAGGCACAGGCTCTCTTTTATTAGCATCATTCTTGGCTGCGATGTCGACAGTGGCAAGTTAGGAGCTCCATTTGCTCCTCTAAGTGTCCTGTCACTTAGATAAATTTCAGGGCACTCCTTGGCTCCAGACCTCCCTCTGGAGTTTCCTCAGCTGGACTAATTTGATATATCACCTCAACGAATCCCATCAGCTGGGCCCGATTTGGAACTGAGGGTGAAGATAGTTTATAGGGGCAATAACAACAGAAATGTCCTCTCTGAGACAGGCAAATAATCTCCTCTCTGCTCCAGTCCAGGAGCATTTCCCTTAATCTTTTTAATGCCCGAGGAGCTGCTGCCTCCTGTGTCCTGAAGGCTGTTTTCTTCCCTGAAGGTCATGCACTGAAGGTAGAGCAGGCTCTTCATTTCTGCTCTGTTGGGCAGGCACCCCATTTTATTTAGTTTCATTTGGCATCTGTGTTAAAATGACTTAGTGGTGAAATATAGGATTCAGAGTCACTGGTGGTCCAGGTTAAGCTAAGGTCCCATGTTGCCTAATCAAAGGGTCCTTTAGGCCTGAACCAAGCTGACTTTCTGGGTCCCTTACTCACTGGGCAGGGCAGCTGATGACCCATGAACCTACTAACCCAACTGTGCCCCGAGGCCCTCAGCTCTGTTGGTAACTTGATTCCCATTCTCTCTATATTTCTGCAGGGTTCATCTCTTACCTTTTGTCCTACACTGAATTACCTATCTCTCCACCTTTCCTTAACCTCCCTGGGAAAGACTCCAGTCACCACTCTCCAGTCAGCTGACATCTTCCATCTCTGAGAAATGCCTTGTCTCAGGGAAGGAGGTGTTAGAGCTGGACTGGGGTGAGCGCCCCCTTGAATTTTTACTGACTTCAGTGAAATCTATTTCAACACTATTTAATCAATGCCTCTGTTATCATTGTTTAATAAACATTTTTTTTTCTGTTTAAAACAGTCCCTGAATTTAGTTCAGTAAGTTCACAGTTTTGCTGCACCTGTGTCCAACTAGCTAGCCTTGCACTTTCTCATCTCTCTTTTTGGATGAATATCTGTTGTTCTCCGCTGTCAATACTTTAAAATATATATATATATATATTATTTATTTCATAGAGGAAGGGAGAGGGAGGGAAAGAAACCTCAGTGATGAGAATCATTGATCGGCTGTCTCCTGCACACCTCGCACTGATAATCATCAGTCTGTTCCATTTCCATGCCTCCGATTCTATTTTATTCATCAGTTTATTCTGATCATTAGATTTCTTATTTATTTTTATAATCAATTGTTGATAGAAAATGTATTGGCTGTCATTTTGTTCATATTTTTTATCTTTTTCTTTTCTTCTTCTTCCTCTTCTTAAGGAATACCCTTTAACATTTCATATAATACTGGTTTGATGATGATGAACTCCTTTAGCTTTTTCTTGTCTGTGAAGCTCTTTGTCTGACCTTCAATTCTAAATGATGGTTTTGCTGGGTAGAGTAATCTTGGTTGTAGGGCCTTGCTATTCATCACTGTGAATATTTCTTGCCACTCCCTTCTGGCCTGCATAGTTTCTGTTGAGAAATCAGCTGACAGTCGAATGGGCATTCCCTTGTAGTTAACTAACTGCTTTTCTCTTGCTACTTTTAAGATTCTCTCTCTCTCTTTTTAATTCTGATGTTATTTTTATTATGATGTGTCTTGGCATTTAATTATGATGTGTCTTGGTGTGATCCTCTTTGGGTTCCTCTTATTTGGGACTCTCTATGCTTCCTAGACTTGTAAGTCTATTTCTTTCATCAGGTAGGGGAAGTTTTCTGTCATTAGTTCTTCAAATAGGTTTTTAATATCTTGCTCTCGCTTTTCTTCTGGCACTCCCATACTGCGAATGTTGGTTTGCTTGAAGTTGTCCCAGAGGCTTCTTATACTATCTTTATATTTTTGGATTCTTTTTTCTTTTTGCTCTTCTGGTTGGGTGTTTTTTGCTTCCTCATATTTCAAATTGTTGATTTGATTCTCAGAATCCTCTAATCTACTGTTGAATCCCTGTATATTCTTCTTTTATTTATCAAGAAAAGGTGACATATTTTCTTTATTAAGTATCATGGAAGACTGGAGTTTGGGAGACAATAGGAAACTTTATAAAGACATTAATTCTTTATCAAATTAATATTTAGTGTGATTCACAGCATTAAATCAATGTACATATTTTTAAATCTTTAAGTCAAAATTTTCACCAGTGTTTCACAATAAAATGCAGTAATTACATGATGAATAAAACTACCTCAAAAAATGAAATGTATCCTTATCTTAACCAAGGGAAATTTTAAAAAGATTATAATATGAAACTAGAAGGAAATAAAATCTACTTTTTAAAAGAGGGTGTTCAGATAAAGACCTATCCCAGCATCAATCTTTTATATACTGATTTAAATTCTTAAATAATTTATCTCTAGTTTTTTATTAAAAAAGCTTTACTTCTGATATTTTATTCTATCAGTTTTTTTAGTGAGCAATGAAGTAAAAATGTCACATAATTACACTTATTTAAAATATTCTTTTTAGTTTCAAAGACATTTCTGTAATAGTCATATAAATCAGCAACCATAACAAATTAAATCCAATTATTGTTGCCTTCAGTTCATGCAAGAGGCTATCTCTTAATGATATGTTCTTTCTTTAACTACATTTCCTAAAATGCACATTTTACTTTAAGATCTGGGGGAAAAATTAATGAACCTTCTTAGTTTCATCATTTAGCATTAAGTAGCCGGTATGCCCTTCACCTAGGTTTACTAACACTGAACTTGATTTTTAAGATTATTATTTCTTTGCCTAGTCTCCATGTGTACTCATCTTCATCTTACTACGCGAAGACACATCACTTGATATTTTCTAAATCATTCCTCCCAGGTATCTCTCTTATTCTTGCCTCTTCCCTCAATTTCTTCTCTGAGGTCAGAGGGTGCAGACTTTTTCTATAAAGAGCCAGAGCCTGTATACTATTCTTTATTCCAGTCAGTGTATGCTTAATTTATGACTGGCCTTTTTCCATTTTTTTTGGAGGTTTCTGGAAGATTCTTGAGTAACCTTACAACCGTAATGAAAACTTCCATTCAGCCAGCTTTCCAGTGGTTCTGGATGATGGTTGTTCCGTATTTTAGTTGTAATCTTGATGTGGTTATGGGAGGCAACGAGTACAGGCATTTACCTATGCCACCATCTTTGTTGTGTATCGATATTTTTTATGAAAACGTACAAGGACACCCTCAACTGGATATCCTCTGCCTGTAACTACCTCTTTCAGAATTCTACTATTTTTTCCTCCAGAGTCATTTTTGTTGAACTTGTAATGAATGGGATTTGGGGGTATCTTTATCATAATCATCTATGTGGTGCATGGATAACTAGACCATAAAACTTTAATTGTAAAGCATTATATTTACAATTTTGCCTTCCCTTCAATTTCTACTGAATAATTTAGTTTTGTGCTGTTGGGATTCTTGAATTAGTTCATTCTCTTCGTAGTGAACTCCTTTATATTAGCTATTGATATCTGCATTCAGATGTTGTTAGGAGCCTGTGCAAGTTCTTTTTTAAAAGCTTATTGTTATTGTTTGCCGGGAGCCGGTCCATCCTTGCTGTTTCAAGGGACCTGGCATATATGGCATACGGTTCTTAATATGTTTGCTCACCTTCTTGGCGCTGTGTTTTAACCAAGGTCACCTCTCCGAGAAAGGTTGAATCCCCAGGTAGGGATTTTCCCCTGAAGTTAGGGAGGCAATAAAACCCCTCAACTAAGTGCCAGGCTGGTAATTAATCACTTTAACTATGAACAGTCATGCTTAAGCTACATAATCTTTACTCCCTGGAATGGAGATAAGAAATGCCCTAACCTTTGTAATAGAGATTGATAGGATTGAATCAACTGGTATAAATACAGATGTAACAAGACAGCAAGAGACAGAACTTAGGAGGAGACAGAACTCAGAACACAGAACTTAGGAGACAGGGCTTGGAAGACAGGACCAAGAGAGACAGAGCCTAGGCACAGAACCTACACAGAACGTTCTCTAGAGACAGAAGAACTTCGCTGGAGAGAGCATGCCAGAGGATCCTGGAGAGGGACTGGCCTGGGAGCCTGGAGGCGGAGCCTGGTGAGAGAGCATGGCAGGGGATCCTGGACTGAACCTGACTGCGGAGATTGGCAGGAGAGCCTGACTAGAACCTGGCTACAGAACCTGGCTGGAGAACCTAGCAAGAGAACATGGACACAGAACCTGGCTGGAGATCCTGGCTAGGCTGCTGATCAACTGAACGCTGTCTCCGTGTCATTCCTTCTTCGCCGACTCCGTCCACGCCTTTGGGGACTCCTGGACCCGCTGGGGTTGGACCCTGGCAATTGTTAAAAGTATTACAGATGTCCCCCTTTTCCCCCCTAATGACCCCCTCCACCCTGCCACCACCCCTTCCCAGGCCTTCATCACACTACTGTCTGTGTCTATGGGTTATGCGTATATGCATGTAGGTTCTTTGGTTAATCTTTTCTTTCCCTTCCTCCCCCTTTCCCTCTGAGATTCATCAGTCTGTTTCATGCTTCCATGTCTCTGGATATATTTTGTTTGTTAGTTTATTATGTTCATTAGATTCCACATATAAGTGAGATCATGGGATAGCTGTCTTTCTCTGACTTGCTTATTTCACTTGGCATGATACTCTCCAGGTCCCACAGCAAAAGAAACCAACAAAATGAAAATGGATCCGACTATATGGGAGAACATATTTGCCAATGATACATCTAATAAGGGGTTAATTTTCAACATATATAAAGAACTCATACCACTTACTATTGATCCTTTTCACTGCTGCTAAGGATTTTCCACCTCAAATGGCAATCTTGTCACCCTGACCTTGAATCGGCCCCATAATCCTTTTTTAATAACATGTTTGGTAGGACATTTTATATATTTTTACATTTATCAGAGAGATATCCAATGCATACGTTGCATACATATTATATAAACATGCTTTAGATATCTCTCTGAATTGTTAAATTATAATAAGCACAACATCCTGTATTTATTCCAGTTAGAATAAAAAGCTGTCTATGGAATAAGAAGTTGACTTTTTCAGACAATTATTTTCCATGTCACATTCTTCTTCTACAGTGCCTGCTATTCTGAATCCAGGCAGATCTTCCCTTTTTGAATTTCTGATAACCAAGGACATTTGTTATTTTCTGTGTAATCTCTAAAGACCTTATAATCCAGTTACTAATGCCCATCTGACGTATTAAGTGATAATTGATTCCTTAATGGGCATTGCCATGAACCCGTTTCCATTTTTTATGCCAGAACACGTTTCTTTCAACAGCTGCATACAGCTTTCGAGCCTTTTCTTTTATGTCTAATTTCTTTCTGTCTGTTGTACTTTTTGTGACTTCCAGCTAATTCCTTAGCCTCTATCTTCTGTCCCCGATCTGATTTCTAATGTCATGGTCTCCAATCAAGTATTTATATTTTCTTGCCTCACTGATTTCTTTTCAGTCATTACATTTTAATTTTTCTAAATATGATATTTTTAATTAATGTTACTTCCACCTAATGCTGGAGCAAAGGTGTATTCAATAATATTTTGGACATATATTGAAGCAGGGGGTCCCACAGGGGTGAGGCTGACGGAGCCCTAATGAAGCATGCCCGACTCCGGAGACCAGGTTCAGTGATGCAGATCTAAGTTTATTGTGTAAGTGCAGCAACATATATAACATTCTGGACCAATCAGAAGTTTACACTATCCTTAGGGCAGCCAATAGTAGGAAAGATCAGGGTACTATGTAGGGGCTCTAGGGGGCTTGCTCAGGCGGGCGCTGCCACTTCCCGGTGTGCCGAGGAAGCTTGTATAGACGGAGTGTGCTCAGGCCATTGCATCTGCCACTGCACTGAGATAAATCTCCTGAGCTCTTCCTACAATATATGTATATATTTTTGGAAGAGATGTTTCTTCTATGGATTCTGGAATAAGCTTTTCTCCAGTGCTAAAGGACTACTTAAATGAGAATATTTTTAAGACAGCTAGTTTAGGATTAGAATTTTAGAAGATACTCTGTGAATGGCGATTCCCTTTCAGTCTCACTGTGGAATGTCATGAGCCACAGCTGGTGAATCAGGGAAGAGGATTTTCTCATGAAGGTTCACTATCCTGAATTCCTCACATCCTGCTGTTAGTGCCTATTCTGCCTGTTCACAAGGCCAGCTGTAGTTGGGGGTGGATTATTTCGGAACTTTGCAGCTGCATGTAATAGAAACTGAATTTAAGCTTTGTTAGGCAAAAGGGTCATGGGACTGTATTAAGGATTCTCTTGCCACCCAAGGTCTAGAATTCAGGAATGTCTGGAATTAAGGTTAATGCTCTCAGGATTCTCTCACTTTGTTACTTATGCACATCTAATTTATTCTTTTCCCCCAAAGACATTCTTCTCATTTTCCCATGGCATAAATAAGGATTTATGTTTCCACAAATTAAACTTTTCAAGAGATTGGTTCTCTCATTTCCAGGTCCAAAATTCCCATGGAAAGAATCAGTATTCACCCATCTTGTGTGAGGTTTTCACTCCTAGGCCCATACAGAAGGTTGAAGTCTTAGGGAAGATGGGGTTAACCAAATTTAGAACAAAGACTCACCTCTCCATCATGACCTGTGGCAATGACACAGAGTTACCTGATTTTTATAGGGGGGTTCTGCAATAAACATCTCACAAGGAGGACAGATAATAAAAACCTCTCCCAGGCAACTCGTTCACACCTTCTGCTCTCTTCTAAAACCTCTAACAACACCTCCCCATTCCTTAGTCTCAACTTTGCTTTTCATTCCACTGGAAAATAAAAGCAATAGGAGAGAATTCAACATGTTCCATTAGTAAAGCTAATACTTCTTTTCTTTGCCTTAACCTCCAATAACCATGGGTGATCTGTCCTTCCTTATTTTATCTAAAGCCAATTCCTCTACCTCATCATTAGTTCCCGTCTTCTCTCTGCTACTTCAGGACTTCTCTCTTCCTGTGCCTCCAATTTCCCCTCTTACTGCATCATTCCCATCATTCCCGTGCTCCTCTAGCTACTACTCTGATCCTCTTGGGGAAAAAAAAAACTATTTATCTCTAGTCTATGTTTTTGGTTACTCACCTTTCATTCTTCTTGAACCTCCTCCTGTCAGCCTCCTCCCCGACTACTTCTCAAAAACTGCTCTTATCATGGTCACCAATGACTTAAAGTTGTAAAATTTAAAGGTATCTGTCACAGTTGATCAGTTCTTCCTTCTTAAGGCACTTTAAAATATCATGTAAATAAGAAATGTGATGTTACATTGAACACCTACTTTATGATGTTACATTGCTGTTACAGGTCCACATCACTAAAAGATGAATGGTGGAAATCTTTTAGTGAATACATTTCATAGTGATTATTATACAGATGTTTGCTGTTGTTATTTCTAGGCTTCTCAAACATACCACATCTAAAATTAAACATTTTCTCTTTCATCTTTCTCTCACCTCCAAGCCACAGAAGACATAGACAATTATAAACATTCCTAGATATTTCTTTCTCTTCTCGAACTCCAACATCTCCTCTCCATTCTTTACTCTCAGATCATGATCATGCTTCTTATTTCACTGAAAAAAACTACTCCTTTTGTTGAGTTTTCCAACTCAAGTAAAGGCATTTCGTTTCCCCTAGGTACATAGACCAACGTCCTTGGTGTCAAGGTTGACCCATTTTTCCTTTTAACAACTCACATCTAATCTGTCAGCAGATCCAGTTGGTTCTACAGAAGTTAATGTTGTGGGGTTTCTTTAAACCACCATTACCACCCTACACCATTTATTTTTTTGATTGGATAATCTCACATGGATAACTGATCTTCCAGTGTCAACCTTTGATCTTTTTAATCTTTTATCCTTATGCCGGGAGCCGGTCCATCCTTGCTGTTTCAAGGGACCTGGCATATATGGCATACGGTTCTTAATATGTTTATTCACCTTCTTGGCGCTGTGTTTTAACCAAGGTCACCTCTCAGAGAAAGGTTGAATCCCCAGGTAGGGATTTTCCCCTGAAGTTAGGGAGGGAATAAAACCCCTCAACTAAGTGCCAGGCGGGTAATTAATCCCTTTAACTACGAATAATCATGCTTAAACTACATAATCTTTTCTCCCTGGAATGGAGATAAGAAACGCCCTAACCTTTGTAATAGAGATTGATAGGATTGAATCAACTGGTATAAATACAGTTGTAACAAGACAGAAACACTCAGAACTCAGAACAGAATCAAGAAGACAGAACCTACACGGAGCCTAGAGACAGAAGAACTTCGCTGGAGAGAGCATGCCGGAGGATCCTGGACAGGGACTGGCCTCGGAGCTTGGAGGCAAAGCCTGGCGAGAGAGCATGGCAGGGGATCCTGGACTGAACCTGACTGTGGAGATTGGCAGGAGAGCCTAACTAGAACCTGGTGACTGAACCTGACTGAAGATCCTGAGCAGAACCTCTCTGGAGATCCGGGCTAGAGATCCTGGCTAGGCTGCTGATCAACTGAACGCTGTCTCCGTGTCATTCCTTCTTCGCCGACTCCGTCCACACCTTTGGGGACCCCTGGACCTGCTGGGGTTGGACCCCGGCATCCTTAGAGCAACCCAAGTGTCTATTGTCTCCTTTCCTTAGTAGAGTGTCACCACTGTGAGAACAGGTTTTGTTAGCTGCTATTCTCCCAGCACCTAATATAGTGCCTGGAACACAGAAAGCGTGCAGAACAATGTTAGATGAAAAACCCCACTAATGTGTGTGCTCACGGACAAACAAACCAATACCTTGGCTTATCAGCTTTTGTATTTCTTATGCATAATATACTGTCAGACAAAGAGTAGGTGCTCAAAATGCATTTGTTCAGTGAATCCCTGAGGAGTAATACAGGGAAAGCACAAATTCCTCTCTCTACTCCCTTCACATGTTGTCCTTTTGATCCTCTCATTACAAGGGCACTGTGAAAAGTCAGAGAGATAAATCTCTCCAGCATTACTAAGTGATCATTTGTAGGGATGAAGGGCTGCAGATGATAGTGGATCAGAAGGGTTGGAATAGGGAATTTATTGAATAGAGAGTGCAGAAGCAGAGCTGCCTAGGAGATTGTTTACAGGGAATGAAGGCACAGACTTTCTACATGGGAAGTTATAACATCTCATACTTAGGAACATGGGGATCTGTGAGCTTTCAGAAGCTAAAGAAAAAATAAGCCATGACTTTAGCATAGTAAGAAATAGCTTTGTTTTTTCCTTCCCCCCTCCCATTCATTCTTACCTTCCTGTTTGTTCCATTCCTTTTTCTTTCTTTTCTTTATCTACTGTATCAAGCACTTATTACCTGCCAGGCATGTGAATAAGTGAGGACACAGACAGGATCCTTGTACTTATGGAGTTTATTGCACTGGATTGGTGGGGCATGGGGAGACATTCATGCTAGGAAGCACACATAGAACAAAATGGTAAAAGTTTTGAGGTCATTACACAAAGATGTAGGTACACCTGACATATTATTTCCATACACGTAGAAGAGCATCTAAAGGAGAGTGTGGGGAAAGAGGACATTGCCCAGGAGGTTGTGAGATTTGATCTGGGTTTTAAAAAATCAGTAAGAATCTTCTAGCTGATAAACAGAAAGGATATATGCACCCCTATGTTCATAGCAGCACAATTCTCCATAGCTAAGATCTGGAAACAGCCTAAGTGCCCATCAGTAGATGAATGGATTAGAAAACTGTGGTACATCTACACAATGGAATACTATGCTGCTGTAAAAAGGAAGGAACTCTTACCATTTGCAACGTCATGGATGGAACTGGAGAGCATTATGCTAAGTGAAATAAGCCAGTCAATAAAGGAAAAGTACCACATGATCTCACTCATTCATGGACAATAGAGACCATTATAAACTTTTGAACAATAATAGATACAGAGGCAGAGCTGCCTCAAACAGATTGTCAAACTGCAGCGGGAAGGCCGGGGAGGGTTGGGGGGCAGGAGGTAGGGGGGTAAGAGATCAACTAAAGGACTTGTCTGCATGCATATAAGCATAACCAATGGACATAAGACACTGGGGGATAGGGGAGGCTAGGGGACTGTCTAGGGAGGGGGGATAAAATGGACACATATGTAATACCCTTTGTAATACTTTAAGCAATAATAAAAAATAAATAAATAAATAAAATAAATAAATAAAATAAATCACACAGTAAAAAAAAAAAAAAAAAGAATCTTCTAGCTGATAAAAAGGAGAAAGGCATTCTAGATAGAAGTGACAGCAATGTGAATATGCTGAGAATAATATAAGGTGTGTTTTTAAAACTACAATTGTCGCATATATCTGAGGAAGAGATGACATATTTGGGTAATTAAGAAGCTAAACGTAGATAGATGCCAGAATATAAAGTTTATTAAAAGTAAAATGAGATGTCTGAACTCATTTTGGGTGCTCTAGAAAGTAATTTTAGGAGAGAGATAGAGGCAGTCAAAGAGGGGAAAGAAGGGAACATCTGTAATACTTTCAACAATAAAGATAAATTTCAAAAAATCCTGAAAGTCTTATTCACCATTTTCATAATTGTGACTAGAAGAGAGGCTGAATGGGGAGGGTGGTACAGTAGATACAGGAAGATGAGTTAGTACCGGGTGAACCTGGAGTGAAATGATGAGAGTATGAACTAAAGCCATGGCAGTGGAGAATGAGGGAAACAATAATCTTGAGAAAAATGAAGGAGATATAATTTATAGGATGGTGACTAATTGGATGTTGAAGGGTAAGTAAAAAGAGAGTTTCGAATGCCGGGTGTTTGGCCATGATAACTGGGTGGAAGGTAAGACCACTCATTCATAGAAATATAAGAAGATCTGATTTGGAAGGGTCCAGTTGTGTGTTGAGTTGGCAGGAACTGTAAGACCTGGGCAGTCGGATACACAGGAATGAAACCCAGTAGAAGGCTGTGCGCTAGAGGACAACTCTCAGCACATACACATGGATAAGCTGACCAAGGGATGGCTGGCAGACTAATTAGAATAGAGGACTTAGGAAAGAGCTGTGGAAACCTAAACATTTAGTATGTTACAGGAAGAAGAAAACCTGTAAAAGGGGTATGAAAGGAAACTGAAGGAGCTGGAGCAGCCAAGTTGTAGGCTAAGGGAGGTGTGGGATGGTGGCTAGAGCAAGGTGGGATTATGGGAAAGATTTTTGGGAGGAGCTAGGGAAGTGATTTGGGAGGGGATGGACTCCAGGGAAATGTTGAAAAGATTATTTTTTTATAACAATAATGTTGATAAACATCAGAAATAGATTTTTAATTCGTTTCAAATGTGCTGGTGAGGTGGGGATGGAGAGATACTTCACCTTTATTCAGGTTTGCAATCTACACAAATACTGTTACCTTTTAATTAGAAAATAGCTATTTTCCTTCTTTCCTCCCTCTTTGCCTCTCTTTCCTAGAACACAGGAACTTGGAGAATGGAGGTTCAGTTTTAATTCCTCACCAGTTCATTTTTTTTTCCTTTTGCTAAGTCAGTATTAACAGTCCCCACCACAGTGCTGCCAGTGGAAGATTTTAAGCTAGGTTAGGATGTCTGTTTGACACAGTGTTGTATCCAGAGTTATTAACACTCTCAAGCTGGCTTTCTATTTCCATGTCGATCCTTTCTTTAGAAGCAGGATGGATCTTGATTCCAGCTTTAAATCCCTTTGACTGAAAGCTTAACATTGTAATATTTCAGATATTTCAATACAAGAATCAGAAAAATGCTTCTCCCTTTCTTAACTAGCATAGGGGAACATTTATAGTGGGACCATGGTGAGCATTCTCTTCATCTTTATGTTCATAAGTGAAGACTTCAGATAAGATGCAGTTCATTGATTTCAGAAGCATTGAATTGCAGTGGGAGCAGGTGGGGAAAAGAGCGGAGATAATGGGGGTAAAATGGATGGAACGCTTCCTCAGATGGAGTTCGTTACCTCCGTGGCAGGATGCTGGAAGATGTAGAATTACAGGTTGGCTCTGCCCTTGGTACTTGTACACAGGCTACAACTTTTCCTGCGAATAAATGAGACCATCTGCACTTTTGTCACATCCGAGTGCCAGTGACCTCACTCTTAGGCATGTCAAATGGCTTAGAACAAGTGGCACTTTCTCATTCTGCCAGGGGATGATGCTGGTCTCCCCTGGACTCTGTGGTTGCTCCAGTAAGGAGGACTTAGACCAGCTGGGCACCACTGACTGTCTAAGGACTCAACAGAATCTCCATGGTCCCTGCCGTGGATACTCAATGGCAGTTAAAAAGCTGATATCAGCCTTGTCATCAGCAGCTTTTAACTACCACCGAGTATCCACAGCAGCCAGCACTGGATATTTTGCAAAATGGCGCACCTGCTACAGAAAAAAGGTATGGTGGTTCTTCAAAACATTAAAAGCACATGATATAGCAATTCCACTTCTGGGCATACATCTAAAGGAATGGAAAGCAGAGTCTCAAAAAGATATTCACATTCCCATGTTTATAGCAGCATTATTCACAATAGCCAAAACGTGGAAGCAACCCAGTGCCCATGAACAGATGAATGGATAAGCAAAATGTGGTATATACATGCAATAGAATATTATTCAGCCTTAAAAAGGCAAGAAATTTCGCACCTGCGACAACATGGATGAGGACATTATACTAAGTGAAACAAGCTAGTCACAAAAAGACAAATACTGTATGAGACCACGTACATGAGATATCTAGAATAGTCAAATTCACAGAAACAAGTTATAGAATGATGGTTGCCAGGAGGAGTGAATGAGTGGGGAGTTGTTTAATGGGTATAGAGTTTCAGTTTTGCAAGATGAAAACGTTTTGGAGATCGGTCGCTTGACAATATGAATATACTTAATATCACCGAACTGTATACTTAAAAGTGGTTAGTACGGTATATGGTATGGTAAAGGCATTTTGTCACAGTTGAATACAAAGGATTACTGGGGAGTAACACTGGTGAAAGAAAAAATGAGGAAAGAAGAGGATTAGGCAGGGGAACTATCATATCACACTGTGATGTAGACCTGACCATCGTTATCAGGCAGTAGCAGCTAGGAGCAAAGATTGCCCCCGAGAGGGGGCTGTACTGGGTGGAAATGGGAGTCAGGATGAGTTTCACTTTCCTTTAGTTTGCATTTCTGTGTTTTCCACATTCCTAACAATTAATAAAAGAAACAAATTATTATTATTAATCAGAAAAGAAATATATTATTATGATAATATATGGAAATCAGTAATCTCAACTGTTGAGCAATTAATTACTAATTAAATAATTGCTCTGCCATATTAGTTGATATATGTCAATTTGCTATTGCTTATAAAATAGACATCAACCTTATTGCTTTCTTTAATTTTACCCTGTATCTCTACTAGAGTATAAAAAGCATTCAAATGGATCACTGCAAAGATACTAACACCATCCATACACAAATCTCAGAAAGCATCATCTTATTTCTGTTGAAAAATGGAGTTCTCATAGCAGGTTTAGGCAGTGGTGGTGACTTCCAGAGCAGGCAGTGGGGGAAGCAGGAAGACAGTTAGGCAATGTCATTCCGCGATGCGGGTCAAATGTCGTCAGATCCTCACGTGAAGGGAGCTTCTTAGAACAAGATGCAAGAGTAATCATCAGAGTTATGGCTCTTTAAACTTTACAGTTTTTCTTAATCCTTACCCAATGATATGTTTCTATTGACTCTAGAGAGAGAGGAAGAGAGAGAGAGAGAAGAGAGAGAGAGAGAGAGAGAGAGAGAGAGAGAGAGAGAGAGAGAGAGAGAGAGAGAGATATTGACGAGAGAGACACACATCGATCAGTTGCCTTCCATAAGCGCCCTAACCTGGGATCAAACCCACAACCTGGGTATATGTCCTGACTGGGAATCCAACCCATAACCCTTCCTTGCATGGGAAGATGCTCTGACCAACTGAGCCACACCAGTCAGGCTAAATTTTAAATTATTTGTGGGTTGTATACCTGGATCTTGGGTAGTTTGGTGCAAGAGGGCTTCATTCACAAAAGAATAAAAATTTTCTAATTTCAATTAGGGCAAATGTACTAAGGGAGCAAGGCAATTACAGAGAGAACTACAGACCAATGGTTGAGAGAAATGCAGAGCTGTTGGCTTTTCTATATCTGTTAGGTACAACTCTACTGTGGTATTGGGAATTCATTCATGCAAAACTGCATAAGTAAAATATTACTTATTCCTGCAAACTCACAAAATAGTAGATCAATAAACTGCCAGGAGACAGAAAACACTGAGTAATCACTTGTATCAAGCTGAAGCTATTCCTGTTTCACATTTCTGGGACCCAGCTTTACATCTAATTAAGCAACTGAAATGATTTATGGACTTTAACATTTACTTTAAAAGTGGAATTTGAAGGGCAAATTTGTCTTTCTCAGCTCTACCTGTTCTAATTGGAATCTTAAGTCACCAGTGATGAGACTCAATACAAACTCTAGTTAACGACTCGCCTGGGTTTGGATAAGGGTAAACTGATCATAGAATAATTTACTAAAATCTTGGTAAGATTTTTTTTTTGGTAGCATTTCCTCTTTTATTTTTTTAATGGCTGATGGGCATGGATTTTGTTTTTTTAATATATTTTTTATTGTTGATAGTATTATAGATATCCCCTATTCCCCACACCCCTTCTCCCAACCCCTCCCCCCCCATGTCTTTAAGCTCTCTTAACCCTGTGGAAGTTTAGGAGGTGTCTTGCTTATTCTTTTTTTTTTTTTTGCATGCATTCATAAAAAGCTTCTGCAGCTAGGCACTATTCTGAGTGCTCATGATATTTCAGTGAATAACACCCAACAAAGAGCCCTGTTCTCAGTGAGCTTAGCTTCTATTTTGGGGGCAGGGGGTGAAGGGAAGATAAGCAAGTAATAAAACTAATAAGTGAATAAATTGGACATTGGAAAATGATAAATTCCTTAGAAAAGAACAAGGTAGAAAAGATATAGGGAAAAGAGGGCAAGGAGAAGTGCAATTTTAAATTGGTAGAACAGGGAAGGCCTTCATTTGAGCAAAGACTTGAAAGAGGCTTGGGGTGGGAGATGTAGAGGAAACAGCAAGTGCGAAGGTGCTGCATTCAGTCAGCACAGAAGACTGATGACCCAATCAAATTGGATACTTGGAGAAGAATTGATAAAAAGTGGTCATTTAAAAAGATGTTGGTAGGTTGTAGGGAAATGACAAGAGACAACCTAGTCTTCAGCAGCTAGAGACAGTGGGGGTGCTATAATCATCACTAGACTTGAGCGAGTGACTGGAAATTGGTTATTGGAACTTGGAGGAAGAGACAGCTGTGTTGAGAGTCTGCCTGAATGGAGCTGTGACCTTAGGTTGAGTGATGTAGACCTGTGACAACACTGCACGAAGGAAGCATCAGAAAGGAGAGGAAAGGAAAGACTCGAACCTCATGCTCATTCCCTCCTTCAGATCTTCTGCTGGGCTCTCCATTGGACAAATCCATTTGGAAGAAGAGCGCCAGGGAGACCACTCCATCAGTCATAGGTTTCATCCTTCCTGGGCACGGAAAAGAGATGAGAAGGGTGGGGTGGGTCTGGAGGGTTGGACTAAAGATATATGAAGCAAGATCTGAGGCAAGATCATGGCTGAAGTGAGGAGGAATAGCAAGGATGCCACTGTGATTACAGAGGAGCAATTGAGTCAAAAAGTGCCAGGAAATGAGGTCAGAGAAATAGAGTGGAATTTGATGGGCATTGTCAGGGATTCTGAAGTCCTTAGCTCTTACTATGAATGAAACAAGGAACTATTGGAAAGTTCTGCATGAAAAGATGACATGAACTGACATATCCTGAAAGTATCTTCCTGGCTGCTGAGTTAAAAACAGAATGTGGTGAGACAAGGGTGGAATTGGAACACCAGTGGGAACAGTATTGCCTAATCCTGGAAAGAGAGATGGTGGTTTGGACAGGTGGACACAGTGGAGCTGGTAAGAAATGGGTTCCTGAGTAAATTTTCAAAGTAGAACCCACAGGACTTGGTGACAGACTGAATGGAGGGTGTGCACAAGAGGAAAAGAGAGGAGTCAAGGAATCAAGGATGGCTCCAAGTTGGAAGGATGTAATTGCCATTGCTTCATTTAGAGAAGACTGTGGAAGGAGCAGGGGTTTTGAGGAAAGCTCAGCAATCAATTTGGACATGTTGAGTTGGAGGTGTCTGTTAGGACATGAGTAGGCAGTTAGTTTTATGAATCTTGAGTTTAGGATGAAGGTCTTACCAGGAGATAGAAATTTTGTGTATGTTAGTGTTAGATGGCATTTAAAATCATTAGACAAGATGACATCACTAACGGAGTCAGTATGGAGACAAAAGAGAGGGAGAGAAAAAACTGGGAAATGAAATACTCCCCAGGGGAAATCAACAAAGGAGGCAGAGAAGGAGCTGCCAGTGTAGCAGGGAGAAAAAATTAAAAAGAAGAGAAGGTTATTTCCTGAAAATAGGTGAAGAAAGTATTTCTAGGAGGAGGAACTGATCAACAGTGTCAAGGG
The DNA here is from genome assembly GCF_963259705.1 of Myotis daubentonii. Lineage (NCBI taxonomy): Eukaryota > Metazoa > Chordata > Mammalia > Chiroptera > Vespertilionidae > Myotis > Myotis daubentonii. The sequence continues at coordinate 11,832,409 of NC_081842.1, read as the reverse complement.
CTGCTGACGACTCAAGTGCAGTGAAGATCTAGAATTAGCCATTAGCTTTAGTAGCATGAGGTCGTTAGTGTCCTTGATATTTCTGGATTTCATTGAGCAATGGGGAGGGAGAAATTGGTTAGAGAGGATTTAATTAGAATGGGAATGGAAAGATATATATTGGAAATAATTAGTATAGATTTCTCTTAAGAGTGTTTTATTTCAAAGGTAAGGAGAAAAATAGGGCAGTAACTGGACAGGGGGGAGCCAAGAGGGATACTCTTAAACAAGAGCTAAAACAGCATGTTTTTGAAAAATAGGAATTCTCTAGAAGAGAAGAAATATTGAAGATGCAAGAAAGAGAGAAGAAAAGAGAATTGCTGGACAATGTTTTGGGGAAGGCAAGAGGGAGTGGAAGCTACTGATCAAATTGAGGGATTGTCCTTAGATATGAATACAGACAGTTCATTTATAGAAATGGTTTTCAACCCTGCATATTAGAATCACCATTAAAACTCTTGATGTCCACCTCTCATCCCTTAGAAATTAAGACATAGTATCTAGGAGAGGATACAGCATAATCTTAAAAAATAGTTCTTAAACTTTATCATGTAACAAAAATCACTTGGAGAACTTAGTAAAATGCAGATTTGGGGCCCCTCCCTTAGATGTCCTGATTCAATAAGTCTGAGTCTGTCTGAGGAGTTGCATTTCTAATAGCCAAGGTGATACTGATGCTGCTGAGCTTGGGACCACTCTTTAAGGATTGCTGATGTATAGTAATAGGAGCAAAGTTGTAGTATATGGGGGTCAATGCTAGTAGACTGGTTGATGCTGTGCTGGCCAGAACTTGAAAAACCTCTCCTCTCATTATTTAATTATTCTCAGTAAAGTAGCAAGAACAGTCATAATTTGGGAGAGTCAAAGGGTAGGAAGGTGTCAGAGATTCAAAGAAAGAGGTCAAGTTACCTTATAATCACTTAGTAAACGGGAGTGCTAATAGTCTAAGGAAATGTAGCATAATCTTTTGGCAGCAATAGGATCCACAAGAAGTTGGAAGCCAAATTTAAAATGAGACTAACCAGCAATTGTGTCCGTTTTACTCTAGCCTGTATTAGTGCGTAGATGGAATTGTAGAGAAGGTAGAAGATGAATTTAATCAGGTTTTCCCTAAAGGGTGTTACCAAGTGAGAAGGGAATAAGGAATTGAGAATTTATAATGATTGAAATTGAATTTACATTTTGGTAAGGAGAAAAAGAAAACCACTAGGAGAATGAATGGAAAGATGATAGAGTAAAAGGAAAGAAGATTTTTTTTTTTTTGGAGTAGAAGGATTGTTGTATGTTGGAGAATAGAATTTTTGTAATTGAGATTAAGGAAGAATTGCATTTATTTATTATGCCCAGTCCTGGGTTATGACCATGGGAGTTTGTAGTTGAGGCATTGTTCAGATTAAGATTTTAGAGGAGAGAAGTTTAATGATCTGAGAATCCAGCATGCTGGGAAAATCATCTATATGAATATTCAAATCATTAGAGTGAAAGATTGAAGTAGTTTTGAAAAGAGAGTAACAATAAGCTAGATTCTAAGGATTTTGAGAAACAAGAGGGATCCAGAGCTGGGGATTTTAGGGAAGATAAAATGCTGTGAAAGTGGCAGTGAGGGCCCAGGAGGTCACTTCCCAAGCTCCCCACTCAGGGTATGGGATTGTGGGAGGAAATACTACCTCTTGAGAGGGATTGAGTGGCAGCGTACTACCAGGGAGATCCAGGTCTTGGACTAAGAACAAAAATGCCCCAGGGGAGAGGTTGAGATAGTTGAGTTCCAGAGGACACTGTGGGAGAGTTGAGAATATAACAGGCATTGAGGATATAACAGGCATTGGGACAGACTCGGGGATATGGAGAGATGTGGAGATTAGAGGTGAAAGGTCACCTGGGAGTTGGACTTTCTTAGGATGATGCATATAAATAGTGGAAAGGGCCATAATTTGATGAATCCTGATGATCTCAAAGCAGAGTGGTGTTGCGTCTTTGAATATTGAGAGGTAGAGTGGAGCCAGAGACACCCCTTTATGGCTTCTGAGTAGATGTGTGGAGGCCAGAGAGGGGCAGTCTTACTCTGAGAACACAAAGCTCTCTCCTGTCTGCTGAATATGGAGTCTTGGGTGTGTGGAGAGATGTTTAGCTTGAAGAGCACAGCCAAAGTTATCTTAATTAAAAGCAACGATCTCATAAATGTTGTCAGATTCGGAGAAAAGAAACTCTAACGATTGCATGGAGAAGAGAGGCAAGATTTTTGGGAGGGCTTACTCCTTATTTCTGATACATAAGACATGAACAATAAAATGAAAATGTAGAGAAATTCCCACCAGCTACCCATCTCTCAGTTGGTTAGTTGGTTTTATTGTTCTAGCTTTTATATATTTTTTAGACATTTCTAATAGAAATTGCCCATGCATTTGCTTTGGCTTTGACCCGCACTGCGTAAGCATGGCCATTAAGATTTCTTGGCAGAACCCTGAGCTTTAGGCAACCTTAGATATTTTGATTTGGTGTTCCCTTAAACCATAATTTCTCTGGATTTGGTGGGTTAAAATTCAACCCAACTTGTACTCATTAAGTGTTTTTGGTGTGCACAGTAATTGCTTCTGTCCTCTGGGAGATGCAGAAGAATGCTAAGATGCTTGCTAGCTTAAATGAAACTAGATGTTGTTTTGCCTTTCTCAGCATTTTTTTCCTGCTGAACATTTCCAGATAATATCAAAAGTGCATCCTGAGCTTAAGTTTGTGTCATTATGGCTATTATTAAAATTAAAGTTTATAATTTAAGAAAAGGCCTGTACATTTTGAACATTAAATTGTAGGTAGAATAGCATCTGCCTTCTAACCAATTTAAAGTCCAATTTACATATGGAAAACAAAGTGACCTTTCATAAATGCTAATGAGATTATGTCCTTTCTTATCTCAGAACTCTCCCAAAGGCTTTGCATCAGCGACTACAAAATACAAAGAAAATGCCCTACATTTCCATCATGTTTCCCATTGCCCCTGCACCCGGCCACACTAGTCCTTGCTGTTCTTGGACATGCGAGGTATGTTTCTACCTAGATCTTTGCCCTTGCTATTTCCTTTGGCTGCAATACTTTTCCCCAAGATATACATAGGCTTGCTCTATTATTTTAGTCAGGTCTCTGTGCAAATATCATCTACTCAGACAGGACTTCCTGGACGATCTTATTTAAATAGTAACTCCCCACCTCCTAGTACTTGCTACCTTTCTACTATGTTTTATCATTCTTTGAACTCGACAGCCTTACATTATATTATAATGTTTATTTGTTTATTCTTGTTTCCGCCAATGAAATGTAAGCTTCCTGAGTCAGGGATCAATTTTTCTGCTGTGTCTGGGTCACCTAGGACACTTAGAACCCAAGGTGAGGTGAGCCCGAGTTGCATCACCCTCCAGGGAGAGTGTGATAACAGGAAACACTTGGCAGATGGCCTGGAGTTGTTATGTTTTTCTAACAGTACTTATGGTCTAACTAAATATTTCTGATTAGGGAACAGAAAATATATTTTAAACATTTTTTTTTTATCTTTTAAACCTTATGGTGATGAGCCAGGCCCATAATAAGTGCTCAACAATTTTTGTTTAATCAATGAATTAATAAATGAAAGAATGTATATTCTGAGATATGCAGAGATCTGTTACAAATTGCTAGGTCTTCAGATAATTTCTTATTTTGCAACCACTATTCCTCTAATGCTAAAAGCATTATTTATTAAGACAAATAAAATACCTTTCACTTTGCTTTATGTGAGTATAAGAGTGATTGTGACATTCTTGATGGCTTACTTAGGTCTACAATTAAAAGAAAAATATAAGTATATTTTAATTAATCAGAGATATGAACTTTTACAAATATACTTAAATTGTAGTTTGAGAAGCATTTAAAACAAAAATAACTGCATTTTTAAGCTTTCACATAGTGACTCTGTAACTTAAAAAACATCCTATATAATAAAAGGCCAGCCACCATCAGTGTAACGACCGGAACAACCAGAGACCAGAACCACCACAGCCCCTCGCTGAGCTGGCCCCATCCCCAAGCAAGCAGTTAGGGGTTATCAGCAGGCAGGCAGAGTGGTTAGGGATGATCAGGTAGGCAGGCCACCAGTTAAGGGCGAGTGCACAAATTTTCATGCACTGGGCCTCTAGTATCCAAAATAAAGACATATCCAAATATAAGTTAAAAATTTATTCATGTTTAGAGTATTGTATTCTTCCATGCTTCAATTTTTAATGTAGAAAAAATTAGGGTTTGACATTTTTGGATATGAAATTCTGTCCTCCCTTTCCTACAGTGATTGCTTAACTCTTCTTTCTCTCCTTTGCTTTTCACACAGGATTTCAGAAAAGATGTATGTGGATAAAGTAGGAGCTTGGGAAGAGCTTGGGTTTCATGCCCCATTGACCTCGGGCAAAGCTCCAGACCTTTCCATGTCTCTGAAAAAAGGGTGTTCTTAATGGCTTCTAAGATGGCATTTTGTTCTGCAGGTCTCTGGGTTTATGAAGTCCCCAACAATTCACTCCAGATGGGATTTCCTGTCTCTGCCACACTCTACTCCACTGATGAGACCAAAGTCAAGTGGTTGCTTTTTTAAAATCATTTTTTATTTTCAATTACAATTGACATATATCATTATGTTAGTTTCAGGGTTACACTCCAGTGATCAGACATTTCATAATTTAATAAACGATCACCCAAATAAATCCTGTGCCCACCCAGCACCATGCCTAGTTATTAGAATATTATTGACTATACTAGAGGCCTGGTGCATGAAATTCATGCATGGGGGTGTTCCTAGGCCTGGCCAATGATCAGAGCGTATCAGGGCTGTTTCGCCCAGTCCTGATCAGGGCCTGCTGGCCGGGGCCTACCAGACAGGGGTAGAGGGACCACAGGAGGTTGGCTGGCCATGGGAGGTTGGCTGTGGGAGCGCACTGATCACCAGGGGTCATCTCCTGTGTTGAGTGTCTGCGCCCTGGTGGTCACAGCGACTTGTCAACTGGGGTTCCGGGCGTTTGGTCATAACCGTTGCTTAGGCTTTTATATATATAGATTCCCTATGCTGTACTTCACATTCCCAAGACTATTCTTTAACAACCAATTTGTACTTCTTAATCCCTTCACCTTTTTCATCCATCCCCTCTTATCATTTGGAACCCTAATTTTTGGCCACTCTTTTCAGTACCTCAACTTTAACTGTATTCATATCCTTGCAGTTTTTAAAAATGTTAGTTCTTATTAGGAAAGCACTTGGCTTATATAAGAGATAAGTAGCAGTAACAAGAGTTGAATACTTTCATGCATGAGAATGAATGGGACAAGTTGTTGTGTGTTTTTTTGCTGAGTTTAATATGCTGGGTTTAATTAATATAGTTAGAGAAAATGCAGGACAAAATCAGGGCTTGTCATTAGAGCACAGTATTGTACTCAGAGAAGAGCGTATGTTCTATAATATGCATTTTACATGTCAAAATTTTCATAGATGCCAACTTTTCTAAAATCAGCTTTATTGAAGTACAATTTATAAACAATATAATGCACATGTTTTTAAGATTTATTATTTTATTTTTTTACAAATGTATTTTATTTTTCCTATCACCATTTATCCTTCCTAAACCCTCTTCCACCCCAACACACACATACACCCTCCCCCTGCCATCACCACACTGTTGTTCATGTCCATGAGTTCTCACCCCCAATTTTTCTCTTTTTTTTTTGCTCAATTCATCCATGCCTCTGTCTCCCCCATTTAATTGTGCAGCTCTTTAAGAATGCAATGTGCACAGGTGTTAAGACATGATCCACTGAATGTGTGATCTGGGGTCCGGTTCTAGAGATTGGATGTCAGTCTGCAGGCAAGAGGGAACCATTTGAAAGGCCTTTAAATAGAGGAACCTGGTGGCAGTTGAAGGCTGTATTGCAAGAATAAAGAGCTGAAGGAAGGAATCAGTTTAAAGAGTCTTGTTAGAGTCCCTTTTATGAGGATTTGGAATTGGGAAATGGCAATAAAAGAGGGAGGGGCCAGAGTGGAAATATATTTAAAAGATAGGTTTAGTGACCAGTTGGATATAGGAGATGAGGAGAGGGAGATTTCCATAAATCTTTTCTGTTCAGGCTGCAGTAACAAAATACCAGAGACTGGATGGCTTAAAATTTATTTCTCACAGTTCTGGACCCCAAAGTATCTGAGGTCAAGGTGTTAACATATTTAGGGTCCGGCGATTCCCTGATTCCCCTTTCATAGACAGCACCTTCCTCTGCTGTGTTCAGATGACAGAAGGGCAAGGATATCTTCCTGGCTTCTTTTTTAAAGTCTTTATTGTCTGGAGTATTACAGATGTCCATCTTTTTCCCCCATTGCCTCCCTCCACCCGGTTCCCGCCCCACCCCAGGCTGGCGTGGCAAAGTGGTTGAGTGTTGACTATGAACCAAGAAGTCATGGTTTGGTTCCCCGTCAGGGCACAAGCACAAGTTGCGGGCTCAATCCCCAGTGTGGGGTGTGCAGGAGGCAGCTGATCAATGATTCTCTCTCATAATTGATGTTTCTTTCTCTCTCTCTCTCTCTCTCTCTCTCTCTCTCTCTCTCTCTCTCTCCCCCTTTCCCTTCCTCTCGGAAATCAGTAAATATATATTAAAAACAAACAAACCACTCTCTCCATGGCTTCTTTTGAGAGGGCACTAATCCCTTCACTGGGGCTTCCCCCTCATGACCAAATCACCTCCTGCAGGCTCTGTCTTCAGGTACCATCATACAGGGGGCAGGTTTCAACATATGAATTGTATGGGAGGGGTACAAATGTTCAGTCTATAGCACAGGATAACCTGGAATTTTAAATTAAAATATTGCTAACATTCCTTTCTATTTCACTTTCCCCTGCCCCGATTCCTTTTCTACAGCATAAAGAAAGCCACAAGGTCAGAACAGTGGCTTCAGAATTTATCTCTATTAGATGGAGACTTTGACAAATAACAGACATTTTCACTGTAACATACAGACATTTTAACATAAAGCCTATTTTAATGATTTTTATGTATAATCAAGTGGCTTTAAATTCTATACAAAATTATAAGAAGACCGACTTGGGCTAAAAATCAGGAAAATGCCACCATTTTGAAGGGAAAACAAGTAAAATGTGCAATGTGGGAAGGCTGGGAAGGAAAATGGGGAAAACATTTGATGATGTCATCCTGCTATTGAGTCGATGCTAATATTCTGTCAATGATTAGTATGCAGACATTATCTAATAAATTGGTCTTAAAAAATAGAATTTCTGATGCATCCAATGTTCCAAATTCCTTTTGGCTTCTCAGTACTTTATCATATTTTATTAGATTTGGAAAGCTTTTCAGTCTGGAATAGCATATTCCCCATATGTTTAGGCAGAGAAATAAAAAGAGAAAGAAGGAAGAAATTAAATGACATAGAATAAATAGAAATAAGTATGCCTCATATTATCCTCATAGTACAGTTACAATTGTAGTGTACATTTGTAGCACCTTCACTCTTCACATTTCACTTTCTTATCTCTTACTTATGACAAGAATGAGAAAGCAACATCATCACCTTCATTTTACAGGTAAAGGAATTGAGTCCGTGATATTTTAGGTAGTGTGTAAGGTTTTATAATTTATAAGTGGCCTATCCTCATCTTGACTTTGGTGTCTTAACTCTTTAAGCAGGGTTTATTATTCCACTGTGTGTATTTTTTGGGGGAGGGTATAGTTAGCAGAAGTCATTAGAGGATTAGTAGAGGAAAACATTATTCTTTTTTAAACCAATTGTCTCCCCTGAACTCCATCTTGCACACCTGAAATTCAATGGCAGTGCAAAGTGAATTGACCAAATTCCATTACCCTCAGACTTTGTGTAAATTTTCAGTAGGTATGAGTCGCTCTGACCACTTCTTTCCCCTTTTAGGAAGAAAGCCTTGGGCATATATTAGTTTACCACTTAAGTATCTGATTGGTCACTGGATTGGTTTCACACACCCAATTCTTCTGACACTTGGAAAGTAATGTCAATGAAAAAAGGCTGAAACAAGAACTTCCCAATGTGTACCTTTTGTCAAGAGTTTTAAGAATGAAGTCATAATGGAAAAGCAGGCTCACTAATTCCCCACCTTCATGGTTTCCTACCTATTGAATTAGTGAGTCACCCCTCTGACACCTCTTTGGGTTCCAGTCTGGCTTTGTCTCGTGCAGACGGGACTCAGTTGTGCTTTGACTCAACTGGCTGCTGCTCTGACTTGGTTGGTTCCCTTTGTCCCTCCCTCTGCTCTGCTGCTTCTTTCCAGAATTGCAGCCAACCCTGACTCTTCAGCAGTTTTTAGCTCCAGCTGCTCTTGGCTTCCCGCCTCCTGCCCACTCAAGTCTGTTTCTGTCTCCTGTGCTAGCCCAGAGTTCCCAATCCACACAACATTCCCTATCTAGCAGGTAGATGCACAGGCCTTTTGCTCCATTTAAGGTAAGATTTGCCCCCCTTTTTAGGCACTGGAATCCAATCCTTTGGGGAAAAGGCCGGTGGACGATTCTTACTAGGGTGCTTTTTTCTCTTCTCACACATCTGACTGTGCCTTTTGTGAGGTCTGTATTTTAGCTTTAAATGAATATATTACTCTTCTAAAGGTTGTCGCACGGTCACCATGTTAACCTTCTGGGCATGGGTGGTCTTCACTCCTCACCGGGCTTGTGCATGTGGTTTCTGGGTCTTGCTTTGGAGAGCTCCGCCAGGAAGTGGGAATTAGACTGAAGCAATACTCCTGGTTGGACTATTGATGGACAACTGACAGCAGATCTGATTCCCAGCCAATATCCTGTGAGAGCATCGCTTAAAGGTGGAGGTCCTGATTCCTCATCTAGAATACCTTTTCCATGTTAAAATGATATTATCCATTAAAATATCACATAACCCCAGCCAGTTTTGCTCAGTGGATAGAGCGTCGGCTTGCGGACAGTAGGGTCCTGAGTTAGATTCCCGTAAAGGGCACGTACCTTGGTTGCATGCTCCTTCCCAGCCTGGGCTTCGATTGGGGTTTGTGCAAGAGGAAACCACTCGATGTGTTTCTCTCATATTGATGTTTCTATCTTTCCTTCTCTCTTTCCCTCTCTCTCAAATCAATGGGAAAAATATCCTCAGATGAGGATTTAAAAAAATCTTTTTTAAAAAGTCACATAAAATTCTAGCTGGCTGTCAAGTACTTGTAGAGACTCATTCTTGTACTGACATAAACATTTCCATAGCCATGCTCCGGCAACCTTGAGACAGCTGGTACGAATGTGGGAGAGGGCAGAGCCTTGAGTATCAGTACTAGCTGTTTGACAACCGCTTTCAGCAATAAATTAAAGCTGAAGGAGTCAAATATGAGAAATGCCATGTTTAGGATGACAAGGCCATATCCTAGGGGGGTAAGCTTGGGATGGAACCCCATACTTCCTACTGGGACTACTAATAATGCAAGGTAGTGGGAGGATGGGCAAACCAGGATGGAGAGGAACCAGGGGTGATCATAAAAGTGGCTGTTGGCACAAATTATAGTGCTCGACGGGATCTGGCTATCTCAGCTTGACCTACACCAGCCTACATTCTCTTTCAGGAATGGATGGTGGGTTAGGAGCAGTGAGAGGAGAGCCAAGTCTGAGGGTTGTTGCAGAGAAAGGGAAGGAGTAGTGGAGCTCACTCTTAGGTGTGAACTTGAATCGGTTCAAAAGAATACAAATGGCGGTGCAGCACCTACAAGAGAAAGGGGGAGGGTGTGGCTATCATCAAGGCCACAGGTAAGAGGTCAGGGGGTTATTTATAACGAGATCTCAGGCCTACTACAGAAATAAATTCTCAGTGGGCAAGCAGCTGGCTAAGGTTCTTCTCAGGCCCATTATATGGCACCTGTGAAATAGAACTAAGACAATTCTAGATTATAATTTCCCATGTAAGGTCTTTCTTGATAGAGATGGACTCAGTCCCTGGGGGGGAACTGACTCTTTGACTGAAGACACTGACTCCTGTAAGAGAAGGAGGTGTGGGAGGGAGTGGCAGGTGTAGTGTGGGGAGATAGGGTGACTAGCCTTCCTGGTTTGCCCAGGACTGAGGGGATTCCAGGGACACGGGGCTCTGACTTGTAAAAGTGAGACTGTCCTGTTTTAATTGCTGGTCACCCCATGAGGTAATGTATTTGACAGTCTTGATCAAATGTCTTCTCAAGTGTTCCTCACAATTCAATAAGGGAATAATAATATCTTTACACAAAATGTACGGTAAAATGTGGGATTGGTAGTAATTTGGGTGAAAAACTAATATTAACTTGATTTTTACTGCCATGTTTCATTAGAGAATCTTAGAATTCTGGAATTGAGAAGGAAATGAAATGTCAATCTCTCATTGTCTAAATGATAAAAGCAAGACCCTTAGAGATTAGATAAATAACTCAAGTTTGTGTGGTTACTTAAGGGTCTCATATTTTGGGTCCAAATTCTTTGCATGACCTCATCAATTTTTTTCTGCATCACCTAAAGACTCTTCCTTTTTCTCTTGGCAAGAACCTTTAAGAGATTAGACCCTATGAGGTCTCATAGTCAAGCCATTATTCTGAACACCTTAAACCTTACACAGTGCTGTATGTCAATTATAGCCTAATAAAACTGGGGGAAAGAGCCCTTGCCACACATGGGCTAGTTGTTCTTTTTCAGTTAGATTCAGCCAGCCTCCTTCACAGGGTTATAGCTAAATCTACTATAGAACTCTAAGAATATCAGGTTGTAATAGTTCTATGTTAAGTATCACTATTACTAGTAATAGCATGACTACCTTTACCACCATTACTGCCGTGTGAGGGGAATATAAGATAATGCTTATTTCAACCCTAATTTCTTAGGGGGATAGTAATGCAGATAATCATGAATTCGAGGAATCCAGCTGTAATTCTTGGCAAGTAGACATCTCTTGTGGTCCCTGCTGTAAATCTCTGGGATGGATACTCAGCTCTGGGGCCAGACAATTTAGTTTTTCCTACGTGTTGTCATTTTGGTTACTGCCTCGGCTATAAGTCATAGTCAAGTCTTGCAGAGGGAAAAGAATTAAAGTACTGCGCAGTGGCCAAAGCTTCGACTCTGTAAGCTGTTACAAGGGAATTCCATACCTGCAGAGTGAGTGAAAACGACAAGTCTTTACGTTTCAAAGTTTACAGGAGCAGATCGATTTCAACTGGAGGGTCAGCCTGTCATATTTCATTCCATATATTGTCAGGTCCATCATGTCTAACATGCCCAGAGCAGCTCCTGGGGGGATTGTCTGCTACCTGGAGTCACAAATGCAAGAATGTTTTGAACAGGTCTACGGATAAGATGTGTTCATACTTTAAATGTGCTTCAGGTGTTTATGGTGGAAAAACAGGGCAGATTCCTCACTCTTTAACATTTACTTTAGAAGATTACTCTTGAAAAAGCTTCTTGGTATTTCATCTGGCCCCCTTCCAGGTTGAATTGAGCATAAGTTTGATCTGGGTTAAAGGTTGAAAGTATAAATTCATATTTTGATGCTTGAACCTATGAAACCACCAAATGGCAGGTTAAATAATTTCATATCATCATCAATGATTTTGTTTTGTTCACATGACATCACAGAGTCAATTTGCTTGAATTGGCTGACTCATTTGCTCAAACAATGTCCTGGCTGTTTTTGAACTGAGTAGGTACTGTTTTTTGGTGAGAAAAATTCTCACTAGTCCCAGGAAAACTATGAATTTTTGGAATGGCGAATAAAGAAAATGGGGATTCAAAACAACGTATCTGGGACTGAAAGTGTATTACCTATAGCAGTATTGAGTGACAGCAAGGGAAATTGATGCTTCAAGATTGAATGGTTCATTCCCATAATTCCAGGGAATATTATTCCAAACTGCAGAAGCTCACCTTAGTATTGTGAATCTCCAGGTAGTTCTAAAATGTCCCTTGATGACCAGTGGATAATCTCTCATGGGGAATTTTCTCTTTTTAATTTGGTTAATGTTACCTCTATCATGCTCTTACATAAGCACCAAGTTCAATGTTATATAAGTGGTAATAACCAAGAGTTTCAGGCTTCAGTAAATATACAGCCTATTAAATACAAAGTTCATTGCTTTTGCTACTTAATAAGTGGTTAACTTAAAATAGTTACCTTTTTGTTGGTATAAAAGACCTTGCATGTACTTTCTAAAAACAATTAAAAATTAGCTTCATGAGAAGATCAAATTTAGATGGTTAATAAGCCCATACTGGGAACTGGGAGATTGCTTTCTCAGGCAGAGTGAGAGTTTTTCTCTATAACATATTGCTTTTAATAAAGAAGCAGCCCCTACATTAACTATTCCAACATTCATTACGAAGGAAAACATAATAAAACTTATCTTGTCAGATTAAAAAGCTCCTGGATCAACCTTTGCAAGACAAAGTGGAGCTCCTGAATAAATAGATTATATTATGTAGGGAAATGCCAGAAGGCAATTTTAATTATGCTTTCTGCAAACATGTGATAGTATTTCCCATAAATTATTGTAGGCGAACACTGGGGACAGAAACCAGCAGTGTATTTTTAGGGTGGTCACATTGTGTGGTTGTTCTTTTGCGTCTCTGCTGTGCTTAAGAATGCCTAGTTTTATCATTTTCCTTAATTTGATTCAACTCACATTTGATTTTATAACTTTTTCAAGAGTAAAATATATATCTAATCAGTCAAACACAGAAAGAAAATACAGTATAGAGAACACATTGCATGGTTTGGCCATGTGCAAATGAGCAATACCTCCTTTTTGTGTACCCAGTGGTGGTTGAAAACCATCGCACTGTGTGAGCTGGGTAAGCCAAACACATCTTCTAGCCTCGGTTTTACCATGTCAACATGGGAAAATCGTAGTTAATGCTGCTTTTGAAAATATGCTGCAAGAAAATTGCCCGAAGTAACATAAAATATTATAGCCATGCTTTATGCACAAAGAGATTTCCTAAGGTTTTCATTGTAAATCTAGATTATACAAACAAACTTAAATTCACTAGGAAAGCTGTTTACTTAAAATGTAATTGATTCATGTTCCTATAAAACAGATTTTCACATCTCATGCTTGCTTAAACCACAGCAGAGACCACCAACAAAGGAAACCACTGTGTTTATAATGAACTTAATGAGGGTATGCAGAATTTTCCATATTTTGTGATATGAAAGTCTGTTTTGTAGCCAAAGTTGGATCTGACAGCAGAAGCACTTGGGGCCATTTTGAGAAGTCTACCCAAATCAAGGAATTCTTCCTTTGAAATGACCCCACAAAATTTATCTGGATTCACCTTAATGTATTTCTAGAACAAAACTTCTGCATAACATACCACAGAAAATTAAAATGCTGTTGCCAGTAGGTTTAGTATGTTGTATGATATACATCTTCCCACTACTTTTTATATAAAATCAGTTTGAGGTAAGCTGAAATAGCTCCTATCCAATAGTTTCATTTTAACATTTCCAACATGTAGTGTCTAAAATGTAACTAAGTTAATATGATGATTGCTTTCTGAACTACTAATGCCTTTCCTATATAGGAAGTATCCTTTATGGGCAGATACTCTGTGACAAGCTTGACTTTTTTAGGTAATTTCTCAAAGTGACAATCGTAGCATATCTATATTATTCCCCCTGCCCCCAATTTATATGACTGGGATAAGCCTGAATATTTCAGTATTCTCACACTAAATGAGATGTTCTAACATTAACAAAGGATAATTTTATTTGTTTCTATTTTACTATTATGTAATTTTAAAATAGACAATATATTTACATGGTTCAACATTCAAAAGGCATAAAAGGATATGCATTGAAGGTTATCTTTTCATGCATCTCTTTCAGCCACCAGTTTCATTTCCTGGACACAAGAGTGTCACTGATTCCCCGGGTTTCTTCCCAGAGAAATTCTATGCTGCAAATACAAAATGTACATCTATGGATATATTCTATGTGATGGGGACCCTCTAATGAGCTATGTGGAATGTATTTCCCATGTGGTGATAACTCCCTTCTTCCGTATTGTGCCCACGTCAGATGGTTGAGTGGTTTCCACAGGTGTACCAGGCAGTAGCAGCAGAGAGGGCCTGGGACCGAACGTGGTAGGTGGGTGGTACGCTGAGAAGAGGTGCCACAAAGCCATACTTGTGTTGAGGTGGTTCCTGAGTGACCACATACAGTAAAATGTTGAGCCAAGAGGACATGAGAAAATGCATAAGAGATGTCCAACACATGGTCTGACTATGCATGATACCTCAACGTTAAAGAGGGGGCAGATAACAGTTGTTGATACAGAAATTCTAGCAGGGACTCAGATTTCAATAAATTTCTACAATTTTAGGAGATAACTCATCTTTAGACTTTTCACATCATGGATTAGCTTTTTTGACTAGGCTTTCCTAGTAGGCTGTCTGTGTGTGTGTGTGTGTGTGTGTGTGTGTGTAGTAGAATATGCATAATAAAATTGACCATTTTAATCATTTTAAGTGTAAAGTTCAGTGGCATTAAGTGTAGTCACACTGATGTGCAACCTAGTAGGCTTTTGTAGAAGTACATGATAGAATTTTTAAATTTTTTTGCTGATGTCAAAAGTTACTGTTTTATACCTTATTTTTTTTTACTTGGATCCCCAATATATCAAAAAATGTATGACTCTGAAGTCTTTCTGCATATCCCATGCCATGAAAATCACTAAAAGCTTGTGTTTTGTTTGGGATTCTAGAACTCCAGAAATGGCTGAAAAATTCCAGGAACTAAAATAATTTTAAATGGCCACTATTTCACTCATTGTTTTGAAAAGCGTCAGGTTTAGAAGGATCTGGACATGCATTATTGGTATTGTCCATAAGCCTGGGCAACACCAAATTGTGCAGAGATCTTTCTCCTAAGCCCAAAGGGTGATCCTTGACAGGCATTGGCCTTGGATGACAATTGGGTTGTGCCTTTTGATTATATAATCCTTAGACAGAGTATATCTTTGTACCTTTTAGTGAGTTTGTGCACCAAAATAGATACTATTTTTCTCCTTTCAATTCACAATCCTTAAAACATCTCTTGAGAAAAGAACTAGTTTCTAATAATCGGCTGTATCTTATGGAGAAAGGCTTAAATTCCAAGGATGGGAAGCATTTTCCTCTCAAGAAGCATCTAGCCTTCCTCTCCCTAGGATGAAGGAAGCCACACTGCACACTTGTAAACTCCTTTCAGCAACATCAACCCTATGGTTGTTGACAGACATATGCGTGCAAGCATGCACACAAACACGCGTTCACACATACAAACCACTGGTCAAGGATCTTACAGAAAGTATTTGTCAAATGTCTGTTCTAATTGTAAATAAATCAAATCAGTGTCACCTTCCATTCTGCACACACAACAATTTGCTGCAGGTTCCTGTCTTTGTTTAGCCTGCTATAACAGAATACCACAGACTGTGTGACTTATAAAGAATAGAAATTTATTTCTCACAGTTCTGGATGCTGGAAATCCATGTTCAAGGTACTGGCAGATTCAGTGTCTGCTGGGAGTTTGCTTCCTGGTTCTTTTGTATATTGATTGATTTCAGAGAGGAAGGGAGAGGGAGAGAGAGAGATAGAAACATCAATGATGAGAGAGAATCATTGATCAGCTGCCTCCTGCACGCCCCCTACTGGGGATTGAGCCTGAAACTCGGGCATGTGCCTTGACTGGGAATTGAACCATGACCTTCTGGCTCATAGGCCAACGCTCAACCACTGAGCAACACCTGAGCCACACCAGCAGGCTGTTTCCTGCTTCGTAGACAGCTGTCTTTTCCCTATGTGCTCACTGGGTGGAAAGGCAAGGGAGCTCTCAGGAGTCTATTTTCTAAGGGCACTGATCCCATATATGAGGTCTCCATACTCATGACTAATCCTCTCCCCAAAGCCTCACCTTCTAATACCATCACATGGGGGATTAGGTTTTCCATATGAATTTTGTGGGGGACACAAACATTTAATCTTATAGCAGTTCCTAAAGCATCAAGTGTAGGAAATTTTCTGTATGACAAAATTTTACTCATCTCACATGCTCAGGTTGAGTCTATCATGAGGTCTTTGGGGAAATAACGTGCTAGGTTTTCTGAACATGCAGTCTTTCTTTCTTTTTTTTTTTAAGGAATCTGTGCTTAACATTTTTGACCTTTCAATTGAAACATGAGTATAATTGTTCAATGACTTTGGCATGTCGGAACTAATCCAAAGATATTATTGTATCTGAGATTTCCTATGTTTTATCCAAGAGCAAGAGAAACCCTCTTCACATTATGAAGACCACGAATATCAGCAGCTTCCGAGTTATTTCTGTGTTATATCTTACTGAATTAGTCTTTATTTTGGCCATTGAAATATTAATTCAGTCAAGGAATATTATAAGAAATTATTACAACTTTTATATACATGCTAAGGTAGTCAGTCTCTCAACTTCAGTACTATTGACATTTTGGGCCAGATGATTTTTTATTGTGAGGATTATAGGATGTTTGGCCTCTACCTACTCCAGCTGTGATAACTCCAAATATCTCCAGATGTTGCCAAATGTCCTCTGGTGGGCAAAAATACCTCCATTTTATAAACACACACATATATAGGAAACCCTGATTTAGGCATGGTTTCTAGAGCTAGTCTCAAGGCCAGTTGAATAAATTGAAGACACCTAGGGCTGTAGCAGTGTTAAAATATAAGAATACTTTATACCAGTTGCGAGTAGGAGCTGTTCTGAGTCCTCCAAATACTTCTCTCACCCTGCTCTGTCTCCTCCACATGACCCATTTTCACCTCCCTTCTATCTAGAAACTCAAGGCTTAAAACTGTCATAGCAAGGGGACTCCAAGATCTGTCTTATCGATTGTTAAATTTTATTAACTATTATTTTATTTATTTATTATTTATATTGTTTTTGTTGTCACCCCATTCTTACAACTTAGAAGCAACTAGGTTCATCACACCCCTCAATTCACAGTTGAGTCCTAGAACAGAAAGTCAAATTACTTCCTTTGTTATCTTGCTAGAAAAATACTATATTTTTCTCTGTTCTATGTATGCATCATTCCTCTTCAAAAATGACTGCATTCCCCTTACCAATGATCTCATGTTAAACCATATTCTTGTTGGAGTTTAGTTTTAAGATAGACTTGTTATGAGAGTCAATGGAAAAATATCCGGAGAGAAATTGCTACTCAAACTTACAATGTAAATATAGCTCCAGCTGCAATGATAACAAAAGCTTTGTCAACTTGCACACAATGGAGTCAATGATAGTGCTTTGAATTCATCGCATGGTACTTGTCATTCACTGACAAACTGCTAGCACTTCTCCATAGATTTACAGACACCGACAGACATATTTATTCAGTAGTCAACACAGCTCTCAGCCATTCGTATTTGCAGAATTATTAGGCATTTGAGTATTTTCTTGTAGGTTCCTTGGATTTCAGAGAAATCTTTTTTGTTTGAACCTAAAAAAAAATCCACTTCTGCTTATGCCTTATGTTAAGAATTATGACCAACTGAAACTTCAAAAATTAAAACATTTCCTTAAAACATGTAAAAATATGTCATATTAATTTATCTACAGTTAAAACTTGAAATAACTATTGTTTTTTGGTTATAGAAATCAATGGACTATTTATTGTGAAAAATAAAATCTAAAAAAGGAAGTAATAGTACTCTTTCATCTAACAACCCAGAGATAACAATTTTTAATCCTTTTGTATATATTCTTCTATATTTTATTTGCAAATAGTATTTTGATAAAAAGAAAGCACACTGTAAATCCTTTTTTTTCTGCTTGATATAATGTGGACATAAAATAGTTTGCATGGTTCACTGGTGGTAGCTGTGGAGTATTGTATTGCATAGATGATTGTTACACATTTGGCCTTACTGATGCATAGTTATATTGATTTTCTTTTATGTGATATTCAACATTGCTGCTATGATTCTCATGCATATATCTTTGTGTGTTTGTCCTTTATTTCCTTTAGATCAATTCCTCAGGGTGATATCATGAAGCCAAAAGATACCCACATTTATGCATTTGGATCTGCCCAGTGTCCATCCTAATAGGGCACAAGTGCACCTGTACCCCATATCTCTACTAGACATATCCTAACCTTTGGAAATAGGTTTTCAACACATGAAGAAAGCCACCCATATTTTGAAATCTTGGTTTAGTCTGACTGTGAAAGAGTGTGATTGTGTCTTCTTAAGCAACGATTATAAAATTCAACATCTTCCCAGGTAAAATCAGTTTAAGTGATAATAGAAGGTTGTCGTGAAGTCCAGTGAGATGAAAGAGTGAATTATATGTCTGGTTATTGAGAAATTAGACTCTATCAATTTACCTTAGGAGAATAGTATCGACTCTGCAGTGAAACTGACTTGGGTTTAAGTTTCTCCCTTAGAAATTCTGATGAAGAGCAGGGGTGGGATTTAAGGTATTGCATTATTTTTTTTATCACACTCAGGACAAAGAATAATCTTAGCCTCACTTTATAGCGCTTCTGATGGAGTTATTTTTGAATCCCTTTTCTCCACCTGTGTTTTAGAAGCCAGAGCCCAAGTGAAACACAGTTTGCTTTTGGGTTTGATGTGCGATGGTTTCCAGGAGCCTGGCGATAGCTCTCAGTCATAACGACTCCAGCCAGGGACAGAGCCTCTCCTCTGGATCTGGGTAGAATGACAGCTGATGACACACTGGACTTTAATTTTTACATATAATGGTTCTTGGAAACTTGGACAAAGCAATAGTCCACGCTGGATAGCTTAACAATTTACAGATGAGGAAACTAAGGCTCAGAGAAATTATGTAATTTCAAGAAGATACTGCAGTTGTAAGCAGTGGTACTGAGATTTACATACTGACCGACTCCAAAGTCCACAGTGTGTTCACTGCACACTCTCTCCTCTTCCCCCCGCCGCCCTGCACTAACCTTTCATACCTTTTTAGCCTGATCCGTAGACAACTTACGTTATAGAAGAGGAAAAGTAACCCAGATTCTCTTTCATAATCATTGACATCTAATGGGGGTGAGGATAAACTGAGTCAGAAAGGAAGGCAGCTATCATAATAACAGACTAACACCTCATGATTTTGTTCAGGCCATATTTTATGAACCATTCCACCATTTTTATTTTTTATATTTTTATTGATTTCAGAGAGGAAGGGAGAGGGAGAGAGAGATAGAAACATTATTGATGAGAGAGAATCTTTGATTGGCTGCCTCCTGAACGCCCCTTACTGGGGATTGAGCCTGCAACCCAGGCATGTGCCCTTGACCAGAATCTATCCCAGGACCCTTTAGTCTGCAGGCTGATGCTCTCTTCATTGAGCCAAACTAGCTAGAGACATTCCACCATTTTTAGACAAATAAAAATTGTTCAGGGATCTGTAGTGAAGACTGCGTCTTCTGTGCACAGAACCTAAAGGAAAGTATTTTTTCAACCATATTCATTAGTTGGGATGTTCCAAAACATATATTTGGAAGCAGCAGTTTACATCCTTTTGGAGTATTTTAGAGCACTTTAGACTCCTTTCTCACCCCTTTCCCTCTTTCAGGGAAATTCGAATCTTTTATTTTTCATCAGCTACTTCCTAGGAAATTTAATGGTTTGGTAATTTCAGTTTTGGGTTCAGTTAAATTTCATTCTGTATGCTTGAAAAGCTTGAGTGTTCCTTCATAACACTCAGAAACATCAAATGGGATTAAAAAGTCAGAAATCAAATGACATTACTTTATTATAATATAGTCATTCAACCACTAAATTATCATATTTTGGTTCTGAGTCATGAGGCCGCATTGTTATTTCAGGGAAAAAAAAGTTTGAGTAGAGAGATAGCAGTTTTCTTGAAAATGTCTACATTTATCTTCTTTCCTTTGACTCATCTTATAAGGAGAGCATTGAAAGTTAGAAAACACCATGAGCTATTGACAGATAGAACCCAATTCTTTGGTCAGGAAGCAATAAATTGGATGGTAGAACATTTCAGAGAGACGACTTTGGCTTTTTTAAAAATGAAAACAAAATTTTGAGACCTAATCTTGTTCTAGGAAATTTTATTTTTGGGTGTACCTCTAGGGGGCAGGCTAAGAAGGTCTGGATAGAGTTTGACCAGTATTCTCCAGGTATTAGGGATCATTTTTGAATTAAAAGAAAATCTTTAGGGAACCACTTTGAAGTATTCCTAATTTTATTTCATGTTGCCTCTCTGCAAGCCACTCCAAACTGCTACCCAACAATCCAACCATGCCCCCAGCCCCCTCAAGATCTACGACAGTGACCCAATTTCCAACATTTTCTTTCTCTTTTGTAGTCTATGAATATCCGTTAGGGATGTGCTACACGAAGCAATGTGCTGATAACTTAATGCGTGCCGCCATGGGACAGATAACCATGGCCTAATTTTAAATGGTCCCAGGCTACATTTTTGCATATATGCCTTAACCCATATATCTTTTCAGAGCTCTCAATCTCACTCTGCCGCTAAGCGCCCCTATGAGCATAAAAATGCAGTCACATAGATGAAAACTGAAGAGCAATGTACAAGTGTTCAATAATAGAGCAAAAAGATATGTATTATACAATTTTGCCATTTGAATTAAACACTTGAATTTTAGTAAATATATACATATATATATATCACATGTATGACTCAAAGTCTCCCAGTGACTTTGACGTCCCATTTCACTCAGGATGAAATCCAAAATTTTTTACCGTGACTTACATGCTTGACCCGATCTGTTCTGATACTCATGCAACATAATCTTCCTTTTGCTCACTCTGTTCTAGCCCCAGTGGCCTCCCTGCTCTTCCTCAGATAGGTGGAGGGTTTGCCCATCTGAGGTTCTTATCTTCTGCTTTTCCCTCTTCCTGTTACATTCATGCCCTGGGTATTTGCAGGCCTCACTCCCTCACCTCCTTAAGTTTTCTGCCTAATGGCATTGAATCAAGAGTCCGCTGATCTTTCTGTGTGTGTGTGTGTGTGTGTGTTTTTTAATGTGTAAAAATTTTAATCATTATAAAAGAAATAGTTCATAAAATTTGTGTATGTATTTTATTTTTTTTAATTTTATTTTTTAGTTTAATTTTATTGTTTAAAGTATTACAAATAGTAGTACATATGTCTCCTTTTTTTCCCCTTTGACCTTCCCCCGGCCTCCTGGGTGAGGGCATGTGCCAGGGGGGTAGGGGAGGCAGGAATCTTTTCGTTTTTAATAAGTCTTTTATTACCACCCCCCCCCCCCCGACACACACACACAACTCTGTCATTCTCTTTCCTTTTACCTTGCTTATTTTCTTCAGAGCCTTTTCACAATTGATACTATTTCTTTCTTTCTTTGTATTTGAAGTTCCAGGGAGTTTTTGTTCCCTGAAAAATCCCCAGCACCTAGAATCATGACTGACACATAGTGGGTGTGCAATCAATGTCTGTTGAATAAATGATTCTAAAGAGGGTACCCACAAATGTTCCAGGCTTACTGTTGGGGAACTTACCAGAAGGAGGTTATTGTCTTTTTCCTGTGAAATCTACCAGCCTTATTTTATTTTTAAAATTAGGCCTGGAGTTGCCATTATATCAATGGACTCATTTGAATACATTTTTCTCTCTCTCCTTAATATAAGTAGAAATGCTGCCTCTACTATTTTAATTTTAATGCTTTGTCATAGATATAGGGCTTGAGTTAGTTAAATACATGCCCAGGATGCATTAAAAAACAATGTTTTTATTTCCAAAGATATTCTTCAAACATGGTGACATTAAACTGTGCTGCCTGATTAGATTTTCCCCTAACAAATGGAGACCTAAAAAGGACTTATGTCCAATATCAATTATTCATACTCCAACAACTTGTGCATCCATGAGTTGGCCTCTTGACCAACAATACACTGTACCTTCACCTTGAATAGAATGCAGGTTGCTGTCAGGTAAAAATATATCCTGACTTGAATAATGGAGTTTGCATTTATCCCTGGGAGGCAGGCACACGGGGCCATCAGTTGGGTGACACATAGCTGTCAAAGCAAAACTGCATAGAGAGAGACCAAAACACTGTAGTACTTGAGATATTCCTGCTGTTTAACCATCAGTGACTGACATTCGGAGGAGAGAATGGAGGTAGAACATTTATTTATACTCCCTTGTTTCTTAGACCAGCGCAGTCAGCTGAGCAATTCATTGCTAAAGGCATGTGTGAGGGTCATTAAACATTTCAAAACTAATGTACTTCATGTAATTGAAGATTTTTATCTTTTGGGTTGACTCCGAGGTACTGGAAGAAGGAAAACCTTAGGAAAAATGTTGGCCCCTGTGGTCTTTGCGGCTGGACGATTCTCTGTTTCATGTGATGGTCTTTGGCGGCGCTGATACCACCCCTCTTTGTGAATCATGCTCTGTTAGGGAAAGCAGAGCAGAAATGAAGTGGAAGGGAAGGGAGATAGATTTTTGAGATGGTCATTTCACATTGAAGAACTTTGGGCTTAAATCTAATTTTTCCCTTATTAGAGCACTCAAGCAACTCCATTCTATACCTTGGCTTGTAGTTGTATAAAGCACATTCAATAATGAATTCAACCTATACTTTCATTGAATGCCCTGGTATCTTACTGGGTGGTGGGTATACAGTTATGATTAAACAGACATGCCCCTGGTTTTAGGAAACTTATAGTCTAATAGAGAAGGGGGACAGAACAGAAACAAACAATATTTAATTACATTTTGGAATAAGTGCTGGGAAAACAACTCTGGAAATAGTGATGCAGAGTAATAGTAATGGGTCGTTGGAGACTTTCTCAAATCAGGTTGTCAGGGAAGCCTTACCATATGATTTGGTATTTAAACTGAGACCTGAACAATGAGAAAGACAGGGATCAGCATGTGGAAAGGCCCTGAGGTTGGGAAGAGCATGGCAATAACAACCTGAACCAACAATTGTGTAGAGAGGTGGCATAACGTAGTGGGTAGGAGCAAGGACAGCAGGGAATTTCTGGTTGCCACCAAGTTGGCTCATCACCAGTTGCTGTGAACAAATCTCTTCTCTCTTCAGTGCCTGTTTCCTCACCTAAAAATAAGGGGGTTACCTAAGAATATTCCTATGGTGCCTTATAGCTCTGAGTTGATGGGAATCTTTTTATTGCCTTATTCATTTTTGAAAGCTTTCACACCAGTAATTTATTGGTCCCTCATAGGATCACAGAACTAAAAATGATCTTAGGAGATTAGTCTAACACTTTTATTTTGTTTTTAAGAAAATAGTGGCCTAGAGAATTCTTCATTGGCCTGAAGCCGGTTAGTCGTAGAGCAGAAAGTAGAGTTCAGGTTTCCTGCCTAAGTTGTCAAATAAATATGTAATCAAACCCAGAGAAGTTGAGAAAAGACTGTGGTCTATGTTATTTATTTATTTATTTACTTACTTATTTAATATATATATATACTGATTTCAGCAAGGAAGGGTGAGGGAAAGAGAGATAGGAACATCAATGAGAGAGAATCAGAGGTAGAGGGAAAGGGGTCGAGACTGGATCCAGAAGGGCAAGGGGGAAGGTATGCAAAACAGAAAGGTTTAATACAAAGGGTCCTTTTACCTGTTTTTTTCTATTTGACACTTTGTTCATCCCATACTTTTGTGTGTCTTACGTTACCATATATTTGCTCAAAAATTATTATATGACAGAGAGACATTTGGCCCTTATTTTGGTTTCTATTGACATATTTTCAAGACCTTGTCTACAGATAATCAAAATGACAGTCAATTCACATAAAACCTTGAAATAAATAAGTCCATCTAAATAGTTTGATAAAATTATTCTTAGTTCATTTGAATTTGGCTAAACAATAGTGTAGTACTACTTTATGGCTACTTACTCTTTACTGGGAGAAATGGGTTATTTATTGAAAACATTGTATTTTGGCCTGAGCAGTGGTTTGGCATCGACCTATGAACCATGATTCGATTGCTGGTCAGGACCCATGCCTTGGCTGTGGGCTTGATCCCCAGTGTGGGGTGTGCAGCAGGCAGCCGATCAATGATTCTCTCTTATCATTTCTGTTTCTATCTTTCTCTCCCTTCCTCTCTTTTAAATAAATATTTTTTCAAAAAGAGAAAACATTGTATTTTGTGTGTAGTGCAGAAGGCAGTTGCCCATGGCGAGCTTACACTGTTCACTCCCGATGTGTCTGAAAGACTGAATAGCGGGGCATGTCCACCAAGCTTTCACTTGCATGAGATTATGCAGTCTCCTGGGCAAAGCTCATCTACAGGAGGAAAGACCAGAGCTATGTTCCCATAAAATGTTCCAATCTTCAGAGGAGAGTAATCTTTTTATGTAATAAAGGTACAATGTTTATCACCACCATTTGTCCTAAAGCTCTTTCCAAATAGTATGTCTAAGTATGAGGGACAGGAGAGGATATTATGTCAAAACTGAAAGCAGTATTTTCACAAAATAGCCTCTGAGATATTGGGAACATGAAGCATTGCTGCTAGGAGCCCAATGCCTTCAGTAAAAGGAAAAGAGGTATTTCCCCATTTAGCTCTGAATACAACATTTTCTTGGTTTGTTGAGGAATGGAGAGAACATAGGAAGCTCCAGCACACTGGAGGCTCTCCCTTTTCAGTGGGCCAGGCCTCAGGGTGTGGCTGTCGTAATTCTAATGACACCTGGGGCCAGTAGCTTTCAACAACAGAGGAGGACACAGCATCCCAGTCATTCTCCATAATCGCTCAGCCACTGGGGTAGTGACATTGCAACATGAAAGGTCCTGCAGTAACATCGATGCTGGTGGCTGGTCACAGCAAAGCAATTCACACATCTCAGTGGTGGTGCTCAGCAGCATGGCCATGCCAAGCGACCTTCATGCAATCCAGTGGTTGTTGGCAAGTGTCTAGTCAATAACAGTAAAGGGGATCTTGAGAGAAAAAAAAACCCCTGTAAGATGCAACCTGGTAACAGAGAAACCACAAAAAATACCTTCTGGGGATTCCCCAATATATAGGTTGTACTTTGCAAGAGTCTGGAAGTCCTACAGTAGCAAATAAGCCCAAGATAGGTAAATTTTCATTGTTCGTTATATGGCTGTGGCCTGCAGAACCACAGACTTTGTAAATATTTTAATTTTGACATTCATGCATATGTGGCTTTGTGCTGGGTAAGAACTATTTTATTCCCCGATTACCATAGATCTCTGCTGTTTAGGCAGAAGTATCTGGAAGACTACTATTAACCCTTTTCTCATTGAAAAATTCTTCCCTAAGCATTCTAACATATTATTATTATAAAGTTTAATATTTTATTCCTTATAAGTATTTTTTCTTTAAAAATTCTGCAGAGATCTTGAGTTTCTGAAAAAAATGTATAACAGCCCTTAGCCGGTTTGGCTCAATGGATAGAGTGTCAGCCTGTGGACTGAAAGGTCTCAGGGGCTTGATTCCAGACCAAGGGCACATGCCCAGGTTTCAGGCTCGATCCCCAGTAGCGGATGTGCAGGAGGCAGCCGATCAATGATTCTCTCTCATCATTGATGTTTCTATCTTTCCATCTCGCTTCCTCTCTGAAATCAATATATTTAAAAAACAAAAACAAAATAAAATGTATCACAGAAAATCAACAACTCATTCCATAGGACTTGAGATATTTACAAAGTAGACACCAATTTTTGCAATTTACATTGATGTTTACCAACATTCACTATTGTTCCTTTGAAATTAATTAAAATTTCACATCATTTTGTTGATGACCCTTTCTTTACCCCTTTCCCATTACTATTGACTCAATCCTTTGTTCTGATCAGGAAAAAATATAGAACATCCACAAAAAATGTATAGTGGTTTCGGTCCAGGTAAAAGTCATGACCTGGGAGATAAATGGATGAAGTTGTCTGCGGGGATCAGGTGTTGTATCAGAGATAAAAGGTCCTTTTACTCTATGTCTCATCCATGCTGCACATAAAAACTGGAACTGATGGAGACTGAATGGTGAATGGCAACAGTAGGACAAAGCGAAGGATGTGAGTCATTAAGAGTGTTCAAACACGTATAATCATCCACTGGAACTGAAGCCGTGCAAAGGTAGCTCATGATCAGCTCCAAGGTTGCCACAGGGACCTCTTCTAAGCAGAAGGCGAACACAGACATATTTCATTAAAAGTATATTCTCATTGAAATATTTTTTGAGAATTATGAAGTGATACATTTACTGTTTCTAAACCTGCAAAATGGGGCAATAGTAATTCTTACATCATGAAACTGGAAGATGAAATGTAATTATATGTAAAGTGCTTAGAACAGTTCCTTGCACCAATCCTGGCCTCCTCTCCCTCCACCCACCAAAAACTATTGTAGTTATTAATATGATTTAAGGTGACATATTTCTAGGGATGATTCCATTGAGAATCAGTCTTTTTTACAATGTTGTTATTGCTTTTCAGAACTTGGATAAATGCACTTTTACTCTTTATATGCGTCAAATCATAATAGCACAAAAGTTGGTAGCCATTTTATGACCCATTTCCAGCAGTTTTTGTCTTTTTTTGTTTCACTTCAGAACATTCAATGGTGTCCTATCAACATATCCTGAAGAAATTGCAATGTGAAAACTATGGCATCCTATTTTAATAAAAACATCTTCAGTGAATTCTTGGGACAATGCTTCTGAAATATAAAGTACGTTAGGATCCATTTTATGGAAATGTGACTTATGAGGCAATTCTTTTCTGATATTTAGTTGGTATTCCTTCTGTGTAAAAATAAGTCAAATTTTAATCTAAAAGATTACAAAAGTGCCTCTCTTCAACTGGCATGCTGTCCTGTTCCCATCGAATGAGTCTATGAAGGTGAGTGTGTTCATGAACTTGACATGTGCTAACACTGTTCTTAGTGACTGAATCCAACTGTATCTGCATTGGCACATGTCATCCATTAAAAACTAAGAAACTATCGCCCTCTTGTTCAGTTCTCTTACCCATACCTTGGATTATGGACCCTACTTAGAATATACTACTCACTCTCAAATTCTTAAAGTTATTTTAACATGCTTTCATGTCAGATATTATTTGCTGACTTAATATTTTCCATCATTTATGTCTTGTTCCACTTATTGTATAGTTACCCACTGGGGATTACAATGCCCAATAGACAGTTTTTGTTCTCAAAGACCTATGGTCTCAGGGGGGAGACAGACATTTAATAAATCTGTGAAGGGTATAAGCGGGCTACAAAACAAGTTACAGAAGAAGTGAGAGGCCCATCCGCAGCAAGGAGATGAAGGAGTGAGAGATCCAGGGGTAGGTCTCCATGTACATTTTCACAGGCAAAGCAGAAGGAATCAAACTTCTGAACGGCTTCCAAGTTGTCCCCAAACGAGAAGATAATACACAACATGTGCGATGATGAAGACACTGACTCACAATCAGATACAAACATGGGAACATCAGATCATTTGGTTCTCTTTGGATTTTCATCTGAAAAAAAAAATTTAAACGATCCATCCTTCGGGCCATGGAAACAATATGAGAGCTCTCATTCACTTGTCACCCACGACCAACTGTGATTCAGAAAATGATTCCCCTGCTTCCTCGTCACACCAAGCAATGGCAGGAGGCACACACTCAGACGCTGCTCATCCCTGGGTGAGAAGGTGGGAACAGCACAGAAATAGGAACCGAAGAGTCTGACTTGGAACAACTTTTTAAAAACCAATTACGCTTAATGCGCCCAGAGAAGGCAAACTTTCATTCCTGGCACGTGTTTCTGTAGTCCCAAACATTGCGTGGGTGTGTTTTCCATTCTCAGTGAAGGTATTCAGGGTTAGGTTTGGTAGCAGCGTGATCCACGGAACTCTCATCCAGAAGTTTGGTGAGGAATGCTTTTCTGGAAGATGACTTATCTGAGAAGGGGCTGAGATCACGTTAAGGCTTGTTTAGAAGGTGTGTGGTACGCTTCGCTCCTTGCCGAAACACGATGTGCTTTAGTGTGGCTCATTAATGAAGTTCATGAGAAACACAAGTGTTCTGTGTCATCTTCTATAGATTCCTTAGGAATGTAGCACTTACCCAATTGAAATGGCCCTGTGAAGGCTTCTGGCTCCATTCTACCCATCAGCTCTCTAAAAGCAATCTTTTAGATCCCGGTCAAGCACAGCCCTCGGATTCTTTCAGCTGTTGAGTTGGTCCAACCTGTTAGAGCAGTGGTTCTCAACCTTCTGGCCCTTTAAATACAGTTCCTCATGTTGTGACCCAACCATAAAATTATTTCCGTTGCTATTTCATAACTGTAATGTTGCTACTGTTATGAATCGTCATGTAAATATCTCATATGCAGGATAGTCTTAGGTGACCCCTGTGAAAGGGTCGTTCAACCGCCAAAGGGGTCGCAACCCACAGGTTGAGAACCACTGTGTTAGAGAAAAGATTGCCTAACGTCCAAATAATGGAGTTCAGGAATGAGATGAAATATCCTGCGATGGTAGGCTGACCACTAAGATGGCTCCAAATGCTCTCACCCCTGCTGTTTGTGCGCTGGTGTCGCCCCTCCTCTTTTGTGCAAACTGGACCTAGTGGCCCAATTCTAAGGACTAGCACATAGCAAAAGTGACAGATGTCACTTTCAAGATTAGGTTTTACAAGCCTCCCCTCTTGCCAACACTACGTTTTGCGGACATGCTCCCTCATGCTATGCTCTGTTTGCTTGCTTGCTCTGAGGGAAGCAAGCTGACATATCTGGAGTTGCCCTGTGGAGAGGCCTATCTGGCAAGGAATTGAGCTTGGAGGCAGAGCCTTCCATTAAGATGACTGCAGCCTGTGAGGCTCCCTGAGCCAGGGACCCAGCTAAGCCACACCTACACTTCATTTTCTATTGAAACTAATATAATAAATGTCATTGTTTGTAGCCAAAAAGTTTTCAGGTGATTTGTTACACAGCAATGGATCACTACTACCCTTGCTTACAGAAGTGGTGAGGCTAGGCAATGGGGGCACAGAGTTTGGAAAGAGAATGGCATATATATTTGTGTCTGTCTGAGCCACCAACCAGACAGAATCTTTATGGCAGATGTTCTGCATATACTGTTTACAATCATGGCAACAACCTGGCAAGGGTGGTGTTGTTCACATCTTTTGGATAGACTGAGATTATGAAAACTCACTTATTTGGCTCAAAACACTTAGCCAGAAGGTGACAGAGATGAGAGAGAAACCCAAGTCTCTCTTATTCGGAAGCCTTTGTTCTTTCCTCTGCAATAATGATTCATAAGAGGTAAGGGCTGGGTTCACCCGTAAGAGCTTTTTAAAGCTAGTTATGTCACTTTTTCCTTCTGCAGGTCCCAACACAGTTTGCACTGAATTGTGCCGCAAAGTGCCGTTGGACCAGAAGAGCATTGAACGTACACAAGTTCGGCTCTACTCCTTGCAGCGTGGGCCTTTAGTTTGAAAATTAAAATGCACATTTCCACCAGGTTCTGATTGAGGATCTGGTAGCCCTTAGCAGCCTCTCGGGTGATTAGTAAGATGATCATGTGCCTGGCATTCTGGTGTTGTTTTAATTAAGTTAAAAATAAAGCAATAGCACCCAGAGCCCCACTAGTTGCTGGCCTCATCACAGTGTGATGTGTGCCAGATCCTACCCTGGCAACAGCCCCACATTGGCAATGGGTTTGGCTACAAGGAGAAGTTGGGAAGAGAGTGGGTGAGTGGAAAGTGCAGCTTTCATCTGGTGGTGGCAACAAGGCTATGAATTAATAGAAGAGTACACGTAGTGCCACACCTGAGGAAGATGTAGGTGGCCGTCAATACTCCTCTCAGGGCTTCTAGGGCTGAGCAGGGCAGCTGCAGAATTGATTAGACTCTGAAAATAGGCTGTGGTTCTGCCTCACCAACTCTGGGCCGGGTCCAGGGTCTCTCATGGGCTGTAGATTCAGCCCATCAACTCTTATAATAGCTTCCTCAGCCCTGGCTCCGAGTGGGCTTCTCATTGCTCATGAGCTCTCCTGCAGGTCACAGCCTTACTTCCAGAGCAATGGCCTCCTCACACATACTGGTGACGGACAGCGCCATTAGCTGACCAAGCCAACTCCTGGAATAGATGACTGTCGAGGTCTCTTCTTCAGCTCCTTCCTGCTACGTCATTGCGTTTCACATAAAGGATTTTTCTAGAGCAGTACTGCCCAATAAGGTTGCTACTAGCCATGTGAGGCTGTATAGCATTTGAAATGTGGCCGGTGAGAGGGAGGAAATGAATTTGCCATTTAGTTTAATTTGAATTCATTTACATTTAAATAACCATATGTAGATGGTGGCTAATGTGTTGGATAGCACAGTCCGAGAGGCTGTCATGCTTTTGTTAGTGTATTTTTGGCAAATATTAATAGAACATTTTCTATGTGCCAGAATGTTGTATGTATCCATCCAATTTGCACAAAACCTGATGAAGCCCTTTGTATGATTTATATTTTCCAGAGCAGAAAGTTGCATTTTAGAGAGATGAAGTGGCCTGTATTAGATCACACAGGCAGGAGACAGGATTGAAAATAAAGTCTATCTGGCTCCAGTCTTGCGTTTTCTGTACAGAAGAACAAGGCTAGATCAGCAGGAAGGGAGGGCGAAACAAAATAGACACAATTAAAATATAACCCTTGTTATAATGGGTTGTTTCATTTTATTGCTTATTGTAAACATTTTGGCCTCAGCAAATACAGCAGTTTTTAAATAATCATCATTCAAAGCTTTCACAACAAATACTATTTTCCCCCAAGATGTTTCATCTGTGAAAATAATCAGTGAGCTCCAAAAGTCTATCCTGATAATGTGCACATTTATGCTATTGTGACACTAAATACAAATAATAAAAATAGTCATCTCTGGGAGGTCTATGGGTTTGTGATATATTTTACGGGAGGCCATAAAACGACTCAAAGAAGAGAGATGGTGTGGACGGAAATGGCTCCTATGTGGGTAATGATTGCAGACTATAGGAGGCGCGTAATAAATGTTTATTGATGGTGAAGATGATGAGAATTCAATTTCCACTGGTCTTTTCCTCTCCGTTTTTCTTGAGAAATATATGGTGCATTTGCAACGAACATTCTGCAATTCAGTCACAGAGACCCTGGCACTTTGAGCTGCACAGCTTCAGTTGGATTGGGTCTGCTCACACTTGCAGAGAAGAGAGATGAATGAAAGCGGATGTTCTGTGAAAATTGTGCTAAATCTCAGTCACTAGAACAGGCTGGAACTCTTGAATGCACTGTGTCTTCATGAGTAGGACAATTGTCAGTGCCTAAAACCAAGCAAGTCATTGAAAACTCACTAGTTTTTAAATCTCACTGTATTTAAACTGTATTTCAGGCAGATAGATGTATTTGTAAGTAAAATAGGCTATGTATATTAGCTACTAAATTTCCTAACTACAAGAATGGGAACTATAATTTATACCTTAAGGCATTTTGTTTGTTTTATTCAGCAAATTTTTAGCACTGTTTTGGGGTTTCACTGAAACATGACAATGATGTCAGCTTAAACATTTTATATTTAATTGCAAAGTGATACAAAAATTTAATAATCTAGTCCCAATATTTTCTTAGTGTAAATATTAAATACATGAAAAGTACAACATAAAAACATAAATGTTAAGGCCACTTGCAGAAAAATATGGCACATTAGAGTTATTTATTAACTATGTTTACACCTAAAGATAGGCACTTGATAACATTTGGATTTTGGCAAAAGGCAACAAGTTGATATTAATATCCTAGCTTTTCCATTAACTGTGTAACTTTTCAAGGGAATAGATTATGAAAATATCACAAAAGAGAAATAGAAATTTGTCTAAGCTATGGATGAATGGAAATCCACAGAACAGAACCCAAACTTCATTTCTTCCTCTTCTTTTTTTTTCAAACCTGTTTATCTTCATGGTCAAGTTCTGAGACTTTTCTTCCTGACACAAAAAGAAAATATTTGACTTGTGATCTTTTAATCTGAAGTGAAGAATTTGTTGCTTATGGAACATTTTTTTCCCACCATTGAAATAACCTTTGTCATAATACACTAAGTAAAGCCAGATGATTTTTAGGTGGCAGTAATTAGCATTGAAGAGTTCTTGGCTTCAAGCAACTTTGAATCCCTTTGATCCTGTTTTAACTCTCAAATCAAATAGGTAAGATCCAACTATTCCAGTAGTTTTGGGTTTTGGAGGCATACAAATCTACCCCACACCTGCATATAACATGAGCAGAACTTTGAGGTGCACCTTCGACCATTTGATTGAGCTAACCCTTCTAGAGCAAGTCTCTCACAGATCGTCAGCCAGGTTCTGTTTGAAGCCTTGGTAACAAGGCGCTTCACAAAAGCCCTGAAACCAAAGTTCCTATAACCTCCATCCAGCGCTTCCAACAGAATAAGGCACAGAGTAGGTTCTCAGGCACTTGATCAGCATTTGCTGATGAACAGAAGAATGAATAACTCTAGTTCTGACTCTTAAAGCTATGTGGAATACAGAATCTAGTGGTTTCTTTATGTAGTCCTGTCTTACATAAATCTCTTTGGATCAGTGTTGCAATTCCCATAAGCAGCATGATCTTCAGGTATTTTGTGTATCTCATTACTCTCCTCCAAATGTGCTTACGTTGATCAGTAGATCTCTTCAAATGTGGTTCCATCAAACCAAACATAATATTCCAGATGGGGTCAGCTCTGAGAAGGGTTAAAAACCCTGTATCTCTTAGCCTGGACATTGCACTTGACGCATTGTTTGACCCAAAGGACTATTCCTCACAGCAGTCCTCTCCTGTCTGTTTCTGAGTGTAGGCATTTTATTCAGGGCAAGATGTGTGGCTGGCACATATTCTCTTCCAGGAGAAAGATTATTTCCTTGAGTGTCCAGGATAAGGAGGGGGTGGAGAACGCTGTGCTGAAGACGGTGGGGTTGGGGAGTAGGGAGGAGGCAGTTCTGCACAGTATTCCATCTCATGGTTGTAACTATAGGGAGGTGGTGCCACTGAAAAAGAAAAGGAAAAGGGCATCAGGCAGGTAGCAAATATTTGAGAATCCACCATGTTTATGCCACTGGGCTCGGTGCTTTGAGAGGGGACATAATTTTTGCCTGCAAAAATATGAGTTTTATCAGGCTGAGGGCCATTAGTCAAAGTATTTAGGGTTGGTGGCTTAGGCTAAGTTTCTTGGAAATATGATGTGAAAGGACAGATAGAGAAGAGACTAGAAGATAATTCAAGTTTGAGCAAAAGCACAGAAACAGGGGAACATTTTTGTACAAAGCATAAAGTACACGGAGGGGAGAAATGGGAAAGATGTTGAGGAATTGGATAGTATTATCATCATGGTGGACTTTGAAAATCACATAAAGAGTGAACAATGTACAATTATCAAGAGATTTGTTTTGAATATTCTAGTGAATGTGTCTTTGCAGTATGAATTGAGGTGGATCAAAGAAAAAGTGAGATGATGTAAGAGCTATGTGAGGGATTATAAGGGACTCATGGTGGTGTATGTGGCGGGGGTGGGGGAGGATCATAAGAGCCCTTAGGCAGCTCTGAGAACTGAGGTGATGACCGGGTAGGTGGAGAAAGGTGTGGAGAGTAAAAAAGGGTGTTGAAGTATTGGACACCCAGTACTGGGCTCCCATACTTGGAAGGTCATGGAGCCATTACAAGAACAAGAAAAAAAAAAAAAAGAGGATAAGCAGGTTTGCAAATAAGGATGAAGAATTTAGTTTTCTAAATTTTATTTGAGAATTTTTCTTAATTTTTTATTGAAATACATGTCAGTGTGTTTTTAAATCACATTTAATACACTCTATTATGGCTATGTATGGATGTCTGTAGTGATCTCAACCCCATCTCTAGGGTTGGAAGAGAGGTACCCCTTGAGTACATCATATCTTTAAGAACCCAGCCATTCTTCAACAACTGAGCAAACCCTCACCAGGCCCTCTGATGACTTGCCAGTACTTGAATCATCATCCAGATCATGATTCTACTTGGAATTGCATGTTGAATTGCTTACTGTGAATGTAGCCTAGTGTCATAATAACGCAAAAACAAAACCAAAAGCCAGGTTCTTAACATTAGAATGGGAGGAGAGAACACGCACCATTTCAACCACCTTATTTCTAAAGTGTCTTCTAAAATGTGCTTGTACCAATATGATTATGACAGCGTTCTGACAGCTGCATGGGCACACACCGGGCTTCACCCTATTGGTAAACACAAACTGTTTCTTTCGATCCCTTTTCGTTGGCTGACTTCACCAGGAGTTGGATGACTTGAGCCATTTACAGATCTGCCCATCCTCAGGGATATGAGGGAGTGGGATTGAGTCACTTAAGAAAAGAGGAAGATAGAGACATAGTACTGGCTGGGATGTCCTCTAAGAATTTCTCTGGTCAGCAGAGGCTCTGCGAGTCTCTAGTGGTCTGAGCAGGTTGAGGGATTCTCACAAGGACAGTGCTCGGTAGAGAAAGCAGCGATGCTATCTACAGCTTCCCCATGGCTGCTTTGACCTGTGGAGGCGGGGCGATTTCAAGCCTTGTTTCTACAATCAAGTGGAATAAGTCCTGTGGAGGCTAATCACACATTCCCTCTGCATTACGCCCACTCCTTTGCTTCATTCTGTCCAGGAGGACTGAGGCAGAGAGATTTGTAATGAACTTCCTCCAAGCCAAGAAATGCAGCCTCCATGTAAAACAGGAAGCTGCGGCTGGATACCCACTGAACTGCTTCTTTCCAGCATGTGGCTTGAAGTTGTTTTAATATCGAGGCTTTTCCCTGCCGCCCACGTGAGGAGCGCACACCGGATGAGTCTACAGATTGACTACATCGCTCTCTGTCATGAAGCCGCAGCATGCGGCTATGCCTCGGTAACAGAGCGTTTATGTTTTGCCATCTGCATAAAAACTGCCGGAGGACATTTCAGTGCGATTCCCCATGGTTTCCACAGCTGCATGTTGAACAAGAAAATCTAACATATGAAACAGTGTTCTTGCATTCATCTAGCCTTTGAATTTCGATGAAGGGATAATATCATGCTGAAGAGCGATATTTGGACTATCCATCATGAAACAGACATGGCACATCGTTTATGGTACCAGCTACTGGGAGACATTTTTGAAATAATACTTGTATATCTGTGGGCTGTGCTATCTTTCTTTCTTGCAGATAATAAGGTTTCACTAGGAAGCAACTTTGCACGGTATCAATTTTTAGAATTCCGGATTAACTCTAAAAGGATTTGTTCTTCCTTAAAGGTTAAGTCGTCTCTAAAAGATATATGGGTGCAGACGGAGATATGGTGCCTTAGAAATTCTTTTATAACCAATATTCCAATTTTCTGACTTAAGTAGAGCAAGCGTGCCATTTATCCTTAATGTCATTATAGTTGTCTACAATATTAGAAAATGTAAGGATGCTATGAATTCGTAGGAGAAATTTAATGTTTTTCACCCACTCAGGCCAACATTTCTAAAGCAAATGTAAAAGGAAGATGCATAGTGTTATAAAAACTATGCAACATTATTTTAGAAAAATTGCAAACAGAAAAATCATCTATAATTTTGTCGCCACAATTTAACAAAGATTATCTTTATATATTCTCTTTTAGTCATTTGTGTTTTTTATATCCTTGTGGTCATATAAAATGTTATATGCTTTTTTATACTTTCTGTTAGAACATAGTGCCTTTCATTGTGCTATATATTCTTCATAAACATTATTGTTAATAGCTGCATATTATTCAACTGGTCATTCTCTTGTTTTGAGATCAACAATTTATTATTATTATTATAAATAATGAAGTGATAAATGTCTTTCTATACATAGACTTATATTTTGAATTGGTTATTTAGAATAAAATTCTAGGAATCACCTAAAATTGCCTGTCACTTACTATTTTTGTCATTCTTGTTTTTATTTTTTACCTTGTAAAAGCTTCCTCTCTTCTGCTCATTTTGTAGTCTTCATTTTGAAGACTGCTTACGTCATGGTGTTGGTTTGTTATCACCTAAATTATCTGCTTTAGTCATTCTTTAACACAAGTGACCCTGCTTCTCAGTCCCTTGAACATTTTTCCCTTCAAAAATCATTTTCTCACTTTGTAACCAATAATACTACCATTTTGCAAATCTGAACACAACTCTTTATCTTTCTAGAAGACACATTCCAAAACAACTTGAACCGCACCTGAATTTTCTATTTACTGACATTTAAAAATTGATAATTTAAACTGATGTCACCTCTTTTCTGTCTTCATATCTTTATGCAGCTTAGATTTATGGTCCATCACAGAAATTATTTCTGTGCATCCATCATCAACTTTCTTTTCTCTTTCTTTCTCCATTGGCTGAGGAAACTCCAATCCTAATTAAATCCAACATTTTGGCTACCCAGATCTGTATCTAGAAGCTTAGAATAGGAGGATAAAAATGCACAATTGTGCTGATTTATTCTTAAGTGTGCAGGATGTTGGTAGTGCCTGAAAATTGTAATTAAACAGATATTATTCATTCTACCCAACATGACAGGAATAAAAAAACTGTTTCCAGAAGGTCACTGTCCAGAGTGTCAGGGATAGCAGATTACCTTTTCTTGTTAATCTCCTTCCCAGTGCAGAGTAATTATGTTCACTGTCGGGTTCCCCACTGAGCACTTTCAAGGGGTAATGTAACCTTGGCTAAATTATTTTCTACTCACTTATGTGGCCTCCAGACTATCTCTATTATCACAGGGTTAATTAATTACTGTGGGTAAAAACATTTTATATTTCCACACATGGAAGATTTTGAAAAGCCTTCAATTCTACTCTGAGTTGTTTCCCGATCCTTTAAGTAAAAGCTTAATTAGTGTCTTTGAGAAGGAAATGAGAAGTAATCAAGCACATTATGTCTTGAAGACCTTGTCTTTTTGCAGTAAAAATGCTTCTACCATGAGATTTATTATGTTTCTTGCATTAATTGGTTCTCAGAACCATACATTTACTAAAAATGCAACACACCTCTGTGATCTGCCAGTATTAATGATGCCACTATAGTGTTATAACATGTAGAAAACATGTTTCCATGTTTGAAATAGAAAGTGCAAACCTGAAAAAACACAAGACTTCACATGAAAATATTTTGTGTCTTCTATTCTAATTTTATAAATACTATTTTTAAATGTTTTAAAAATTAATTTTAGCCCAGCCGGTGTGTCTCAGTGGTTGAGCATCAAGCTATGAACCAGGAGGTCAAGGTTCAATTCCTGATCAGGGCACATGCAGGCTCGATCCCCAGTGGCAGATAGATACACTGGAAGATTGCTCACTGTAGTCAATGAGACAGCCATGGAAAATATGAATATCTTCCAATATCAGGTGGATTTTATTATTTGTATCTAAGTAATCACCAATCAAAGCTATATAGTGGGGCCTTGACTTACGAGTGTCCCGACTAATGAGTTTTTTGAGATACGAGCAGTCTTCCGGCTGATTTTTTGCTTTGAGTTGCGAGCTAAATTCGGGTTACGAGCCAGCTTCAGATACCCCACCGCTAGCTGGCTCAGCGAACGTCACAGTGAACGCCACAACATCAGCCCAGCATTCAATTCATTGTAATGGTGAAAACTGATTTGACATACGAGTAATTTGAGTTACAAGCTCCGTCACGGAACGAATTAAACTCGTAAGTCAAGGCCCCACTGTATTTCCATCTACATTAATTTAGAAATACACTACATACTTGGAGATTATTCCAGTGAGTTTCTTTAATTTTTTAAAAATATTTTATTGGTTTTTAACAGAGAGGAAGGGAGAGGGATAGACAGAAACATCGATGAGAGAGAAACATTGATCAGCTGCCTCCTGCACACCCCCCCACCGGGGATGTGCCCGCAACCAAGGCACATGCCCCTGACTGGAACCGAACCTGGGACCCTTCAGTCCGCAGGCTGAACATTCTATCCAGTGAGCCAAACCAGTTAGGGCTCAGTGAATTTCTTTAATGTTTCCTCTCTCCAAGGAGTAGAGCATGACGCGTTCCTGAGAAGCGAGCTGTTTTGCTTACCAGGATAGGAGGTGATGGCATTGATGCGGGCAGTGCCGATGACGCCCACCCGAGTCCCGCGGTTGTTTTTCATGCACATGCAGATACATATGGCGATTCCAGCAATGACCCCCATGATAAATACGATTCCAAACACAATACCGGCAATCGCCGTGCCCCTAAAAAAGGAGAAACAAAAGTACATTTATTAAAAAGTCTCATAAGGATTCTTCAGACTTTCAAATACAGCTCAATGACTATATGACAAGTGCTTTTTTAATGAATGTTCTTAAGGAGGATGTTAAAAAAATATTCCCTAGTTCAGTTAACTAGTCTTGTGCATTCCAATGAACAAATGAAAGTTATAAATCGTCAGGGAATTCTCTTCCAGAACAGTAAACTCATCATTCAGATTCTGGTTTTAAAAATTCAGGTATTTATAGAAAACACAATTCTCCAGATATGTTCTCTAAAATAATAATTAAAAAACACACACATTCTGCCAAGTACTTCAACATCAAATAATTTATCTGTTTTCTGTAGAGTATATGTGTTTAATGAAGACAACTTGATACATGTATTTACTTTTCTTTGTGTGATACTGTTTTTTCTTTCCCTTTCTGAAGTTTTTATATTTTCTTTTTACTCCTAGTATTCTGAAATTCAATAAAATGCTTGGATTAAAAAAAAAAAAAAAAAAAAGGCCAGACACTGTAGGAAGCAACCAATCAATGGTTCTCTTGTCATTGATGTTTCTATCTCTCTCTCCCTCTCCCTTCCTCTCTGAAATCAATAAAAATATATTAAAAAAACAAGCTGTTAATATTGAATTGGTATATATTTATATTCATTAATCCCTTTTAAAACACAGAAAAGTAG
Source organism: Myotis daubentonii (assembly GCF_963259705.1). Lineage (NCBI taxonomy): Eukaryota > Metazoa > Chordata > Mammalia > Chiroptera > Vespertilionidae > Myotis > Myotis daubentonii. Next base: position 11,793,419 of record NC_081842.1, on the reverse strand, counting down.
CTTCATTTTGTTTCCTTGGCAGCTACAGCCAAAATGCCTGCTCTGGAGGTCAACAATGAGGTTGCAACTACTGTGTTAGGTTTCTTAGTAAATCATAATTTTGGTGCCCTTGATCCTCTGATACCCATTAACAATTGAAAATTAGTTATTTAAGACGTGGCAAGGATAAATGTATAGTATAATTTACTATTATACAAAAAAAAATGCAGTAACAAACTAATCTTTCTGCATATAAATAATTTGGTTTGCTCAGCTGTTGGAAAGAGACAGCTATCAATTTGAACAATTTGGCATCACAAAAACCTTGAAAAAAATGTAGGGGATTCTTTTTTTGAAAGAATGCATTTATTTCAGGGTGTGCACATTTTCTGGTTACCAGAAAGACCAAAGTGTGATTAGCCTCACTTCTGACCTCTGGGGAAGGAGGCAGGGGCTGGAGATTGCGTTAATCCCATTGGCCGATGACTTAATCAGTCACACCTGCCCAAGGAGCGCTCCATCCAAACCCTTACATGGTGAGGTTCAGAGCATTTCTGGGTTGGTGATGGGAGCAGTCACAGGAGCTCTGGACCCTCCACTTCCCTTCACCCACACCTCGTTCTATGCATCTTTTCCAATTGGCTGTTATCATATACTGGTGATCAGGTAAGTACAGCACTTTCCCGTGTCGTGTGAAATGTTCTAGAAATTAGTTAAATCTGAAGGATGGGGTTTTGGGCATCCCTGAGACAGAGGGCTGTATCTAGCGGCTTGATACTTGTGACTGATATTTGGAGCCAGTGCAACCTAGTGGGACTGAGCCCTGAGCCTGAGGAGTCTGATTCTAACTCCGGATAGTTAGCGTCAGAATTGTATTGAATTGCAGGACATCAGTTGCTATGAGAATTGGTTGGTGTCAGACGTCCTTCTCTGGTTGCCCAAAATCTTGATAAATGCATATAAGTATCGGGTGTGTATTGTCAAACTCCATGGGTGGGTATTGACCACTTGCTGATAAGGAAAAAGTTCTGAACAAAATTATAGCTTAAAACTTGCACTAATATTACACTTTATAATTAAGATATTAAATGTATTTATAGTGGCTCTAGTGATACTATGAAACTGGTTTATAACAATGCTTAGAGATAAAATAATTTATTCCATTAATAGATTTTCATAAATAAAAAGATTCTGATAAATGTTGTAATTGTTATAATAACATTCACAACACACTTTTAGGCTCAGCACACCAAATAGTAATTTGGTATAGATATTTTACATGGTTTTACTATTAAGTAATGTTTAAGATAAATAGTAGTTATGAAAAGAATATAATTGTAATATTTCCCTTCTTCTCTGACATGATCAATTTACAAAAGCATTTTATAAAGCAGTGTAATATGAGTTAATTTTTCTATTATGATAAATTACAACTGAAGGAAAGTATTTAATCTTTTTTATAAAAGGAAATATTAAACAATTCTATTTATTTATGACAATTCATGTGTGATGAATGAAAGCAATGAAAAATATCATTCCAAACTGTAGGGATGGAAGTAAAATGTACACATGAGAAAAATAAAACTTGGCAAAATTCTTCAGATTATTCCATGTTCTTAATAGTTCTTTCTTTTGGCCAATGCATTAAAATATTGTAATGAAGAGAGTAGTAATGATTTCTTTTTTGAAAAATATATTTTTATTGATTTCAGACAGGAAGGGAGAGGGAGAGAAAGATAGAAATATCAATGATGAGAGAGATTCATTGTTCGGCTGCCTCCTGCAAGCCCCACACTGGGGATGGAGCTCACAACCCAGGCACGTGCCCTGAACAGGAATCTAACTGTGACCTCCTGGTCCATAAGTTGACATTCAGCCACTGAGCCACACTGGCTGGCCTGATTTCTTAATACTTGGTTGTATATATAGTTTTCTGACCAGGAGGATGTTTTTGTGAAATGGAATCCAATCCACTTATTTTAGCCCCAAAGCTGTTTATACTGCAGTGGCTGACTTGCTCACATTCTCTCATCTACTCCACAAAGGTCATGGAGTCGCTTCACTCTGTCAGATCAATGGACAAAGTCTTATTGGGAAGCAGAGAAAAGGAGAGAGAGGATTCCCGGAACAGTTTGGAGATTGAAGCCCTGAAGCCTGAAGGCCAGATTGAATTGGGGAGGACGTGAGAGGAGAGAGTGTAGCGTGTCTTCCATGTGGGTGATTGCATATGGTTCATAAAACTGTGTTGAAATGGAGACTATATGAGACACGCGATCATAAGCTAGATTTAAACAGAAACTGCATGAAGGTTTCCCTGCCTTCTGCCTCCCAAACCGAAAAATCCCCAATTACTGCTAGATAGGATTCTCTCCTTTCTAATGCTTTGGCACAGCTCACCCTTTTGAAGTAACCTTTGCTGAAACTTCACACTGAGGTAATTACCTTAATGTATGATGATTACTTTAGACAGGGCTTTCTTCTTTTCCTTTCTAGGCCTTTTTATCATAGTTTGAGTGGTGGGAAAAAATCACGAAGCCGTTTCTCAACAGTGACTATGAGGATTTCTATTGAAAATCTATTTGTTGAGATTTAAGTCCTAAGATGTGAGAGATGGCATCTGATTATGAAAATACAGAGCCCTCAGAGTAACCTACTTTCCTTTCCATCGACCGCAGCATGGAGAGTTTCAAGTGAATGTGGAGGCTCCCACAGTTATTGGCCTGGCAGAATAGCAGCCACCTTTCAGACTTACACGTTTAAAAATGTAATCAGGTTCCTGTAGGACTGGGGTGGATGCTGGAGGTGGTAAACCTTTCCAAATTAACTGCTGAAACCGTAACAGACCATGATGGCACTATGGACCCCTGGCAGTGAGCCCACAGGCTGTCTAGCCCAGTGTTTTCTCCTGGGGCGCTGCCAACTGCTAGACCGTTCATGACAACGGGGCCTGCCCACCCAACAATTGTGATCCTCTTCCTGGACCTTAGCAAGGCCTCACCCTCTGCTGGACCAGGCCGTGCTTGATCAGTGTCTGCGGGGGAGATCCCTTGTGCGAGGCCTGCCAGTGACCTGCTCAGTTCTGGCATTTGTTATCAGCACACAATTCTCCTGAGCGTGCGACTTCCAAGCCCCAAAGCTGATCACACACCTTCATAGGCCTCATTCACAGGCTCACCTGTGCCCACCTGATGTGGTTGATCAGAAATGCCACACTTTGGCTTCCCTGGAAGATGTAGCCTCATGCTCATGTTAGTGATTCTTAAAGCTGTTTAAAAGCACTCCCTCCTCATCATAGCATCACTATCATTCTCTCTCCCTGTAGGTGGCTGCCTCTATATAGCTCCCAACAGTTTCTGAGGGTTTTTTTTTTTTTTTTTTTTTTTTTTTTTTTTTTGCCTTACCATTATCCCTAAGAGAGAAACTTATTTCAACCATGTCTCATTCCAGTGGAGCCAAGCTCAGAGAAGGGATGCGATTGGCCAGGGCTGGAGTTAAGGACCCACCTCTCAATCCACTTGGCCAAGGCCAGGAATACCATGATTGACCCAGCTTTGATCAAATGCCTGACCCCAGACCTTCAATATATAACCAATGGACAAAGGCAGTGGGAAGAGAGGTAGTCTATTCAGGTGCACAGGCAAAGGGTTTGGCAAACATCACACACACTATAACTCTGTATAATTGGCATTATTAGGGTCCCAGGTCCAAGTTGTCCAAGTTTGAGTTTGTAGATGTGAGCTAGAATTATCAAGAATGAAAGACAGATTGAGACAAATGACCCCAAATCTCAGATCTGTCCACCCTTCACCAACATATATGTGGTACTACAAAGTCAGAAAGTAACTCAGACAAGTTTGCAGGTATGGGAGTGTAAGGATTTCTAGTGGCCATCTGTTCTAGCAGACACTATTTTTTTAAAAAAATATCTCAAGTTTAGAGAAAATCATAAATTATGTAACACTAAACATTTTTTAGTGTCTACCCTGGTCTAGATATGATGTTGGAGATTCAAGGAAGACAAATACTGGGGAAGACACAGACACACATGCATGTAATAATAATGCATGGTATTGAGTCAAAGAGGAAGCACTGACAAAATTCTATAAAAACAGAGTACAGTGCCTAATCCAAATGTGTTAGCACATGTGCAGGCATGTGTGAGTGTGTGTGTGAGAAGAAGGCGTGTGTGAAAATGTATGTGAGCAAAAGAGGGTGTGGGTATATATGTGTATTTAGGGGTGCTGCTGGAGGATGGGTTCCTGAGGTGGTATCTTCAATCTTAAAGGAAGATTAGGAATGAATCAAAGGGATTTGAAGGGATTGGAGCAGAAGCACATTTCAGCTCAAAAAAACAACATGCAAATGCCATAGGAATGTAATATATGTATCATGATGGGCTTAAGGGACAGTGAGAAGTCAGGAGTTTCTGGAATAGGGAAGAGGGAGGTGAGGCTGGAGGATAAGAAGGGGTTGGGGGGCTGGTCAGGAGGACGGTCTTCAATGACACGGTGAAGAACTTGGCTTTTTTGCTGGAGCGTGCAGAAAACAGGTGGAAATATGTAAGCACAGATCCGCCTAAAAGGAATGTGCAAAGTGGATTTGATGGGTATCAAACGGTTCCCAGGGAGCCCTATTAAAAGACCACTGTAGATGTACCACAGTTTTTTAATCCACTCATCTGCTGATGGGCACTTAGGCTGTTTCCAAATCATAGCTATTGTAAATTGTGCTGCTGTGAACATTGGTGTGCATATGTCCTTTCTGATTGGTATTTCTGATTTCTTGGGATATATTCCTAGAAATGGGATTACTGGGTCAAATGGGAGTTCCATTTTTAACTTTTTGAGGAAACTCCATTATACTGCTATAAAAAAGAAGAAAATTTTACCATTTGCAACATCATGGACGGACCTGGAGAGCATTATGCTAAACAAAATAAGCCAGTCAGAGAAAGATAGATATCACATGATCTCACTCATTTGTGGAATATAATGAACATAAACTGATGAACAAAAATAGACCCAGAGACAGGGAAACACCGAACAGACTGTCAAACTTCAGAGGGAAGTCAGGGGAGGGGGGGTGGTAAGAGATCAACCAAAGGACTTGTATGCTTGCATACTGGCATAACCATTGAACACGAACACTGGGGAAGTGGGGGCTTCCCTTGGGGGGCGGTGGCTGAGGAGGGATCGATGGGGGGAAAAGGAGAAATATGTAATACTCTAAACAATCCTATATAATAAAAGCCTAATATGCTAAGTGTCCAGTAGTCTGGTGGGCCATTCAACCAATCAAAGCATAATATGCTAATGATAAGCTAAGGCCTCTCAACCACTTGCTATGACATGCACTGACCACCAGGGGACAGACGCTCTGACTGGTAGGTTAGCTTGCTGCTGGGGCCTGGCTGATCAGGACTGAGCAAGATGGGCTGGACACATCCTGGAGCCCTCCTGCAGTCCCTCCCTGGCTAGCCAACCTCACATGTCCCTCCCTGACCCCAATAGTGCACTGGTGGGGTTCCCCGGCCTGGCTTGTGCCTTCTTGCAATTCAGCACCCCTCAGGGGATATGTCAAAGAGCCGGTTTTGGCCTGATCCCGCAGGCCAGGCCGAGGGTCCTCACTGGTGCACAAATTTGTGCACCGTGCCTCTAGTAATAATAATTTTAAAAGACCATTGTAATCTGGTCAAAACATGGTAAGATACTGAACCTGATAATGGCCGAGGGGTAGGGGAAAGGGTGGGGAAGAGGGAGTGCAGGAACATAAAACATAGAAGGTAAAGCTAGTGGTGGTTTAAGGTCATCAAGTTTAAACTTCTAAAGATTATTTATTATACCTCTATGCTCTCCCCAGGCACACAAAGCTTTGGACACCCCCAGTACTTAAAAGGCATTGACTGGTGAGACAGTTTATTCCAACACAGAACAATACCCTGGAAGGGTGTGACACTTCAGTATGGCTCAGTTCACCAGGTGTCCTACATCCCCCAAAGAAGGGGCCTCTGCAGAGGGAAAGCTCTGGCCTCTTGTAGGAAAGGAGAGAAGTGTCAGGCTCAGAAGATGGCAGAGAGGGGGCAGAAGATAAACTCCGCTCACTCTCGTTGCTTACTGGCCTGACTTTAACCAGGTGTGCTTTCCAAAATGAGTATGTCTATAAAGGCATATGCACTCTTTAATATTGTATACACAAACTTTTAGCAGAATGTGCATGTATTGATAGGAGGGTTTCTTCATTTGTATAATCAATGAACTCTTAATTGTCCTCCTCTGAAACAAATGTTCCCAAATGTCTGGAAATCATAAGTGAAAAATAATAGTCTTTGAGTTATTCTTAGATTGCTGCATGCAGTCTAATCTTCTGCTCCAGGTTTTGTGCTGCTAGAATCTAATTGGATCAGAGAATGCCTGAGGTCCCCTTCAGCTCCTCAGTAGCACTGCTAATTAGCAGAAATTCCACTTTAATAATACAGCTGTTGCAGGTCAAGAAAAGAAAGCGAAGCAGAGGTGGAAATCTCAGACTAATGAAGATACAAGAAAAGATTAGAAGAGTTTGAAATTTCTGTGTGATAATTAATTCCATCCCAACAAGAACCAAGTTGTATGAATATTGGAGAATTGTAATAGAAGCTATCCTGACTTATTCACACAAATCTCTCCCACAATATCACCTCTAATTCTGAGGGGGGAACAGATAACGCTTTTCCATCATTTTTATCTCATTTATTGTCAATTTAAGCAACAATCTCAAGTCTGTAGAGATGTAATAATCATCCAGGTAGCATTAAGTATTTTATCTAAGTAATTAAAACTGCATGTACTTATTCATATCATCTATCCAGCTCTCACTTACTAGTAATTATTTCTTCTTTGAAAGATATAGCCTTGTCCCAAAGTTCTTGGCTAAAATGGCTATACCATGACACAGTGCTTGGTCTGGAAGGTATTGTACATGATTTTCTTTTAAGAGCACAAATGATTCAAAAGTCAGATTGATTCTGTGCATTTTTAGGAGCAGCTAATATAATGTGCTTGAAGGTTTCACTGTATTCTTTGGCATTCCAATAGGCTAGGGAGGGGCTCCTCCCTCTCATTGCCATGAACCATGTGTGTGTTTGGGGGGATTACGCTGGGTATCAGAGTGGCAGCACACCAGTTTTGTCTCTTTTGAGTGCCTCTGAAGACAGGCAAACTTCATATCCTGTTCCATCTAGTAGGACAGAGGAAAAGAAGGAGAACTGGACTGGGAAATGACAGCTCTCCTACTGGGGAGAAAACTAATTAGCTAATAAAGCTGTGTTGTCTGGCAGAATAAGGCAAACTGTAGTTATTCAGGTAATTATCTTGCCAGTGTAGACAAGCAAATAGCAAATTAGAGTGTGGGTGTTCACTATAGGTCAGCGATTTACCACCTTTTGCATCCCATGGCACACATAAACTAATTACTAAAATTCTGCAGTACACCAAAAAAAAAAAAAAAATAGTATATTTTTTGCTGATCTGACAAAAAAAATAGATATAATTTTGATTGATTTACAAAACAAACAAACAAAGGCAGTGCCCTCGACGGTCCCAATCTGTCTCCTGCTTCAACAGTATTTGGATGGAACAGACCCAGGGACACCCCTTCTCCCAGCCTCCAGCCACCTTCCTGCATCTCATCCAGTCACCACCTTCAGAACCACCTCCAGGACCAGCCAACACACCGGTTTCTTTTCTACCTTAACTCCTTATTGCCAAACAACTACCAACCATGAGCTCCCAAATTCGTCAGAATAATTCCACCGAATCGGAAGCTGCCGTCAACCGCCTGTCCCCCCCCCTCCCCCGCCTCTGCGGGCCTCCCACACCTACCTCTCTTGGGGCTTCTGTTTCAACCATGAAGATGTGGCTCTGGAGGGCATGGGCCACTTCTTCCGTGAGCTGGCGGAGAAGAAGCCGAGGGCGCTGAGCTTCTCTCAAAGTTGCAAAGCCAGCATGATGGCCGCATTCCCTTCCAGGACGTGCTGAAGCCTCCCAAGGTGAGT